>NW_022681455.1:43951452-44577664 GCF_009764315.1 Trachypithecus francoisi
ATCCTTCCAAGCCCCTAAACTGCCCAAATGCCCAGCTAATCCCACCCTCTAAGATCTCACTTGAGAGCTGCGGGAAATGGGAAACAATACTATCGTGGGATGTGTTTATCTCTGCATCAGGCGTGACAGCCCGGCAGACAGGCTGGCGACTGGAGGGGCCAATCGGCCACTGAGTCCCTGAGACAGGAGGTCGGAGGCTGGAGTCAGTGAGAGCACTGGGGAAGGGCCCCGGCTTCCACCCACACCCTGGAAAATGGCTGTGGCTGAGCCACCTCTCACTACAATCACTCCTGGGGGAAGGCCTTTTACTGGCTTAGGAACGACTTTGGACTTCAGCAGGACACGGAGACCCTTTGAGCACCATAAGATAGTGACAGCTGGTGTTTACTGAGTGTTTACTACATATGGAGCCCTGTCCAGGCACTTTATATGTGTCCACTCATTTAGTCCTCCAAATATCACTATGAGGTTATTACATTTACTGTTATATGTATTTCACAGTTAAGGAAATGGAGGCACAGACTGGTAAAGACATTTGCTGAAGGTTACGATGATGGGAGGTGGAGCTAGAATTTGTGTCCAGCTCATCTGGCTTCAGAGCTCATGCTCTTTACTCTGGGGTGGAGTGGGGTGGATTTTTTGAGTCCCTACTCCAAATCTGCAGACCCCTTCTTCTCCAGGGTCCCTACCTGGTACGGCAAACAGCATAGAAATGGGAACCAGGAGGCTTGGGGCCTTGTGCCTCTACCTTGCTCTATGGCTGAGGGCAAATTCTTGCTTTCTCTGACCTCAGTTTCCCCATCTGCCCACTGTGCCAGCATTGGACTGATCTAGGGATCACTGAAAGCCCTCCTGGCCTGACATCTGGAGCTGCACTACCCCAGCTTGGAGCTGTTTCTGTTTGTGGGGCCAGCCTGGGCCCTGGGAGTGGCGGGGAGATGGGAGTTGGAGGGTGGAACCCAATGGCCCGGAGCATCCCTGGGTGTCCGGACAGCTCTCACATGGCCCCATGGCAGCCACCTCTTTGTGCTTCAATCAAGAGGAGCAGCAGCAGCACAGATCAGAGACAACAGCCAAACATGCTCACTCACCCACAGACCCCTGCCTGGCAGTGGGGTGGGGAGAGGGTCCACTGGGATCCAGTTGCCACCAACCCTGGACTCCTCCAGCATCTCCTGACTGGGCCCCTCCCCGCACAAGTGGTGATAGGAGTAGGCAGACCCTCACCCCCTCTACCCTCCTTTCAGAGCAAGGCAGAGTGTGGGCAGCAAGCATCTCTGATTATCCTCCTCACCCCATCCAGCCCTTTCTTCCTCTCCTAGCCATACCTTAGATGGCCTTGCTTTTTATCCAGACGCATTTTCTGAGCTTACTATGTGCCAGGCACTGTGCCAGGTGTAAGAAGACAGGGATGGAAAAAGCTCAATTCCTGCCCTCAGGTGCTCACAGCCTAGTGGGAATGAACCCTAACCCATCCCTCATTCCCTGCCTTCCATGCTTCGCCACTTGGAGGATCATCAAAGGCAGAGGGCAGAGGGCAGAGGGCAGAGGGCAGAGGGCAGGGGAGGGATTCTTTAGGGCCCAAAGGCCAGGGAAGTTCTGGAGGCACCAGAGCAGGCAGCAAGAGTGGGAGCTGGAGCCAGCAGGCCCTGGGAGGAGTGCACCTGGTCCTGAGATCCCTTTTTGGGGATGACTACCTAGGCTGCTTGAGTGGAAAGAGGATGGGGATATTACCTTTCCCCTTGCTGGAGGTGACTTCAAGCAGGACCATAGCCTGTTTGCTGAGCTGGAACCCTAGAGTCTGTTAAGGCCAACTTGAGTTTGGTAAGTAGATGATCCCAGAATTTTAAGAAAAAGAGGAACACAGAGCCACAGAGCTGAGATGAAGGTAGCGGAGGGCAAATTTCCACGTGGGGAGTGAGGCTCACTTAGAGAAGCTGGTGAGTCTGAGGTGGTAGGTCTTGTCAGGTTCATCTCTTATGAAAAGCGATTGCAGTAACTTCAGCTGTGAAATGGGGGATAATCTCATGTAAAATATTAAGTTCATTCATTCATTCACCAACAAAGTTTATTGAGTGACTACCATATTCCAGACACTGGAACTTCAGCAGTAAAAAGGCAGCCTCAGTTCCTGCCCTCTTGGAAATTGTGTTCCATTGGAGAGAAAGACAATGAACCAATTTTTATATGAAAAATGATTTCAAGTCGGGCGTGTGGCTCACACCTGTAATCCCAGCACTTTGGGTGGCCGAGGTGGGTGGATCACAAGGTCAGGAGTTCGAGACCAGGCTGGCTAACATTGTGAAGCCCCCATCTCTACTAAAAATGCAAAATATTAGCCAGGCATGGTGGTGCGTGCCTGTAGTCCTAGCTACTAGGGAGGCTGAAGCGGGCGAATCATTTGAACCCAGGAGGCAGAGGTTGCAGTGAGCCAAGATTGCACCACTGCACTCCAGCCTGTGTGACAGAGCGAGACTCTGTCTCAAAAAAAAAAAAAAAAAAAAAAAAAAAAAAAAAAAAGATTTCAATACAAATCTGAGAAGTGGTGAAGGGAAGTACAGGTTAAGTTGCTATGCTATGACAGTTTATCACAATTGGACTTGCCTGAATCTGTGTGATCCAGGAAGGCTTTTCAGAGGAAGTGACATTTAAGCTGAAGTTTACGGGGATGAGAACAATGTGTCAGGATTAGCTTCAGCTGTATGTAACAGAAAAGCCCCAAAATAAGAGTGGTTTAAACAAGACAGAAGTTTAATTTTCTTCCATAAGTGAAGCCCAGAACTGGGTGGGCCAGGGGTGATGGAGAATCTCTATAGACACCACAGGTTCCAGGCTCCCTCTAGCTAAATCCGTAGCTCCCCCATTCTCACATACTCAGCTTCCATCTCAATCCAGAATGGCTTTTCCAGCTCCAGCCATTATGTTCACAGTCCAGTCAGCAGGAAGGAAAAAGGGGAGAGAGAAGAAGAGGATATGCCCCTTCCTTTAAGGACACATCTTTGTAGGTGGCACACACCATTTCTACTCACAGACTTTTGGCCAGAGCTCAGCCACATGGTTCTCCTAGCTGCAAAGGATGCCGGGGAATTTGTCTTTATTCTGGGCAGCCATGGGCCTATTACTAAAGAAGAAAGGGAGATAGCTAGACATCTATGCCACAAGGAACTATCCAGGTGAAGATGGGAGTGCTAGAGTTGAGACTGCTAGGGTGAGGGCCTGGCATGTGCAAAAAGCCCTCAGGCAGAGAGGACATTGAGAATGACTCAAGGATCCCAGGTTCTGCTGTGACCAGTATAGTGGCTGGCGGTTGCATTTGCTAAGCTAAGGGACCTCAAAGAAGGAGCAAGTTTGCTGACCAGGATGAGTTAAGTTTGAACCCGTTGAGTTGAAGGACCTGTGAATCATCCGTGTAGAGAGGCTCATGGACATGTGGGTCTGGACTCAAGAGACAGGTCTGGGGTAGAGATCTACCCAGGGCATTGTAGGCATACTGGTGGCAGCTGCAGCCATCAAAGAGGGGGAATGAGAAGGCCCAGGGAGCAGTGAAGAGAAGAGAAAAAGCCCAGGGCACAACCTTGAGAACGCTGGGAACATGCTCACCCTCATTTTGAGTTTCCCTTTTGGGGCATTGTCTCTCCTCCACCTTGTGGGATGAAAAACCAAATGATCTACTCTCCTACTCTAGAGTTGGAAGGATCTCTGGAGACTCATTGCACCTGGCCTTCCCTTTCACCTCCATGGGGCAGCCGAGGGGTGGCCATCTGGTCAGACTCTTGGGTCTGGGCATCTTGAGCATCCTGACAGTAGGATGGAAGGGGCCTTTGGACTTCAGCCAAGTCACTTCCGTCTGGTTTCCAGCTAGGTACTCCAGACTCCCAGTTGATTCTCTGACCTAGCTCCTTAATATTTTTCCAGTGAATTCTTTTGCTTTTTATTTTTTTTCTTATAAGTGCTAGAGGTGGTTTCTGTTACTTGCAAACAAAGAGGAGCCAGTGAAGGAAAATAAGATGGACAGGACTTCAGAGGGGCAGGAAGAAAGCCGAAAACCGGGAGCTAGGTTTTACAAAAATAAGCGAAAGAGTATATCTTGAAGAAAGGAGTAGCCAGTAGCGTCAATTTTTATTTAGAGAGTGTCCAGTATGTCTGTATAAGCATGGGAGAAAAAGGCAAGAAGGAAACACAGCTGTTAACAATGAGGAATAATGGGGGGAGGCTTCGATAGATCTTTGTTTCAAAGGACAGGAACCCAACTCATACTTGCTTAAGACAAAAACAACAACAAAAAAGTAATTTATTGGCTTATATCACTGAAGAGTCCAGGGGTGAGTCTATCTTTGGCACAGCCTGGACAATGTCTGCAGGGCTTGGTCTCTGCTCTCCTCTGTGTGGGCTTCCTTCTCGTGCGTGTTCTCCTTAGGCAGTACTCCTGGAAACTCTTGGAATATACATACCCATTTAGCAACTTCGGAGGGAGCAGAAAGCCATTCTTCTTCCCAGTGGCTCCAGTAAAATTCCAGGATTGACTCTGATGGGCCTGATTTGGTCATATGTCCTTCCTGAACCAATCGTTATGGATAGGACTTTTTTTTTTTTTCCCTGTGCTTGAGTGGTCTGAATCTTCCCACGGAGATAGGGGGATGGAGTAATTTCCATCCAAGCCACTTTTACTGAGAGTGTAGGGATTGCCCAAAGTAAATCAAGACATTATTATCAGAAGAAAGAATGGGCCCGGGGGATGAAAACCCAATCTGTATCCCCATTGACTGGGGGAAGGGTATAATGACTGGCTAGGTCTGCTCACAAGGCCATGCTTGGAGGACATGAGGCAAGGCCACTTGAGTCATGCTTCCCCGAAACCATGGGCACTGGGCGGACAAAACTACACTTGAACACTGTAGGTGGGCAGAAGCAAGAACAGCAAAATAGCACAGGTTACGAACGGGTAGGTTCAAATCTAGAAATCCAGATTTGAATATGAGCTTTGCCATTTGGTAATTTTTAAACTTCTGAGCCTCAGTTTCTCATTGGAAAACTGGGTCAATGCAGGAAGAGTGCCTGTAGAATTCTTATGAGAATTAAATGGAATACTCGACGTAAACGATTTAGCTCTGCTCCTGAAAAAGCCAGTAAATGTTTGCTGTTATGATAGTGGTCTTGAACTTCCATGGGGGAGACTGTGCCCTTGATAAGGGGTCAGGCTGTCCTCGGAGCCCTCTTCCTCATGCCATCAGGGCCTCCCCAGCACAGGCCTCAGAACTCACTAACATGTTGCTTAATCAAAGCCTGGCCAGATTCCAACCCCAGGCATGAAGGAAAGAGTAGGGGATTTGGTGTTCGAGTGTGGTCACGGTGGGTCCTGATGGGGCTGGGTCAAGGCTACCATCAGGACCCACCGTGGGGAAGAGGCTGGAGGGCCAGGGATTGGCAAGGAGGAAGGGGAGGGGTGATTTTGGCCAAAGCCAGCAGGGGTCACTGTAGATCTAAGTAACTTCAGGGAAGCGGCAGGGCCACCCATGGGCCCTCCCACATTACTACCTGCCTTCATAACTGGGATACAGGTCTTGGACCAGTTCTGGTCAGAGGGTTTGGGATTGGACTCACACAGTGGGAGGTGGCTGCCTAGGGCATCTGCCCTTGGTGTCCCCACGGGCCTAGGCTGTCTCTCCTCCATGGAGGCTCTTCACCAATGGGGTGTGGGCCTGGCATGCCACCGGACTCTGGGTTCCAGCAGTGCCTAGTAAGTGTATCTTGAGATGCTCCCCTATAAAGAGCTCTGAGATTAAATGGATTTCCTTGTCTCATCCCTCCTCTCTGAGGGCTGTGGCCCAGATTCTCACGTTAGAGGCTCAGAGAAGTCCCACAGTCAAGAAAACCTGTTAGACTGTGTTTAACTCAGGTTTCCTGTGCTTATTTGAGCCCTTTTGCCACAACACAGTTAGGGAAAGCTGGCTTAAGGGTGGAAAAGGGGGCGTGCTTGATACATTAACCTTCCCCAAGAGCATTTGCCCTCCAATCACACTCCCTCCTCCACCCATTGCAAGTAGTGTGTGACACATGTCTGTTGTAGAAAAATAGGGGAAAAAACTACAAAGAAGAAAGATACCCATCCCCCACCTCCTGCTCCTTAGTCCCTTCGCAAAAGAGCTCTGGCCACTGTCCTTGGTCTTCCTAGAGAAAGGGCGATGATGGGGCTCCCCTCAAGGCACACCCACTTCTACTGGGGAGAAGCCCCGTGAGGAAAGGGCCCTTTTAGAGGTCATCTCATCCACCCCTCTGTCTCCTCTCTGCGCTGATTCTTGCTTCCCTCTCTTGCTGACATTCCCAGAGGAAGAGGGTCGGTGGTGGCGGTTTGGAGGGTGCTGAGGGGCGCAGAGTGCAATTCAATATGTAGATCATCAGGGTGGAGGGTGAGCTTCCTTTTTAGGTGGGGAAACAGGCTCAGAGAGGGACCATGACTTACTGGGGTTTCACAATGAGCTAGTGGTGGAGCCCACAGATCCTGGCCCCAGACCAGGCACCCTCCTCCTCCTAACCCCCATCCCCAGCTCTCAATGCCAAGAGGCTGGAGAGGGCCCTGTGCCCTCTGAACAAGGCTGCGGTTTCTTCTGTGGGACTGTGGAGCCACCCAGGGTGTGTGGGTGCTGTGCGCGCGCACTACAGTTGTGTAACAGGCTCTGGGGCGTGTGCACGAGCTCAGTAACCTGATGCAACAGGGAAGTTGTGGTCCCGTGAGCTGGGGTGTGGGCGCTTGGCCGGTGCCCAAACCACAAAGAGTATTTGACTTGTGGCTGTGGAGGCCAGGCATGGGGGTCGCACAGTTGTCTGCGTCAGGGCTTGTCTATCCCTGGTTGCCCACATCCTGGTCCCTGTGGGCGCGGGGCTGGAAATGGGGCTGCCTGGCCAGGTGACACTGTGGAGGAGGGGTTGGGGCCTTGCCCCTTCCTCATCCTGTTTGCCAGGATGCCTATTGTGATGAGGGTAGGGGGCAGGCGGGGCTTCCTCCCTGTGATTCCATCTCTTCCTGGCTGTAACCCCCCAACCCAGTTCTGCACCCTGCTCTCTCCAACAATCCTGGAGCCCTCACCACAGAGTCAGGTCATTTTGCACAGCAATATCTGCCTCTCACTCCCTCCACCCCCTTGAGTCCCACAGCCCTGCCCTCCCTACATAATAGGCTTTCCTGCGCACCCCAAATTGGGAGAAGCAGAATGGGGGAGGAGAAGAAGAGTGGCCACCTTGCAGCCAGCCCAGATGCTGACTTTCTGCTGCCACTTCTGAACTGAGTGACTGAGAAAGATCACTGTTTCTTCTCAGCCTCCGTGTGCTCATCTAAGAGGTGGGGGCAGTGATACTCCTGGCTGAGAGTGGTGGAAAGATAGTGTGCTCCTGTGAACAGGAGCCCTGAACTCTTGAACTCTAGGGTCTAGGAAAGAACCCATGAAGAGGAGTTGCCCCTTCATTCTGCTCCGTGTGGATTGAGCATTAGGGTACCCGCCCTCCTCCCAACCCCCCAGCATTTCTGTCACCAGACAGGGTGGCAGGCACTTTGGAGAGCCAGGATCCTGGGAGGAGGTGGCCCATGAAAGCAGGCCCTATCCTGCCTGCCCGTGGCCACCTGTGTACCCTCTCTCCCATCTTGTCCACAGGGAAGTGGGGCACATGCATTTCTTCTGCTCCTTTCCACTTGCTCCAGCCCTTCAGAAAGACAACATCCTTGGGGGTGACCAGTGGGTTCCGGGGATGCAGGGTTAGGTGATGCAAGGAGGGCATCTATGTCCAGTGTCCTGACTTTCTTCCCTGGCTGGGCTGTACCTGGCACCTTGGGGCTCCTCTCCAGTGCTCCCAGGATGCACTGGATCTAAATTGCTTTATTCTGCACTAACCACCTGATGTTTTGATGATCTGTTTATGCATCTACTTAAAAATAAAAAATGATGCACTTTGGGAGGCCAAGGCGGGAGGATTGCTTGAGTCCAAGAGTTTGAGACCAGCCTGGGCAACGTTATGAAACCCCCATCTCTACAAAAAATAAACAAATTAGCCAGGTGTGGTGGTGCACACCTGTAGTCCCAGCTACTCAGAAAGGCTGAGGTGGGAGGATCTCTTGAGCCGAGGCAGTCAAGGCTGCAGTGAGCCGTGATCATGCCACTGCACTCCAGCGTGGGTGACAGAGTGAGACTCCTCCATTCCACCCTCCCCTGCCCTCGGAAAAATAAATAATTGATGACACTTACATAGTGCTCACTATGTTCCAGGCTTCACATATGCTAACTCATTTCCTCCCCACAGTGGAGATGATATGATTGTTCTCCTTGAGGAAAATGAAGCCCAGAGAAGGCAAGTGCCCTGCTCAAATTTAATTCACTTGTGTTGTCTAACCTCAGTCACTGTCCTATCACCCTGTTTTATTTTCTTCAGAGCCTTGCTTGGAAAAACAGTGATCTATTGATGTGTTTGCTTGCCCATTGTCTGTCTCATAGACAGCACGAGACATCGCCTCATAGAGAGCAAGCTCCCTGTGGGCAGGGCCTTCATCTTTCTTGTTCACATTCCCAAAGCCTAACAGATGCTTTGAAGAAGCTCAGTGAATATTTGTGAAAAGAATGAACCACTGGCCCACTGAATGGAGACTCCTCGAGGGTGCACTCTGTGATTATTCATTTCTGTTACCCCCACACTTCCTAGCACAGGGCCTGGCACAGTCACAGCACTCAGTAAACTGTTTGCTGCGTGAAAAAATGAATGAATGAATGAATGAATGAATGGAAAAAAATTCCAGAGGACTCAGTTGCTGTCGCTCTTCCTTCCAGACTCTGGGAACTAGTGGAAAGTCTTCAGCCACAGGAGATGTGGGAGAATATTCTTTCTGGATCTCTGTTTTGGTGTCTCTGTGTGATTTGGTATGTGTGCACAGAGTGGGTACACAGGGCAGAAAGCATGAGAAAAAGATTGGAAACAAAATAATCTCTGGGAAATGACTCCTTGAATAATTACTTCATGTCCAAAGGCAAGAGAAGATAGAAACAGAATGTGTATGTGTGAGCTCAGAGGAGGCCCCTAGTAAGTGTTTGATGAATGAGTGAGTGAGGCCTTTGAAGAAAGGCCCGGGCCATGATTTTCTCTGTAGTCCCAGACCCTAGGATGGGCCCAGACTAGAATATGATATGTTTGCTGAATGAATGAATGAGCGAATAAATGAATGCACACATGAGTACAAAGGAGCATGGAAATAGGTAGAAAGGGTAAGTGCTGCAAAGGACCTCAGAGCGCTGGTGAACCAGACCAGGGACAAAGAGTCCAGCCTTGGTCCTTTGCCCATGAGTCAGGGTCTGAAAGTAAGGAAGGGATCTGGTGAATACTTAAAGCCTGATTTCCCAGTCATTCTTTCCAGATGATCTGTGTGGGGTGTTGTGCAGAGACTAATAGTAATTGTAAAAAATAATAAGAGCTCTGCCAGGTACAGTGGCTTACACCTGTAATCCCAGCACTTTGGGAGGCTGAGGCAGGTGGATTGCTTGAGCCCAGGAGTTTAAGATAAGACCAGCCTGGGCAATGTGGCGAAATCCTGTTTCTACAAAAGATAGAAACATTAGGCCAGGTGCGGTGGCTCAAGCCTGTAATCCCAGCACTTTGGGAGGCTGAGACGGGTGGATCACGAGGTCAGGAGATCGAGACCATCCTGGCTAATATGGTGAAACCCCGTCTCTACTAAAAAAAATACAAAAAACTAGCCAGGCGAGGTGGCGGGCGCCTGTAGTCCCAGCTACTCGGGAGGCTGAGGCAGGAGAATGGCATAAACCCGGGGGGCGGAGCTTGCAGTGAGCTGAGATCTGGCCACTGCACTCCAGCCTGGGCAACAGAGCGAGACTCCGTCTCAAAAAAAAAAAAAAAAAGATAGAAACATTAGCCAGATGTGGTGGCCCGTGCCTGTAGTCCCAGCTACTCAAGAAGCTGAGCCTGAGGAGGTTGAGGCTACAGTGAATCATGATCATGTCACTGCACTCTAGCCTGGGCAACAGAGTGAGACCTTGTCTCAAAACAAACAAACAAGCAAACAAACAATAAGAGCTCATATATATCGGGCACATACTATGTGCCAGGTTCTACTCCAAGCTCTTTACTTGTTTTCAGTCATATCATCCTTTAAGCAACCACATGAAGTAAGTATTTTTCTCGTTTTAGAAAAAAGGAAACTGAGGCACAGAGATGGGCAATGTCCTCCACGATCGCATAGCTAGCCAGTGAGCACACAGTCATTGCTCAGGCTTGCTGGGGACAGCAGCAGCTGCCCACCTGTGTGCCTAGGGGAAGGTGCTTTGTGCTTGGGTCTTGCTCTGGTTCTATCACCTCTCCAGGCCTCAGACCTTCATTTGTAGACTAGGAACATAACATTTTGATGTTCTGGGACATGGAAATCAGAGGACTTTGTAAGCTATAAAGGGCTATCAGGATCTTTTAATGGAAATTTCCTCCTCATAATCATGAATCACCATAATCTTCATCATGATCATGATCATGATCATCTCTAGACCTGGCCTCCTGCCATTAATATGCCAGGCTGGGCTGCAACCCTGGAAATCCTGGTAAGACAGACAAACTTACTTCCCACTCAGGGATAATTATTATCTAATTTGGCTTCCACTTATCTCTTATTTCCATTTTTCTTTTCTACCTTCTAAGACTTGACTCAGCTCCAGCCCCAGCTTCTCTTTCCTCAATTATTGGTCTCCCAGCCTCTGGGCTTTTCCCCATCCCTATTAACTAATTTGCTGAATATGTAAATCAAAACTTGTTACTCTCCTGGTCTTGTGCCAAGAACCAGCTCTAAACTCTTTTTATGAGATGAAAGGCATTGGTAACGTGGTCCCTGGAAACAACTCTTTTGCAGTCACCCCCAATGCCCTCCAGCCATGCCACATGGCTGGCAATTCCTGTAATAGAGTATTATTTTCATGCCTCTTTGCTCTTACCTGTGCTGTTCCCTCTGCCTATCAGGTTCTTTCCAACTTTGTCTCCATAGTGAATTCCCACGTATTCATTTTACCATTCAGAACAAAAATGGCATTATTGTTTTTCCCAGTTATAAGAGTGAAGAGTGCTCATTGTAAATAATTCAAACACTATAGAATAAACTAGAGAAAAAAAAGGAAATGTTTCTTCTTCCCATAGTTTCAACAATTGGAGATAACCACTGTTAAAATACTATGGTTAAAATCATGAATGTTTTTCTATGCATATATACACATATATCTTTAAATATGTATACATACACACATATTTGCAAACATGAGATAATTCATTCTATATGGTAACCTACTTTTTGCCCTGAGTAAAATATTTTGAGTATCTTTTCCTGTGAATAAGTAGTTTTACATAATAATTTTTTGTTCTTGAAAACTGAATTCCAATTCAAATGTTTATTCTCCTGGAAGGCTCTCCTGGTTTCCTACTTCCCTCCCAGTCCCCACCCACAGTGCCCCGCCTCCGAGGACTCATCGTACCTTGTACCTCTTTCTTTGAAATCTTTGCCAATTATAAGGTCATTAACTGATTTAAAAGGCAAATGCATAAAACAATAATTATAAATCTACGTTAATGGGCACACAAGGTATAAAGATGTAATCTATAAAAATAATAATATAAAGGGGGAGGAATAGCTAGGTAAAGGAGCAGAGGCCGGGCACAGTAGCTCACGCCTGTAATCTCAGCACTTGGGAGGCTGAGGCATGAGGATCAATTGAGGCCAGGAGTTTGAGACCAGCCTGCATAACATAGTGAGACCCCATTCAACAACAACAACAACAACAACGAATTTAAAATTAGCTGGGCATGGTGGTGCATGCCTGTAGTCTTAGGTACTTGGGAGGCTGAGGCAGGAGAATCACTTGAGCCTAGGAGATGGAGGCCTCAGTGAGCTGTGATTGTGCCACCACTCCAGCCTGGGTGACAGAGTGAAACCCTGTCTTTAAAAAAATAAATAAGCAAGCTGGGTATGGTAGCTTATGCCTGTAATCCCAGCACTTTGGGAGGCCAAGGTGGGTGGATCACCTGAGGTCGAGAGTTCAAGACCAGCCTGGCCAACATGGTGAAACCCCATCTCTACTAAAAATACAAAAATTTGAGCATAGTGGTGTGTGCCTGTAATCCCAGCTACTAGGGAGGCTGAGGCAGGAGAACCGCTTGAACCTGGAAGGTGGAGGTTGCATTGGGCTGAGATTATGCCACTGTACTCCAGCCTGGGTGACAGAGTGAGACTCCATGTTAAATAAATAAATAAATAAATACTGTAAAAAAGGAGCAGGGCATTTGTATACTATTGAAACTAAGTTGGTATTATTAAAACTAAATTGTTGTAAGGTTAAGATGTTAATTGTAATCACAAGGTAACTAAGACAATGACTAAAAAATATACAAAAGAGGAAAGAGAAGTGAATCAAAATGGTACACTAGAAAAAAAATCAACTAAATACATAAAAGGTAGTAATGGGGGAATTGGGGATCAAAAACACACAAGCATACAGAAAAACAAATAACTAAATGGAAAGAAGTAAATCATTCTTTATCAGTAATTACATTAAATACAAATGAGTAAAATTCTCTTACTAAAAGGCAGAGATTGGCAGATTGAATAAAAAATGATACACTGTCTACAAGAGACTCATTTTAGATATAAGAGCATAAAGTGATTAAAAGTAAAAGGATGGAAAAAGATATCCAATGCAAATAAATAGTAATCCAAAAAGAGCTAGGATAACTATATTATTGCTACACAAAATAGATATTAAGTCAAAAAAGTCCACCAAGAAGATATAACAGTTATAAACATATACATACCTGAAAACATATACATACCTAAACCCAAAATATATGAAGCAAAAATGGACATAATTAAAGGGAGAAGTAGGCAGTTCTAAAATAATACTTGGAGACTTCAACACCTCACTTTCAATAATGGATAAAACAATCAGACAGAGAATCAATAAAGAAATAGACAACTGAACAATGCCATGAGTCAGTTATATCTAACAGAAATATATAGAACACTTCAATCAACAACAGCAGAATAAGCATTCTTCTCAAGTATACATGGAACATTCTCCAGGATGGACCATAAGTTAGGTCACAAGATAAATATTATTAAGTTTAAAAAGATTGAAATAATATATTTTCGATCACAGAGGGATGCAACTAGAAATCAACAACAAAAGGAAGATAATAATTTTAGAAATATGTAGAATTCAAACAACACACTCTTAAACAACTAGTGGGTCCGAGAAGAAATCACAAGGAAAATGAGAAAACACTTTGAGAAAAATGAAATGAAAACACAACATACCAAAACTAATGGAGTACATCAAAAGTAGTACTCAGAGAGAAATTTACGGCTGTAAATGCCTACATTAAAGAGAAGAAAAATGTCAAATCAATAACCTAACTGTACACCTTAAGGAACTAGAAAAAGAAAAGCAAACTAACCCTAAAACTAACAGAAGGAAGGAAATAATAAAAATTAGAGTAGAGATAAACAAAATAGATAATAGAAAAACAATAGAAAAAATAAACAAAACCAAACATTGGTTCTTTGAAAAGGTCAACAAAATTGACAAACCTTTAGCTAGATTGACTAAAAAAAAAGAGAGAAGACTCAAGCTACTAAAATCAGACATGAAAGTGGAGACATTACTATTGATTTTATAGAAACAGAAAGGATTGCTGGGTGAGGTGACTCATGCCTGTAATCCCAGAACTTTGGGAGGCCAAGGTGGGTGGATCACGAGGTCAGGAGATCAAGACCATCCTGGCCAATATGGTGAAACCCCATCTCTACTAAAAATACAAAAAAAAAAAAAAAAAAATTAGCCGGGCATGGTGGTGGGTGCCTGTAGTCCCAGCTACTAGGGAGACTGAGGCAGAAGAATGGCATGAACCCGGAGGCAGAGCTTGCAGTGAGCCAAGATCACGCCACCGCACTCCAGCTTGGGCGACAGGGTGAGACTCCATCTCAAAAAAAAAAAAAAAAAAAAAAAAATAGAAAGGATTATAAGATAATACTGTGAACAATTACATACCAACCAATTAGATGACTTAGATGAAATGGACAAATTCCTAGAAACACAAACTACCAAAACCAACTTAAAAGGAAATAGAAAATTTGAATAGAGATATAACAAGTGAAAAGATTGAATCAGCAATCAAAAACCTCACAACAAATAAAAGTCCAGGACTAGATGTCTTCACTGGTGAATTCTACCTAATATGTAAAGAAAAATTGACACCAATCCTTCTCAAACTCTTCCAAAACATTGAAGAGGAGGGAACCTTTCCAACTCATTCTGTGATGCCAGCATTACCCTAATACCAAGCCAGACAAAGACACTACAAGAAAACTATAGGCCAATATACCTCAAGCATGGAGATGCAAACATCCTCAACAAAAAACTGGCAAACCAAATTTAGCAGCATATTAAAGGGATTATTCACCATGACCAAGTGGGATTTATCCCCAGAATGTAAGGATGGTTTAACATACAAAAATCAGTCAATGTAATGTACCACATTAATAAAATGAAGGAAAAAAGAACCACACACGATTTTTTCAGTTGATACAGAAAAAACATTTGAGAAAATACAAAAATTTCTTGATTAAAAACACTTAATAAACTAGGAATAGAACTTCCTTAACATGAAAAAGGTTGTATATGAAAAACCCACAGCTAACGTCATATTCAATGGCAAAAGACTGAAAGCTTTCCCCCTATCATCAGGGATAAGAAAAGAATGCCTGCTTTTGTCACTTCTATGCAACATAGTAATGGAAGTTCTAGCCAGAGCAATTAGGTAAGAAATAAAAGGCACCCAAATTGGAAAGAAAGAAATAAAATGATCTCTGTTTGCAGATGATATGGATCAAATACCTAAATTTAAGAGCTAAAACTGTAAAACTCTTAGAAGAAAACATAGGTGATCCAGGTGTGGTGACTCATGCCTGTCACCTCAGCATTTTGGGAGGCCAAGATGGGAGGATTGCTTGAGCCTAGGAGTTTGAGACTAGCCTGGGCTGTATAGTGAGATCTCATCTCTACAAACGAAAAAAAACGGGAAAATCTTCAAGCCCTTGGATTTGGCAATGGTTTCTTTAGTATGACACCAAAAACACAGGCAACAAAGGAAAAATATAGATAAATTGGACTTCATCAAAATTAAAAACTGCCACTAGATTGTACATGTAAAATAGTTAACATGGTGACTATTTATGTCATACATATTTTACCATAATAAAAAAAGTGAAAAAGAAAATAAAACAACCTAAACTAGGAAACACCTCATAACCCCCCAAATCCAATTTAAATGTTTATTGTCCTAGAAGGCTCTCCTGGTTCTCCGTTTCCCCTTCAGCCCCTGTCCACCGTGCCCTTCCTCCAGGGACTCATTGTACCTCACACATCTCTTTTTGAAAGCCTTCCTACTTGTAAGGTCATTATCTGTTTACAAGTTGGTTACAAGTTGGCCCTGTCCCCCTATCCCATGATAACCCCCTCCAGGCAGTGTAGTCTGGGTTCACATTTCCACTCTCCCTAAGGTTAAGTTCCTTAACCACTCTGGGCTGCTATATCCTCATCCTTAAAATAGGGGAGATGATGGCACCTACCTCACAGGACTGTGGTGAGGAGTCAGCAAGGTCATGCACTAAAGGTCTTACTTAGAAGGATGCCTACTACACAAGATATGCTCAACCAATGTTTGCTATTATTATATGGGCCTGGCGAAAGGCAAATGACTACACAGGTTGTAAAATGCTCAGTGACACTCCCTGCTCTCCCCTCTGCCATCCTTGGGGCTGTACATCCATTTCTGTACATGTATATTTGAATGTCCAACACGGGGAGAGGAGGGAGCAAGGCCTTTGCACCTCTTTCCTGGCCCTGTCCTCTGATCTTGGCTCAATTCCCCTCCCTCCACACTGCAAGTTGGCCTGGGTCCCTGCTGTGCTGGAGTGGAAAAGATTAGACCAGCTTCCCTCCACCCTCTCCTTGGGGTGTTGTCCCCAGTGGCAGCAGAAGCCCCACTCTTCTCCCTTCTCTCTGGCTTCTGCCTGCCTCCAAAGTGGGCCTTTGGGTACACCCAAGTTGGGGAGGATGGGAAGAACCCAGACTTGGGGGTTAGAGTCAGTCACTGCTATCCTATCAATCAGGGCCCTTTCATCAGCCGGAAACAGCTACATCCGGCTGCCCCAACAAGTCCAGACGGGGGTTCCCTGCCCTTCCCCAGCTTACCCTTCTTGCCCCCCTTCCCCAGCTGACAGTCACTCTCACCCTTTCCCGGATGTAAGGGACAGGCTGCGGCAAGCCAGGGACACACTCAGTTTCCCTTCCCTGCTGCCCCTCCCTGGCGTGACACCTACCTCTTCCCCCTCCTCCTCTCCCCACCCCACCCCTGCCCCAGCCCATCTGCCATAAGTCCCCAGGACCTGGCTAAGGCAGGGGCCTGGAGGGGGAAATCAGGAGTCCACCTGTGGCTGACTAATTGGGCCTGAGCTCCCCGGGCAAGGTGCGTCAGTTAGAACCCTGGGACAGCAAGCCTGGGAGGGGGCCCAGAGCACAGAGAGGGAAGGGCACCAGCCCAGGGCCATACAGTGCTGAGCTGGGACCAGAACCCAGAGTCTGGGTGCCTCCTTTTCTTTCCTTTATCCCCACAGCCTCAGTTTCCCTCTCTGTCTACTGTCTGGTAGGTCTCTAGACTTCCTTCGAGCTCTGATATTGTGGGCCTGCTTGGAGCCTCTCTCTCCTCTCCCACTCCCAATTTCTCCCTGCTAAAGTGCCCAGGTTTACTGGTGGGGTGGTTGGGGGTGGAGTGAGGGAAGCCTCACTTCTAGCAGGTTCAGGGAACCTCTGTTTCAACAACATAATTCTCGCTGTTGACCAAGAGACCAGAAGCTATTGTGTGGGGGAGTGCCTGGTTTGGCAGTGGCCAGATTGTCTCTGCTTTGTTCACAGCTCAGTGCTCTGCCCACTGGACCATCCAGCCTGACATTTGACTTGCCAGCACCTGATTGTTCAAGGCAAACTCAAGGTGTGGGAAGGATGTGTAAAGATATGGAGGCAACAACCTGTGCAGGACACATGGAGTCAGAAGTCAGGATTCCCAGCAAAGCAGGTTGGGGAAGGCCTGCTGAGCCATACCCAGAACCCAGGAATCATGGGGTCCAGACTGTGATGTGCCCTGCTCTGGCCCCTTTCAAGGGTCCTGAAAGTCAGAGAAACCTTTCTCTTCCCTCTCTCACTTCTTTTTTTTTTGAGATGGAGTCTCACTCTGTTGCCCCGGCTGGAGTGCAGTGGCATGATCTCAACTCACTGCAACCTCCACCTCCCAGGTTCAAGCGATGATTCTCCTGCCTCAGCCTCCCGAGTAGCTGGGATTACAGGTGTGCACCACCACACCCAGCTAATTTTTGTATTTTTAGTAGAGGCAGGGTTTCACCATGTTGGCCAGGCTGGTCTTGAACTCCTGACCTCAGACGATCTGCTGGCCTCAGCCTCCCAAAGTGCTGGGATTACAGATGTGAGCCACCATGCTCGGGTTTACTTATGACTGGCCTACTTGAAAGAGTAAAAGAGCCTTACTAAGGTCACAGTCCTAAAGTCTTCCCTCTTGCCCAGTGACATGGACTGAATTGTATCCCCTCACATTCTTATGTTGGAGCCCTAAACTCCAGCGTGATGGTATTTGGAGATGGGCCTTTGGGAGGTAATTGGGTTTAGATGAAGTCATGAGGGTGGGTTCCCCATGGTGGGATAAAGTGCCCCTATAAGAAGATACCAGAGAGTTTTCTGGGTCTCTCTCTCTCTCTCTCTCTCCATGTGAATGCAGTGAGAAGGTGGCCGTCTGCAAGCCAGGAAGAGGGGAGAATCCTCATCAGAAACCAAATTGATGAGCACCTTGATCTTGGACTTCCCAGTCTCCAGAACTGTGAGAAATAAATATCAATCATGTAAGCCACCCAGTCTGTAGTATTTGGTTATAACAGCCCGAGCTGCCTGAAACAGACAGCATCGCCAGACAAGGCTGCAGGTGGGTGGAGGTAGGGAGGCTGTGGGAGCCCTGAGGGGTGCTCTGAACCTGCCAGGTTCTTCTCCTGGTTCTACCCTTCCCCCATGAGCGCATGACTCTAGGTGAGTCACTGGGATTTGGCCTCTCCGTCCGGACAATGGGTCCTCACCCTGCCCTCTCTGCTGCAGGTGGGTGTGGGAATCTCCAGGAAAAAGAAGTGGGTCTCGGGCACAAGATGGTCCTTTAGCTTCTACCCATCCCTCACCCCAAGGCTGGAGGCAGCTGCTGCCACAAACACGATTGTCAATCAATCCGGAGTCAAAACACCTCCATCTCCAGAGAACATCTGACACAGGAGCAGGCAGGCCGTGGCCCTGCCCTCAGGCAGTTTACTGTTAGAGCCAGCCGGCCCACAGATGGGGCCAGCAGAGCCCCAATTTAAACCCCAGGAGGAGGGGAAGAAGCCCCCCAAAGCCACAGCCTAGACTCAGTGGCTGGCCAGATGCATCTGCAAGTCCAAAGGCAGCTATGGCCCTTTGTCCTTCTCTCAGCCCCTCCCTCATTGCTAGATGAAAGTCCTCTGCCTCCCACCAGGATGTGAGCACAGTGAGGCCTTGGGTGCTGCTATCCTGGGGCCTATCAGAGTGCCTGTACATGGGAGGTGCTCATCTGGTGAAGGAAGAAATGGCTGATGAAACTCAATTCTTGACTGCTTCCCTGTTTTCTCAACAAAGCCCCTCACCTGGGGCTTTGAGATGGGGAATATTACAAGGTCATGGGCAAGAGTGTTTTGGGAGGGATGTAGGGTACAAAAGAAGAGAGGGAAAGAGATGTATTTTCAACCAGACCATGGGTGAGGGGCAGATTTGGGTAGAAACTTCAGAGAGTAGAAGACAGGGGTGTCTAAGAGGTCCCCTGGAGCTGTGGGCCCCCTCCTCCCTGTGGCCTTCCAGCTGAAGCTGGAGGCTATGGGCATGGAGTATCCTGAGGCACAAAAATTCCTCCACCACAGCCTTGCTGGCTCCATGTCTGGTGTTGGTTTGAGGTGCCAGGGTTCTCCGTTTCAGAGAGTCTAGTGCCTGAAGGCTTGGAAGGGCCGAGAGAGGCCCTGAGGCCAAAGGCCTTGTAGGGTGACATGGTGGGGGGCACAGGAAGGTCTTGCACAATGGGTGATCCTGGGTGTAGAGGATGCCTTAGGTATTCCTCACCCCCACCCCTGCCCCTCATAAGAGGTTGCCAGATAAAATACAGGCTTCTCAGTTAAATATGAATTTCAGAGCCCTCAGCTCTGGGACTCCCTTCTGCATAGAGAGAATAAGCAACAAATAAATGTTTAGTATAAGCATGCCTCAAATATTGCATGGGCCAATGGGTGTCCTGTATTTTCATTTGTAAAACTTGGCAACCCTACCCCAGTGTGCACCCTGGCCTTCATCAGGGACACCTTTCTCCGTCCAGGCTGCCTGGCGTGGGGAAGGCCCGAGTGGCGGTGGGCCAGCCGCCCTGCCACAGGGGAGCTAGGAAGGGCCTGGGATGTGCAGGCTCCATGGCTGTTGCCCAGGTACAGGCAGTGGCTGTAGTGAGCGGTGAGGTGGGGCGTGTGCTTAATGGGGGAGGGGAGCTGGGCAGTGGCAGAGCCAGAGAGACAAGGGAAAATTTTTTTGTGGGTTCCTGCTCGTTCCCTCCCCAGACTCACTGCCACCGTGGGCCTGAGTCACCAGGAGAAGGGGCTGGGACAGATAAAATTTTTCCACTCAGCCCCCAGCCCAGTAACCTGGCTCACCTGATCGACACCGCCCATTCAGAGGGAAATTCCAGGCCTAAATCCTGTCCGGAATTCTCTCTCTGGCCAGCCAGCCTGCAAAGGGGTTGGGAGCTCCCGGGGCTGGGAACATCTGCAGCAAGGGAACCGGCTCTGGGACTCCCTTCTGCGTAAAGAAGAGAGAGAGGGAAAACGAGAGAGAGAGAGAGAGAGAGAGAGGGCCTGCGGAGGGAGGGCCGATGTGGCCACAGCTGGGCCCACCGCGGGCTGGGCCTGGGAGCGGCGAGGATGTGAGAGGGAAGCTGGGGCTGTGACCACATGTGCCAGATTTCTCCTGAGACTCAGGGTCCAGCTGACACCAATTTAGACCGTCTCAGCCCCTGTGTGTGTGTGTGTCTGTGTGTGTGTCTGTGGTGTGTCTGTGGTGTGTGTGGTGTCTGTGTGTGTGTGCCTGTGTGTGTGGGGGGGTTTTGGTGTGTGTGTGTGGTGTCTGTGTGTGTGTGGTGTCTGTGTACGTGCGTCTGTGTGTGTGCCTGTGTGTGTGTGTGGGGGGGTGTCTGTGTGTATGTAGTGTGTCTGCATGTGTGTGTGTGTCTGTGTGTGTGCCTGTGTGTGTGTGGGGGTGTCTGTGTGTGTGTGTGGGGGGGTGTCTGTGTGTGGTGTCTGTGTGTGCCTGTGTGTGTGTGTGTGTGCCTGTGTGTGTGTGTGTGTGTGTCTGTGTCTGTGTGTGTGCCTGTGTGTGTGTGTGTGTGTGTCTGTGTGTGTGGTGTCTGTGTGTGGTGTCTGTGTGTGTCTGTGTGTGGTCTGTGTGTGTGGTGTGTGTGTGTGTGTGTGTGTGGTGTCTGTGTGTGGTGTCTGTGTGTGTCTGTGTGTGTGCCTGTGTGTGTGTGGGGGTGTCTGTGTGTGTGTGTGGGGGGTGTCTGTGTGTGGTGTCTGTGTGTGTCTGTGTGTGTGTGTGGGATGTCTGTGTGTGTGTGTGGTGTCTGTGTGTGTGTGTGTGGGGGGGGTGTGTGGTGTGTGTCTGTGTGTGTGTGTGTCTGTGTGTGTGTGTGTGTGTGTGTGGTGGTGTGTGTGTGGTGTGTGTGTGTCTGTGTGTGTGTGTGGTGTCTGTGTGTGTGTGTGTCTGTGTGTGTGTGTGGGGGTGTGTGGTGTGTGGTGTCTGTGTGTGTGTCTGTGTGTGTGGTGTCTGTGTGTGTGTGTGTGGGGGTATCTGTGTGTGTGTGTGGTGTGTGTGTGGGGGGGTGTCTGTGTGTGGTGTGTGTGGTGTCTGTGTGTGTGTGTGTCTGTGTGTGTGTGTGGGGGGGTGTCTGTGTGTTGTGTGGTGTGTGTGTGTGGGGGTGTGTGTGGTGTGTGTGTGTGGTGTGTGGTGTCTGTGTATGTGTGTCTGTGTGTGTGTGTCTGTGTGTGTGTGTGTGTGTCTGTGTTGTGTGTGTGGTGTCTGTGTGTGTGTTGTCTGTGTGTGTGTGTTGGTGTCTGTGTGTGTGTGTGTGTTGTGTGGTGTGGTGGTGTCTGTGGTGTGTGTCTGTGTGTGTGTGTGTGGTGTTGTGTGTGTGGTGTCTTGTGTGTGTGTGTGTGGTGTCTGTGTGTGTGTGTGTGGTGTCTGTGTGTGTGGGGGTGTCTGTGTGTGTGGTGTGTGTGTGTGGTGTCTGTGTGTGTGTGTCTGTGTGTGTGTGTGGTGTCTGTGTGTGTGTGTGTGTGTCTGTGTGTGTATGTGTGGTGTCTGTGTGTGTGTGTGTGGTGTCTGTGTGTGTGTGTGTTGTCTGTGTGTGTGTGGTGTGGTGTGGTGTGTGTGGTGTGTGTGTGTGTGTGTGTGTGTGTGTGTGGGTGTGTGTGTGGTGTGTGTGTGTGGTGTGTGTGTGTGGTGTCTGTGTGGTGTGTGGTGTCTGTGTGTGTGTCTGTGTGTGTGTGGTGTGGTGTGTGTGTGGTGTGTTGTGTGTGTTGTGTGTGTGTGTGTGGTGTGTGTCTGTGTGTGTGGGTGTGTGTGGTGTGTGTGTGTGTGTGTGTCTGTGTGTGGTGTCTGGTGTGTGGTGTGGTGTGTGGTGTGTGTGGTGGTGTGTGTGTGGTGTCTGTTGTGTGTGTGTGTGTGTGTGGGTCTGTGTGTGTGGTGTGTTGTGTGTGTTGTGTGGTGTGTGTGTGGTGTCTGTGTGTGTGTGTCTGTGTGTGTGTGGTGTCTGTGTGTGTGTGTGTGTGGTGTGTGTGTGTGGTGTCTGTGTGTGTGTGTCTGTGTGTGTGTGTGGTGTCTGTGTGTGTGGTGTGTGTGTGTATGTGGTGTCTGTGTGTGTGTGTCTGTGTGTGTGTGTGTGTCTGTGTGTGTGGTGTGTGTGTGTGTGGTGTGTGTGTGTGTGTGGTGTCTGTGTGTGTGTGTGTGTGTGGGAGTGTCTGTGTGTGTGTGTGTGTGTGTGTGTGGTGTGTGTGTGTGTGGTGTGTGTGTGTGTGGGTGTCTGTGTGTGTGTGTGTGTGGGTGTGTGTGTGTGTGTGTGTGGTGTTGTGTGTGGTGTCTGTTGTGTGTGTGTGTGTGTGGTGGTGTTGTGTGTGTGTGTGGTGGTGTGTGTGTGTGTGTGTGTGGTGTGTGTGTGGGTGCCTGTGAGTGTGGGGGGTGTGTGTGTGGATGCATGCTCTTCTTGCCACACTGCTGGTGGTTAGAGGGCCTGCAGTTACAGAGCTATTGCCGACATAAAGCCCCTGTTCTTTAGCCCAGTCTGTGTTCAAGGCCCTTTGTGTGTACCTTCCCGTGGTTATCCGCTGCTGCTCCCTTCCGTGCCCTGGGCTTGACTCCAGGTTCTCAAACTTAACTGTCTTCAGGAACCAGACAGGTAACTGGGGACAAGGGAAGTGGACTGGGGCAGACAAGGATGGGGTTGAGGGCAGGGCGATGGGAGGAGGTGTGCTACTCAACTTCTCAAAGGTTGTTGCATTTCTGGAATTTCACTCCAGAAGCCTATTCTCCCACCCCCAGCCCATCGTTTACCTTCTGGCTGTGGTGATGGGCTGCACCTTTTCCGAGGACTCCGTGCAGGCCAGTGCGGGCAGGCCGGACGGAACATGTCTGAGGACCGGATGTGGTCCACAGGGTGCCAGTTTGCAACCTTCTCATCCGGCCAAACTGTACTTTTTGCTGTTCCCTTGTATAGGACTCTCCTATATCTGCCTCTGTGCCAGAATCGGGCTCAAATTATGGCTGTGCTCATTTATTATAGCTATGTGGCTTTGGGCCTCAGTTTTCTCATCTGTAAAATGGATATGTTAATAGTATCCACATCTGGTGGTAATATGAAGAATGAATGTGTTAACATATGCAAAGCACTGGGAAGTATGCCAGACACATAGCATCCAATAGGTATAAACCATCATCACTATTATTATTAGACGGTTCAAATACTGCCTCCTCTGGGAAGCCTTCCCTAGTCCCACAGCTGGAATTAATCTCTCCCTCAGCTGGGTTCCTACTGACTCTTTCTGCCTTGTGTTACAATTAGTGTCTACATGACTGACTCTCCTGTTGGAGTGTCACCTCTTGGAGGCCAGATCCGTGCCCCACTGATCTTTATGTTTCTCAGTCATTCATTTAGCAGTTACTGAGTGTCTTCAATAGCCAGGCATTGTGCCAGGGGGTAGGAGATATGATGGTGAGAAGATATGGCCCTTATCACTTGGCTCTGTGCCTAGGTTAGTGTTCACAGAGAGATTCTGGACTTATGGAGACACTGCCTTCCTGCCACCTAGTGTCTCCTTGCATCCCTGTGGAATGGGCTGGGATGGTGGAGCCCAGGCTCAGCTGACAACCCCAAAGGCAGCTCCACCTACAATGTGATCCCACCACATTGGGAGGGACACAAGCAAATAGACACATGTCTCCTTGCCGTCCCTGTGTCCTCCAGGTGGGAACTGGGATAGTCCTGGCAGGTTGCGGACCAGCTCTGTGCCCGTACCAGGTGGAGACTCCCTACTCCTGGATCAACCCCCAGCTCCTGTACTACTGTACCCCCAGAGACACTCCGTCAGCTCCAACCTCAGGATTCGGGCCTCAAATCCAAGATGTGACTGGGAGAGATAACTGAACTAGACATTTACAAGCTCTAGAGTCAGACTCCCTGGGTATGACTCCCAGTTATTGGCCTCTTTGGGCCTCAGTTCCCCATAGAGGAATCATGTGAGTTAATACCTGGACAGTTCTTAGCATTCGTATGGGTCGTTTTCACTAGACGGGGGCGTAGGAGCCCCAGGTTGGTTACTGACCCACTCCTTACTCCCTGTGATCAGGGGAGAGGGTAAGACACCTCTGAAATCTGCCTGCAGGGGCACATGGTGTAAAACAGGAAGGAGGGACAGCTTTGTCTCCCAGACCCCCAGCTATAAGTGGGATCCTGAGCATGCGGCTCAGGGAGGCCCTGGCTACAGAGTCCTGGTAGGGCATGGACAGGAGGGGCCTCCCACTTACACCCCAGCAGGATCCATCAGTGGGCCTCCCAAGGCAGTGGAGTGGGGAGGAGGTGCTGAAAGACTGGGCTTGGGAAGCCTAGCACGGGACCCCGGCCTCCCCTCCCCCACCAGGCCAGGATGAAAGCTCCCTTCTCTAACCCCTTAAGTCCCTGGTCTTGGTCCTCATTAAAAACTCTAATCCTCCAGCCCCCACTGCAGATGCAGAGGCCTCCACTCCCAGGTCTGGTAGGGAGGGGACAAGTCATAGTCCCTGTCCCTCTGCACAACCAGGCTGGGCCTAGGCACCTAAAGTAGTGGTCAGTGGGCATCTAGGGACCACTGGGACCCCAAGACACAGCTTCTGGGAAATGGAGGAGGGAGAAGACAGGCTTCTGAGGAGAAGAGTCCTGGGAAAAGAGGGATAGGAGGAGGAGGTGGTGGCAATGTCCTGACCAAGTGGGAGAGTCCCTGGCAAGAGACACTTCTCCCTTCCTTTCACCCTTGCCACCCCGGAAATCCCCTGCTGAGGGGTCCTGAGAGGGTAGTCCCAGGCACCCAGCTCAGGGCATCTCTGCTGGAATGGAGCAATGAAGGCCCAGGATCCAGGCCAGGGGCCCTTGGGGCCTCAGTTTCCTCTGCTCTCCAATGGGGCAGATCACTTCCTCACTTGCTCCTGCCTCCCCTCTGGGCCAGCATGAGGGCAGAGGGAAAGGCCAAGAGGAACATATTTGGCAGGTAAGCATAGCAAGTGCAGGAGGAGGCAGGGGTCAGCGTTTGCTAAGTGTTTGCAATTGGCTCCTGGTCCCTGTGGCCAAGTGCTGGCCTGCACTATTTCCACTGGTCCAGAGGTTCCCAGTGAAGTGTGGAGCAATATCATTCCTTCCCTTTTACCTCCATTCCTCTGCCGAGAGCAGCTTCTCTAAGCCTTTCCCTTCCATGCTGCATTAAAAGGACTTTGTTGGGAGGCCCAAGGTTTTCCAGGTCTACCATTGTCCCCCCATATCTACCAGGCCTCCTGAGTTGGGGATGCTGGGCTGGGGGCTATTGGGAGCTCTGGGAAGGGAAGACAGACAGCCTCCTAGGCTAATGGGCCAAGGCACAGCCTCTGTCCCCAGAAACCACGTTTGGAAATTAGAGAAACACACACTCGATATCATCCAGTGTTGGCTGAAAGGGGCAGGTGGTCAATTATGTAGACCTCATACATAGCTGTATTTCATCAAAAGCGAGATGCTCAATTAAATTACACACCACTAAGAAGGAAGACCGCTGCTAATTAAACTCTGACACAGTGCCTTTTTGTTATTGATCGCAGGGAACATCCTGATTTCAGAGATGTTAAATGTGGAAAATGTGTGTCAGAGAATCAAAATAAAGTTAAAAAACATTTCTATCAACATTTCTCTTGGACACATATTGTCCATAGTGTTCTGCATCTTGTAGTGTTTACTTAGAAGTGTTTACTGAAGTTTCTGAGATTAGGCATAAATGTATGATGTAAAAGATGATATAAGCCATCGGCACAGGACTTGGTATAAAGTAAACTGTCATTAAATATTAACTATTATTGCTGTTGCTATTATAAGTACAAGGACTTTATATGTATATGAAAGTCCTTCGGCTCCTGAATCTTTCATTGTCCTAGAGGCTAAGGTCTGAGGACACCAGTGGCTAGAGTCAGAGGTGCCAGGAAAGCTGAGGAGGCAGCCTGGAGGAGGTGCTGTTCCATGTGTGAAGTCTGCAGTGTCCCTATAACCTTTGGAGGCATCAGAAGAAGCCTGAGCCCAAAGGCTACCTTTGCCAGTTCCCCAGAAAAGTGAGGCCCCTGACTTATTACCCTTATGAGTCAATCAATCAATCATCCTATCAATCCACTCATTAAGACACTTATTGAACACCTGCACCGTGACAGTCACTGTGCTAAGTCCCTCCTTCAGCAGCCCCCACCTGGCCCCTGCCCGTTAGGAGCATCCAGGCTCAGCTATTCGAACTGGCACATCAAAGGGGAATTGGCCCTGATCCCTCATCAGAGGCTTCTTTCCAGGGATCAGCCTGAAGATGTGGAGCTCCTCCCCTTCTCTCACCATCCCCAGTCTCACCCACAATAGGGGAAGGGATCTTCATTTCCTAGGCACTTCTAGGCCTTTGTAGAGCCTGCTTGCTCTGCCAGGACACTCTTGGTTCTGTGCTGTGCAAAATTCCTCTCTTTCCCTTTCTTTCACAACAGGTTTCAAGCCCCTTCTCAGAAAACCTTCTTTGAAAACATCTGTCCTCCACTCAGCTTTCCTGCCCTGTTTCTTATGCTCTCAGAATATAGTGTATACCCTGCAGATTGGACCCTCCTGTGGTCTGGGCTTCTTTCCTGCCTACCTGTCCCATCTCACATGGCCAGTCACCAGTTGTAAAAGGACAGGAGATCTGACACTAGGATACTGACTCACCTTCAATTCATAGCATTTTACCTCCCAAATTTGTACGGTGTGCTATTGGGGAGCTAGGCACCGTGACAGGCGCTGGGGTGGCCCTGCCCTCAGAACCCTCTCAGCCTGCTGGGCTATAATGTCCCCCCACCTCCACCACATCACATCCCTCTTGCTTTGAATCCCAGCCTCATCCAGTGGGGACCTATGGTGCCTGTCCTTCATCAGACTGGGGTGCCCCCCTGAAGGGGGAACACTCTGTGGTGAACTCTTGCAGGGGGCCCTTTGCTCCCCTCCAGCTGCAGAGCACCGGCTAACCTTGTCCTCACTCCCCTGCTAAGCAAGTAGGCCCACGGTTGTTTACGGTTCAAGTGCAGACCCCAGGGGCCGAGGCCTCTCCAACACCCAGAACTGAGCTGTCCCATCCTCAGCTTTCCAAGAACAGGCTCTGTCGAGCACACATGGTTGTGAAACGATCCTGCTGGGCTCTCCAAGAGATGAGGCCATTTATGGGCTGAGTGGGCTGCTGTGGGCTGCCAAGGGTCAGGCTGGGGACCTGCGTGCGTTGAGACTCTGGTCAGTCTCCTCTCTGCACAAAGCCTCCAGGAGCAAGGGCTAGACACAGATGGGCATTCTTCCCAAGTTTAATTTTGAATATGCTTAAATCATTTTAAAAGCAGTCTTGCCATATCAGGAACCCCAAATTAAACTCACACCTGTGTTCCTGCGGGATAGGGAGCTAAGTCCTTCCCACTAGGGCTTCTCCAAAGCAGAAGACACAGAGAGGAAATAGGCTTTCCAAGTCGGAGGGCAGGACAGGTTGCATAATTTGTGGGCCCAGTGAAAAATGAACTATGAGTCCCACATTGTGCTGAGGAGGGGGTCTGTGGCCTGAGAGGGGAAGGGCCCTGGCCTCTGCCACCCTGGAAGGCAACATCACAGCCAGGAATGGAGCCTGCCGCTCCTACTCCTTAACCGGTGCTCACCCCAGGCCTGGCTGTGCCAGGAAGGCCTTGTTTCCATCCTGGGCCTTCACTTGCCTTCCCCCTGCTTATTCCTGGGCCTCCAAAAAGCTTCTCTGTGCCCCAAGCTCTCCTCTTCCAGGAAGTCTTCCTTTCCTGTTTGGACAATTTTACCTGCTGGCTAGTCCCATGCTTCTTCCCCTTTCCAGGCTCTCTCACAGCTTTGCCCTTGACCTTCTGAGCCTTTGTTTACTTTTTATGTGAGTGACAGAGAGCAGCCTCCTTCCTCCCTTGACCATAGTTCTTTGGGGGTCTCCTTCATCGTACTAGGAGCTCTCTGAGGATAGGGCAAGCTCTCCCTTCAGACTGGGGGTCCCTGGGGTTGGAAGTCTTTCTTGGGACTCCCCCTAGGCTTCCCTCTGCAGGCCCAACGTTGCACTAGAGGAGTGACTGGGCCTGCTGTGGTGCCCACTTGGCTGTGTGTGTGCACACGTGTGTGTGTGTATGGTGTATTGCATGGGGAGTGTTTGCTTCTGGTTTTCTGTCACCTTCCCTGTCCTTTCCTGATCAGATCCTCTGAGTGAGGCTGGTTAGGGAGATGGAGTGGAATGAGGGAGGAAGATGAGGCGGTATGGCACCCCAGCCCTATGCCCGGCCAGGGCTCCAGTGGAGAGTGGGCAGTGTGACCTCCTTTCTGGGCCTCCTGCTGGGGTGTGAGGGAGGAAGGCTGGTCTTGAACTGGGGTCAGGGTGGAGAGGGGCAGCCTTTCAGCTGAGGTCCGTCACTCAGAGGCAGGGTCCGTGGCATTTGGCCGGCAGGGGAGAAGGGAGGGAATGTGAGGAATAGGCTGACTCAGCAGTTGCCCCCTCCCAGTTCCGGGGACAGGCACTGGGGGAGGACTGATTGCTGAGAACATGCAGATGGTGGTGGCAGTTCCTCTGGGTTGTGTCTTGAGGGGAGGGCTGGGGAGAGATAGGAGTCAGAAACACCAGAGTCCCCCAGAGATACTGGGGAGGCATGAAAAGGAGCCAGGGGAGGGGAACCCAGGAGAGGGTGCCTTTTGACATTGCCATGGCTATGAATATCAGTGACATGCAAAGGAATGCCCCAAATAGGAAGAGGGCTCCTTTGCGGGGATGAGCGGGGGACAGTATGAGGAGAGGGCTTGGCTGGGGGCAATGGGACCTGTGAGGGAGTGGAGGGTGCTAAGAGCGAGCCAACAGCGGCCAAGCTCAGCCCAGCCAAAGGGGAGGTAGACGGCAGGCCTGCTTTGGCCGAATCTAGAGCTCCTCTTTGCAACTTGATCATAAGCTTCATTAAGGCAGGGGCCGTCTCATAACATCTCTTAATTATCTGACAACCCCTCCACAGGGCTGGGCACATATAAGCATTGTGCCCAAGTTTAATTTTAAGTATACTTAAATTATTTTTAAAGCAGTCTTGCAATATCAGGCACCCCACATTAAACTCACACCCATAATCCCAGCTATTTACTTTTCTCCTTGTACCTTCCAAAATCTTTATAGGCATGCTTACGTAAGGGTGACTTAGGTAAACGCGGCCTGAGTCAGGCTTTTCCACCAGCTTTGCCGGGTGCACTGGCTGACGAGGTGTAAGTGTGTGTATCGGGCTCCTTTGCTCTGAAGTAACCCTCGTTTGCAGGCAAGGAGAGCTGGGGGCACCCTCACTACCCAGTCTCCGTGCTCTTCCCTCTGTTTACATTGCTGCCAAGCGGACATCTGCTTCGTTTATCTTCTTACCTGAAATAATTTTGACTCATGCAAAAAGGGGCTTACTTAAGATTTACCAGAACAGAATACTAACTTGGTTTGGGGACTGTGTGTGTGTGGCAATGGCTGGTTGATTTCAGGTAGTGATTCCCAAACATTTTGAGCTGGAAAACCCTATTTGAACACTAAAAAACAAAAACAGAACCTTCAGAGAACTCCAAAAGACAGTGATTGTATAACAGATATTCATCATCTGAGAAAAATTCATGAAGACAACCAACTGTGGTAAAGTCAGAAATAATTTGAAATTATCACATATTATTGATCTTCACAGTATCTGCATAAGTTTGAAAGAAAAATAGCAAATGCATTCAGGAATATTATTCACTTGACTATGTGAGCAAAGATGTTCATGATAGCGTTATAATTTAAAGTCAAATAACTAGGGTCTGTGGGGAGATATTGTCCCCTACTTGGGTACTTGATTCCGCCATGTAAATGCAGCACTGTACTGTATAGAACTGTGTGTGTGTATGTTTGTGTGTGGAGGAGGGCGCATGTGAAGAATGGGAAGGGATCGTATTAGGACGCAGTGTTTTGCTTGTGAAAATTCAGTGGTCTCTAGGGGAGGAGGGGGAGGTAAGTGACAGGAAGGAGCTGTGCAGGTGGCTGAAATCTGTGGGTGCTGAGAAGTCCCTTCTGAGAGCAAAGTTAGTGTCTGGCTTTGAGTTCAGGGATGGGGAGAGGAGGCTGAAGAGGCAGGCAAGAGCCAGACCACACAGGCTCCGGTGGGCCATGTGAGGTAGAGACTCCTTATCCTTAGAGAGGAGATGTCCTCTCTGCGTGTGGTGTGAGACACAGCGGGAAGTTCCTCCCTACACTAAGATCCTTCTTGCTGTGTTTTTTTCCCCATCCCCTCTTCATTTCTCTGCATTTGATATCATTGCTCGCTGGGCCCAGGGCAGCTCAGTGTAGATCTTCAATCTGCAGTTCCAGGAACTCTGTTTCCCAACCCCCAAAATCTGGGCCTGAGGTCTGACAAGTCCCAGAAGAGCTGCGGGGATTACGAGGCAGGATGTGTGAAATCAGGGCCGTCCAGGAACCTGGAACTTGATGGCAGCAGGAGGAGTGGAGAAGCCAGGCCTGGGACTGACTCCCATTCCCCCAATTAGGCATCTGCCCCCTCCCTTGGGGGGCTGGGAGCGGTCAGCTCCAGGCGTCCCCACGTCTCCACGGCATCTTCCGCTGCCCGTGCTCTTCTGAGAGTAACGTGCTGAGGGAGCACTTGTGAGCCATGGGGGCAGGAGTTGGGGCAGGGGTCAGGGTGCTTTTTAATTTCTCGTTAGCAATGACAGCTGTAGAACTCAAGCAATTAAGGAGGACGACTCCCCCAGGATGCCAGAGGGCCCGCTCCCCCAAGCTGTGCACAACTTCCTCCCTTCCTCCTTTTCCACATCCCCCCTCACCCCCATCACAGGCTTCCCTTCTCTGGGCCCAGGAAGCTGTGAGCCACTGTTCAGGGGGAAGAAAGGGGTGCAAAAGGTCTCCTTCCAACATGTTAGCAGGGAGAACAGAACCAAAGGAAGATGGAGGGGCTCCTGGGTCTGGAAGCTGCTTCTCTCTCCCTATGGTCCATGCCTGGGGGTGGGCCGGTTCTGTGGAAAGGGGTCCACTCTCTTCAGAGTTGGTATTGAGGATGGGGACATAAAAATGATCAAAGGTTGGCTGGGTGTGGTGGCTCACGTCTGTAATCCCAGCACTTTGGGAGGCCAAGGTGGGAGAATCATTTGAGCCCAGGAGTTTGAGATCAGCCTGGGCAACATGGTGAGACTCAGTCTCAAAACAAACAAACAAAAACAAACAAGCAAACAAACAAACAAAAAACCCGAAAGAATAGCAATTTTCCCTGTGCTTCTAAACTGAGTATCATCCCAACCCAGCCTGACCCTTGGTGGGTTAGGAGAAGGGTCTCAGGAGGGGAGGACGGAGAGGAGCTGTTCTTTATTTTCTAAGATCTATAGGGCATTCAACTTCTGTTGAATTTCTTCTTCATCATTTGGCTGGAGCTTTTCAGCAGCCTACTCCGGATCCTGCCTACCGCATGGACTTGTTCTGTCCCCACCTGTCGGGGGAGGGTACATGTGTTCAATGCTATTCTTTTATTAACATCAGTCCTGCTGCATGGGCGGGGACATACTTTTGGGTGCAGGAGCAAAGCTTTATATCCCTTTCCAAACATCTCACTCCACCCAGTAGCTGATACTTGAAACCCTACCAGTAATATTTGCCTCCTTTACGGTCATCTCCTTGTGAAATTGCAAATACCCTTGGGAAGGAAACCTCTTCAGCGTGAACAGAAGATCTGACAACTGATATTGATATGGAGTAACTGGGGTGGGAGGCATGCTGGCCAAGATTCCCAGGGATGGGGAGGAGTTGGGGGCAGAGGGTTAAAGAGAAGAGTGGACAAACTTCATAGTTTTCCCCTGCTGCTGGTTAAGTCTTTAGAGCCTGGAAGACTGACAGACCAGGCTGTCTTCTCTGACCTAAAAGAAAAGACATCCTTCTCATGTTCATGGTCATGACCATTGCCATCAACAACCTCATATGGATGTTGAATACCAATGATGCCTCAAAGATATTCAGCACATGGCCCTTGCTCTCAAGACGCTCACAGCTCACTATGGGGCACCCTGCTCACCTGAGTGTGCAGTGGTGAGCCTATGAAAGTTTTAGAGGAAGGGCTTACATGTGCCAAGTGTTATCTAAGGGAGATTAGCCAGGTGGTGGTGACCAAGGTGGATTGAGCACAGGGGAGAAGAGATGGTGAAGCTTGTTGGGAGCCCTTTGCCATCACACAGGTGAGAGCTGAGAGGCCTCAGGTGGGCTGATGGCAGTGGGAACACAGATGCTAGGACTTATGGAAAGGCATTTTGGAAAATCAATCTCCAGGGCTCTGACTATGGAGAGGGTAAGAGAAGGAGGTATTGAGCTTCAGCCCAAGATTCAGAACTGGGGTCCCCCCAAAAGATGGTGGCAACAGAAAGGGAAGTCTGTTGGAGCCATGTTTGAACGGAAGGTGAGTTCTGGTGCAACATGCTGCATTAAAAGAGAGGTCATCCTACCCCATGCCCCACCACATACAAGGCAGGACTGAAGGCAAGCTGTGCATACACAGAACGCAATTTCTCTGAAAGAACTTATACAAATATCAGCAGTCCTTCAAAGTGATCAGTACAAGAGGCTAGGCAAGTTTTCCAAAGAGCTCGCTTTGATCAACAATTTTTTACTTATTTGTGGGGTATTTCCTGTGTGTCCACTATGTGCCTGACACAGTCTAGTGTAGGAGACATGTAGACTGTTGGTTTCTGCCTTCAGGGAGCTTACTATCTAATTAGGGTGACATTAAAGTCAAACTCATAAGAAAGGGTCTGTGTATCTATGACTTCCCATCATATTGAACATAATAGCTTTTTTATTGCTGTGTAACAAATGACCACAAACTTAGCACCTCCAAATAACACCTGTTGATTAGCCTACAGTCTTGTAGGTCGGAAGGCAGGGACAGCGTGAGTGGGCTTTTCACTCAGGGTGTCACAAGGCTGAAATCAAAATGTCAGCTGAACTGAGTTCTTTTTGTTTTTGTTGTTGTCGTTGAGACAAGGTCTCACTCTGTCGCCCAGGCTGAAGTGCAGTGGTGTGATCATGGCTTGCTGCAGCCTTGAACTCCTGGGCTCAAGTGACCCTCTTACCTCATCCTCCTGAGTAGCTGGGACCACAGGTGTGCACCACCACACCTGGCTAATTTTCAAATTTTTTTTTGTAGAGAGGGGGTCCCACTATGTTGCCCATGCTGGTCTTGAACTCCTGAGCTCATGTGATTCAGGCGTGAGCCACCAGGCCTGGCCACAGATAATCTCTCATATTTAGAGTCAGCTATGCCATGGAACAACCTAACTGCCGGAGTGAAACCTATTGTATTTACAGTCCTGGGATTATGTATAGGGGCAAACCAAGGAGCAGGGGATTTTGGTGGATCATCTTAGAATTCTCCCTACCACACTTAGAATTAAATATAAAGTTTTTACAGTGACCTATAAGGCTTTACATGTTCTGGCCCCTAGCTACCTCTCTCCTTAGCCATTTAGACATTCTTATTTTTGCTCAAAAAGACAAACGTGTTCTGGTTTCAGGGAACTTGCCCTTGCTGCTGTTTCAGCCTGCAATGTCCTTTCCCTGGATATTTCCGGACGTTCCCCCTCATATTTCCATCAGGTCTCTACTCAGAATGAGCCCTTTGTTGACCTCATCTAAAATAGAAACAGCCCCTTCCCCCACAACTTGCTCAGTCTCTATCCCCTCACCTTGCTTTATTTGTCTTATGCAGACATTTATCAACACCATATTTTAAAAATAAATTTATTTATTAAATCACATAGTCAGTGCCAGGCACGGTGGCTCACGCCTGTAATCCCAGCACTTTGGGAGGTTGAGGTGGGCAGACCACTTGAGGTCAGGAGTTAAAGACCAACCTGGCTAACATGGTGAAATCCTGTCTCTACTAAAAATACAACAATTAGCCAGGCGTGGTGGCGTGTGCCTATAGTCCCAGCTTCTCTGGAGGCTGAGACAGGAGAATCACTTGAACCCGGGAGGCAGAGGTTACAGTAAGCTGAGATAGCCCCACTGTACTCCAGCCTGGGCGACAGAGTGAGACTCCATCTCAAACCAACCAACCAACAAACAACAACAACAACAACAACAACAACAACAAAAAATTACATAGTCTTTTGTGTGTGTGTGTGTGTGGTTTTTTCTTTATTGAGATGGAGTCTTGCTCTGTCACCCAGGCTGGAGTGCAGTGGCATGATCTTGGCTTACTGCAATCTCCACCTCCCAGGTTCAAGTAATACTTTTGCCTCAGCCTCCCCCGTAGCTGGGACTACAGGTGTGCACCACCACACCTGGCTAATTTTTGTATTTTTAGTAGAGACGGGGTTTCACCATGTTGGCCAGGCTGGTCTTGAACTCCTGGCCTCAAGTGATCCACCTGCCTCGGTCTCCCAAAGTGTTGGGATTACAGACGTGAGCCAGCACACCTGGCCTATATAATTAATTTGAACGTATGATATATTTATCTGTTTGTTGTCCATCTCCAATTAGAACATAAGGTCAGTGAGGGCATGACCTTTGTTTTATTCACTATCTCTGGTGCCTAGAATAGTGCCTAGCACATAGTAGGTGCTCAATAAACATTTGATGAATAAATGATTGAATGTGTTTTCAGACTTACTGAGGAATTTTGAAATGAAAAGTTTATTTTAGAGCACAGACTAGATGAAAAATTATTTCTGTACTTTTTGTTTTATAGTTTAACTTTTTTAGTGAATTAAAAAACCTTTGACTAGAGCAAGTTAAGCACAAAGTAAGGAGAAGAAATTAGATAATAAAGATCAGAGAAAAATTTAGCTGGTTGCAGCGGCTTACACCTGTAATCCCAGCAGTTTGGGAGGTCGAGACAGGTGGATCACTTGAGGTCAGGAATTCGTGATCAGCCTGGCCAACATGGCAAAACCTCAGCTCTACTAAAAAATACAAAAATGAACTCAGCGTGGTGGCAAGTGACTGTAATTCCAGCTACTTGGGAGGCTGAGGCACGAGAATTGTTTGAACTTGGGAGGTGGAGGTTGCAGTGAGCCGAGATTGCACCACTGTGCTCTAGCCTTGGTGGTAGAGCGAGACTCTGTCTAAAAAAAGAAAAATATCAGAGAAAAATAATGAAGTTGAAAATAGAAGAACATTCAGACAATCAAAAAAACCAAAAACTGTTATTTCAAGAAAATCAATTATATTGATAAACATCTAGCCAGATTGATCTGGAAAAAAGAGAAGGCACAAATTACCAGTATCAGGAATGAAAGCTGTGATTGACTACAGACTATATAGATATTAAAAAGATAAGGTAATATTATGAACAATTTTACTTCAATAAATTCCATAACTTAGATGAAATAAACTAATTCTGTCGAAGACACATACTATGGTAGCTTACTCAAGAAGAAACAGAGAGGCGGGCGCGGTGGCTCAAGCCTGTAATCCAGCACTTGGGAGGCCGAGACGGGTGGATCACGAGGTCAGGAGATCGAGACCATCCTGGCTAACATGGTGAAACCCGTCTCTACTAAAAATACAAAAAACTAGCCGGGCGAGGTGGCGGGCGCCTGTAGTCCCAGCTACTTGGGAGGCTGAGGCAGGAGAATGGCGTGAACCGGGAGGCGGAGCTTGCAGTGAGCCGAGATTGCGCCACTGCACTCCAGCCTGGGCGACAGAGCGAGACTCCGCCTCAAAAAAAAAAAAAAAAAAAAAAAAAAAAGAAGAAACAGAGGCCAGGTGGGATGGCTCATGCCTGTAATCCCAGCACTTGGGGAGGCCAAGGTGGGTGGATCACCTGAGGTCAGGAGTTGGAGATCAGCCTGGCCAACATGGTGAAACCCCATCTCTACTAAAAATACAAAAATACAAAAATTAGCCAGGTGTGGCACGCCTGTAATGCCAGCTACTCGGGAGGCTGAGGCATGAGAGTCGCTTGAACCTGGGAGGTGGAGGTTGCAGTGAGCTGAGATTGTGCCACTCCACTCCATTCAGGTTATCTAGAAGAAATAGATAACTTGAATGGATTTGTATGTAATTTTTAAAAAATTGAATTTGCAGTTGGAAGCCTCTCTACAAAGAAAATCAAGGCCCAGATGGTTTTACTGACATATACCACCAAACATTTAAGGAAGAAATAATAATTCTATACAAACTTTTCTAGAATATTCAGGAGGAGGAAATACCTCTCAACTCATCAGATAAGGCTAAAACTAAACAAAGATATTACAAGAACAGAAAATTACTGGCCAATATCTCTCATGAATATAGATGAAAAATTTCTACACAAAATTCATGTAAATCTAATTGAACCCTTTCTATCATCTATACACATACTATATATACATATTCATGCACTGCATAATGATGTTTTGGTCAACGATGGACCTTATGTATGATGATGGTTCCATAAGATTATAATACTGTATTTTTACTGAAACTTTTCTTTTTTTTTTTTTTTTTTGAGACGGAGTCTCGCTCTGTCGCCTGGGCTGGAGTGCAGTGGCCGGATCTCAGCTCATTGCAAGCTCCGCCTCCCGGGTTTACGCCATTCTCCTGCCTCAGCCTCCTGTGTAGCTGGGACTACAGGCGCCCGCCACCTCGCCCGGCTAGTTTTTTGTATTTTTTAGTAGAGACGGGGTTTCACCATCTTAGCCAGGATAGTCTCGATCTCCTGACCTCGTGATCCGCCCATCTTGGCCTCCCAAAGTGCTGGGATTACAGGCTTGAGCCACCGTGCCTGGCCTTTACTGAAACTTTTCAATGTTTAGATACATGAATACTTACCATTGTGTTACTATTGCTTACAGTATTTAGTAGAGTAACATGCTATAAAGGTTTGTAGCTTAGAAGTAATAGGCTATACTACATAACCTAGGTATGTAGTATGCTATATCATCTATATATGTATTAGTATATATATATATGTACTAGTGTATATACATGTGCACTAATAACATCATGACCAAGTAGAGCTTATCCTAGGAATTCAAGGTTAGTTTAACATTCAACAATCAATGTAATTCATTATATTAACAAATTAAAAAAGAAAAACCCATACAATCATCTCAATAGATGTAGAAAATACCTTTGACAAAACACAACATCCATTTCTGATTTTTAAAACTTAAGCAAACTAAGAATATAAAGGAACTTCCACAACCTGATAAGAAGCCTCTACTAAAAAACAAAAAACAAACAAACAAAAAAACCAAAAAAACTATAATGGTGAAAAGATAGAATATTTTCTCCTGAATGTGCTTGATCTTATCTGACCTGATCTTGTAAAGCTAAGCAGGGTTGGGCCTAGTTAGTACTTGGATGGAAGACTACCTTGGAATACTGGGTGCTGTAGGCTTTTGGGCTTCTGCTCCCTTCATTAAAAAAAAAAAAAAAAAAGGATAGAACAACGATGTCCATTCTCACTGTTTTTATTCAACATTGTACTAGAGGCTCTAACCACTGTAATAAGGCAAGAAAAATACAAGGCATTCAGATAGGGCAGGAAGAAGTACAATTTTCATTATTTGCAAATGACATGATCAATGCTGTAGAAGGTCTGATGGAATCTACAAGGAAGCTACTAGAACTAATAAATGAATTTAGTATGGTAGTGAGACACAAAAATCAATTGTATTCCTAAATATGAGCAATGAACCATTGGAAATTGAAATGTAAAAATAATACTTAAAAAATATTATCTGTTGCACTGGGCTCTCAGGGATTCCTCAGTTCTGGGGAATTTTCTTAGATTATGTCACTAAGGATGTCTTTCCCTTAGTTTCTCTGTTTCTCCTGTTATTTAGATGTTGTTGTCTCTCCTGGACTGGTCCTGTAGTTTTATTGCATAGTTACTTGTAACTTTCCATCCTTTTGTTATTTTCTCTCTACTTTATGGACATTTCCTCAGCTTTATCTTCCAAATTTCCACTGAATTTTTTATTTCTGTTATCGCATTTGATTTTTAAGACCTCTCTCTTATTCTCTGTTTTTTTAAAAAACACTGTTGTGTTTTTGTTTCATCTTTGCAATATTTTTTCTTATCATTCACAGGATATGATAATAATGTGCTGTTATTTTTAAGCTTTCTTCTTGCTATGTAGACTCAGCTTCCTTCAGTCACTTTTTTGTTTGTTTTGGCCTCAGTCTTTTGTGTTAGAAGCTTTCCTCAAATGTCTCATAATCCTCAGTTGTTTGCTTATTTTTAGGTGTGGAGATTTGTAAAGCTAGTTGGAAGCTGTGTATGTGTGTGTGACTATGTGTGTGTAGATATGTGTGTATATGTGAGCGTGTATATGAGTGTACGCAGTGGATGTGTAGGTGTGTGTCCATATGTGAGTGTGTATGTGTGTGCATGTGTGTGTAGGTATGTGTGTATATGTGACTGTGTGAGTGTATGTATGTGGGTATGTAGGTGTGTGTGTGTATGTGTGTGCATGTGTGTGTAGGTGTGTGTATGTGTGATTGTGTATGTGAGTGTATGTATGTGTGTAGGTGTGTGTGCATATGTGTGTGCGTATGTGGGTGTGGTTCTGTGAGCCTCACACTAGGGTGACCTGGCTGGGATGTTTCATTTTGCCCCCAGTGTTTTAATGTCTTTGCTAACTTTGCTTTAGTGGAGATTCAGGAACAAGAAAACTAGATATAAGAGTCCAGGCTGCCAATTTTTCCTGGAAGTCTTTTAATTTATTTTTAGAGGCATTTTTAATTTAAATTTTTTATTTTTTAGAGCTGGGGGTCTCATTATGTCACCCTGGCCAGTGAGCAGGGTCTAGTCACAGGCACAATCTTCATGCACTACAGCCTTGAACTCCTGCCTCAGCCTTCGGAGTAGCTGGGACTACAGGTGTGCACCATTGTGTCCATCTATTAGAGGCTTTTATTATTATCAATTCCATGTAATTATACTGAAAGAACAGATCAGGTATGCTCTGAAACTGAGTAAGTCTGGTTTACTGTGCCATTTCCATCCCCCAGCACAGGGCCTGGTATATAAGGAAGTATCAATAGACATTTTCTAAATTTATGGATAAATAAACATAAAACCTTTATCGTGTTAAAAATATTCAGAGCCTTTATTATGTTAAAAATATTCCACAATGGTGTCAAGACTTCATCCCGGCCAAGTGTGGTGGCTCATACCTGTTATCCTAGCACTTTGGGAGGCTGAAGCAGGTGGATCACTGGAGGTCAGGAGTTTGAAACCAGCCTGGCCAAAGTGGTGAAACCTTGTCTCTACTAAAAGTACAAAAAATTAGCCAGGCCTGGTGGTGGACGCCTGTAATCCCGGCTACTTGGGAGGCTGAGACAGGAGAATCGCTTGACCCTGGGAAGCGGAGTTTGCAGTGAGCCGAGATCACGCCATTGCACTCCAGCCTGGGCAAAAGAGCGAGACTCCTTCTAAAAAAGAAAAAAAAAAAAAAAAGACTTCATCCTTAGGAACTAAATGTATAAGTTGCTTAGTCCCAGCACTTTGGGAGGCCGAGACGGGCGGATCACGAGGTCAGGAGATCGAGACCATCCTGGCTAACACGGTGAAACCCCGTCTCTACTAAAAATACAAAATCTAGCCGGGCGAGGTGGCAGGCGCCTGTAGTCCCAGCTACTCGGGAGGCTGAGGCAGGAGAATGGTGTGAACCCGGGAGGCGGAGCTTGCAGTGAGCTGAGATCCGGCCACTGCACTCCAGTCCCGGCGACAGAGCGAGACTCCGCCTCAAAAAAAAAAAAAAAAAAAAGTTGCTTAGTGCCCAGGTGTGTGACCTAGGAGATGGGGCAAACTGAGTAGGTAATAGCAGCACCTTCTTTTTGGTTTTTTTTTTTTTTTTTGGTCCAAAACAAGGTATGGCACCAAATTAAGAAATTGATTTCCTTGTTTGTTGTATAATGAAGCCTAAGATCAATTCATAAAGGGAAGTAAAGTCCAAAAGTGCTTTGAGCAAATTTGGTTTTGTTGGCCTAGGTGGGTAGGGTCCACTTTTTGAATGTATAGGATTCTGCAGGTGAATTAGAAGCAAACGATATGGGATTAGAGGCAAGCCATTTACATTGCAGAGTTTTGCCTTTCCTTTCAGAAAAAATAAAGTTGAACCAGATGAGCTCTCACTACCTTCTTAGTCATGGAGTTTGATGATTCTAAATCTTGAGGGACTGGGGTCTCACTGGAGGGACGAGAGAGTAGTGAGTGAGGGCTGATTCTCAGGGACATGGATCCTAGGAGAAAGGTAGGAAAGCGTGCCGGGAGAAGCAGTTTTCCCACAGCTAGAGAAGGTCAGGCCTCTGGGCATCTTTACCAGGCTTGAAATGACAGCACCCAGAGCCCCAGATGTTTCCTCTGCTCTCCCTCCATGCCAGTCGCTGTGCTTTCTACACATTGCCTGGTTGGATCCTTGCCACAGCCCTGTAGAGTTGGTGGTCTTACGATCCTCATTTCCCAGGTAGGGACACTGAGTCACAGAGAGGGGAATGTAATGTAGAGATTCCAAGGCAGTTTAATGCCAGAGCAGCAAAAGGAAGATGGCAAAGGAGAACGGAGGCCTGAAGGGGATACATTTCCCCTTGACAACATTTTATTGTAACAGTTGGGGATTAATGGGAATATATGTGAAAATCAGTCAGTGAGTGGTTTTCTGGTAGTTACTCCATGTAATATTGCTGACTGGCCAATGTTGTCCATTTAGTTATCAAAAAGTTGCCAAATTGTTGATAAACAAATGGAGAGCAAATAAAAGTTTCTCCTACAGAAGTTAAAATAGAGCTAGGGTTGACAGGAACATTCTGGGAATTGAACAAAGTAAGTGGTTTTTCTGACTCGCTCTGGGGTGAATATTTTTTCAACCCCATTTGTTGAAAAAATGGTCTAAAACCCTATTGAGTAAGGGAAGACCCTCTGGGTGCCTCTGACCATCTGGGTGTAATGACTGGGTGGGGCTCTGGTCTCAACATGAACAGCAGAACATTCTGAACTCGAACCCCAATAGATTCTGATTTGAAACCTTGAACGCATTTGACTGAAGTTCTGATATCTGCTTGCTTTTTGGTTATTTCTTTCTTTGAGTACAGAAAGGAAATTTTGGTTTGTTGATTGTTCATTCTTGTATGCAAGCCATAGTGGTTAAGAGTGCTGGTTTTGGAGCCAGAGAGAGTTGAGTTTAAATTCCAGCGCTGTTGCTTATTTGCTGTATGACTGTGAGCAAGTTACCTAAACTCTCCTAGCCTTTGTTTTATAATTGTAATCTACTTCACAGGGCTATTGTTGGGATTAATGAGATAACATAAGGCACACTGTGGGGATATGATCCCAGGCAGTATTTACCATTATTCTTTTCTTTTTTTTTTTTTTTTGAGACCGAGTCTCACCCCGTTGCCCAGGCTGGAGTGCAGTGGCATGATCTCAGCTTACTGCAACCTCCACCTCCCGTCTTCAAGTGATTCTCCTGCCTCAGCCTCCTGAGTAGCTGGGACTACAGGCACCTGCCACTACATCTGGCTAATTTTTGTAATTTTTTATTAGAGATGGGGTTTTACCACATTGGCCAGGGTGGTCTCGAACTCCTGACCTCAGGTGATCCACCCGCCTCGGCCTCCCAAAGTGCTGGGATTACAGGCGTGAGCCACTGCGCCCAGCTACCCTTATTATTTTCATTCATAAAGAGTTTACAAGTAAGCTGGGCGTGGTGGCTCACACCTGTAATCCCAGCACTTTGGGAGGCCAACACGGGTAGATTTCTTGAGCCCAGGGGATGGAGACCAACTGGGCAAAATGGCTAAACCCTGTCTCTACAAAACAAACAAACAAACAAACAAACAAACAAAAATCACAAAAATTAGCCAGGCATAGAGGCACATGCCTGAGGTCCCAGCTACCCAGACAGCTGAGGTGCCCAGGAGGTTGAAGCTGCAGTAAGCTGAGATCACGCCACTGTGCTCCAGCCTGGTAAACAGGGCAAGACCCTGTCTCAAAAAAAAGACAAAAAACAAAAAACGAAACAAAAAACAAACAAACAAAAAATAAAAAAAAAGAAAAGAGTCTACATGTAGATGTTTATACCTGTAGGCCTGTATTAGTCCTTGGGCTTGGATGGGGTAAGAGATCACTGGAAAACACTCTCTCCTCTGTGAATGCACTTGGAGAAAGATAACACACACACACACACACACACCACACACACACACTCCTTTACAAAGTTAAATACATTAGACAGCATTTGAGACTGGATGAAGAGGTACAGACAGCTCATGCTATAAGAGTTTAGGGGAGACTGCTGAGCAGAAGCGGTTCAAGAAGGTTTCATGTTTTAAGAGGCAAATCTTCACGGCTGGCACTGTATAGACCAGGATGAAAAAATGAGCAACGTATGCTTGGGGCTGTCAGAAGACCTGGTTGGCTGGAGTGGGGTGGATGTGTAAGGAGGCAGGGGAAAGAAGGGGCCGCACACAATCATATTATGAATAATAACGGGAATAGAAACCACCATTTGTTTGGTTCCTACTATGCACAGGCCAGGTGTTCATGCTACACCTTTTCCATATATTATCTCATTCAGTCCTCATAAGAACCCTGTATAGGTATTGTTGGCATGAGTTTTCAAGGAAACTCAGGTTCAGAGAGGTTGTGTGACTTGCCCAGGGACAGATAGCTAGAAGTGGGGAGATCCACAACCTGAATGAACAAATTACATGCACAGACACTGTCACAGACAGGCACACACACACAGAGCCCAGGCGCAGGCAAGACAGTTGTCTGTTTCACCTCCTCTGTGGCCCCACTCTCCTTTAGTTGAGTTAGGTGCTAGTTCTTTCCTTTGAGGGGTCCAGTGTGAAAAAGTGACCCTACTCCTCACCCCAACTCTGTCTTAAATGTCCCTGTGGCTTTAGTCCCCAGGCAGGCTCCCAAGAGGGCAGGGCCTGGTGCAGTGTTTAAGGAGGTACTCACTCTTAGGGCCTGCGCTGCACCTGCACGACCCTTATAAGAATGAGCAGCTCCTTACTCCTTACATTTGGTCCTCACCTAGCTGCCTCGCTTGCCTCTCCCTAGTTCCGACCCTGCATGGGGCGAGAGTAGTGGTGCTTTGCAATGTGGGCCAAGAAGCCTCTTTCTCTTCCAAGGTCAGGCAGAGATTCCTGAGGTTCAGGCCATTGCTCTCCTTTCTGTACTCAAATGAACAGTGTATTTCAGCATATTATCTGAATATTACTCAGATAATATTTCCATCACTCAAACCTACCCTTCTTTAGGGTCCTCCACAGTCCAGCCTACCTTTCTGTCCCTGAATCCTCCAAGCAGTCCCTGTCCCAGCCCTGGCTCATACCCCATACTTCCCTGCCCCTAGAGGGTGAGTCTGGATAGACAGCCTCAAGCGTGGTGCCCCCTCTTCAGGGGCCAGGGGGCTGTGCAGAAAGCCTCCTGGGCATGCCCCAGAGCCTGGGAAGTCCAGCACTGCTCTCCCTCGCCCTCTAGAGGCTCGGGGTGGCACTAGGTGAGGTACCTGGGAGGGGTCCTGACTGAGGAGGGGGCCCTGGGCTTCCAGAGAATGTATGGAGTGTGGCCACGGTTGGGCAACAGCTACATCTGAAGCCCACTGATGGAAGGTGCCCAGCAAGGTTGTTCTGTCATCCCAGGCAGAAGGGGGTTCAAGGCCCCCCACGTCTGTCTGGGTGTTGCGGGTCTTCCCTCCTATGGGCCAGAGAAGGGGCTCCCTAACCCACACCCAGCCAGGCCAGTGGAACAGCCCCTGTCCACCTCCTACCTTCCTCTTGGGCAGCTTCGAGGAGCCTGGAGGATGCCCCTGCCAGCCCTGGGGAACTGTGGCCCTGTTCTGGAGAGCCAGACATCCCTGAGGAGCTTTAGGACAGGAGAGGAGGAAGTGTGAGGAGCTGTGTCCCAAGGTGGCTGTGATTGGGGTTGACGTAGGCAGAACCTGGGAGATGGTGTAAGAAATCTTCAACTCCTGGTAGGGAAGGACACATAGAAAAAGGGGAGGATGGCGGTATGGAGACAGCCTGGGGGACAGGCCAGAGTGGACAGAGGCTTTGGAATCACTTAACAAACCTTTCTGGGCTGGAAGACTGGGTGCTGGGGTGTGGGCCTCCAGAGGGGAGTAAGCAGGGCAGACCCACCCTTCCTCATAATACATATGCATAAGTTCATTTGCATAACACCTGGCCCCCATCAAGGTAATTGGCCTTGCCTCAAATGGTCCATTATCTTTGACTAAAGTAAGGGGAAAGGGGACCCATTCTCTTGCTCATCCTTCTCCTTATCTCCCAGATTTCTGGGATTGGAAGAGAAGGAGGAGTAACTGTGGAATGAGTCACAGAATTATTCCACCTGCCCCAGGGCCAGGCCAGGGGTAGAGTGAGGATAGACGTCTCCCTAGAGCCTTACCTGCTGCCCCTGGGGAGGTCTGGGGCTTCTGCCCAGAGGAAGAGCAGGGGTGGTCTGGGCAGCCCGGGAGTCTGAGGGAAGGAAGCACCCTTGCTCCTCATGATCTCTGTCCTGTTACCCTCCCCAGTGCCTGGGGCCAGGGCTAAGTGTGTGTTATCTCACCTCAAACAGTGGCTCTGGGCTCCCCTGCCCAAGCTAATGTCATAGTGGAGACCTCTGGCCCTGCTCCAAGAAGGTTCTGTAGTCCCTGGAGTCAGGCTGGGGGAGGCAGAGCTGAGGCTCCCTTTCATCCCCTCCCACCAGGAAAGGGTCTTTCTTGGTATTTCCCACAAACACTCATATCACCACTTGACAGCCTTTTCATTCCATTCTCCTGCCTTGCTCAGCCCTACCACACCCCTGACACATTCCTTCCCCCACTTCAGCTCCTGGATTGCAGGCAGGGGCACCCTGCCTACCCCCTCTCCCAAAGCGGGTGCCTGGGAGTTGACATCTTGGCTCACCTTCTCCTCCTTTGTCTACCTTTCCCCCACTCCCCAGCATTTCATCCAGGCCAGAAATGGGCCTAGAAGTCTGTAGAAAGACATCCCGCTGCTATCATTCCACAAATCCTTTAGAGAAGATGAGTTTGGTAGACCTCTGCTTATCTGATTTAAATTCTTCTTGCTGCAATCTCAGCTGTTCTGGTTGGTGGTAATAGGCAAACTCAGGCTGTTGGTCAGACAATGGACTGAAGAGTTTACTTTTCTCTGCTTTCCTGCCCAACTGTACCTAAGTAATCTTTATAGTATCTCTAAAAGATGGTCCTGGAATGGTGCTCCTTGGTCCTTCCCCATCTCTTGCAGTCGGCCAGGCCACAGGCAGGAGTGTCCACAGCTTTCATTTTACAGCTTCCTTCCTGTTCCCTACAGCAATAGACTGGAGTCCTAATGGGGTTTTAGCAATCAGTCCAGCTCCTTCAGTCTAGAAAGGAGGACACTGAGGCAGGGATGAGCAGTGCCTTGCTCCAGGCCACAAAACAAGGCAGTGACAGTGCCTGCATTTGAACCCAGATGTCCTGACCTCCAGGACCCACACGTGGCAATCTGAGGAACTGCTCAGGGAGCAGAGTGCTTAATGCCAGAGCTTCAGGGACACTATTTGTCAGAGGGGCTTTCAACTTAACTCCTGTGGTGGTGTTGGGAGGGGGTGCTCAGTGGACGCCTAGTCTCTCTGTAGCCTTGGTGGGGAGGCCACTGTGACCCAGGTCAGCTTGCCTGGAACAGCTGGGTTTCTGGAAACACTTCTCTCTTCCTGCGGGGCCCTGTCGTGGGTGGTGGTGGTAGATGGGGTTTATTTGTGTGTGTGTACGTGTGGTTTAGTAGTCCCTGCAGCCTTCAGCCTGGAAAGCTGAGGAGACATGGAAAGGCACGGGGTTGGTGGATGAGTGACGGGAGGGAAATGCAGTGGGGGAGGAGATGCCACCCCAGGCTACGGTCAGAGCTGGTGAAGGGCAGATTCATCGTGCTTCCCTCTGTCCTCCTTAAGACCTCTGGTCATGCCAGGGTCTTATGGAGGGGGCTTGCTGCTCCGCACTGTATTTGTTGCTCTCTCTGGCGTTGCCATACCAACTCTCCTGGCATCCGACAGGCAGGAGTGTGTCCCATAGCCACAGAAATGTCCTCTTTGCAAGTTCTTCCTAGTTCTTGGAGGGCTAGAAGGAACTGAGGGGATGTGAAGAATATCTTTCCTCCTAGCTTGTTCCCCGCTGCCCGGGCTTGCTCCCCAACAGTGAATGGGAAATGGGGAACAGTCAGTCACTTTCCCAGGGGGCTCCAGGAAGTTGAAGACAGAGGAGCTAAGCTCACAGAGGAGCACTTAGTCAATGGGACGGACCCAGGAGGCCCCCGGGACAATGGGGTCAGGCAGAAATGAGGAAGAGAGAAGGAGGCAAGGAGGGATGGAGACATCTGAGGAAAGACAGAGAAGGAAAGGAAAAGAAAATGCTGTGTTTACCCATAACTGTCCATGATCTGGACATTTGGGGTTGGAATTCCACCCCAGAGCTGGGGCTTGCCTTGTCTACCATGTTTTCAATGTGTCTGGGACCCATGAGTCCACCGCCTCAGGCCTGGCCTCTGGAATTGAAGGCCTGGTGAGGTACCTGCTATGTTGGGTGTGGGCTACACTTGAAGATTAGTAGGGAATCCTGGCCTCAACTTTCCAAGAAAGGAGGAGGTATAGAGGCATGCAGACCAGGGACCCAGACAGGCCTCATTCTCAGCAGGGAGCTGCACATTCCAGCCTAGAGTCAAGAGTGGACCGGGGCAGGGCAGACATTCGCCTGGTGTACCCTAGCACGCCTCCTGATTGATTGGTAAATAGCTGTTGTTCTAGCCCTTGAGTTCCCCCTGTGCCTCTCTGACCACCCCAGTTCCTTCCTTGGTCCCCTGGACCTCTCCACCATCCAGAAATTGAGGTTTATGTCTGGCTTGGCATATACCGTCAGCTCTCTGTGAACTGTGTCTGAGTCATAGCAGGTGTTAAATGTTTTGGCCATCATCCTGAGCTTGATGGGGGCCTGGTGCCCCACAGCTGGAGCTGACTGTGACCAGGTCCTGGAACTTGGAGAGGCTGGCAGCAGGCACAGCAGCTCTGAGCATGCCCTGCCTCACTTCTCCTGATGCTTCCAGCTGTGTTCTAGAAGGAGACGGGTCCGGATGAGCAGGCTGGCATGCAGAGAGATGTAGGCGGGACCATCTCTCCAGGAGACCCCAGTGGGGCATGGTTTAGCTGTGCCCTCTGCAGGGCACTGCCTGCAGTGAGGGAGTGCTAAGTCCCTCTAGGGAAGGAGGAACAAACAACAGATCCCTGGGTCAGCTGCTGACACACTCCTATGCATGCAGCATCTAGTTCCAGCACCTCCTCTCTGGCACTGCCTGGCTCCCCACCCAGTCAGTCAGCCCTTAGAGGCAGAAGCCCACTGTATCCCAAAGGTGCCTGGCTCAGTGCTGGGCCCTGATTAAATGATGAAGTGGCCCTGTGGAGGTAGAAAGAGCCCCAGGCTGTGAGTTGAGTGATCTGGGTTGAGGTCTTGACTCTATGCAGCTTTCCGGCTTTGGACAACTCTGGGCCTCCTTCTGCTCCTCTGACCACTAAGCTTCTTTAGCAGTGGGAACTTTTCCTCAAATGAAATTCCAAGTGAAGCACCAATAAATGAAGCAGATAAAACTGCATGTACTGTGTTTGCCCACTCCCACACCTTCCTGCCACCTGTCCTATCTCTGAGGACCCTCAAGACTCGTAGGAGCACAGTCTGATGTTCTCCTGACATGGATATCCTCTGACTAATTGCCTGCTTCCCTGAATATCTTGAGGCTGTTGGGCCAGGCTGATCCTGGAAGCTGAGGTGAGGCCTCCCCACTCCCCATGCCCTGCACTTCTGGGTCTGGGAAAGCAGGGAGTATGGTGGGACTTTGAATCCAAAGTCCCTGTACTTTCCACTGCCTTACCTAGATGTCCCTGTACCTCCTGTAAAATCAGCATGGAGCCTGGTGCCTGGTAGTCCCTACAAATATTCACAAATTGGAGCTTAGCTCAGCTCTCAGGGGGCCAACCAGGGGGCCAATCATTAACTGGCATTATCTTTGTGAACCATCCTGGGGGGCCCAGGTCATCACCCCGGCTTCCAGCCCAGGCCAGGGGGCTACTGGGGGAAGGGGCCCTTCTTGCTGGGAGGTAGGGGGCGCCTTGGGTCCCTGCCTCTTTTTTTTCCTGGGACTTCTCTGAAGGAACTCACATTGCAGCCAACTTAGTGACAACCTAGTTACATAGTTGCTTCAAAGAAAGACTAAAGCGGGAACCAAGCCAACAGATCCCCCACCCCTAGTCATCTTTGGTATGCATTATGTGATTTCTTGTTTTTTTTTTTTTTTTTTTTTTAACCAGGGGTGGGGTAAACCCATTTCCTGATTCGTTTCTGTTTTACTTTAGCCAGATGATAGTGGGTTTGCATTCTCTAAGAGTTTGTTCACGAATGTGGGTAGGAACAGGAGACAGGGAAGGGAAATAACATTTATGTGATACCCACATTGGGCAAGGAGCTTAGCTGATGTTTGCTGTTTCCATATATTTTCCCTACAACCCTGGGAGGTAAGAACCATGAACCTCATTTTACAGATGAGGAAACTGGGGCTCAGACAGATAAGTGAATTGTCCAAGTCTCAAGGCCTGGAAGTGTTGGACCAAGATCAAATCCATCCTGTCTGGCTTTTTCCATTACTCGCTATGGGGGTGGTGGGGTGGGGCGAGGGGAGTGGGTGGGTGGCTGAGGCTTTTCACAGTGAGGGTTCATCAAGCTGGTGTCTTTCCTGAAAGGACAGAGGTCTGGCATCTCAGGTAACAGAGGAAGCAGTTACCTACCTGCTGGGATTTGGGGGTTCATGAGAACTGCTTCTCCCTTCTATCACTTGGTTCTGAGCCCCAGATTTCACCATTAGTGCTAGATATATTTGAGTTAAGCACTGCCCGCTCCAAGAGGCTTTTAAAACACACAGCCCCTGGAAGATGTGACATTTGGTATCAGTCGTCTCATCTGGAGTGTTTGATGGAGATGTTACAGGCTCACAGAGCCCCAGAGCTTAGGGAGCAGAAACTCAGGCTTTACCCAGGAGAAGCCTGAGGTCCAGAAAGGGGAGCTGTCAAGGTCACACAGCATGCAACAGACTCTGGAATTTTTTTTTTTTTTTACACAGAGTCTTGCTCTGTCGCCCAGACTGGAGTGCAGTGGTGGCATCTTGGCTTACTTGCCTCCTGGGTTTAAGTGATTCTCCTGCCTCAGCCTCCCGACTAGTTGATACTACAAGCATGCACAACCACGCCTGGCTAACTTTTGTATTTTTAGTAGAGACAGGGTTTCACCATGTTGGCCAGGCTGGTCTTGAACTTCTGACCTCAGGTGATCTGCCCATCTCGGCCTCCCAAAGTGCTGGGATTACAGATGTGAGCCACCGCACCCAGCCAGACTCAGGACTTTTTTGCCTCGTGCTGTTTCCAGGTCGCCACATGCCTGTGACAGGTAGACAGGAGGGCTCTGGGAACCAGGTAATGACAGGGAGGGATTAAAGCTGGAGGAAATATATCTTTCTGCTTTATGCCTTGGCCCAGCTGAGTGGCCCTGTGCTTGTCACAGGTTGGTGTCCTCTGCCCTCCTCCCCTTACTCCTGGGGCAAGCAACAGTGGTGCTCCATGTGTGAGCTGGACCTACCTCTAGTGTTGGCTTGTTTAAATTCTCTGACAGAGACAAGCTGTCCCCAGGGGGCGGGGAAGGCAGTGTGGAGCTCACTCCCTGAGGGAGCAGCGTCGTCTCTGTGAGCTTTGGCAGGGAATGTTTCTGAAGACGCCCTAATCCCCTGCCCTGCCTAGCCTCAACGTCTCTATCACTCCGAGGAGTACCAGGAGGGCTCAGTGTGAACCACCAGAACCTTCCAGGCTACCTTCCCTTGCCTGTTCTTTCTGCGCAGTCCACTTGGTTTGCTAAACTCTTGCTCTTCCATCAAGACCCAACTCAAGGCCAGGCACGGTGGCTCATGCCTGTAATCCGAGTACTCTGGGAGGCAGAGGTGGGAGGATCACTTGAGGTCAGGAGTTTGAGACCAGCCTGGGCAACATGGTGAAACACCATCTCTACTAAAAATACAAAAATTAGCCAGGTGTGGTGGCAAGCACCTGCAGTCCCAGCTACTCTGGAGGCTGAGGCAGGATAATTGCTTGAACCTGGGAGGCAGAGGTTGCAGTGAGCCGAGACCGTGCGCCACTGTACTCCAGCCTGGGTGACAGAGTGAGACCCTGTCTCAAAAAAAAAAAAAAAAAAAGACCCAACTTAAGTATCAAGTATCATCTCCTCCAGGAAGCCTTCCCCTACTCCCAGGAAATAAGTGCCCCTCAGAGAATTCCCACTTTTGGTTTACTCTTCTGTTTTCCTCCATCCAGACAAGCCAACACTCCAAAAAAGCCAACACTACAGGTAGGTCCAGCTTACCGACATTGTTGTAGTCCCAGGGTTCAACACAAAGCAGAGCTAACAAGCTGAGTTTAATAATTGCTTGTGGAATACATGTCCCAAGCCACCTCCCAAGCCCTTCCAGATGCCCAGTCTAGCCAGTCTGGCTCTTTGCTTCCATACCTTCATAATGCTTCCCCCAGGGCCTCTTTCTCATCTTGCTTTCTGGGGCAGCTGTGTGCACAGTTGTCTGTGTGCAGCAACTCTCTAAGGCAGGGATCTTTACTCCTATTTTTGATGAGGGGAGCTGTGGTTCAGAGAGGCTGAATAACCTGCCTAAGGCCATACAGTTAGAGTGGCAGAGCCAGGAATGAGACTTGGGTCCATTTGAATCCGAAGTCCCTATACTTTCCACTGCCCTGCCTAGATGTCCCTGTACCTCCTGTAAAATCAGCATGGAGCCTGGTGCCTGGTAGTCCCTACAAATATTCACAAATTGGAGCTTAGCTCAGCTCTCAGGCAAGGCCCAGGTCAAAAGGGCAGATACAGCTTTGGGACCTTAGTTGCCACCACATGCCACACCTTCTTCCCAGCAGAGGGACTCCCTCCAAGACAGGGTAGGGGTGGAGGATGTGAACAGGGGCAGAAATGGGCATGTTTTGGGGTCAGACTTGGAGGAATAGCAGAGACTGGGGTGTCAGCAGTTCGGCATGCCTGGGGCTGTTGGGGAGATGCGATTCATCAGGGACAGCCTAGTGTCAGGGGATTAGACTGGGGCCTATGAAGGAGAGGCAGAGGCTGATGGGCCTAGGGGTGGTGTGGGTAGGTAAGCTTCCCCAGACAGTGACTCTGCCCTGCCCTCTCTCCAGCTAGGTCCTCTTCCTCATTTCTTCCCCCTTTCCTGACTGGATCCTCTTGGGAGAGTTATCTTCCTTGGCTTCCTCTGCTCCAATCTTTTGATCAATTGGCCATCATTACTTATCATTACCTCAAGTCAAACCTCCAGATCCACATGGGGCTAGGACACTGGTACTGGACCAAACAGGCCCTTTTCTTTGCTTTCTCTTTGTCTTTTTAATGCTTTGTTGCAAAGACCTAGGCGGGGGTTGGGGGAGTTGTGGGGGGAGACAGAGAGAGAGAGAGAGAGATGTTGACCCACAGTTGGGGTCAGGGAATTGAGAGGAACCAACCCAATTCTCTCTCCTTCAATTCACCAGGTTTGTATCCTGCCCTTCCTGCAGATCAGTGTCCTGCTAGTCACCTGGGAGTCAGGAAATGGAGTGAAGGACAAGACCTCCTTCTATCGCAGTGAAACCACTTGGAGAAATGTGTGGAAAACAACAAGATCCAGTGACTGTTTCCTCACCTTCTTTCCAATCTCAGGAGGGATTTTGTCCCTTCATCCACCCGCTTCTAGATTAACCACCCACACCCACACAGACGAGAGTTTCCCTGAATATTGGAGTTGACAGGACATCAGGACAAAGTACAACTATTGTGCCTTGGCCCAATCACTACTTTCTTTGTCTGGGGCCACCGCTGGCTCCTGGCTGCCTTTCATGCTCTTCTCCACCCCCACCCCTTTCTCCCCTTCCCCCTCACCTGGAACACCTTCCCCTTCCTCCTTGGCTCCTTCTGAACTGCCTTCAAAGCCACAGGCTGTGGGGAGTGGCCACTGGGCTCCCAAGGTGAGGCCCTCCAAGTGGGCCCCTCAACTGGGAGCCAGCATGACCTCTGTGTGGGTCGCTCCCTGCTTCACTGCCCCTTCCCCCAATCTGCTAGGTGACTCTCTGGGCCTTTGGAAGATTCTTTGGGGAGACAGTCTGCTGTGACACCCCCTCCCCTGCAGCAGCCTGGGGAGGGAGGGGAGGATAAGTGAAATCAAGTTTGTTCAAGGGGCTAAGCCCATGGGAGGAAAGGTGCCACAGTGATACATGTGGTCTTGTGATTGTTGTTTTGTGCTTTTTCCCCTTTTTTGAAGGCTCAGATGACTAGGTGATTTGAGCTTTTAATTTGGTGACAATGTGGGCATTGGCTGAGTCCATAAGAGTGCATTGTTGTACAGGCCAGTGACAACACATTGGGGCATGGGATCCAGAGTTAACCCCTCCAGGTCACAGCCAGGTTATATCTCCAAAATGAAAGGGGGATGTGGGCCATACTTTCTCACCCTAAAGAAGGTAGCTCAAAAACCCCTAGGCCAGGTTGTAATCCTAGCTTTATATAAAAGGAATTCTGTGCCCTCACTCCCCTGGATCCCTGGGCAAAGCCCACAGGGAAATACAAACAGGTAGTTGTAACACACCTTGCTGGGTACCACCATGGAGGACAGTTGGCTTATAGGGTGGGGGTGCCTGGGGTCATGGAATGACAGGTGATGGGTATCCCTCCTTGGAACCCCTCCAGCCACCTCTTAACTTCAGATTTGTTTGTTTGTTTTTTACTAAGACCTGCTCTTTCAGATCTGTTGGCTCTTTTAGGGGCTGAAGAAGGCTGAGTTGAGAAGGGATTCAAGGGAGGGGGCCAGAATGAGCCTTTAGGGTTCAGAACCTCCATCCCGCCCCAAGGTAGGGATGAGGGAGGGGTCCCTGCCAAGGTGCCTACAGCTTGTGCTCCTGAGGTGCTAGAGGCACACAAGGAGGAAAGTTAGTGGCTTCCCTTCCGTATCGCATTCATCAGACTAGAGCATGGAGCCCAGGTGAGGAGGCCCATGGAGCCCTGGGAGGGGGCCCTGAGCCAGGAAATAAACATTTACTAACTGTACAAAGACCTTGTCCCTGCTGCTGGGGAGCCTGCCAAGTGGTGGAGACAGGACTAGTGCATGAATGATGGAAAGGGAGGGTTGGGGGGGTGGGAGCCAGCCCTTCTCCTCATAAGGGCCTTAGGACACCACACCGATGGAACTGGGGGTACCGGGGAGGTAACCTACCACCTCCACCAAACCACAGCACCATGTGCTGAGGATGGGGCTGACTGGGTAAGCTCCTTGGAGCGTTTTGGTCAAATTGAGGGAAACTGCTGCATTCCCATTCTCAGTCCATGCCTCCACAGAGGCTATGCCAGCTGTAGGCCAGACCCTGGCAAGATCTGGGTGGACAATCAGACTGACTGGTCCCACTCTTCCCACAGGCATCAGAACCCCAACTTTGTTCCCTGGGGCAGCCTGGAAATAGCCGGGTCAGAACCCAGTCAGGAATTTTTCCAAGCTGGTTCCCATATGCAAGAATGGGATGGGGGCCTTCGGGAGCACTTAGGGAAGATGTGGAGAGTTGGAGGAAAAGGTGGCTTGGAGGTAAGGGAGGGGACTGGGGGAGGGAGAGGGGAGAAGCTATGAGCCTGGAGAAGTAGCCAAGGGATCCTGAGGGAATGGGGGAGCTGAGAAGAAACCCCCATTTCTGTTCAGAAGATGAGCTATGAGTCTGGGCTTGGGCTGATAGAAGCCTTGGCCCCTGGCCTGGTGGGAGCTCTGGGCAGCTGGCCTACAGACGTTCCTTAGTGCTGGCGGGTAGGTTTGAATCATCACGCAGGCCCTGGCCTCCATCCGCCCCCACCAGCCCCCTGGCCTCAGTTCCCTGGCAACATCTGGGGTTGGGGGGGCAGCAGGAACAAGGGCCTCTGTCTGCCCAGTTGCCTCCCCCTTTGGATTTTGCCAGACTCCACAGTGCATACGTGGGCTCCAACAGGTCCTCTTCCCTCCCGGTCACTGACTAACCCCGGAACCACACAGCTTCCCGTTCTCAGCTCCACAAACTTGGTGCCAAATTCTTCCTCCCAGGGAAGCATCCCTGGACACTTCCCAAAGGACCCCAGTCACTCCAGCCTGTTGGCTGCCGCTCACTTTGATGTCCGCGGGCCAGATGAGGGCTCCAGATGGCACATTGTCAGAGGGACACACTGTGCCCCCTGTGCCTAGCCCTAGGTTCTCTGTATATGAAGCAACTCCAGTCCCAAATATGTAGCTATTTGGGAGGTCAGAAATAGGGGGTTCAGGAGCAAACTCCCCCCACCCACTTTCCAAAGCCCATTCCCTCTTTAGCCAGAGCCGGGGTGTGCAGACGGCAGTCACTAGGGGGCGCTCGGCCACCACAGGGAAGCTGGGTGAATGGAGCGAGCAGCGTCTTCGAGAGTGAGGACGTGTGTCTGTGTGGGTGAGTGTGTGCGTGTGCGTGTAGGGGTTGAGGGCGTTGGAGCGGGGAGAAGGCCAGGGGTCACTCCAGGATTCCAATAGATCTGTGTGTCCCTCTCCCCACCCGTCCCTGTCTGGCTGTCCGCCTTCCCCTGCCCCCTTCAATATTCCTAGCAGAGAGGGAATGGCTCTCAGGCCCTGTCCGCACGTAACCTCACTTTCTTGCTCCCTCCTCGCCAATGCCCCGCGGGCGCGTGTCTCTGGACAGAGTTTCCGGGGGCGGATGGGTAATTTTCAGGCTGTGAACCTTGGTGGGGGTCGAGCTTCCCCTTCATTGCGGCGGGCTGCGGGCCAGGCTTCACTGGGCGTCCGCAGAGCCCGGGCCCGAGCCGCGTGTGGAGGGGCCAGAGGCTCGCCTGTCCCCGCCCCCCGGGGCGGGCCGGGGGCGGGGTCCCGGCGGGGCGGAGCCAGGCCCCCTCTTTTTTTAAAGTCGGCTGGTAGCCGGGAGGATCGCGGAGGCTTGGGGCAGCCGGGTAGCTCGGAGGTCGTGGCGCTGCGGGCTAGCACCAGCGCTCTGTTGGGAGGCGCAGCGGGTAGGTGGACCGGTCAGCGGACTCACCGGCCAGGGTGCTCCGTGCTGGAATTTGATATTCATTGATCCGGGGTTTATCCCTCTTCTTTTTTCTTAAACATTTTTTTTTGTAAACTGTATTGTTTCCCGTTTTAATTTATTTTTGCTTGCCATTCCCCACTTGAATCGGGCCGACGGCTTGGGGAGATTGCTCTACTTCCCCCAAATCACTGTGGATTTTGGAAACCAGCAGAAAGAGGAAAGAGGTAGCAAGAGCTCCAGAGAGAAGTCGAGGAAGAGAGAGACGGGGTCAGAGAGAGCTCGCGGGCGTGCGAGCAGCGAGAGGGACAGGGGCAAAGTGAGTGACCTGCTTTTGGGGGTGACCGCCGGAGCGCGGCGTGAGCCCTCCCCCTTGGGATCCCGCAGCGGACCAGTAGCGCTGACGGACAGACAGACAGACACCGCCCCCAGCCCCAGCGCCCACCTCCTCTCCGGCCGGCGGCCGACAGTGGACGCGGCGGCGAGCCGCGGGCAGGGGCCGGAGCCCGCGCCCGGAGGCGGGGTGGAGGGGGTCGGGGCTCGCGGCGTCGCACTGAAACTTTTCGTCCAACTTCTGGGCTGTTCTCGCTTCGGAGGAGCCGTGGTCCGCGCCGGGGAAGCCGAGCCGAGCGGAGCCGCGAGAAGTGCTAGCTCGGGCCGGGAGGAGCCGCAGCCGGAGGAGGGGGAGGAGGAAGAAGAGAAGGAAGAGGAGAGGGGGCCGCGGTGGCGACTCGGCGCTTGGAAGCCGGGCTCATGGACGGGTGAGGCGGCGGTGTGCGCAGACAGTGCTCCAGCCGCGCGCGCGCCCCAGGCCCTGGCCCGGGCCTCGGCCCGGGGAGGAAGAGGAGCTCGCCGAGGCGCCGAGGAGAGCGGGCCGCCCCACAGCCCGAGCCAGAGAGGGAGCGCGAGCCGCGCCGGCCCGGGTCGGGCCTCCGAAACCATGAACTTTCTGCTCTCTTGGGTGCATTGGAGCCTTGCCTTGCTGCTGTACCTCCACCATGCCAAGGTAAGTGGTCGTGCCCGGCTGGCGCCGCGGGCAGCTGCGAGCGCCTCTCCCGGCTGGGGACGTGCGTGCGAGCGCGCGCGTGGGGGCTCCGTGCCCCACGCGGGTCCATGGGCACCAGGCGCGCGGCGTCCCCCTCTGTCGTCTTAGGTGCAGGGGGAGGGGGCGCGCGCTAGGTGGGAGGGCACCCGGAGAGAGGCTCACCGCCCACGCGGGCCCTGCCCACCCACCGGAGTCACCGCACGTACGATCTGGGCCGACCAGCCGAGGGCGGGAGCCGGAGAAGGAGGCCGAGGGGGCTGGGCTTGCGTTGCCGCTGCCGGCTGAAGTTTGCTCCCGGCCGCTGGTCCCAGACGAACTGGAAGTCCGGGCAGCGGGGGCGGGAGCCAGAGACCAGCCGGCAGGGGGGTGCTCGGACCTTGGACCGCGGGAGGGCAGAGAGCGTGGAGGGGGCAGGGCGCAGGAGGGAGAGGGGGCTTGCTGTCACTGCCCCTCGGTCTCTTCGGCCCTCGCCGCGAGTTTGGGAAAAGTTTTGGGGTAGATTGCGGCGGGGACCCCCCCTCCCTGCTGGGCCACCTGCGCCGCGCCAACCCCGCCCGTCTCCGCTCGCGTCCCGCTCGGTGCCCGCCCTCCCCCGCCCGGCCGGGTGCGCGCGGCGCGGAGCCGATTACATCAGCCCGGGCCTGGCCGGCCGCGTGTTCCCGGAGCCTCGGCTGCCCGAATGGGGAGCCCAGAGTGGCGAGCGGCACCCCTCCCCCCGCCAGCCTTCTGCGGGAAGGTGACCTCGCGAGGTAGACCCAGCCTGGGGATCCGAAGAACCATCCCTACCCCTTCCTGCTGTCTCCAGACCCTACCCCTGCCCAGTGCTAGGAGGAATTTCCTGACGCCCCTTCTCTTTACCCATTTCCTTTCTATCGCGGAGAGAAAACCCTGTCACCCCTTTTATTTTCATTCCTCTCTGCGGAGAAGATCCATCTAACCCCTTTCTGGTCCCAGAGTCCAGGGAAAGGATGATCACTGTCAGAAGTCGTGGCGCGGGAGCCCACCGGGCGCTTTGTCACACTCCACCGAAAGTCCCGACTTGGTGACAGTGTGCTTCCCTTCCCTCCACAACAGTTCCGAGTGAGCTGTGCTTTAACTCTCTGGGGATGGGTCAAGGGAGAGTTTGAAGAGAGTCATTGCCCCACTTTACCCTTTTGGAGAAATGGCTTGAAATTTGCTGTGACACGGGCAGCATGGGAATAGTTCTTCGTGAACCCTGGAAAGGAGCTCCTGCCAGCCTTGCACACACTTTGTCCTGGTGAAAGGTAGCGCTGGAGCAGGTGGTTTTTTGGAACTCCAAACTTGGCCCACCCAACTTGCTTCTAAAAGCCACCTAAAGGGTCCCTTTCGGCTCCTCCCTGATGCCTTCCCTCAGCCAGAATTCCCTTGGAGAGAAGGCACGAGGAAAGCCATGGACAGGGGTCGCTGCTAACACCACAAGTTCCTCAGACCCTGGCACAAAGGCCTTGGCTACAGGCCTCCAAGTAGGGAGGAGGGGGAGGAGTGGCTGCCTGGCCACAGTGTGACCTTCAGAGGCCCCCAGAGAAGGACACCTGGCCCCTGTCTGCCCAGAACCGCCGCTCCTGTGCCCCCTGGCCTTGGAAGGGGTACGAAATTTCTGTCCCCTTTCCTCGTTGGGGCCCAGGAGGAGTGGAGGGTCCAGGGAGAATATTGTCAGGGGGAAGGCAGGGGGTGTCATGGGAATGGGTAGGGAGCTGAGGTGCAGAATCCAGGGGTTCCCTGGAGGAGCCGCAGTGGGAAGCTGACCAGCTGGAAGCCTGGGAACGTTTTTCTCTTGGGAGGGGCTTCCTCTGACCTTGGCTGTCCTGGGACCAGGGCTGGGGGACCTGAGTGGGGTGCATTTGGGGTGTGTGGGAAGGAGAGGGAAAGAAAGATGGACAGTGGGACTCCCCACTAGCAGGGTCTGGTGTTCCGTGGGCTAGAGTGCCCCTCTGCTCTGTGAGTGCTGGGCGGGAGGGGAGTTGGTGAGAGCTGGAGACCCTCAGGAAGGGCTGGCAGAAGCCTTTCCTTTTGGGTGCTGTCAGGTCCGCATGTCTTGGCATGTTGACCTTCACAGCTTCTGGGGAGGGGAGGAATGATCTGGTGCCAGTGGGGAAGGTTAGGGGAGGCCTCAGGCCTAAGGTGGTGCAGGGGGCCCCCTAGGGGCTGGGCAGTGCCAAAACATAAAAGCCTTCCGTGGTCCCTGGTGGCATTTGAAGGTGCCCAGGTGAAAGGGGCTTGGGACCTCCTCACCCTGGGAGGGAGAAGAAACCAGGGAACAGGTGGAAGTGGAAGACAGGTGAGACTTTGGAAATCTGTTGAGGCTCTGGAGAGATTTGTCCAGAGAGGAAAATGGGGTTCTCCCCCAGGGTCTCCTCCTCGAAGCAACCTGTGGACATGCTAGGACTAGAAGAACTTGGATGGGGAAGGGCGGTTGGCGCCCTTCGGTCCTCGGCACCCCCCTCCCTCTCCAACATCAGCTCACCCTGGTATTTGTCATGTCAGCAGGAGAAGGTCACCATGTTGTTTTTCTCGCCCCCAGTCCTTCCTGCCCCAGTCCAAATTTGTCCTCCTATTTGACCTTAATACTTACCATGGCTTTGGACCAGGAAATCAGGGGGGTAGTGAGAGTAGGGACAGGGAAGTGTGGGGAAGGTACAGGGGACCTGGACAGTGAAGCATTCTGGGGTTTTCCTCCTGCATTTCGAGCTCCCCAGCCCCCAGCATCTGGTTAGTCTTTCACTTCCTCGGGTTTATAATCATAGCAGTCCAGGAGTGGTGGGCATATTCTGTGCCCGTGAGGACCCCCGGATGTGTCCTGTTCGACTCAGAAGACTTGGAGAAGCCAGAGGCTGTTGGTGGGAGGGAAGTGAGGAGGGGGAGGGGCTGGGTGGCTGGGCCTGTGCACCCCAGTCCCTGCCCATGCCCATGCCTTGCTCTCTTTCTGTCCTCAGTGGTCCCAGGCTGCACCCATGGCAGAAGGAGGAGGGCAGAATCATCACGAAGGTGAGTCTCCCTGGCTCTTGGATGGGGTTCCCTGTCCTCTCAGGAGATGGGTGGATGGCCTAATTCCTTTTTCTTCAGACCTGTGGGGAGGAAGGGGAAGGGGCACAGGAATATGAGGATCGAGAAAGAAAGAGCTGGACACCATGAGGTTCACCCCCAGTTTCGTGAGGACTCTCCGCTGTTCAGGTCTCTGCTAGAAGTAGGAGTTATTGCCTTTTTCTTCTGCTCTTTCCAGTAAAATTTTATTCGGAGAAGGAATTGTGAGCACAGAGCAGGAAGACAGTGTTCAGGGATCCTAGATGTTAGGAGAAGTGTCCCTTGTCTCCCCTAGCTCCTGGGGGAGGGTGGACATTTAGTGTCATTTCCTATATAGCCGTGTCCCACTTGTGGGAACTGTGGCCCTTCCTGTGTGAGCTGGAGGTACAGAGGGCTCAGCCTAATGGGATCTCCCCTCCCTTCCCTGGTTTGCATTCCTTTGGGGGTGGAGAAAGCCCCACTTGACTATGTTCGGGTGCTGTGAACTTCCCTCCCAGGCCAGCAGAGGGCTGGCTGTAGCTCCCAGGCGCCCCACCCCCCCGCCCAACCCTGAGTCCGCCTGCCTTTTGTTCCGTTGTGGTTTGGATCCTCCCATTTCTCTGGGGACACCCTGGCTCTCCCCACCACTGACGGTGGCCTGTGCTCTCCACCTCTGGGGAGGGACGGCCCTGGGTCTTCCTTCAGGCGAGTTTTCCTGACCTAAATCCCGCATGGCTGGGTAGTGGCCAGCAGTGGTGATGCCCAGCCTGTTCTGCCTCCTCCTTCCCTACCCCAGGAGTCCTTTCCTTGGCCTAGGACATGGCTTCTCAGCCACTGACCGGCCCCCTGCTTCTAGTGCGCCACTTACTCCTTTCAGCTTCCCAGTGGTCTCTGGTCTGGGAGAGGCAAGACAAATGGTCTTTGTTTGCTGGAGAAAAGGTTGTCTGCGATAAATAAGGACAACCACGAAAACCTGGTGTTGGAGTGTATGTGTGTGCTCCCCAGGCAGTGGAGGCCAGCCCTTGGAGGGGCGGCTGCCTGATGAAGGGTGCGGGTGAGGTTACCCCCCTCCACCTCCCATGGAGGGGAAACTTTTTGGGGGAATTCCTACCCCAGGTCTTTTTACCCTCAGCTACCAACCCCTTGCCCAGGCCAGACCTTTCTGCTATCCCCTCCTGGGCCACAAGCCTGGCCCTCCTCTGTCCCAATCGTGATGAAGGGGCAGTTCAAAACTTCTTGATTAGTCATCTTCTTCCGTGTTGACTTGGATTTAAAAAATGACCTTTTCAGACTTCTGGTCTTGTTCACTCCTTTTGATGATGCTTTGCTCTAACCCTTGGTGGGTAGAGAAGGATTCTGTGCCCGTTGGTGGTCTGGATAAAAGAAGTAGAGACCTCACAGGAGGCAGTGGACTGGCCTGTTCCCCCACTGTTCTTTCTGTTTTCACACCTGTGGATTCTCCCCACCTTCTTCCCAATCAACCTGTTGTGTACATAGCCCCCCTCATTGTCCTTTATTCTTCTGGAAAGCAGACCTTGGAGGGAGGAGTGAGGGGGAGGCTCAGCTGTGGTCTCTGGGGGTGGGGGTTGGGAGCTGGGGTGGAAGTCCACGAGGCATACACTTAAGATGCTTTGGTGAAGTTCTAAACTTCATATTACCCAGGCTGAAAAAAGAGCACTTGTTCCCAGGGCTGGAAGTGGAAGCCAAAACTCCACCTTTTCAGCCTGTTTCAGCATCTTTAGAGATCAGCCCAACCCACTTACACAGTTGAGCAGAGTTGGAGGCCTAGAGAGGGGAGGGACTGGCCCAAGGTCACACCAACTCATGACCAGAGCCGGGGCCTCCTCACTGGCCAGGTGTTATTCCTTTCCTCTGGGTAGGGAACCCATTTCAGGGACAGGATTGCTATGTGGTAGTAGTGGTGGGGTGCGATAGGAGTGGCAGGCTGGGCCACAATTTGGAGTAGTCATGCCAGAGTCCTGCATTTATTTATTCTCAAGGGCCCCGCCCCTGTGGCCCAGAATTACCCCTTCATGCTCCAGTGCACCCCAGGCTCCACAGCCAGCTTGGGAAACTGTCTCTACCCTGGTCTCCCTTCAGATCAGCTTCTAGAAATGTTTCGTGGCTACAGTGGTAGCACTGTTTTTTCCATGATGCAAGCAGTTTGCCCTCTTGGGCGGGATTATCAGTGGCTGGCAGGGCTGGCACAGCGTGTCCGCCCACTGCTACCTGCGGGTTCCAGGAGGGCCCAGCCCCTGTGCTGATGCCCACCACCTTCTCAGCTCATGTCTGGGGAAAGGGACTGGCTGGGGGAAAAGTGCCTCCTCCTGAAAGGTGCCTCCTCTGTTTTTGCCTAATATAGACTTGGGAACACTTTGATGTCAGCTAATTCTGACTCCTTTACTTACTGGCTGTGCGGCCTTGGGGCAACTTACTTAGCCTCTTTGAGCCTCCTGTTCCCCATCTGTAAAATGGAATCTCAATAGTGTCTCATAGTCCCATGTAGAGAAACTTGTGTGAGATGATAGCTGTGGACTACTGTACACAGTAACCAGGATGTAGTAAGTGCTCAATAAATAGCTGTTGGTATGGTTGATGTTATGGTAGTGGTTGTGGGGAGGATGTAGGAAACTGGAGACTAGCTTGGCAAAGCTGGCTCTTCCTCCTTTTAGGGAAAGCTTAGAACATCCCCATGGAGTATACTGATACTCAAACTGTCCTCTGGCATCGAGGTTGGCCCAGGATTCAGTTCAGCTGTCACAGTGAGGTGGCGGGATCAGATGTGGCAGTCCATGTCCCTTGGAACTTGAGTACATCGTGTGATCTCTGGAATGAAAACAGGTCTTCACCAGTGTTGATGGTGGAAAGCTTAGGGAAGTGCTTCAAACACAGTAGGAGGGACTTAAGTTAGATTTTTGGAAGGACTTGCCTGATACGGAAGCTCCAAGGAGTGGCTTTACAGAGCTGGGTGGAGAGAGGGGCTAGCCATCTTTTGTGTCGTCCACCGGGCTCATGTGTCACCGCCTCTCATGCAGTGGTGAAGTTCATGGATGTCTATCAGCGCAGCTACTGCCATCCAATCGAGACCCTGGTGGACATCTTCCAGGAGTACCCTGATGAGATTGAGTACATCTTCAAGCCATCCTGTGTGCCCCTGACGCGATGTGGGGGCTGCTGCAATGACGAGGGCCTGGAGTGTGTGCCCACTGAGGAGTCCAACATCACCATGCAGGTGGGCATCTTTGGGAAGTGGGGGCAGGGGGGGATAGGGAGGGGCGTAACACTTTGGGAACAGGTGGTCCCAGGTCGTTTTCTGGCTAGACTTGCCTTGTGTGGCTCCTGCCCCTGAGTTGCACAGGGGAGGTGTAGTAGGGTCTTGCTTCTGTGAAGAAGATCCTTGCATTCCCAGCCCAGGTTCCCAGCAAGCCCCAACCATCTCCTCCTCCCTGATGGTTGCCCCCTGGCTCAGGAGGGGGCAGATGGATGCCTGTGTCAGAGGCCCCTCTCTCCCTCTCTTGGAGAGAATCCTGAGGGCCCTCCCTTCTTGGGGACTCTGTTTGGGAAGCTGAACGAGCCTGGTCCATGGAGAGTTTAAAAAGTCTTTGGTGTTACCTGGTAATGGGGCACATCTCAGCCCAGGTAGGGTGGGAGGGAGCTGTGAAACACAGGGAGGGGGTTGCTTTTGGGTATCTGCTAGGAGTCAGGGTGAAGCCTAGAGAGGATGAAAGAAGGGGAGGGCATGGGGAGTGGTAAGAACCTAGGATTTGAATTCCCAGCCTGGCCAACCCTTGCAGCCTTGTCTTGGCCTCAAGTGGAACAAGGGCTCCTTGAGGCCAGCAGGGTTGGGGGAGTTGGGGTGGGCCTGAGCCTCTTTCCTGCTAGAGCTCTTGGTCCTCCCTGTCTCCACCACCCATCCCTGCTCTGCAGAACCCCTGGGTGCTGAGTGGCAGGAGCCCCAGGGTTGTCCCATCTGGGTATGGCTGGCTGGGTCACTAACCTCTGTGATCTGCTTCCTTCCCCTCCAGATTATGCGGATCAAACCTCACCAAGGCCAACACATAGGAGAGATGAGCTTCCTACAGCACAACAAATGTGAATGCAGGTGAGGATGTAGTCGCAGATTCATTATCAGCAAGTGGCTGCAGGGTGTCTGATCTGTGCCAGGGTTAAGCATGTTGTACTTTTTAGCCCACGTCCAGCTTCCTGCTGTGTGACCTTTGGCATTTTACTTCAATGTGCCTCAGTTTCTACATCTGTAAAATGGGCACAATAGTAGTATACTTCATAGCATTGTTATAAGGATTAAACAAGTTATATATGAGAAGGTTAAAACAGTGTTGCTCCATAATAAGTGCTGTTTTTACTGTGATTATTATTGTTGTTTTCCCTGTCATTATCATCACCATCTTAACCCTTCTCTATTTTGTTCTTTTCTCTCTTCCTACCCATTGCAGACCAAAGAAAGATAGAGCAAGACAAGAAAAGTAAGTGGCCCTGACTTTAGCACTTTTCCCTCTCCATGGCCGGTTGTCTTGGTTTGGGGCTCTTGGCTACCTCTGTTGGGGGCTCCCATAGCCTCCCGGGGTCAGGGACTTGGTCTTGTGGGGGACTTGTGGTGTCAGCAACAATGGATGGAGCCAACTCCAGGATGATGGCTCTAGGGCTAGTGAGAAAACCCAGCCAGGAGCCTGGCACTTCCTTTGTAAGGGACAGTGCCTTCCGGGTCTCCAGATCATTCCTGGCCAGGACTTGCTGTTTTGGTGTGTCAGGGGGCACTGTGGACACTGGTTCACTGGCTTGCTCTAGGGCACCCACAGTGGGGAGAGGGAGTGGGTGGCAGAGAGGCCAGCTTTTGTGTGTCAGAGGAAATGGTCTCTTTTGGTGGCTACTGTGATGGTGCAGTTGGATGCGAAGCCGGCTGGAGGGTGGTTTCTCAGTGCATGCCCTCCTGTAGGCAGCAGGCGGCAGACACATAGCCCTCTTGGCCAGGGAGAAAACGTTGAATGTTGGTCATTTTCAGAGGCTTGTGAGTGCTCCTTTTTAAGGGGCGGGTAGGATGGGGCGGGGGACAAAGTCTGGTGGCAGTAACCCTTCAAGACAGGGTGGGCGACTGGCATCGGCAAGAGCTTGCAGGGAAAGAGAGACTGAGAGAGAGCACCTGTGCCTTGCCCTTTCCCCCACACCATCTTGTCTGCCTCCAGTGCTGTGGGGACATTGAAGCCCCCGCCAGGCCTCAGCCCCTTGCCTCTTCCCTCAGCCCCCAGCTTCCAGAACGAGAGGATGCGGAAACCTTCCTTCCACCCTTTGGTGCTTTCTCCTAAGGGGGACAGATTTACCCTCTCTGGTCCCTTCTCCCACTCCTTTCTTCCCTGTGACAGACATTCTGAGGTGTGTTCTCTTGGGCCTGGCAGGCATGGAGAACGCTGGTTCTCTTGAAGGGGACAGGCTGCAGTCTGCCCCCCTTCCCATTTCCCCAAATGACTGCTCTGCCACGGGTGGAGTGGGGGGCTCGCCTGGGCTCGGAAGAGTGTCTGGTGAGATGGTGTAGCAGGCTTTGACAGGCTGGGGAGAGAACTCCCTGCCAAGTACCGCCCAAGCCCCTCCTCCCCAGCCCTCCTTAACTCCCACCCCACCCTGCTGCCTGCCCAGGGCTCCAGGACACCCAGCCCTGCCTCCCAGTACAGGTCGCACTGAGCAGGCTGGTGTTGCTCTTGGTTCTGTGCCAGCTCCCAAGGTAGCTACTTCCCCCACACCGGGATTCCCAGAGGTTCTGTCGCAGTCGGAAATGAAGGCAGAAGGTGCCTGACGCACAGCCTGCCCTCCCACTCCTGCTCCCCATCCAGGCAGGTCTCTGACCTTCTCCCCAGAGTCTGGCCTACCTTTTGTCACCCCCTGACCTTCAGGGTCAGACTTGGACAGGGCTGCTGGGCAAAGAGCCTTCCCTCAGGCTTAGCCCCCTGCTGGAGACCGGGAGCCATTGTGAGCATGGAGACCCTTGGGTCCTGTGCCCTCCACCCAGTCTCGGTTTCCCACCAAAGCCTTGTCAGGGACTGGGTTTGCCATCCCAGGGTGGGCAGCTTGAGGAGAAGAAAGAGCCATCGAGTGCTTGCTGCCCAGACACGCCTGTGCGCGCCTCCCCAGAGACCACCTGCCTCCTGATACTTTCTCCAGGAAGCGGCTCTGTGTGGCTTTGCTTTGGTCGCTCCCCCATCCCTGCCCTCCTTACCGCTTCTTTTACTCCCCCACTGCCCCCGCTCTCTCTCTGTCTCTGTTTTTTTATTTTCCAGAAAATCAGTTCGAGGAAAGGGAAAGGGGCAAAAACGAAAGCGCAAGAAATCCCGGTATAAGTCCTGGAGCGTGTACGTTGGTGCCCGCTGCTGTCTAATTCCCTGGAGCCTCCCTGGCCCCCAGTCCAACCTCCGCCTGCCATACCCTGTAACCCTGCCTCCCTCCCCTGGTCCCTCCCTGGCTCTCATCCCCCTGGCCCGTGTCTCTCTCTCACTCTCACTCCACTAATTGGCACCAACGGGTAGATTTGGTGGTGGCGTTGCTGGTCCAGGGTTGGGGTGAATGGGGGGGCCGACTTGGCCTGGAGGATTAAGGGAAGGGACTCTGGCTTGGCTGGGCACCGATTTTCTCTCACCTACTGGGCACTGGTGATGGGCCCATGTTGGCACGGGTGCCTGCTCACCCAACTGGTTTCTATTGCTCTAGGCTTCTGCACTCGTCTGGAAGCGGAGGGTGGTGGGGAGGGCAGACACGGCCCAAGAAGGGCTGTGAATGACTGGAGGCAGCTTGTTGAATGACTCCTCGGCTGAAGGAGGAGCTTGGGTGGGATCAGACACCATATGGCAGCCTCCCTTCATCTGGTGGAAGTGCCTTGGCTCCTCACGGAGTTGGGGTCTCTGGAGGGGAGCCCCCTATTCCAGCCCAACCCATGGCACCCACAGAGGCCTCCCTGTAGGACGGCCTCTTCCTCTGGGTTGGAGGCTATGGTGGGCCCTGCCCTGGGTCCTCTGGCCACCAATGGCCTGGCCTGTGGACACTGCCTCTGGGCTTAGCCTCCCATCACACCCTACTTTAGCCCACCTTGGTGGAAGGGCCTGGGCAGGAGCCTCGCACAGGGAGAAGGTTGCCCCTGCCATCTCAGTGGCCCCTGATTGCCATCCCCAGCAGGTGAAGAGTCAAGGTGTGCTCCGATGGGGGCGGCAACAGTTGGGTCCCTGTGGTCTGAGACTCACCCTGGTCTCCCAGGGACATAGCATTATCCCTTATGGCAGCCACTCCCCGCACTCTCTGCCCATCTGTGCCCGCCTCTTCCTGCGGCAGGTGTCCTAGCCAGTGCTGCCTCTTTCCGCCGCTCTCTCTGTCTTCTGCTGTAGTGCTTGGATCCTTCCAGGCCCTGGGGGCTGACCAGCTGGGTGGGGGTGCAGCTGCGGGCGGACGTGTTAGGGGGTGTTGCATGGTGATTTTTTTCTCTCTCTCTGCTGATGCTCTAGCTTAGATGTCTTTCCTTTTGCCTTTTTGCAGTCCCTGTGGGCCTTGCTCAGAGCGGAGAAAGCATTTGTTTGTACAAGATCCGCAGACGTGTAAATGTTCCTGCAAAAACACAGACTCGCGTTGCAAGGCGAGGCAGCTTGAGTTAAACGAACGTACTTGCAGGTTGGTTCCCAGAGGGCAAGCAGGTCAGAGAGGGGCATCACACAGAGATGGGGAGAGAGAGATAAGAGAGCGAGCGAGCGAGAGAGTGCCTGAGAGGGGCCAGCTGCTTGCTCAGTTTCTAGCTGCCTGCCTGGTGACTGCTGCCTTCTCTGCTTTTAAGGCCCCTGTGGTGGGCTGCAGGCGCTGGTCCAGCCTGGCGGGGCCTGTTCCGAGGTTGCCCTGGTTGCCTGAGTGGTAGGCTGGTGTGGCTTAGTGTGGTGGTGTGGACGCAAGCTGTGTGTTGTGTCCTGTGGTCCTTCTGCTCATAGTGGCTGTTGGTCCTGATGTTATTACTACCTCTGGTACTAATGCTGAGAAGCTGAAAGCCGATTCCAGGTGTGGACAATGTCAACAAAGCACGTGAACGCTCTCACTGGGGCCTGCCTCGGCCCTTTGAAGTCTGCATGGCTGGGCTTCTCACTCACTCAGTGTTTCTTGATGGGGGAAGGGATTGAGTCTCCCACTTCAGACTGGGCCTCCCTGAGGAAAGGGCTGTGTCTCCTCCCTCAGACTGGGGCTCCCTGAGGACAGGGATATGTCTCCCCCCTCAGACTGAAGCTCCCTGCAGATAGGGCTGTGTCTCTCCCCTCCGACTGGGGCTCCCTGAGGACAGGGCTGTGTCTCCCTCCTCAGACTGGGGCTCCCTGAGGACAGAGCTATGCCTCTGCCCTCAGACTGAGGCTCCCTGAGGACAGGGCTATGTCTCCCCCCTCAGACTGAGGCTCCCTGAGGACAGGGCTATGTCTCCCCCTTCAGACTGGGGCTCTCTGAGGGCAAGGGCTCTGGCTGTTGGTTTAGGACGGGGCAGTTTTGCCTACACACTGAAGGAACTGTAGCATCCAAGAATACTAGATACCTTTAATCCTCCACCAGTCATGGTGACAACCCCAAGCAGCCCACACATTTTCAAGTGCCCCCAGGATGCGTGAAGGGAGGGTTCTGTGCCCATTCTCCTGACATTAGACTGTGAGCTCCGTAAGCCGGGCCTGGTTTACTTACCTTTGTGAGCCCCAGGCATCTGTACCTCTGTCCCTTGTCCATACTGGGGACCAAGGAAGTGTCAAGTGCATGACTGAATGTGTGAGTCAGTTCAGGGGGTGAGGTCAGGAGCACAGGGCTGGGACAGGTGGCTGGCAATCTTTTAATGCCTTAGCCTGTGTTCTTTATACCAACTTGGCCTGTGCTCAGAGTGAGGGAGGCCCTGGGGGTCAGGGTAAGCTTCACTCAGGGAGGCAAGACTTTTATGGGGATTTCCTAGACAGGGCCAAGGCACCCCCAGCTCACCCTGAGGCTGCATTAGGGAAGTCCTTGGAGTGTCTCCCCTCCCCCAGCAATGTTCTTGTGGCTTGTGGATGCTCAGGGGATGCTGGGAACCAGGCCTGGGTAGTTGGTGTGGGGTTCTATATGTCTTGGCCCTATGTGAAACCAAGAGGGTGTTATTAGTGCTGGGGGTGGGGGCTCTGCCTAACTTCAGGGCTGGATGAGGGGAGTCTCAATTCCCCAGGGGTCTTTGGGGAAGATAAGGGACTTGACATTTTAGGGTTTTTTGGTGATGATTCTGCTGATGGGGGTTTGTGTGAAGTGACTTGGGAGTTAACTGAAGTTACCCTAACCTCCCAATACCATTACCCAACCCCCAAGCTGGCTGTACCTGGGAATATCAGTTTCCAAAATTGGGAGCTTAGGACTCCCATTTCTGGGCTCCCCAGAAGGGTAGGGCCTGTTCTGCCTCCTCCTCACAATCACCCAGGGGTAGGGGCATGCTGAGAAAATTCTTGGAGGCCCCCTTTGCTTCGGCAGGAGTAGTGAAGCCACCGAATTGTCTCTCCCCATCCTAAGTGAAGCAGCATATTTGAAAGGAAAGACAACCTGGTACCTGGGCCTGCAACCTCCAGGCAGCTCAAGAGAGATGAGGCCTACAGTCACACTGGGAGGGGACATGGGGAATGCAGATGTTCCCTCACCTTCCTGGGGCCTCCTGCTCTACGCTACCCCCTCAGGAGCGTCCTGTCCCCAGGGCAGGCCCTTCCCGTTGCTGGCCACCCAGCCAAGCCTCTCTGTCTCAGGCGTTCTCCCAGATGACCTGCCTACTCTCTTCCCCACACCAGCCCCTAGAGCCTGAACTGAAAAACCTCCTCAGCAGGGAACCTCTGCTGATGAACTTCGTCCAGCTCTGGTCACCCATCAGCTCTTAAAATGTCAAGTGGGGACTGTTCTTTGGTATCCGTTCATTTGTTGCTTTGTAAAGTGTTCCTGTGTCCTTGTCTTGTCTCAAGTAGATTGCAAGCTCCGGAGGGTAGACTGGGAGCCCCTGAGCGGAGCTGCTGCTCAGACCAGGGCTCCCTGAGGGCGGGGCTGGGGCTGTTCTCACACGGGGGCTTTCTGCCCCAGGACCACACCTTCCTGTCCTCTCTGCTCTTATGGTGCTGGAGGCTGCAGTGACCCAGGGTCCCCCAGGAATGGGGAGGCCACCTGCCTCATCGCCAGGCCTCCTTACTTGGTCCTAACCCCAGCCTTTGTTTTCCATTTCCCTCAGATGTGACAAGCCGAGGCGGTGAGCCAGGCAGGAGGAAGGAGCCTCCCTCAGGGTTTCGGGAACCAGATCTCTCACCAGGAAAGACTGATACAGAACGATCGATACAGAAACCACGCTGCCGCCACCACACCATCACCATCGACAGAACAGTCCTTAATCCAGAAACCTGAAATGAAGGAAGAGGAGACTCTGCGCAGAGCACTTTGGGTCCGGAGGGCGAGACTCCGGCAGAAGCATTCCCGGGCGGGTGACCCAGCACGGTCCCTCTTGGAATTGGATTCGCCATTTTATTTTTCTTGCTGCTAAATCACCGAGCCCGGAAGATTAGAGAGTTTTATTTCTGGGATTCCTGTAGACACACCCACCCACATACATACATTTATATATATATATATATATTATATATATAAAAATAAATATCTATATTTTATATATAAAATATATATATTCTTTTTTTAAATTAACAGTGCTAATGTTATTGGTGTCTTCACTGGATGTATTTGACTGCTGTGGACTTGAGTTGGGAGGGGGAATGTTCCCACTCAGATCCTGACAGGGAAGAGGAGGAGACGAGAGACTCTGGCATGATCTTTTTTTTTGTCCCACTTGGTGGGGCCAGGGTCCTCTCCCCTGCCCAGGAATGTGCAAGGCCAGGGCATGGGGGCAAATATGACCCACTTTTGGGAACCCCGACAAACCCAGCCCTGGCGCCGAGCCTCTACCCCGGGTCAGATGGACAGAAAGACAGATGACAGGTCCAGGGACGAGGACACTGGCTCTGACTAGGAGTTTGGGGAGCTTCAGGACATTGCTGTGCTTTGGGGATTCCCTCCACATGCTGCATGCGCATCTCGCCCCCAGGGGCACCGCCTGGAAGATTCAGGAGCCTGGGCGGCCTTCACTTACTCTCACCTGCTTCTGAGTTGCCCAGGAGGCCACTGGCAGATGTCCCGGCGAAGAGAAGAGACACATTGTTGGAAGAAGCAGCCCATGACAGCTCCCCTTCCTGGGATTCGCCCTCGTCCTCTTCCTGCTCCTCTTCCTGGGGTGCAGCCTAAAAGGACCTGATGTCCTCACACCATTGAAACCACTAGTTCTGTCCCCCCAGGAGACCTGGTTGTGTGTGTGTGAGTGGTTGACCTTCCTCCATCCCCTGGTCCTTCCCTTCCCTTCCCGAGGCACAGAGAGACAGGGCAGGATCCACGTGCCCATTGTGGAGGCAGAGAAAAGAGAAAGTGTTTTATATACGGTACTTATTTAATATCCTTTTTAATTAGAAATTAAAACAGTTAATTTAATTAAAGAGTAGGGTTTTTTTTCAGTATTCTTGGTTAATATTTAATTTCAACTATTTATGAGATGTATCTTTTGCTCTCTCTCGCTCTCTTATTTGTACCGGTTTTTGTATATAAAATTCATGTTTCCAATCTCTCTCTCCCTGATCGGTGACAGTCACTAGCTTATTTTGAACAGATATTTAATTTTGCTAACACTTAGCTCTGCCCTCCCCGTTCCCCTGGCTCCCCAGCACACATTCCTTTGAAATAAGGTTTCAATATACATCTACATACTATATATATATTTGGCAACTTGTATTTGTGTGTATATATATATATATGTTTATGTATATATGTGATTCTGATAAAATAGACATTGCTATTCTGTTTTTTATATGTAAAAACAAAACAAGAAAAAATAGAGAATTCTACATACTAAATCTCTCTCCTTTTTTAATTTTAATATTTGTTATCATTTATTTATTGGTGCTACTGTTTATCCGTAATAATTGTGGGGAAAAGATATTAACATCACGTCTTTGTCTCTAGTGCAGTTTTTCGAGATATTCCGTAGTACATATTTATTTTTAAACAACGACAAAGAAATACAGATATATCTTAAAAAAAAAGCATTTTGTATTAAAGAATTTAATTCTGATCTCAAAGCTCCTCTTGGTTTCTCCTTCTCCATTGAATCCTTGCTCTAGACTTCCTCCCGCCCCCTTTCCCTCTTCCTTTGGGGAACATGGCATTTGTCTTGGGTCTGGGAAAGGTATGTCTAATGTGTAGGATATGGGGTGACCCACCTTGTCGTGCTGGGGGTAAAGTCCTTCCATTTTGGCTGAGCTGGTCCTGGGGGAACCCATCCATCCAATTTTGATATAGAAGGTGGTAAGCTCTGGGAATGGGTGGAGAGGGAGAAACAGCTTATAAGACAGGAGCCAAGGGCCCTTGCAATTGGTAGTGCTGCCTTCAGGAATTAGATAATCCAGGCCTCTGTCCCTTAGCCAGGGAAAGAACTGGCCATGTCTCCAAGCTTGCTTCCCAGGAGACAGGAGAAAGCTGTTTTTGTCTGTGGGGGTCTTGTTGGCTGCAACAGGCTGGGAGTGGGAAGGAGATGCTGCTGGAGGGCTGTGACCCCAGGGTGTAACTTAATTTTGCATAGTTACACCCTGGAGTTCCTTGAGCCTCTGGAAGATGGACCCGTAGGTCTGGTCATCACTGATGGGACTCCCTGCTCCAGCTTGCCCTAAGCTCTTCTCTCATGTCCTGCTTCTGGGTAAGGTGGCACCTGTCCAGGTCTTTGGCATTGAAGAGCAGTGCTTCCAAATTCACTTCCTCTAGCCTCTCATTTATCCTTACAAATCATAAATATGGCTTGAATAAATATTGAGCCAGTCATTGTGTGCTATGAATAAGATACAATTCCACCCCTCAAGGATCTGGTGAGGGTGAGTGGGTGGGGAGACACAAAACTATAAATCCATGAGCAGAAAATACATAAAATGTGCTGGGGGCGTCTGATCTAGCTTGGGGGTGGAAGTTGTATTGGGGGTGGTGGCTGGGGGGTGGTGTCTTACGACGTTATCTCTAGGCTGCCACTTAAAGAATGGTTTGAAGACAGAGAGAACGGGGGGAAGGGGGTGAAAGAGTTGAGGACATCCCAGGCAGAAGGGATAGTGTGAGCAAGGCATGAAGGTGGCACTTGGGCAGGGAGTGGGTGGGTGGGGTGGAGGCTGGAGACATGGGCAGGGGTTAGCTCCAGGGGAGCCTGCAGCACCATGCCAAGTGCCTAGGGCCTGTCAGGGATGAGCAGCAGCTGAGGGGCTTTAAACACTGAGCGGCCCAGTCAGATACACTTTTCCATAGGTGCCTGGCAACAGTATGGGAGGCAGAGAGGCTGGTAGAGGCTGTTGTAGTCTTCCAGGAGGAATTGCACTGAGGGTGGGGAAGCACCTTTGGTGACTGGCAGTGCGGGCCATTGCAAGGTCTCAGCCTCAGGCAGCTTTTGGTCTAGTAAGTGCTCCTTTCCCAATCACTGACCACGTGCTGGCCCCTACACTGAATCTGTACAGCAGCCCTGGGAGGTAGGTGCTTTTTTTTTTTTTTTTTTGAGATGGAGTCTTGCTCTGACGCCCAGGCTGGAGTGCAATGGCGTGATCTCGACTCCCTGCAACCTCTGTCTCCCGGGTTCAAGGGATTCTCCCACCTCAGCCTCCCGAGTAGCTGGGATTACAGGCACGCGCCATCATACTCGACTAATTTTTGTGTTTTTGTAGAGATGGGGTTTCACCATTGTAGGCTAGGCTGGCCTCAAACCCCTGACCTCAGGTGATCCACCCACCTCGGCCTCCCAAAGTGCTGGCATTACAGACGTGAGCCACTGCGCCTGGCAGGTAGGGGCTTTTTTCATCCCATCTGGATTTTTGCCGGAGCCTTTAAATTGGTCTCCTGGATTCTCCCCTGGCCTTCCTTTAGCTGAATCTCACACAACTGCTGGAGAGAGCCTGTTAAAATGTGAGTTAAGTTTTGTCACCTTTTGACTCAAAACCCTCCAGAGACAGTTTTACTCAGAGAAAAACCCAAATGGCCTTAAAAGGCCTGCACCATTTGGGCTGACTCCCTGACTACTCAATGACTTCGGGCCCTGCCTTGGCCGTGTGGCTCCAGCCATGCTGGTTTCTCCATTCCTCAGATGCAGTGGGCATGCTTCTGCCACAGGGCCTTTGCACTGGCTGTCCTCACTTCCTGGAGCACTTTCTTACACATGGCCCATGTTTTTGGATTCCTCACTTTCAAGTCTTGTTACCTTCTCAGTGAGACTTACCCTGACCACTGCATTTATGATTGACCCCCCTTCCCACTCTGCACTTGGGTACCTCCTTTTCACCATCTCTTCTTTTTCCCCATAGCACATGTAGCTGCCTAACAGACTCTAGAACAATGCTACCAACAGAAATATAGTGTGAGTCACTTACAGAGTTTAAAATTTTCTAGGCACCAGAGTTTGAAAACTGTGAAAAGGTAAAATTAATTTTAATAGTTTATTTTAACTCCAACATATCTAGAATATCATTTCAGCATCTAATCAATGTAAACATTATTAATAAGTTTTTTTTTTTTTTTTTGAGACGGAGTCTCACTCTGTTGCCCAGGCTGGAATGCAGTGGTGCGATCTCAGCTCACTGCAACCTCTGCCTCCTGGGTTCAAGTGATTCTCCTGCCTCAACCTCCCGAGTAGCTGGGACTATGGGCGCACACCACCATGCCTGGCTAATTTTTGTATTTTTAATGGAGATGGGGGTTTCACTATATTGGTCAGGCTGGTCTTGAACTTCTGATCTCAGATGACCCACCTGCCTCGGATTACAGGCATGAGCCACTGCACTCAGCCTATTAATGAGAAATTCTATACTCTTTTGGTACTAAGTCTTTGCATCTGTCCAAGGGCAGAAATCGGGTGTAAAGAAAAAATAAATCTTTGAATCTGGTGCATATTTTATACTTATTGCATGTCTCAATTAGTTGTAGCCACGTTTCGAGTGCTTAATATACACATGGCTAGTGGCTACCATTTCAGACAGTATAGCTTTAAAACGTACTCCCCCTTTTGTTTGTCTCCCCCAGCTAGAATGCCAGCCCCATGAAGGAAGAGATTTTTGTCTGTTTTGTTCACTGTATCTCCAGCTCCTGGAACAGTGCCTGGAACACAGTACATGCTCAATAAACATTTGTTAAATGACTGACATTGTTTAAACTGAGGCTTGGACCTGAAGGTTTCATCCCAAGACTATGGAGGTGAGTACAGGATTTCTGCAGAGATGTCAGGAGTGGTTGGTGGAGGGTTAGCTGGACAGGTGGGGACTTGAGCAGGGATTTTCTAGAAGTGAACTCAAAGTCAGCTGGTAGGGATTAGAGCAGAGGCCTCTTTGTCAGTGCTAGTACTGTCTCCTCTTAGCCACCCTGGAGATGGGGCTCCTTATTATTGCTTGGCAGATGAGAAGCAGGAGGCTCAGAGAAGGTAAATAACTTGCCCAAATTTACACACAGCCAGTAAATGGCCAAGCCAGAATTTAAACCAGCTCTTCTGACTCCAAATCTAGTGCTCTTTTCACCACACCACAGCTGCCCCAGGCTAGGGCAGGACATCAACAAATAAAAATGAATCGTCTAGACTGAACACAAACAGGCAAGAAGAAAAGTGGGACAGGGGGAGGATGTAGTGGTGGCCAAACCCAGGGCTGAAATCCAGACTTCCCCAAGTGTGGTAAGGCAAGGCAAGGCAAGTAAGAGATGTCTCCAGGGGCTGGGGCTCGTCAGTGGAAGATCGGAAACCTAAGCACGCAAGAGATTGCAACACACGGCCTTAGAGGAGAGAGACAGCCTTGAAACAGACCATGGAGAAAAGAAGGAGAACATGAAAATGCCACCTCCCCTAGTTGTATAAGACCAGCTCAGATACCCCTCTGGAGCCTTTCCCAAGGATCTCTCCAGACCTAAGCAAGTCCCAGGGCCTCCCCTGCCTTCCCAGATCATCTTCTCTCTGTGGGACTCACACCCCCTGGCCTAGCCACTGTTTGGTCTGCAGCTAGCCAGTGCTCCTTCTCCTCTGCCTAGCCTGAGACTCTCCCTTCTCCAAGGAGCTGCCCATCCTACTCCCAGCCCTGAAAGGCTTGTAGAGAGCCTGTTGGCCCACTCTCCTCCCTCCCACAAGACCTGCAAGGCCGAAGGGTGGATCCATGCAAAACTTGGTGATTCTGGATCAATTTCATGTGTTAGGATCATGTGGTGGCCAGTGTGCAAACATGGTGGTCAACAGTTCTTTCTATCCCTGTGCCCACATGCTTTGCCCCCCAAGAAGTAGAGTCTATTTTTCCTCTTTCTGAATCTGGGCCGGCTTTATGACTTGCTTTGAATAAAAAATGCAACACAAGAGAGATATTCTGGGACTTTCAGGTCTAGGCCTTAAGCTGCATCGTAGTATCAATTTTTGTCCTTTTGTAAGGCAGCTGCCAGGCTATAACTGTCCGAGTACTCTACTGGAGAGAGAGACTGTGGAGAGACAGAGAGAGATAGGGTAAAAGAGACAGAGAGATAGAGGAAGAGAGAGACAGAGATGGAGAGAGAGAGGCTCAGCCAACTCCCAGCTGTTCCAATCACCTGAAGCTGAGGCACCAGACGTGTAAGTGAAATCACTTTGGATTCCCTAGCGCCACGTGAGCCACTCTAGTCAACAACACATAGAGTAGAGAGAAGCCATCACTGCCCCAATTTAGTGAGTTGTAAGCAAATGTATACACTGTGTTGTTTAAAGCTACTAAGCTTTGGGGTTGTTGTTACTCCTCAATAATAACTGAGCCATCCAACAAAACAGTCATTTCCTCGGGATTAGGGTGTTTGTCCCTTCCCATCCATAAGGCGTAACTGGTATTCATGAAGATCTTAGTGGATGGAGGGATGTTCAAGGAAAGAAGAGAGTGTTTATAAGGGAATCAGAGACCAGGCATCTGCCATGGTGGTAAGTTTTGTGGGAAGACTCAGGGTAAGGGCTCTCCCAGGCAGCACAAAGTACTGTCCTAATTTCTCAAGTGAGGAGAGTGACTTGGTTCTACTGGAGTCTCACCAAAAGAAAGTGGGCCTCACCTACAGCATGAGGGATAGAGGAGAGACGATGAGAAGAACTGCCAGAGAGCACAGCCTGAGGGATTTGGAGGAAGAGATTGTGGAATCCTTTTCTTGCCTTCTTCCTCCCATCCTCCAGCATTTAGGGAATACCAAGCATATGTACTATGCCCTGGTGTATGGATGGCCTCTCATTTACTGGGGTGGGGGGGGGGCTTTAGCATGAGCCAGCCTAGAGATGGGGATGGATGGGATGACCCTTGGAAGGCTCCACCAGGTTGGCTTCAGAGTTGCTGGGAGAGAGATAATTCAGCTATATCCACAGGGCATTGTCCATTAGGACATGGGACTAGGGGAAGGCAGGGAAGGAATCAGTAAATATTTATAATCTGCCTAGAAAAGGAAAATGCAAAGCGAAGACAGGGCTTGACTGAGCATCTGCTGAGAAGGGGACAGAGGGGTGACATGGAAGGGGAAGAGCTAGAATCCAGGGAGCCGTGAGTCAGAGGAAAGGGCTCACTAGGAACAGGTGCCTATGGAGCGAGGCTGGGCCTGAGTCTCCCAGGGCAAGAGGGGGCTGGGATCTGACAAAGATTTTCAAAGGCTGCCTTTGCCTTTGGGGAGTTAGTCTCTCTATGAGGGAAGTGCAAGTACTGTTCCCAGGGAGCTCCCAGTCTCAAGGAGGATTGACATGGCCCTGGCCCTCAGGATGCTCCCAGTCCTTACAGAGTATCTAATCTGAGGGAGAAGACAGAGCCTCTGCCATCAGACATTTCTTTGGATACTAGTTTCGGGAAGGCACCACCCTGCCTCCGTTTGGCTGTTGCATTGTTTGGAGTCACCGGATGCTGGTACCCCATCCTTACCTCCAATCTCGATGCTCATTCACAATGCTCACAGAGCTTCTCTCGTGTTTGTCATCAGGCATGTGTGGCTCACCAGCCTGGGGCCCGATTTTCTCCACACATCCCCTGATGGTCCCTGGGTCTGACTCCAGGTGGAACAGATGCCAGTACATGTCCCTTTCCTGGGCTTCTCGTGTCTCCTCTGCCGGAGAGGCCTGAGAACCCTGTTCATCAGCTCCTCAGACTTCCTGTGGGAAGACTGTTCCCCTACTCCCTGTCTGTAGCTCATCCAGTTGTCCTGGGGAGGAGGTGGGGTGATGTCCTGTGAGGCCTGGCCCATTGGGACCTCTCTTTGGATGCCTCTGCAGAGCCTAATCTGGGCCACCCTCCTGGGTCTGCCACTGGAGAAATTATTTCCCTGCACCTCAACTTTCTCATGTCTAAAATGGGCACAATAATACCTACATGGTGGAGTTTGAGGGCCTGAAGTGACATTGACATGTAAAAGTACCTCATGAAGTGACAGGTACATAGGATGTCCTAAAAAAAATCGTTGTCATCGTGTTGTTATTCTAGTCTCCGTGCTAAAGCTTTTTCCTCTCTGACCGCCCCCTTTAGTACATTTTGGTCATTTGTGGGGCTTTTTTCCCGCTTTTTAAAAAAATCTGAAATGGTCTGGCTGGATTTTATAATCATCTTTGCAAGCAGGCATCCTTATTCTCCTGCTGAGGAGTGAGGCACGCCAGAGCAGGTTCAGCCCTGGAACCCAGCAGTGAGAGAAACGGATTGGACTGAAGGGAAAAGAGGGTGTGGAGAGCCCCTCCTGGTAGGGATGATGCCCAGTGGCTTTGAGCCCAGGACCAGGTACAAGGTGGGCTTGCACGAGTATTTGTGGAATTAATGAACAAACGAACAGGAGCAGCATGCATGGCCAATCTTCTCTTAGGTCCCCTAAACACACTGGGAACCTCCAGTCTGATGGAGGAGGCCGGATGTCCACCCTTATATACACAGCTGTGCTCTGGGCAAGAAATGCTGAGGCCGGGCAGGGCTGCCTGGGCCAGGCTGCAGGGGATGGATGTCCCCAGGGCTGTCTTCAGAAGCTCCCTCAAGGTGAAAACTTGTCTGTTCTAGGATCTTTAGGTGAAATGGTTTGTGGTATAGGTAGAGAGGGGCCTCTGGGACCCAGGCAGGGGAGAAGCCCTTCCCTGGGACTTTGGAGAGCTGGGAGCTGCCATCTCCCAGGGATGCCACAGGAGGATGTCTTCTGGGGAAATATTCAGGGAGGATGTTTGCTTATCTACTTGCTTTTAGCTCCCAAAGGCATCTCCACCCCCACCCCAGGTATTCCCTACTTCACTCCCCGGGGTTCCCTCCCAGCTGCTCTCCTGGCCAGCTTGAGAAAGAGAGAAGATGGCAGGGCTTGCTGGGCCCCTGAGGCTGGGAGTGGTGGGGAAGGCCTGGCCCCAGCAAATGCCCTCCCGAGGCATCCTCACTCCTGGAGTGAGACTCCTCCTATAGATCTTCTTCCGCATAGGCGTATCCACACGGGCTCGCACACACACAAGTGTGACAGGGGTCACCATCTCCAGTCACGGGGTGGCTGCCTGGTTGGGTAAGGGTTCCCAGGGGCTGGGTGAGGCCCAGCTGGGGGAGCCAGCATCTTGGGATGAACCCCCATGGGACTGGGGGTTGGGGGCTGACCTGGCTGCAGTCCCATGACCTGGAGCTGCCCTTTGGGAACTGCTGACTGTTCAGCAATAAACACCTCATGGCTATTAATAGTCCTCTATGTGGCAGCCCAGAATTGATAACACTGGGTCACTTCTGGCCTGGCCCAGCCTGACTGCCTGGGTTCAAATCCCAGCTGCAACTTCTGAGCCCTGAGATCCAAAACCCAAACCCCAAACACAGCCCCAGCTCTGACAGCTTCTCAGCTATGTTTAGGACAATTACCTTTCTGCATCTCAGTTGTCATCTGTGAAACAGGCACCATGATATCTATTTCACAGTATTTTGTGTACACATGATCATGTCATCCTCCCCACACCAGACGTAGGCAGTAGTGTCCCCATACTAGAGCTGAGAGTGCTGGTGCTCGGGGAAATGCGGATGGTCATAGGAGGATGACTGGCATGCAATAAGGGCCCAATAAAGGTTAGCTATTGTCGTGATTTGGCACAAGGATGTGGGAAGAGAGGATCTGAAATCGGACAGGGCTGAGCTCTGCTTTTGACATCAGTTTTCTAGCTCTGTGACCTGGGGCAAGTTGCTGGATCTCTCTGGGCCTCATTGTCTTTCTCTGTAAAATGGGCATGGCAACACCTACCTCCCAAGTGGAGGTAGATTGATGTGGATTATATTAGACAATGAACACACAGTGATTGCCACTTAAAAGGGAAGGAGGGAAGAAGAGACCTGCGGGTGAGGGAAAGAGTTCAGCTCGATGCTGGTAAAACCCATTCCCAGTCCCCTCTTAGGGGCTCAATAAATATGGTACTTGTAGAATGAATGAATAAATGAACATTAGTCACCTCACCCCGTCAGGGTCCCCAAGAGCAGGGGCAAATTCTCTCTGATTAGCCCGTGTGCTCCCTGAAGGTGAGGGTATGACCTTGGGCCTTCTCCCTTGGGGAGAAAGGGACCTACGGATCCCTTTAGATGAACCATCTAAAATACCGAGTCTTTTTTGGGATGGTTCATTCTCTTGGTGTGGCAACAGCCAGTGCAGAAACCCATAAGGAAAAATGGAAACAACTTTTCCTTTCCTTCTTGTAGTGAGGTGCAGGCAGGGTATGGTGCCCTAAGCCCTGGGCAGAGTCCCAGGCCTACAATTAGTCCCCTCCCAGGATGTGGCCCCAGGCTTGGCTCCTGGCTGCATCCCTGGCATTGCTCTGTGCCCCCCTCCCCAAGTCCTAGCACTTACCCCCCATTCTGGGGACTGGGGAAGGGGACATTTTGCCGCAAAGATTATGGGAGCCCAGGGAATGCCTTCTTGTTGAGGTCAGTGGGGCTCATCCCCTTTTGTTGTGACTGTGGTGACCCCAACCACTCCCTTGGTACTACCTACGTGTCTGGCAGCCACATTAAAAACTCAAACGGTGGTGCTGGTGGTGAGTGGGAGGGCACACAGTGGGGAAAGAGGGCAGAAGAGATATGGGGGTGAGGGGAAGGGCTCAGTTCGATGCTGGTAAAACCCTCCCCCAGGCCCCATGACTTCGGAGAAACTGCCCCTCTCCTAGCCCGGCTCCCAGATGCCGGTGGTGTGCCAGCCGTTGGCGTTTGCCTCACAGGAAGTGTCCCTGGAGTCTGGCTTATCTCAAATGGCCCGGGTTTCTGCTGGGAGGGGGCAAAGGAAGCCATTTGTTCCCTTGCCCACCATCACATGTCCACTCCAAAGGCTATCTCTTGCACCCCAGACCATCCTCTCTCCCTCTCTGAAAGTGGGAAGGAGGTATCTGTGGTCTGAGGACTACCTACTGGGGGATGGGGGTCCCAGAGCTCCTCATCTCTGTCTCACCCCCGCTGGGTCAATACCAGGTACCTGGACATGAAGCACTTCCTCAGTTTCTCCTTCTGTCTGTTAGTCCTGCATGGGCCTCAGGCCTCTATGGTCAGCTGGCCTTCTAGTCTGAGGAGAGAAGATCCTGGAAGTACGTTGTCAGATGCAGCAAATAAAAACATGAGGTGCCCCGTAAAATTTTCATTGTTTGTGTGGAATTCAGATTTAACTGGGCATCCCGTACTTTGTCTGGCGACCCTGCATGGAGGGAGTGGCTGGACCTCCCTCTCGAGAGTTCTCAGGTGCTTTGCTGCTCCTCTACTTCCTCCCCAGCCTTCTCACTGCTTTGCTGCTGAGGTGTCCAGTGGAGACATTGTGTGTGGGCCCTCGTTCTGGATTTGTCCTCACTTTCTGCCTGCAGCAGACATCTGAAACAAATTAGGAGCTCTCTGAGGGCTCAGGCAGTGTCTGCCCCATCAGACTGGGAGCCTCCTTTGGATTGAATCCGTGTGACCTTGCAGCCAGCCCACTCCCCTTTCTCCTTTTCATCGTGCTCAGGAGGACCTGGCGCTGACCCTCAAGGCTGACCTTTTCCATAGGCTCAGCACAGCCTTCACTGCTGTGACCTGCAGAAGCTCTAAGAGAGCCTTAGTAAACATCCGTCTCCCCCTTCCTGATGACCTGTTGGTGGGAATTCTCTTCCCTAGTCCTCATTCTGCAGGCAGCTATCTCAGAGTCCCTCAGGCTCTGAAAACTTCCAGTGGAAAAATTCTCTGGGAGCCAAGACCCCAGAGCTCTGGCTGGGCCTCTGTCACCAACCAGCCCTGTGACCTCAGGCAGCTCTTGGTTCTTCTCTGGGCCTCAGTATCTCTACCTGTACAATGGCACTATATCTAGGTTGCTGACCTTGGAGTAGGGTTTCCAAACTTTACGTTGTGATCTATGTGGGTCATGAAGTCGATTTAACAGCATGCAACCAGCATGATTCTTTTTCTTACATAGGAAGGAGAATAGGGTATAAAATATTTAGTCTTGCATGGAGTAAAGGTAAGTATTGTTTCTTGAAACTTGTGTGGAGTGTGTGTGTGTGCGTACATGTGTTCTGGGTCATGAGGTAGGAAGTATTTTTCAGGGGGGTTGTGGTAAAACGAAAAAGTAAGGAAGTCAGTATTGGAAGCTGTGACAGAAGGGTGACAGGGGCAACTGGAGACCCGGACGTGGTCTCTGCTATTTCTCCCCGTCACGGAGATGACAGGCCCACTTACAACCTCCTGTCTGGGGTTCTTCCTCGCTCTCTTGAGTAGTCTTTCTGCCTTGCCTCTGCTGAGCTCGTGCCCCTCTTTACCCAGAGCCCGGGGCCCTCCCAGCTGAGAGCCCTCAGGAGCTAGTCTGGTCCCCTGGGCCACTCCAACAAGAGAAGAAGATTCTGGGATCCACAGCCTGGTGGTGTCCAGTCTGCCCAGCTGCCTCCGGCCTGCTTCTGCCTCACGGTAATATTACTGGATTGGGAAACTGAATCTTGGGCCAAGTGGAGGAACATGGCTCCCTCCTAGCTTTCCCAATGCCCTCTACCCTGGGAGGGATACTCCTTAACCCCTTCCCAGGGGTGGGGGAGGTGTCTGCTGTCCGGGTGGGTGAACAAGGACAAATAGAGTGTGAGTGGCTGATGACCCTCAGCTTTGTGGCTCCTGCCAGATCTCTGATTTCTGGACCACACTGCCCTGTCTTTCCTCTAAGGAACCATATCCAGGTGTGACCCACATTACCCGGGAGGATTTGAGGATAACACAGGTGGAATATGGGAGAGACCTGGTGGTGATGGCTATTTAGATGGTTTCATCAGTACATGGCCCCCTCTGTGTGGGTGCTGTCATCCTGGGTCCAATTCACAGAGAAGAAACCAGGCTGAGAAGAACTGGCCTGGAGTTGCATCATGCTCAGTCAAGAGAGGAAGATTTGGAAAAACAGGTGAGACTGAAAGCTCTTGACCTGTCAGAGAGTCAGAAAGAGAACAGCCCCCTCCTCAGGGAGCCCCAGTGTGAGGGAGACACAGCCTCATTCTCAGGGAGCCCCAGTCTGAGGGAGACACAGCCCCCTCCTCAGGGAGCCCCAGTGTGAGGGAGAGACAGCCCCGTCCTCAGGGAGCCCCAGTCTGAGGGAGACACAACCTCGTCGTCAGGGAACCCCAGTCTGAGGGAGACACAACCTCGTCGTCAGGGAGCCCCAGTCTGAGGGAGACACAACCTCGTCGTCAGGGAACCCCAGTCTGAGGGGAGACACAGCCCTGACTCGGGGAGTCCTAGTCTGAGGGAGACGCAGGCCCGTCCTCAGGAAGCCCCAGTCTGAGGGAGACACAACCCCATCCTCTGGGAACCCCAGTTTGAGAGGAGACACAGCCCTGTCCTCAGGGAGCCCCAGTCTGAGGGGAGACATAGTGGTGTCTTTAGGGAGCCCCAGTCTGAGGGGAGACATAGTGATGTCTTTAGGGAGCTCCCTGTAGGAGTTCAACCCCTTGGTCTTTCTTCTGAGGTAGTGGCTTTGGTGGGGGCACTGGGGGCCCAGAGTTGGCTGTTTGAGGAAGAGTCTTTCAGGGCATTGCCATTCTTTGTCATGCTTGACTGTAGCCAGAGGTGTGGTGTGATCTGAAGGGTCCTGGGCAGGTGTCCTCCTTCCCCCTCCACTGTGCCCACTGTCACCCTCCTAACTCTTTCCGTTCATTAATTCACCGTAGTCCATAATCACCAGGCACCACCTTAGATTAAGGTCTAGAAAGGATCTTGGAGACGTGTGAGTCCAAGATCAGAGGAGGAAACTGAGGCCCCAAAGGGGAAGGGGAGGAATCTTGCGTGAGGTCACCCAGGGAGTTAATAGCAGAGCCTACATCTCAGAGCAGTGCTTTGGGCTTATGGAGAGACTCTGGGGGACGTGGGGCCACCCAGCGCACATGTGAGCAGAGGGGCGCTGTGAAGGTGTGTGTGTGTGTGCACGGGTGAGTGCGGTTATGTGTCTGGGTCCCCTGTGAGCACGTGGGTGTTCATATGGGTGTCTGCTGCAAGGTGTCTGGCTATTTTCCTGTGTCGCAGTGTGGGGTGGAGCAGGGAGGGACAGGCCTGTATCAGGGACATAAGACTGGTCTTATGAGTCCTCCTGGCCCAACCCTCTTGAGACCAAGGACAGAGGGCGATGAGTCACAGATGACTCAGGTGCTGGAGGCCACAGCCACGCATGGCACGTGACAGCCAAGGAGGGCCAGGTCTATTTCTGGACTGGATAGACAGGTGACCCAGGAGGCTGACACTGAAATCTCTCTTCCTAGAGGACAGGAGGGATTTTATTCACAGGCTCAGGGCCTGGGCCCCTGGGATGGAGCTGAAAAGATGGCCTGTGGGCTTACCTGTCCCCTGGAGCTTTGCTCCACTGGCTGGTTGAGCTGTTACTTCAGTGGGACAGGGCTGTCCTGAGCCATCCCCATTCTCCTGGAGATGTGGGGTTAGGGTCACTCTCCACTGGGGATGCGTTCTCCCTGGCCCTTTGGATGCCAGAATCTAGCAGCAAAGCACCCCTGCCCTGCCTTGGTAATGCAGTATCTGACCACAGACAGGCCCTCTTCTTTGTCTGAGGCAAGGGACCCAAATCCTTGACCTGCTGCTTGACCCCAAGGCCTAGGCCAGAAGATGAGGTAGTCTGGGGTGCAGACAGTGTCTTGGGTTCAAATCTCAACCTGCGACGTGGAGTTGCATTGTTTCCTCTTGGGGCCTCAGTTTCATCCTCTGTACCCCGTGGGGGTTGTGCTTGAAGGCTCAGGGGTCCCCTCTAGCTGGCTCCTCATCAGGCCTTTAAGGCTGGGCTGAGGGCAAGGCCTTGAGGCTGCCTCCTCTCTCACCTATGTTTGAGGTGGGGGACTGGGGAGGGTTGGCTGAGGATAGAAAGTCCTGGCCTGGTGGGGCATGCCTCAGGGTCCCCGGTCACCTGAAACACAGTGATGATTACAGGGTGAGCCTCTGGGACCAGACACTGTAATCTGCTGCCCTCCTTCCTGCCAAGGGCCTACTGCAGCATTTCCTTCTGCTTTTCACAACTGTTTTCTAAGAACCCCAGGAAGGCAGAGGCCTCATCTCTGAGGGGTGCGGCAAAAGACTAAAGAAGAAGGGAGGGAGAAAATGGAGATGGTGAGAGAGGAAGAGAGAGAGGATGAAAGGATGAGGGAAAGGAGATGTTTGAGGTGTGGTAGACATCAGAAGGCTTTTCCCTGATTGACAGTTTGAGGAAGAGGAGGGGAAAGAAGAGTGGGTGGGGCCATTCTCTGCCTCTAACCTCCCAGCTTAGATGCTCCTCCTCAGAAAGACCGCCCTGACCTCATTACCTAAAGTAGCAGCCTCCTCCCCACCTCAGTCACTTTCTATCAGTTGCTGCATTTAATGAAGAAGGGCTGAGTCAGCTCATGTCACTTTTTGGCTCAAATCCCCGCAATGGCTCCTGGTTTTCCTCAGACTAAAGACCAAAGTCCTTATGATGGCCTTCAAGGTCCTACACGATTCCTTTCCAAGAACAGCAAGGGTGTTCTTCAAACACATCTGGCATGCTCCTGCCCCAGGGCCTTTGCACAGCTTTCCCCCGCGGCCTGGAATGTTCTTTCTCCAGATATCTGCAGGGCTCACTCTCCTGCCTTCTTCACGTCTTTGCTCAAACATCATCTTCTCAATGAGGCCTGCCCTGGGCATCCTATTTAAAATGGCAATATTCTTCCTACACTCGCCAGCCCTCTTACCCTATACTCTTTTATCTTTTTTTCTAAACACTTACCACTCTCTAATGTTTTCACATTATAAAATGCATGTATTTATTATGTGCATTGTGTATTTTCTGTCTCCCCCCACCTTGAATTTAAGTTTTACAAGAGTAGGTGTCTTTGTTTTATTCACTGATGTGTCTTAAGTCCCTGGAAAAGCACCTGACACACCACAGGTACTCAACTTGTGGAGCAAATGGCACCTGTCACTGTGGGTGATGATCTTCTCTCTCTCTCCTTCTGTGTACGCGCTCCCCACTCACCCATCGACCTCCCTGCGGATGCCGCACTCAGAATAGCAGTTCCGTGAGAGCTGGGAACTGCCTATCTTATTCATACTTGTGCCCTCAGCACGTGTCTGGTGCAGAGTAGGTACTCAGTAAATACGTGTTGGCTGGATGGAAGGGACCTGAAACAGAGGCCAGGGAGAGTGGGAAGACAGGGCAGTCACTGGTAACAGGCCCATAGTGAGAGGATTCTCGAGGAAGAGAACGGAAAGGTGTCCACTGGTCATTATGAGGCTCCTAAGACCCTCCTATCTGAACAGAAGAGATGCTCCTTCAGATCTGTTACACATACACACACACACACACACAACCCAGGACCATCACACACCAGTATATAGAAGGAGAGAGCACTGGAAACTGCTGCCAGTTGATGATGGCATCAGGCTTGATCACTGGGGGCTTCCAGGAGGAGGTGGCCTGGGGCTAGACCAGCACAGGAGGAAAAAAGTTCAGGACATCTCCAGTCAGAGGTAAAGAAGGATGGAGGAAAGAAAGAAGGAGGATGCAGCAGAGATCAGGGAAGGCCCAGGAAAGAGGCAGGGCTGACTGAGACTAGGGCTGAGACTGGGGCTCATCAAGGTCAGAAGCCTTGGGTTTGGGGTGCAGTAGGACCACGCAGGATACAGAGTTGGAGGAAGAGGCTAGATTTTCCCAACCAGAATCCCTAGAGGAAGGAATTTGCTGTGTCTTCCTCTGGGGTTTGCATTGACAGGCACAGGGCAGATGGTCAGTGTTGTCCTCTGATTGAGGGCGCCCAGCGGGGGTGCCACGGCAGGATCTAATGCCCAAGTTCCCCTCAGAATGTGGCGTCGGGAATGCGATTCAGTGGATGATTCCAGCTGGTACTTTTTTCCAATAAAAAGAAACGCCTTCATTCTCAAAGAAGATGATTACAAAAGGAAAAAAAAAAAAAAAAAACTCTCGACTTACAAAAAGAACCATGCCCAAATCCAGTGACCACGGTTCGCACAACATGAAAATCAGATGAGAGGGAGCACAAGAGTGAAAGAAGCTCAAACACAGGGCGTGAGGTGCCCCTGCCAGCCCCGGTCCCTGACCACATGGCCCCGCCTTTGGCTGGAGGGAGAGCCCTGGCTGTCAGCCGCACGGTGTGGAAAGCCCAGAAGGAAAGCAGTTTTGAAATTTTACTTGTGATTGATACATTTTTGGCCATGTTGGCTATTTTCAGAGCCTGGCTGCCCCATCCTCTGTCACAGACACCTTTGAGTTCTTTAAATGGCTGTATCTTTTGTTGTTATATGGACGCATGGTCTTTATAGTACATTCAGACAGAACAGGTTTTGTGAGAAAAGGATATTGAGCTTTTTTCCCGATACACAAATTGCAAGGTTTCATTCTCCTCATAAACCTGTTACTCTCCTATACCTGTGAATGACACCGCCATTCCCACAGTTGCTCAAGCCCAAAGCCTGGCATTCATAATCTGACCACCCCTTTAGGGTGATGAAAGCCATCAGCAATCCCGGGGCCTGTTCTGCTTCAAAAACACTTCTGTCCTTGTTCCCCTCTTTCTACCATCTGGCCTCAGCTCCACAGCTTCTCCATTCCTCTCCAGCTTCTCCAATTGTTTTTCCTCCCAGCAACCAGAAACCACTTTGATGCCACATGAAGGATCATGCTACCTCTCTGCTTAAACCCTCCCTGCACACAAAATAAAGCCTGTCCTCATCGCCTGTCCACAAGGCCAGGCCTTGTCTGCCTCCTGACATTCTCTTCAGCCTCCTCACAGGCCCCTCTCACCCTGGGCACACAATAATCTCTCCTTCCTTGAACATATCAGTGTCATGTCCGCTTAGGGACTTTGTACTTGCTGTTCCCTCCTTCAGGAACATGCTGCCTCCACATCTTTGCATGGATGCCTCCCCCTCACCTTTCGGGGTTCCCCCGTTCATATGTCACCTCCTCCAAGAGGCTTTCCTTGAGCACCTCTCCCCTTCTCCCCTGCAATATAAATGGCATCCCCAAGTTGCTTGCATTCCACTCTTTTAATTTTCTTCGTGGTGTTTATCTCTAGCTAAAATTTATTTATTTATTTACAGATTGACTTTCTCTCTCTAGGATTTTGGGAGAGCAGGAACCTTGCCTGGGTGATTGTCGAGACTGTTGGCCCATGACCAGTGCTTAGGGTTCAATAAATATTTGTTAAATGAATGAATAAGTGAATGAATGAATGAATGAATGAATGCTCTAACCCTGCCCTTGCTGAACTTCTAGAGATTTTGCAACCTCTCTTACACAATCAGGAGCTTGGTAACCCTGTTTGCACTCTCATTCCAAGGATTTTAGACTTGCTTGGCCAATCTGGTTACAGCTCCTCAATCTTGGCAGCCCCACCCCTCCCAGCTGGGCCCAGGATGCACAGTAGGTCCTCAGCGCACACCCGTGGGACTGAGTTGCTGAATGTAGCCTGGCTCCTGTCCTAATTATCTGGGTGACTTCAAGCAAGTCAGTATGCCTTCTGTTGTTTATAGTTCTCATCTGTAAAGATAAAGAGGTTTGTACAGATGGTCTCTAAGATTCTGTTTGACTTTCAAAGACCAGAACAGAATTAACCAGTTCAAAAGAAGAGCTGTGGGTGGGTGGGGGTGTTAGGTGGATTGAGAGAAGATGGGTGACGGTAAGGGAGAGGGTAGTGAGGAGTTTGGAAGGGGATTAAATGGGACTTTCTTCCCAGGGTCTTGAGGACTGGGCTTTGGGGGACCCTCAGGGCGAAGTTTGATCCCTGAAGTTCAGGCTTGGCCCCTTGTTATTTCCTGCTTCCCTGGGGCTGTGGCTGTGGGAGGCTCGACCAGAGAACGGACAGCCTCTCTTTTTCTGCTCTGCCATAGAGCAGAACCCCAGCCTGGAACACACGAGCCCCCTGAAATTACCTTCACAGTCTTGGGGGTATATGAATGAATGCCCTTTGGGGAGAGAAAGTCCTTATCTTTTATCAGATTCTGCAAGGAATCTGTGCCCTACAAAGTTTAGAAACCTGCATTTAGAAGGCCAGGCTAAACTAAGAAGATAAGTCCTAAAGGAGGAGAAGGAAGAGGAGAGAGGACCCAAATCCTTTTATTTTAAAATGTCTTTTCTGGACCTTAGTTTCCTCATCAACAAAATTAGAAGTTTGGGTGATCTCTGGTAACATCCAGCATTTAGAATAATAATGCCTAATTTTACTTTGTACATTATCTCCTTTGCTCCTTTCAAAAGCCATGTGAAAGTGTTCCTCATCAGCATCTCTGTTTTTCAGGTGACAACACTGAGGTTTGGTGACTCACCCAGGGTCATGCAGCCTGTGAGTGGCAGAGTGAGCCAGGAACCTGGCTGCTGGCTGAGAAATTTCAGGGCTTCTTCTTCGAGTGCCCAGCAGGATCGCAGCACCACATGGCTCTGGGGCTCTCCCACTGGCCAGTCTGGGCTGAGGGGAATGAAGTGAAGAAAGGGAGTTTCCCCTGACGGTTGGTTGTTAATGATATTGGAGAAGAGGAAGAAGTGGTAGGAGGAAGAGGTCATGCCCAGGTGGAAATCCTCAGCTCCTTCCAGCCCATCTAGAAGGCCTCCTGGACAAGGGGACACTTGGGGAGCCAGGGAACTGGGCCTCAGCCTGGGGAAAGGGAGGCATTCCTAGGCAGTGGGAAGCATCCTTTCTGGTGGGTAATCCAGTATTTATGGCGTTTTTGATGACTGGAATGCGGGTGTAGGTTCCCTATTGGACTTTGGGCTCTGCTGCAGGTCTCAGGCTGGGGAGACATTTTGGAATGTGTCCCTTGCCTTCTAGGGCCACCTTTGGCCTTACCTGCTGTTTACCTCTTCTTCCTCCCCCTCTTCCCCCCTTGGCAGCCTGAGCTAGTGCCAGGAAATTGTTGGTCAAAGGTGAGGTCACCAAGAACCTGGAAAAACAACAGGTCTCCATTGACCTTGTTTACCTGCCAGGTAACTGTTGCTTTACAAAGGTTCTTCCGCCCCTTCTCTGGTTACCTGCATCTCCTGCTCCCATAAAAGCTCAGATCAGCTGAACAGATTTTGGTGGGGGTTCCTTCAAGATAAACCCTCCTGAGAGGCTTCCCACTCCTCTATTTTCTGGCATGTGGTCTATATCTATTAGGTCACATCTCAGACTGTGTGGTCACCTGAGTTTAGATGCTGGCTGCCCCTCACCTCCCCTAGGAGGTCTCCTGGGGTTACTTCCAGCCTATTCTTTGCATCTTATTCCCGTCTTTGGTCTGCCTATTCTGTCCTGATTTCTTCCTGCTGTTTTTCTCAGAGTTTTTCATAAGGAACCAAAAGCAGCTGAGCAATGTGGCCCTCTGACAACCTCTCCAGGGCCCTGCAGACAGCAGCAGACTCCTAATCGATGGTCACTAACTGACTAGCTTATGGGATCTGGGCCAAAGGAGTGCCAGGGAGGTCAGATTGTTTCTTGAGGTTACCCAGCTGTGAAAGAACTTGGCCCATCCTTGGTCAAACCTGCACATCTTCTCTCAGACCTGGGGCTTCCTTCTGTGTACAGAACTGATATTTAAACACCATTGATGTCCATGCATCTATTCACTCAGAAAATATTGAGACCGTGCTTGCTCTGGCTCTCAGTGTTGAAGGTGACACAGTTCTTTTGCCTCAAAGAGGTCACAAACCAATCAGGGAGATAAGATATTGACCAGAGCAGTTCCTCAGCACTGGAGCCAAATGTTGGGACAGTCAGAGAAGGCTTCCCAGAGGGCCTGGCGCTTGAGGTCCTTGAAAAATTCTTAATCACTTATTTGATGTAAGCTGTTTAAGAGAGCTTTGCTCATCTTTGTTAGACCAAGATGTGCCTGTGACCTGTTTGTGGTCTTGGTTCACAAGGAGGAGGGACAGTGGTGGCCATCCCCTCCATCAGCACCCCCTGTTCCATCACTGCTACCGAGGGCTGCAAAGCCACAGGACCAGCTGGCAGTGAGAGGGCCTGTTGCCTGCATGTAGACACTGGGGTCAGAGATTGGCTGAGACACTCCAGAGGCTCTGCAGTGACCCAGGGCGGAGTGGGGTCCAGAACCTGACAGTCCTGACTCCCAACCCTGTGCTCTCTCTGTGGATGCCACCACCCAGTTGCCTTTAAGAGGCCAGTGCCTTCTCTGGGTCAGCACCTTGGGCTCTGGGCTGGGTGCTGGGCATTGCTGGGGTGGTCCTTACCATGGTCCCCCTTTTCACACAATGGAGATGGAAAGGATGGCCCAGATTGAGACCCTTGTTAGAAGGAGGTGGGGTATGAACAAAGCCTAATGATCCAGGGAGAGAGGATGCCCACCAGAGAGGGTACCACTCCTCCAGACCTGCATGCATAGCGGAGTTACCGTTATTCACATGCAGGGCAAGCCTATCAGAGAGGAGACAGAGGGAGGAAGGCCGACAGAAGCGGCTCTCTGTCTGAGATTCCCAGCTGAAGCTCTCCACTCCCGGGCCTTGTTTTCCCTAACAGCTTCAGGGCACAAAGTCCAGTGGTGTGATTTTGTCATCTCTTCCCAGGGCAGCCTTAAAGGGCCAGTGCCTCCTCCCAGGGTTAATGATTACCTATCAGGTCACCAATAGACCCAGGTGTCCTTGTGTGTGAAGATGGTTGGGCGGATGGGTGGGAGGTGGTGAAAGAGGGGTGGCCTGCCTGAAGAGGAGGCTGGGGCTTCCTTTAAACACATCCTCATAGGGGCTGTCTCCTGGAGCTCTCCTGGTTAGCCTTGGGTCATGAGGAGGGATCTGTGTCTTTAATGGCTAACAGCACAGGGAACCGACCTGTAAACCCCAAAGGGAGGGTAAGGTCTATCTAGGGTGCTTCCCCCCAGCTCTGACAGGACAGAAATTTGGGAGAAGAAAATATATGCCAGGCTTAGGATTCCCACAGTAGGAGGTGGGGGACTCTCCTAGCCGAATGGGAGGTGAGGGTATGTCTTGGACCTCAGAGGGTCAGGCCTTGGCTAGGGCAAGACCCTGGGACCCTTACTATCTCCTTCCCCCATACACACTCATGTCCCATCAGACCTGGAAGGAGCCCCACTGTCACCCTGGCTCAACCCGACCACAGTCGCAGTCTTTCTCCCACGTTCCATCTCTGTCCCACCTCCCAGCCTTGGAAAGCACTTATATTAGTAATAGGGACTAATAATGATAACAAAGGCCGCTCTTTGTTGGGTCCTGGGCATAGCACATAGATTCACTTGTAATCCTTACAAGTGCCACATGAGAAGGGTACATATCACACCCCCATTTTACCAGAGGAGAAGGGAAGCTCAGCTCACATCACTGCTCAAGATCAGACAGAGCAAGAGGCAGAGCAGACTTGACCCTGGTCTGTATTGCATCAGAGTCCGTGCTTTTTGCCACCATGGGTGATGCGCCGTGTGCCTGCTGTTTCCCCACCACAGTGGCTCAGCCAGTCCTCCGGAAAGCTTTCAGGGCTTACCACATCCAACCCATGTTACCCTCTGCTTCCTCCCCCAGTGGGAATCTAGTGGCCCTGAGCTCAGCCAGGCTGGATTCATCTGCCACTCCTTGGGCTCTGTGTCTGCAGGCTGCTTCTGCCTCTGTGCAGCCTGGTGGCTCCCTAGGGGCAAGGCAGAGCCTCTGACTGGCCCGGAGGAGGCACAGAGATGGACAAGATTATCCTCTCGGAAAGCATGCTGCAGAAAGGGCTGCTTCTCCTTCTGGGAAGACTTTATTGCAAGCTCGCGCTCCTTTCCTCCTTCTGATTCACAGACGTTTTCATGACAGTTTGAACGTGTCTTGTTTCAAGTGTTCAAATCTAAAGACTTCCATCAGATTCCTGACCACGGGTTTTTAACAGTTATTATCTGTGTCATAACGTCGCATACTTGTGGCCTATCATTTTCCAAGCTTTGCACACGGGTTTGGCAGAGCAGGTTTCACTGATCCCACTAGACAGGCGAGGAAACTGAACCCTAGAGCAGGGAAGTGACACATCTAGAACACGGCCAGAGTTGGTGGCCGCGGCCAGCTCTGCCATCACACACTCGGCTCTCCCCGGTACTGCTTTCTTTGCTGTCTCTGCTCTGTCTGCACCAAGGAGACTTTCTCCTCTGAGGCTGTCTGGCTTTGGAGTTACACTTTGCCCCTAGCTGCTGCTTCTATTTTTTTTTTAAATGTGTTTTATTGAGGTAAAATACACATAACAAAATGTACCCTCTTAGTTGTTTTTAAATGTACAGTTCAGTGGTATTAAGTACATTCACATTGCTGTGTAACCATCACTACCATGCATCTCTAGAACTCTTCATCTTGCAAAACTGAAGCTCTGTGTTAAACACTAACTCCCTATTCCCCTCCCTCCAGCCCCTGGCAACCACCATTTTTCTTTCAGTTTCTATGAATTTGACTACCTCATGTATCTCAAATAAGTGGAATCAAACAGTATTTGTCTTTGTGTGACTGGCTTATTTCACTTAGCATGATGTCCTCAAGGTTCATTTATGCTGTAGCCTATGTCAGAATTCCTTCACTGTTCACCTGGGCAACATAATGAGAACCCCCTATCTACAAAAAAAAAAAAAAAAAAAAAAAGAAAAGAAAAAAGAAAAAAACATTGCTGAGTGCGGTGGCGTGCCTGTGATCTCAGCTGTTCAGGAGGCTGAGGTAGGAGGATGATGGTTTGGGCCCAGGAAGTTGAGGCTGTCATGAGCCACGGTCGTGCCATGGCACGCCAGTCTGGGCAACAGAACAAGATCCTATCTGAAAAAAAAAAAAGGAATTTCTTCATTTTAAATATTTGAAATGTTAAATAATCTTGCTTGTCCTTTTATCTATTGATGGACCCTTGGGTTGATTCCAGCTTCGGGTTATTGTGAATAACGCTGCTACGAACATGGGTATACAAGTATCTCTTTGAGATCTGGCTTTCAATTCTTTTGGGTTTACACCCAGAAGTGGAATTTCTGGATCCTATGGTAATTCTATTTTTAATTTTTTGAGGAACCATCATACATATTTTCCACAGTGGCTGCACCATTTTACATTCCCACTAACAGTGCAGAGCGTTCCATTTTCTCCATATTCTCTGCTTTCTGCATAGTAGCCATCTTGATGGGTGTGAAGTGATATCTTATTGTGGTTTTGATTTGCATTTCCCTAATAATTAGTGACGCCGAGTATCTTTCAGTGTGCTTATCAGCCATTTGTATATCATCTTTGGAGAAATGTCTACTCGAGTCTTTTTGCCCATTTTTGAATTTTTTGTTGCTGTTGTTGGGTTTTAGGAGTTCCCTATATATTCTGGATATCAATCCTTTATCAGATATATGATTTGCAAATATTTTCTCCCATATTGTGGACCACTTTTTTACTCTGTTGGTAGTCTTTTGATGCATACAAGTTTATATTTTTCGAGAATGGTCCTAGTTCTTGATCCTGTGCATGTGGCTCCTTCATCTGGGGTTCCGAAGTGACTCATGCCTACACTGCTTCTACATCCGTCTCCCTGGGTTTATCTGGATGATGTCACCCACCAGGCAAAGAGCTCTTTAAGGCCAGTACCAGCATAGGGCTGGGCATGTAGTGGGTGCTCAGCAAGTGTTCGGTGAATGGGTGAATTTGACCTATGTGTGATGACAGATGATTTAAGCTGTGGGCGGGCAGGTGGGAGAGATAAGGAGGTCCCAGCCCCATGCAGAGAATGAGCGCGTGATGACCTGCCACTGCCATACAGAAGGCGGATGGAGAGCAACATGGCTGGAGCGAGGGCCCTGGAGCCAGAGTGCCAGATTCCAAACCTGGCTCATGGCTGTGCAGCCTTGGCAGGTTACTCAGCTCTTGCATGCCTCTGTGTCTTTGCCATCTTTGAAATGGGAATAATAATGTTATCTAGTTTAGAAGATTGGTTGAAAGGATCAAATGACATGAAAAGCACTGAGGACAGAGCTTAGCACATCCTAAAACGCTGTGCTGGTGCTGGCTGTCATTACGATGTTATAGTCTCAGCTTTTTGGGGGCATAGAATACATTTTCTACATCTCTTATGGCCCAGCACCTAAACACAGTGCCTGATCCAGAGGTGGCACTCAGCCAGTATTTGTTAATCGAATTAGATTGTCTTTTGTTGTGCAGGCAGTCCTTCCTTATGCCACCCTCAGTTTCTTCTGTTGCGGCTCTGAGCCTCTATGAGTCCTGTTCTCCGGCATCCTGCTGCGCACTGGGTCTTCATCTCCCCCTGCCCTGCAGGGGCCCCTAGGAAGGGAAACTGCTGGTTCTCAGTCCTTCATGAAGGGATACTGGGGCTTGGCTGGGACAAGGGCTGGGTGAGCTGTGGCAGCAGGTTTGTAACCTCAGATCTGGCCACACTTTGTCCATGTGAACAGTCACGTCTCCAGGTGTGGACTCAGGTGGAGATGGCAGGTCAAGAGGAAGGGCTGGAGGAGGGCTGTTGCTCTCCCTTTTCTTTGTCCTCTGTGTCCCCTGCCACAGGTCACAGAATCATGGATTCTCAGGGCTGTTCTGTTCCCACAGAGGGGCCCAGGACATTCTGTGTCTGTTCTCCTTACACCTTGCTGGCTGTCGGGTTTACTCTTGGTATCAGGGGATCAGAGAGAAGACCATGAGGCCTTCTATAGAGTGCTGACCTTGTCTTCCCTCAGAGTCTCTCTGATGTGACTATTTTGGCTGGTTCCTTGGCATCGTTGTTACTCTCAGAGGCACCCTGGAGCCAAGCCTTGAAGCAAGAGCAGGAGATATCCCTGATCCTTCCCTGCATCCAGTAGCAATGGGGCAGACTCCTGTGGCGGCCCCACTGTCCTCCATTCCCTGGTCAGTTACTATGAATGTGACTCCCCCGTGTATCTCAAATAAGTGGAATCATACAATGTTTGTCTTTATGTGACTGGCTTATTTCACTTAGCATGATGTCCTCGAGGTTCATTTATATTGCAGCCTGTGTCAGAATTCCTTCATTTTTCTCCTGGGCAACATAGTGAGAAACCCCTATCTACAAAAAAAAAAAAAAAAAATAAATAAATAAAAAATAAAAAATAAAAAATAAAAAAATGAAGAAGAAGAAAAAAGAAAAAGAAAAGAAAAAAGAAAAAAAATTGCTGAGTGTGGTGGCACACATGATGCTGTGCACGTGGCTCCTTCATCTGGGGTTCTGAAGTGACTCATGTCTACACTGCCTCTACATCTGTCTCCCTATGTGTTTGGTGAATGGGCAAATTTGACCTACGTGTGATGGCAGATGATTTAAGCTGGGGGTGGGTGGGTGGGAGAGATAAGGAGGCCCCAGCCCCATGCAGAGAATGGGTACATGATGACCTTGGTTTATTTAAAGTGGAGTGCTGCCATGGCCAGCTGTGCCCCAGGGGTGCCAGGCCTACACAGGCCCAGGCAGTCAGCTGTGCCCTCTGCCCAGGGCTCAGCCTTTACTAGGTTTCTGATGTCGTTATGCTCTGACATCACCTCAGGTCCTGTGACTTACCCCCTCCCACTCAGGAGGGACCTTGTTCTGAAGACTTTGGCCTTTTCTTGGATGCTCTCGGGCAGTGTGGCAGGTGGTGTCAGGTGGCAGTGGATGATGGGGAGGCTTGGAGGCTGGCTGGGGGCCGGGGTGGAGAGGTACCACTTTGTCCTGCATGGCTGGCTCTGGGTGTAAGTGCAGTGAGTCACACCTTTCAGGTAGTGGTGAGGAGAGAGGGCAGTGCATGGACCTTGGGTATGTGTGGGTGTGGGGCTCACACCCCATATGTTCCCGTCTTCTGAGAAGTCTAATGGCTGATCTGCATCTGCACGTACTGTGGGACAGGCTTGCGTAGGACTGTATGATTTGTGGGTGTGAGTGTGGGGATGTGAGGATGGGGGTTACACGTGCCTGTGAATTTCCAGTGAGTATACATGTCTTAGATCTGAGGGATCTGGGTCTGTGGGCAGAGGTAGTGACATGCCATAGAGGGCCAGTGGGAGTGTGTGCACCGAGTGAGTGTGGGGTGTGTGGGGTTGGTCTATGGTGGTGATGGGACAGGTATTGAGTGTGATACTGGGCTTGGGGGTTGGGGGTGAGTAGAGGTCAGAGTAGAGAATGACCACAAGATTTCAATGTACCTTTATCTGTCTTTTATTTTAATTTAAGCTTGGCCTCTGCCAGGGCTCAGGTTGCTGGGTAATTGTTGGGAGTAGGGGCAGAATTTAGGGCCTGAAGATGTCCTTGGAGGAGGGAGACATGCCACCTTCAGCAATTGTGCCTCAAGCAAGCAGGGTCAAGCTTGGCAGGTGGGGATGTAGGAGGTGCCAGGGAGGTCGGGGGTAGTGGTGCTAACATCCTGGCCTCTTGTCTCTGTGTGTTTCCAAATAAGTGTGTGTGTGTGTGTGTGTGTGTGTGTGTGTGTGAGTGAGACATGTTTTGTGTCTGGTGTGCTTTTGTGTATACACATGCGAGACTGTGATGTCTCTACACATCACTTTTGACCTCAAAAGTGTGTGACCTCAAAAGTGACTCAAAGGTCTGTGTATTCATATGTGTGTATCCATGAGTGGCGCCACTTTATCCTGTTTTATTTTTTGATTGAAGGAACATGCCACAGTCACATTTTAAAAATTGTATGAACAGAAACAACATTCTAGAACTAAATTTCAACAGTCACTGGTATAAATAAATTCCTTTGATATATTGTTCAAACCTAATTTCCTTAAGCAACTAAAAATATAAATTATTTTTTGTAATTATTTATTTTTTCTAAAAATAAAATGAATCATATTGTGATCAGATGCCTTTATTATCACCATCTGAAAATAGTATTTATTTAATTATTCATTCTCTTTCTTCCCCACTAGAATATAATCTTTGTGAGGGCAGGGATTTATTTATTTATTTAAGGGACAGAGTCTTGCTCTGTTTCCCAGGCTGGAGTGCAGAGGTATGATTATAGCTCACTGCAGCCTCCTGGGCTCAGTGGACCCTCCTGTCTCAGCCTCCCAAGGCTGGGACTACAGGCACATGCCACTCTGCCTGAATAATTTTTTGGTATTTTTTGTAGAGATGAGGTCTTGCTATATTGCCCAGGCTGGCCTTGAACTCCTGGCCTCAAGTGATCCCCCCACTTCAGCCTCCCAAAGTGCTGAGCCATTGGCTTTAGTACTCTGTTCACGAAGAGGCATGAGCCACCACACCTGGCAAGGGCAGGGATTTTGTCTGTCTTGTTCATGGTTGTATTCCCAAGATATGACCTAGAATAATGCCTGGCATTAGAAGGTGCTGAGTAAATATTTTTTTTGTATAAATGAAAGGGAAATTTGTTCTGAGAAAATGGCATTTAAGTAGAGGCCTGCGGGATGAGTAGGCAATAACCAGCCAGGAAGGAAGAGGTGAGGACTGTGCTAAGCTGCAGGGACAGTGTGTACAAAGGTCCTGAGGTGCGAAGGAGCAGAGTGCATTCTGAGGAGCTGACACGTGGTGGGTGCAGCTGTGTGTGTGTGTGTGTGTGTGTGTGTGTGTATGTAGGGCTTTCTCAGTCATTTGAAGGAATTTTGAAAGTTGCCAAAGAGTTTTAAGCAAAGAAGTGACATGATTAGAGTCATGTTTTTTTTTTTTTTTTTTTTTTTTTTTTTTTGAGACGGAGTCTCGCTCTGTCGCCCAGGCTGGAGTGCTGTGGCCGGATCTCGGCTCACTGCAAGCTCCGCCTCCCGGGTTCACGCCATTCTCCTGACTCAGCCTCCGAGCAGCTGGGACTACAGGCGCCCACCACCTCGCCCGGCTAGTTTTTTGTATTTTTAGTAGAGACGGGGTTTCACCGTGTTAGCCAGGATGGTCTCGATCTCCTGACCTCGTGATCCACCCGACTCGGCCTCCCAAAGTGCTGGGATTACAGGCTTGAGCCACCGCGCCCGGCCTAGAGTCATGTTTTAAAACATCCCTCTTGATGCAGGAGGAGGCTGGATTCTGGGGCGGGGGTGAGAGTGAAAGCAGCAGGGCCAGGTAGGGACCCCAGGCGAGAGAGGGTGATGGCTTGGTCCAGGGCAGCTGCTATAAGGCTGGAGCTCCAAGGACAATCAGGAGTTTTTCAGCAGGAGACTTGGCAGGATTTTGGTGCTAGGTGAGGTGTACAAGGAGTTGGGAAGGGAAGGAGAGGGAACTGCTGGGAATGATTCTGAGATTTCTGACTTGCTTAATTGGCTGGATGGTGAGACCATTTATGGGAATGGAGAATTGATACTTACTAACGACAGGCACTTTACTGGCTGCTTCGTTCTCCCAGTAATCTTCACTGGTCCTCTGAGGTGGGGCAGATGAAAATCCACAAGGAAACAGGGGCTCAGTGATAAAGTCTTTGCTGCAGGACTTACAATTGGTGCAGTGAGGCCCTCCTATCCAATACCATCAAGGCTTGTAGTTGGTTGGTTTGACAAACGATGATAAAGAAAGAAAACCTATACAATGTAAATATTTCATTAGAATTGGAGACCTATGGATGTGCTAACATGTGCCAGCATTTGGATGTATGAATGAAGACTTCTCCTGGTCACAGGCCCTCCTGTGCCCTGCATGGTATTTTGGCATAAACTAACCCACGATATTCACTTCTTTGGGTTCTGGTTTTGGTTTATTTAAAGTGGAGTAAGAACTTCCTGGCTCTTGAGAACCAATCAAAGATAGATGCCTTCCAGAATAGGCCCTCCACCCTACCCGCCAGCACCATTCTTTATAGTCTGTCTCTTCTATGCCTTGCTCAATGGCATTTTTTTCAGCTGCTTCCTGTTACCAAATTCTTCCAAAGTGTTCAACCTGGATTTTTAAGAAAAGAAAACTCTTTCTTTTCACATCATATTTCATTGTTTTGTGTCACATTTTATTAAACTGTATACTTACAATAACAAGCACAACTGGCTTTGGGGACAGAAATAATGGCTTTTGGGACACGCTTGACTTCGCTGGTGGGAGCAGAAATGGGCAGGCACATTGGAGAGCACCCGGCTGGAGCCCTCCACGAGGTGGGCCTCTGTCTGAAGGCTTCACAGTGGGACCTAGAGGTGACGGGTGAGTCCCTAGGCGAGGCCGGTTACCAAATGTCAATGTGGGGGAGGTGGAGAGCTATCCTTGGGTGATACTTCCTGTGAAGTTTTATGAGAAGCTGAGTTCTGCATTCAGTATTTAGTACACATATTTGGAGTCCCCAGTAATCAATATGAAATGCTATCAGTCTTCAAGTGCTCAACACTGATTAGGTTTTAAAAGTATATTTTGTACCTTAAATAATTAGATCTATATTTAACGAGCAGACCTAGGGCACAGGGTGGTGGTTCATTCTGAAACTTAAGATTTTCCCAAGCCAAGCTCAGGAAAGGCAGTAGGTAGGGCAGTTTGGGGTGGGAGTGGCTGACCCAGATGGCCTCTTTGTTAATCGGGTGTCTGTACTTGCCTAGGCCTGGGGCCTGTTCTGAAAGCCAACTTTATGGCTTCAAGGAAGTTCTATTCCTAAAGAGAGTGAAGGTGAGATTCTCTGGAACAGTAGAAATCTGGATCCAGATATCAGGGCTAACAGGGTGTGTCCTGTCTTCCAGCCATGGAAGGATGTGGATGGCGCCTTCTCGATGCCCATTTGGCCCAAGACAACACAGCGGGTGGGGATCCAGATATCAGGACTAACAGGGTGTGTCCTGTCTTCCAGCGGGAGGATGTGGATGGCGCCTTCTCGATGCCCATTTGGCCCAAGACAACACAGTGGGTGGGGACCTCACCTGTGAGGACTTGCCAGGGCAGAGCATCCGGCTTGTTCTCAACTGGCTCTGGGGACCATTTAATCTTTCAGAGGGTGCGGGAAGTGAATGGAAGAAGGAGGGATTGGTTGGCAGAGCGGCAGTGACAGGGCAAACCTGGGCTAAAGGCAACCAGCTGGTCTTGATGGAGTGCACCTGTAGTCCCAGCTACTCAGGAGGCTGAGGCGGGAGAACCACTTAAGCCCAGAAGTTCAAGTCCAGCCTGTGCAACATAGTGAGACCCTGTCTCTAAAAAAAAAAATTTTTTTTTAATTAAAAAAATTTAAAGTGAACCTGTTCTGTTATTTGTGATTGTCAGGGAAGGAAAGTTGTCAGTTTAATTCCCTCGAACCATACTTTATTGAGTCATTGTGTTAGCTCTGGGAATACTAAGAAAAATAAGACACAATTCCTGCCCTCAAGGAGTCTAGTCATAGAGACAGACACCAAGATAGTTTTTATGACAGGCCACATCAGTTGGGAATATATTTGGTATCAAGCAACAGAATACCCAACAGACAGTGGCTTGAGCAGTAAAGACATTGATCAATTTCACATCTCTGGAAGTCTGGAGGCAGAGGGTTCCAGCTTTGGTGAAAGGATGACATCAATGATGCTATCGAAACAGCCTTTTTCTATCCTCTGCTCTGCCATCCTAACCACGTTAATTTTTGTCTCCATGCTTGTTGCCTCCTGGTCACAAGATGGCTGCTATGGTGACTCCTGTGATTATATTCAGGGCAGAAAAGAAAAAAGCCAAGGAGAGAAAGGGGCTCTATTTTTATCAGGGAAGAAACGTGTTTCCCAGAAACCCCCTCTGAAAATGACCTCTCATATATCATTGGGCACAACTGAGAAGAAATGCTTCAGGGAGGCTAGGAAACTGAGGGACTAGCAAATAGGAACAGGATGCTGGTGATGTCTTAGATGAAGCTTGACTCATCCCCTGGGCCTAGATACATTGTCACCTGAAAAGGTGAGGTTCTGGTGGCATGAAGAAAGGGTGGAGCAGAATGACTGTTACGTAGGATAAGCAGTGCCTGCCTTGTGTGACAAGAGCTAGGATAGGCTCAGGATGCAAAGAGAAACCAGAGGAGCAGAGCTGGCTTAACTTGGGGGCTGAGGGAAGGGTTCCTGGAAAAGGTGGCTCCTGAGTGAGTTTTAGAACAGCTGTATCAAGAACAGTTGGAACGTCATCCTAGGGAGATTTACAGCAGGAGCAGAAGCAGAGACAGACATGTGAAATAACATAGTACGTCCAGGAAAGTGAGCACAATTAGACATTTAGTTAAGGGAAGGGGGGTGAGAGAGAGAGAGAGAGAGAGAGAGAGAGAGAGAGAGAGAGAGAGAGAGAGAGAGAGAGATGCAGGTAGAGAGTGGAAGAAATCAGGCCATGGTGGGTTTTGAAAGTCATGCTGTCAACCTTGTTTAACCAATTTATCCTGGCTTCCCCCAGCGCAGGGGCAGGGCTGGCTGTGCAATTTAGAAAGATTACTTAATGCTGGTACAGAGATTGGGTGGGTGGGAGAGGCTGTGAGAAGCTCAGAGTGCAGCAGGGAGGTTCCTGCAGCCATCCAGATGAGAGCGGTGGAGGGCCTGGAACAGACTTTCCAAAGTCAGACTGCCAATATTTCAGCAAAAAGATAGGCAGGGTTCCATGGCACGAATCTCTGGGTGGGATAGATGTCTCAAGAAGGCTGGGAAGCTCTCAAAAATGTACATGACACTGTGCAATCCCACACATTACTGGGTAGTCTGTGTCCCAGTAATGAAGGAAGAGGGGAGGTGACTACAGAAATCAGTGTGTGGCAGGAGCGCTCTTTGCCAAATTGCTGTGTTAAGCAGGCTTGAACAGAGAAGGGAAGGACAGATGTGAGACAGGACTATGGGCCTGTAAAGAGGGTTTCTGGCAGATAAAAATTGGTAGAGGTTTGTGAAAGATGCTAGGGGCAACCCAGGCTTGTTTAGCTATGATCATAGCCAGTCAAGATCAAGGGAGCCAGAGGCTGCAGTTGGGCCTGATGGCACAGCACAGGTGGGGAGTGTACGAAGAGCAGGGCTCCTTGCTGCGCCCCCTGCAGGAGAGTGGCCTGCAGACCCAGAGGGCAGCAGTAGATGAAACAGAGGCCCAGGGAGCCCTGGAGATGGGATAGGCCCTTCCCTCTCCACTGCTGCTGGGGTGCTTGAAGGGCCTCTCCCCATAAAAAAACATTTTTGGCACAAAGGAAGCTTGTCAATGAGACTGTTGGGGCCACTTTGTCCCACCTGAGAAAGTCAAGAGCACGGGGGCCTGGAGAAGGGAAAATGTGGCTCTGAGTTTTAAAAAGAGTCCTGGGCAAGGATACTTGTGGATTATGGAAGGAATGGTTAGTGAGCATTAGAAAAGGAAGTGGGAAGCTTCCGGATAGCTGGAAACATGGCGGTTCCTGGAGGGTGGTGCACCCAGGGAGGGCATGGAAGCTCCACTTCCTTCCTCCATACCTTGTCTTACGCATCTGTTTGTTGTATCCTTGGTACCCCATGTCTGAAGGACATAAAATGATCTTGACACCTGAAATACCCACGCTGTCCCGGGTGATGTCAGAAAAACACTAATGAGGACAGCAGTGCCTAGGAGGTTTCCATAATAAAATGGAAATGGCTTACACAGAATCATGCAACCTGAGGAATGTAAGGAGGAGATATGAGCAGGGAGCCTCATTACCCCAGGACTGACTGTGGAACTGTGTGAGCAGCTACTGGATCCTACAGTGCTCTCAACTGACTAGCAAACAACTGCTTGGTTTGTGGATGGCAGTTCCAAGGTAAATGGACAACCTCCTCTTTGGAAGGCTGCTCCTATGATCCAGGAAGGTAAATTGGTGGGCTGAATCACATGCTGCTTTCCTAACAGCGATGGAAGAATTGAACGATGCCAGAAGCCCCTGTGTTTGGGTTTTTACTGACTCATGGGCATTGGCCAATGGCCTGGCCAGATGGTTAGGCAGAAGGGCAATAGAAACGTGGCCTATTGAGGAAATGCCCTTATGGGGCATGGGCCTGTGGAAGTATGAGGGGTGCCTTAAAGTAGAACATGTCAGCACCCACTAAGAAAGCCCCTCTCCATGTTTGCAAGGTGACTGGAATTGACAAGCAGATATCTCTGTATTTCCTTGAGGTGTTCACCTGGGTCCCTGAAATGAGCAGAGATGGGGATGCAGAGAAAGGCTGGATCTAGACATGTTCCTCTTGCACCGTCTCAGGCACAAACTACTAATAAGACTGTTCTGTTTGTCAGCAAGGGAGCCAGAGACTGCCAATGGCTACGTGGCTGTTTCCCTAGGGGGTATGCCCTAAAGAAAGCTGGCAAGTGAGTGGTACCCTGAGGGGCTACAAGTGGGTCTAGACAGAAATAGACACTGGCTCTGGAGTGGGCTTTGCTTACCTGGTGGAAGATGAAAATTTTCAGAGTGCCATAAAAACAAAAACAAAAACAAAAAACAACAGAACAGAAAATATTGCATGGATTTGGGTGACCAACCATCCTTTTTTCAGACCAAGGAACACAGTGTACAGCCCATAATATCCAGCAATGAGCAGATAGCTATCCTCCTCAGAGTAAGAGTTTGAAAGAGAAGTGGAACGGGCAATTAAAACATTAATTGCTGGCCGGGCGCAGTGGCTCACACCTGTAATTCCAGCACTTTGGGGGGCTGATGTGGGTGGATCACTTAGGTCAGGAGTTCAAGACCAGCCTGGCCAACATGGTGAAACACCGTCTCTACTAAAAATACAAAAATACAAAAAATAAAAAAAAATTAACCGTGTGTAGTGGCACACACCTATAATCCCAGCTACTCCAGGGGCTGAGGCAGGAGGCAGGAGGCAGGAGAATGCTTGAACCCATGAGGTGATGGTTGCAGTGGGCCGAGATTGTACCACTGCACTCCAGCCTGGGTGACAGAGTGAGACTTTGTCTCAAAAATAAATAAATGAAATAAAAATAAAAATTGGTTTTCTAAGACAAAGTCGAGATGAAAGCACGCAGGGCTGGCTTACACGCCTTCACAAGCACGTGCTCACCTCAATGTGAGTGGGACTGAAGGAGCGTCCCCACTGGGTTTTTCTCTGTTTTTTTCTGGTTGATCTGGGGAAGATGGGGTAGGGAGGGTGCTGGTATGATGATACAATTCTTGCCAAGGGAGGAGTATACTGGTATAATGACTGTATATATTTTTTCTTCCCCAAATCACCTCAAAAAAATGTTTTCCCCCTACCTGATGCAGTGGTTCCAGGGCTGCAACTACAAGTGCTGGAAGCAGGGATGATTTCTAAGCAAGAAACTGTCACTGTGCTTTTAAACCTTATGTCAGAATTCTTAAGGGCCTGATGGGGGACGGTTGTGCCTTTACCCCATCTAGCAAAAGTGGGACTAAGAGTGAATACAGCTATATTGCCTGGCAGTAAAAACAGCTCACTAGTTCTGCACCTGTGTAACTTTACCCTATCTGAATGGGAGTGAACTGAGGAGGAGGTACTTGCTAAGCTTGTATTGCTGCCTGCAAACTAGACTAGCACAGTGGCGATTCTAATGTCCCTTCCAAAGGTGAAAAAGTTTGGGTATTAATGGAGAGAAGGAGAAACAGTAGCTGAGGGTAAAGGAATGAATAAATGGGTTATAAATGGAGGGAAGTTCAACATCACATTAATACCTTCAAAGAGGCTCAGAGCAAGTGACGACATTATTGCTTAGCTCAATTATAACAGATGCCCAAAAGGTGAAAACTATGTTTGCTGAGACCACTCATGCTTTTGGAACCTGACAAGATTGAAAGGAAGCCTACAAGCCTGAGTGGCTTCCCCTGGGAGACATACACGTACCGTATAATGATGGACTGGACTAATTGCTAATGACTGAATGGGATTCTCGCAATGGGCCAGTATGTTTCTTTTTTTTAAATGAAAAATAATTCCCGGAACTGAGCAGATGTGGCAGTATGTTTTGAGTTGTACATTCTTTTGATGTGAAGAATCCATGTTTGAAAACAAGGGAATGGCCTGTGATATTATGATTATGTGTGTGTGTGTGTGTGTGTGTGTGTAGGTTTTTGTCCATGGTTCCTGGCTCATAATTCCTATAGCTGTTGATACAGTCTTGATGCAAACATAGCCTTTGACACATGGTTGTCGTAATGTTGGGGTGCTTACAGAATCTTGCTCTCTAAACTTCTCCTGTCCTTCTTTTACCTGCCCAAGTCAAGACTCTAATCTGATTGTGGGTCAAAAGACCCTTATTCCAGAGAGGGTCCTGCCCCATACTCTGGGGGAAGGAATGCTGCACAGAGAGGCCAAGAAGAATCCAAACAGACAGGCCTTGCTGGGTTCCCACTCTGTATGTTAGTGTGAGATCATACTCTTATTGTCCAATTGTATTTCTATGGAGTTGTCAATCACGCCTATGGAATGAAGCCTCCATAAAGCCCCAAAAGGACAGCATTCGGAGAACTTCTGGATAGCTGAACACGAGGTTCCTGGAGTGTGGCGAGCCCAGGGAGGGCATGAAAGCTCCGTGCCCCTCCCCCCATGCCTCGCCCTATGCACCTCTTCATTGCATCCTTTGTAATATTTTTTATGGTACATCAGTAAATGTAAAAAAAAAAAAAAAAAAAAAAAAAAGACAGCAGAAAAGGAAAGGGGTCACCAGGAGCCAGCATGGGCTCCCCACAACTAGTTGTGTCAGGCCAACTGAAAAAAAAAGAGTGTTGAGAAATAGGTAAGAAATGCCCATTGAATCAAATTCAAAAGGCACAAAAGGTATACTATGAAAAGTCTTCCTCTCACCCTTCGCTCTTAGCCAAACAGTTCCTCTATATGAATATCTGTCTGTCTATCTAGCTATCTTCTATCATCTATTTTTTCATCTATTATCTACTTATCATCTAATCTTTTTCATCTATCTTTTCATCTACCTATTATCTATCATCTCTGTAATCTTTTTCATCTATTTATCATCTATCTATCTGTCTCTATCTAATCTACCTACCTACCTATCCTTTAAAAAAGACCAACTGTAGCATATTTTCCTTGCCATTTAAAAACTCTAACTTTCCTTTCCTCTAACAATGTGTCTTGAAGGTTTTTACACAGCAGTGCATGTGAAGCTGCCTCATTCTTTTCATGCTGGTGGAGCCCGTGGTACAGATGCCTCATCATGGATTCAACCAGCCTCCGAAAGTCTCCAGTCTTTGTCCTTATCAAGATTTCCACTGTGAATAACGCATCATTGCCGACACACAGGGAGTTGTCAACAGGTATATATGTGTACATGTCACTTCCCATGTGGTTTATACATGTGCTATGTTTGTGTTTCTATAGAATAAATACTCAGAGGTGAAATTGTTGAGCCAAAGAATATATGTGCATTTAATATTTATAACTATTGCCAAATTTCCAGATTTCATAGAAGTTGTGGCCATTTTTGAATGTCTGAGAAGGTCTTTTCCCCTATATTTTTACTGATGGTGTGAAAAGAGAGTAAGTGAAACTAAGGAAGACCAGGGTCCAAAGACAAGCCACGGGGCATCCCAGTGTTGAAGAGTTGAGAAGCTGGAAAGAGCCAGCAGGGGAGGCTAAGGAGGAGCATCCAGGGAGGAAGGAGGAAAACCAATGAGTGTGATGACTTGAAAATCAGTGAAAAAAACACCTTTCCATAAGAGGAGGTGGCCAAATGTGACAAATGGTACCAAGAGGCCAAGTGGGATGAGGAGTGAGGATTGATCGTAAGACTGGTACCCTGACCAGAGCACTTTCCAAGAGTGGTGGGGGGTGAGCACTTGACCCACCACTAGCTAGTGATTCTGATGAGGGCCTAGGTGTAATGCTGTTCCCCCTGGGAGGAAAAGTGAACCATCAGTGAGAGAATCAGGACCCAGAAGAACAAAGACAGGCAGCCATGATACAAGGAAGGATACAAGACACAGTGATACCAGGTGACATTTCCAGGTCCCAAATGCCAACTACGTAATGAGAGAGGGTAAAGGTACCGAGTGCAAAAGACTTAGAGACTTGTTGACAACTCCCTGTGTGTCAGCAATCATGTGTAGTAATCTGAAGACAAGGCAATTATAGGGTAGGTTAATGGACATATTGTTTCCAGAATGAGAGAGGCGGTTGGCCCTTCTGGGCTCAGCAGCAGCAAGTTCACATGAGGGGAACTGGGTTCAGCTAGGGGACAGTAAGGTGGGAGACACAGTGGAGTCTGTTCCAAGAGCACACAGGGAGTTAAATAATTGTAAAGGAGGCTTCGTGAGAAATGGGTAAAGAACTAGAATGTTGAGCTTGGAAAATAATCGACTTGGGGGAACTTCTATTGCAAGAAGAGCTCTTTTAGGAGGAAGGGACTTAGGTGGGTTGTGTGTCTAAAAATGGTGGAATGCTGGCCAGGTGCAGTGGTTCACGCCTGCAATCCTAGCACTTTGGGAGGCCAAGCGGGGAGGATCGCTTGAGGCTAAGAATTTGACACTAGTCTGGACAACATAATGAGACTCCCGTCTCTACAAAAACAAAGAACAAGGCTGAGTGAGTGGAAGATGGAAGAATACAGACGTTGTGCTATGCCTTTTCCTACATTTATCTGTGAATTCTATGTGAAAATTTGTAATCTGTGAGTATTCCAAGGCATTTCCAACCCAGGTGTGTTCTAATCTACACCTGTTGAATGCCTGAATCTTAAGTCTTGAGGAAACAATGTCTCCTCTAAAGTCCACCTGAAGGAAATGAGCAACTTCTAATTTGATCATTAATCAGCACAGAGGAGGCTTATAATGGTGGCCACAGGGCTGGGGGCTTGGTCTTCCCCAGGCTACCCGGTCACTGACTTGGCAGAGAGCATGACTGGCTGGCTCCCCACATCGCCACCACTCCCTGCTCCCAAACACCTGGGCACTCAGGGAAAATTAGGAGGGAAGGGAGGCCTGCCTCCTGTTCTCAGAGAACAGGATAGGCTCTGGGGCTGGAGCCGGTGTAGTGACCATATCCTGGGTCAGGCAGAAGGGAAAGGGCAGCCTCCAAACTACACTTCCTGTAGCACTCTGGGTCAGTGCTGTCTCACAGAACTATACTGTGAGCCATATCTCTATTTGAATATTTTCTAGAAGCCTCATCAAAAAGTAAAATGCCCAGGTGAACTTGCCATCAATATATGAAAACTTGTTGAGATAATTTACATTATTTTTCATGCAAACTCTTCACAATGTGGCATGTATTCCACACCAGAGCGTGTCTTGATTTGGGTCAGCCATGTTTCAAATGCTCAACAGCCACATGTATGGATGGTAGGGTCTTGGTCAGTCACCTGTCTCACTGGTCTTCCCTGTGCATGAAGGAACCAGGGCTGCCAGTGGGTGTGCAGGGACTTGATGTCACCAGTCTAGTCTGTTCCACTGGTGCCCGCCCGGCTGTGGAAGGGGCTCCTGGGGACCCACAGGGGTGATTTGCTGAGTGTACATTTCTGTGTGGGAAGGCAGCCCATGCCTGTGTGTGCCCGCTGTTTTCCAATTATGGTAAATATTAACGAAGCAGTGGGAGCCAGGCCCTCCAGGAGGCCTGGGCTCCCCCACGGGGAGGAATGGAGATAATGCTGTGTACCTTAGATAGGGCTTTAAACCTGGCCTCTGAGGCTGCAGGGTTTGAGCTGCCAGGGAAACATGGGCATGACTTTTGTTCCTAGGACCAGGATTCCTTGCTGGGAGATTCTCAGAACCCGCAGACCTCAGGAGTGCCACTTGCCTCCACATTTGCAATGGCCTCACCCCACTTCTTACAGTCTCCCACTCACAACCCACCCTCTTCACTTAAAGAGCTCTTCTCTCCAAATCCACTTGCCAACAAGCCAGCTCAGCCAAACTTAAGGGGACAGGAAACAGATTGGGTTCAGATGATTTCTTTAAAAAAGAAACCCAAACCAATAAGCACGTACTGAGTGCTTGCAGATGCTGGGTTGTCACATACACTTCCTTCTTCTCCCAGCAAGCAGGGCTGTGGCTGTCACCCCAGCCCAGGAGACGGACGTGGGAGCCAAAGGAGTCAGCATCACAGCCTGGGGACAAAGCTGGGATTTTGACTGGATGCCATCTAGTTAGCTATCAGAAAGTTCTCTCCAAGAGGGGAAAACACTAGTGTTTATTTGTATTTGCATAAACAAACACTGAAAAAATACGTAAGAAACTAATATAAGTGATTACATGTGGTGGAGGGAATGGGAAGGTGGGGGTGGGTGTTGGGAGTGAGAATTCTCAAGGATAATTACTTTGATATTTGAACTGAGGATATATTACCTAATTTGAAAAACAAGTGAGATGAAATTTTAACTGTTTATTTTTTCCTGGTAGAGGAAGAAGTTTTCAGAGTAAATGAGCTTGAACACCTAATTGAAATTCATGTGATATCCAGAATGTACGTATGGGTTTTATTTTATTTTCAATAAAGATAATCCACTTAAATGCCCAAAAAGTGAGTTCCGGTCATGGCATGGAATTGGTCTTCTTCAATTTCTATCTTTGGCTCCCAGTTTCCCCCAACTTGAGTGGGGAGATGAAGCTCCGTCCTCAGGGAGCCCCAGTCTGAGGGGAGACACAGCCCCTTCCTCAGGGGGTCCCAGTCCGAGGCGAGATGCAGCCCTGTTCGCCCTGTCCTCAGGGAACCTCAGTCTGAGGGGAGACGCATAGCTTTGCCCTGAGGGAGTTCCCAAGCCCAACTTCTCTGGGTCAGGTAAAATTAGTGGAGGGAATTCCTCTGTGTTCTGAAGCATCCACTTTCTCTCTGGGTCTGGCTCCCCTTCTCGTCGCAGGAAACCTCCTAAGTTCCCAGCCTATTCCGTGTGTCAACACTTGTTTCCCTGGAGTGTTTGGAGTGTTTGTCCTTGGTCCCTGGAAGGGGTTTATGTGTCCTTTCTTGCCTTCAGCCTCTTCCAAAGCCAGGGAGTGCATGTTCTGAGGGGCTGGGGGAGGCCCATGCTGGCTTCCTTGATAGCCCCCCAGGACACATGCTCTACATCTGCCACTCTGAGGGCTGAGCTGGGCTGGGCTGAGGGGGGGCCAGTGTGCCAGGTGGTGTGGAGCTCTGGGGGACTGCCCTGCCCTTTACCCATGCAGCGTGTGGGCAGTGAGACTGCAGGGAGAGCCCAGGGACTTCTCCCCGCTCAGGGATCACATCCAGTGAGACTCTCTGGAGACAGGCAGGAGGATGAGTGTGAGAACTTCAATCCTTCTTAGAGTTCACAAAGTCATTGACCTGGGAAGGCAAGGGCATGCCAGGGCAGGGCAGGCTGGGCACACTTGCTGTGTTTGCTTCTGAGCAGAGGGTGCTGCCTCCAGCCGAGATGAAGGGCTGAGCCCTAGCTCCAGCCAAGCTCCTCAGCACCCTTGAGGGGCAGCTAGTGGCCTGCAGGTACCACCCCCTCCCAGGGAAGGGCTGTACCTGCCACTTCCCCAACTTACATTCCCCTTTCTTCCCCCACTGGCAGAGGAGGGGTTCTAGGGGTCTAGACCAGGCCTGAGAGGCTGGAGTAATGTGTGGGGATGGAATGATGGAATCTGGTTGGGAGACAGGTGGCAATGAAATGAACCCCTTTTTGCATACTCCCCCTCTGAGCTCACCCACCCATCAGTCTTCTTGTCTCCATTCTTGACCTCCTTCCAACCTGGCTGTGAAGACAAGAGGGAGACCCCAGCTACCTGCAAGGTCTGAGCAAGGACCAGATGGAGAGAGCAGCCATGCTATACAGAGTACAGACTAGAATCTGTGATTCCCAGCACCTCAGAGCTAGAGAGGGAGGGATCTTGGATCGTCCAGTCCAATGCCCTCATTGGGCAAGTGGGGTAACCGAGACCCACAGAAGTTTTTCCAAAACATACTGGAGAAACCACAGGAGAAGGCCCAATGATGGGACCTAGAAAGCAATTTGCTGGGGTGATGTGGGAAAATGCCAAGGTCAGAGTAAGTGAGGTGGCAAAGGAGACAGATATCCAGTGGGGTGGAGGAGGGGCTGGGGTGTTTGCCCAGAGTAGCAGGCCTGCAGGAAAAGAAAATGAAGCATTTAGGATTCTTGCAAGACAGGACCTCAGGCAACCCCGAGGGTCAGCGGTCAGCTGGTCAGCTCCTTAGGAATGTGGGCCAGTCAGCAGCACCTTTGACTCGGCACCCTTGCTCTATAGCCCAGAGTGATCTTGCAAAAGTCATTCCACCACAGAGGTCTCAGTCTCTCCATCTGTAAAGGGAAGCCAGCACCCAGCCTTCTCAAAGGACCTCCCATCTCCACATTTCTACATTACAGACTGAATGACACAATAGATTTGAAATACTTTTCTGTTTGGCATTTCTTGCTCTCCCTGTGCCTCAATTTCCACATCTGTAAAATGGGGATAAAAATGATACCTATTTCTTAAGGTGGTTGTGAGGATTAAATGAACGAATACATGAAACGCATTTAGTACAGTGCTCAGCCCACAAAAAGTTTTTTGTTTTGTTTTGTTTTAGAGACAGGGTCTCGCTCTGTTGCCCAGGCTGGAGTACAGTGGTGCGATCATAGCTCACTGCAGCTTTGATCTCCTGGGCTCAAGCGATCTTCCTGCCTTAGACTCCTGAGTAACTGGGACTACAGATACACACCACCACACCCAGCGAATTTTAAAAAGTTTTAGTAGAGATGAAGTCTTGCTATGTTGCCCAGCCTAGTCTTGAACTCCTGGCCTAAAGTGATCTTCTGGTCTCAGCTTCCCAAAGTGCTGGGATTACAGGTGTGAGCCACTGTGCCTACCCCAGAAAGCCCTTAATAAATGTTACTTATCATTATTATTTTTGGTAATTAAGAGGGCAGTTGATTGCTATGCAGTCGTTAATGGCTCGTAGCGGGTTTCTTTTTTAATGAATGAACTGAGACAAGGGCCTCCTTGGGGCATTTTAAGGACAGCCTGGCTCTAGGGAGGTCCACATCCTATTCCAGGTGCCACCCACATCCAGGCTGGAGAGCCCAGAGAACAGTGAAACCCAGGCCTGGAAGCACCTAGAATCCTCCTGCAGGAGCAGCAAGGCCACACTGGTGTCCCCAGCCCAGGGTCTCTTGGCTGGGTTTTGGTCTTGGGCCTAACAGGGAGCATCAGCAGCCCCTACCCCACCTTCATCCAGCTGAAGGCACCCTACCATGAGGGTGGCTAGAGATAGGGGAACAGCGAGAGGCATCCTGTGGAGAGTGTTCAAGAGGCTGTCTTGCTGAGGGTCAATATTTGCTCAGTTCTTGGAATGGCACAGTCTATCACTGCCTCTGGCCCCTTACATTCCGGCCATCGCACCCCTATCTCAGGAACGTGCTCCCATCAACTCGGGAGACCACGCCCGACATCGGCAGTGGTCTGCCTTGGTCAGCCACTGCTCCCACCCCCATTCCCAGGCAGGAAACCAGAGGCCCCTAGTGGGAAGAGGGTGTGTACTCAGGCAGGTGCCTGGGAGATGCAGGCCCAGCCTGTGAGCTGAGCACTGCCCCATCTGCCACCCCATGATGAAGCCCCTGCCTCTTTGCCAGCTGCAGCCAATGGGGCAGGGGCAGGACCTCACCAGCTTCCCTCCTAGACTCCTTGTTAAATTAGATAATTATTTCAGCAAACATTTCCTAGGCACCTACTGTATTCCCAAGAGGATTCAAAAAGAGAAAAGAGTCTTCCCAGGCTTTCTAGAAACTTGTAATCAAATAGATTTATTTCAGCCACGAATAATGTCCAGGACCTCACTTAAAGGAAAAGAATCCTAAGGGGACCCCAGTGTCATCTTAATATGATATTCACTTAGATCTGTGCAAACATGCAACCAAGATACAGAACACTTTTCGCGTTCAGCTTATATACAACTCAAAAAGGAGGATCAATTTGCAGTTTAATTATAAAGAAAACAACAAACTGATTTAGAATGGAGGGTACACACTTTAGTGTGATGTCTCTTGCTGAAACCAAATCATCACTTGCAGTGTGAACAGTGTGCAGGCGTTTTTGTTTTTCTTTGAAGGGCGACCCAAGAGGAATTTGCTTTCACGGACTCAATGCTTCATTTACATATTAAGTCCCATCCCTGCCCTTTTCTCATTGGCCAAGACCACTAGCCCTAATGAGCTCATGGGGGAGTATGCTTAAACTCATTTCCTGAGGTTAGCTTGCAACTGAGAAAACCCTAGCCAATGAGGGTGGAGGCCTCGGGACAGCATTAATTCCAGAGAGGGTCAGGCTACGCCTTCCCCTTGGCCCTGACAGTGTCTAGAGCTCTTGATTTGCATCCATTAACTCAGTTGCACCCCATTCAAACCCGGAGAAGTGAGCAGGGCAAGTTCCTTCCGGGGTTCTTGAGTCTTTTATTCTGCCTCTGTGAGGGAAGGCGTAATTTTTAAAACTTCTACTTTTACAAGAAGAAAATAATATATATTTTTATGTCTCTCTTTTCTCTATAGAAGGTAGTGTACTTTGCACGTGGCTCCGTAACTCTCTTAATTCCACGTCTTTGAAGGATGTTCACTAATGGTACAAAAAGAATATCCTGATTTTCTTTTTTTTACAGCTGCATAGTATTCCATCGTATGGCTGATCTGTCAGGTATTAAACCAGGCTTTCCTTGAGTTAGGTCATTTCCATCTTTAGCTTTTACAAACAATGCTGCAGTCAATAATCTTGTACATGCGTCATTTCGCATGAACTAGGTGTATCTATAGCATCCATTCCCAGACCTGGGATTGTTCCTCTTGCCAAATTGTTCTCCACCGAGATTGTAACAATTCAACTTCCACCAACAATGCATGAGGGTGATTATTTCCCCACAGCCTGGCCCACAAAGTGTGCTACCAATTTGTTTTTGGATTTTTGCCAATCTGATAGGTGAAACATTGTATCTTAATATAGTTCTAATTTGGACATACTTTTATGTACAAGGCTTCTGGTTGGGATGTGGGGGATGCAGTGTTGTATTGGGGAACAAAGGAGTTTCTAAGGCCAAGCTGTTGAGGAAGGACCTACGCACCTGACCTCATTTAACCAGTGGACAACTGGCCAGAGAGAGATTGGAATCACCCAAGTCATCTCCAAATTTAAAGGTACCTGGAAAAGCCACTCGGCTTCTTCTTGCTTGTGGATGGGTGGGATGGGGTCTGCACATCAGCTTAGGGCAACCTGTCAGGATGTTGCCAGGTCCCTGGGGTCTCAAGTCACTGGGGAGGTTTTCCCTGAGACCTAACTTCCTCCACTAGAGATCATTCCATTCTTCCAGATTGGTACCCCATGGATTGGAAGAATCACAAGATGGGAAACGCCAGTGAATAGGTGCTTACATCCCTTTTGGTCTCACTGGAATCACAATTTCCATGGTGTCCCTCAGAGACCAGAGACCCTGCTGGAGGAGAAAAGAAGGTTAATTTCACATGATTTGTTCTATGTAAACCCATTCTTGCTCCATGCAACCCCCAGTCTCTTTCCTGACACTCATTCCTCTAAGGAGAGGCCAGAGGCCACCTGACCCTAAGCCCTCAGCCTGGCAGTGCTAAGGCCAGGGAGGCTTCGTGTGGGATCCTCTCCCCTGGGAATCTGCCTGTGTGTTTAAATGCTGGGTCTCCTTCCTTGCAAATTGTCAGTCTTTACGATTTGTTACAGGCATGGTAATATACAAGCTGTGTGTGTGTGTGTGTACTGAGGAATCTGACATTTAGGGTCAGCTTCCAATCTGAGGTCAACAGCACCCCAGACCCAGCTTGGGATCCCAGAGCAGCTTGGTTTGAGGCTCAAGGTCGGCATCCCAGAATCTCTGGGTTGAACATATGGGCAAAAAAGCAGCTTCTCAGACTCAGAACAGAAAACATCAGAGCTGAAGAAGTCTTAGTATCCAGCTCTTTCATGGCACAGTTGGGGAAACTGGGTTGCAGGTAAAGTGAAGGACTCACTTGAGGTCCCCCAATGAGCAGATGGCAGAGCCAGGCTGGGCAGGTGGTATCAGACTCCTAGGCCTGCCCTTGCTGGGTTCTCTGCCAGCAGGCCTCTTCCAGCTGAGCACTAAGGGGTGGGGGCTTGGTCTGCAGCCCCAAAACAAGCCCACATGCCTCTCTAAGTGTGGATACCCAGGATGGGTGTTGCTGCAGCTGCTGTCCCCACAGCCTGGATGGCTGCCGGCTCAGGCAGGACCCCCAGAGGCCTGGGTGGATGAGGGGATACAGAGGACCTCCTCTCAGCATGCCCAGATGTGTCTCCTGCCTGCTTTTAATTTCATGTGTTAATCAGCAGAGGAACCAAGTCAATCTCTGGCTCTTCTTCTGATTCCCTTTTCCAGACATTGGGAGAAGGGGCAGGTGGAGGCATTTGCCTTCCCAGAAGTCAGCCTAATCTCTTTGCCTGTCTTGAGAAAGATAATGAGGATTGCTCAGAAGGGCGGGGACAGGGGCTTGCTTCTTTGGCAGGGCACGGAATTTCTGAGAAGCCCTTCCCCCAAGATGCCAAGCCCCAAGTCCAACTGCCAGGGCTCAGGGAAAGAGGAACCTGGGGAACTAGGCATGGAAAAGGGAAAACCCTTAGGGGCAGGGATAAGATGTGTCACTCAGTGCTTCCTCATTGCCCTCTAGATAGGTAGACTTCATTCCAGCCTCCCCACCTTTGCTCATGCCCTTCATTCTGCTGGGAACTCCATCTCCGTTCTTGTCTGCCTGCTCCAACCCTGCCCATCCTGAATGCCCCAGCTCAATCCAGCTCCTCAAAAAGCTTCTGTGGCTGTTCCATCCTAGTGAGCTTTCTCCTCCCGCAACCCTCAATGGTGAGGATAGAAGTTGCTCAATAGATTCTCATTAATTAGAATTTATTGATCACCTATTACATGTCAGTGTCTTGGGCTGGTTTCCTCTGAAATAAGGACTTGAGCATTAATAGTTTATTTGGAAGGTTTCCATAAAACATCAGTAAAAGAGTAGAGAAGTGAGGCAGGAAAGGGAAAGAAGCCAATAAAATAAATGCATGCTACTGAGTAGGTGACTGCTGTAGGCAACTGGGGACCTTTGGGTAACTCATCTCAAAGTTACCCACCCAGGGGGCAAGGGAGCTGTGGTATTAGCCACGAAATCATGTAGCCATTGGTTGAGAGATCCTAGGGAAGTGGGTGTCAACTCTCTGGCACTTCTGACCTGCCCCGTATTGGAACCCAAATGGGCTCATAGTGTCAGAATGGTGGGTGCTGAGCAGATATGGGTGATATATCCGTGTCTGCACATGCTGATAGCTGAGGATACAAAAGTGAATAAAGCAATCCCGTGCCTTTCAAGAGTTCTACAATCAAGTCAGGGAGGTAGAGGGTTACACACATTGTTCCAGGGCAGCACAGTATATTCCAGAATAGAGGTATAGTACATACTCACTTAACATCATCATAGGTCCTTGGAAATTGCAACTTTAAGTGAAATTACATATAATAAAAGGAATTTTTTTCTCACTTAAAAACAATGTTGAGTGAAATGACATTATTTGAGGATCCACTGTCTCTCATTTTGTTTAAAGTCAGTCCTGTCTTCATAGTGGGCTGTGGGAGTTTAGGGGTGGGACGCTTGAGCAGCCTGGAATTCAGGGAAGAAACCCTGGAGAAGAGCGGAGTTTTGAAAGCAAATCATTGCCACTGCAAAAAATGGCAGCAGGACATTCTACTTAGAGGGAACAGCATGGGCAAAGTCACCATGTGGGGTGGGAGGGGTGCTCTGAGCCTGCTGTCAGCTGACATGACCAGCTCTGCTATCATCTCCATCCCAGCATAAGGGTCAGCTCAAGTTCAAAATAATTTTGAGATAGCAACTAATCTTAACTGTTAACCAGGGAGGACTGGCTGATGTTGAATTTGCAAACACAGGAAGATTTGCTCATTTACTGAGCTTAGTTAGATATGTGTCACCCGTACTCTAAGTAAATCAACAGTCTCCAAACTGTATCCACATTTGGGAAGGCATTGGAACCTCACTTTTATTCTTTCTTTTATCCTTTATAATGTACATAATTTGTTAGTATGGTAGCACATATTATATATCTTATATACATGTAGAGGCGTATGTCACAGACTTTCTGTAGATAGAGGTATACAATGAAAAGAATTGGGAGCCTACTGAAGTGGGTGATGGCTGAGGTAAGCTTGGGATATGCTTCAGGAAGAAGCTTCTAAACCCAGCTCCCCTACCCCATCCCTACTGGCAAGAGGTTTAGGTTGGACTCTCTCTCTAGTGGCATCCCTGCTTGCTTGTTGTGTCACGTGAACACAGGCCATTTGAGGGCCAGGTTTGGGCTGCAGTTGTGGAATAGGCTTCTTTCTCCCTTCTCAGGCCCACTGACCCACCCATTGAGTCTTCTTTGGTAGAGGCGGCTTCTGTTTGGAGCCATTTCCATGGTTATGAGGCAGGAGCCATCACTTGCTCTCTGTCCCTTGCCTCTGACTCGGATGGGTCTGCTCTGGGCTCCCTCCTGTCTGGTCTGAGGTCTCCAGGCCTGGTGTAGGCCCTGCGCTCACACTTTCTGGCTGACTCACAGCTTCTCCAGCCACACTCCAGCCCCTGCCACTCACTCCTGGCCTGGCCCCACGGTCAGAGCTACTGTCAGTCACTAATTATCTTAGTCATCTTTCCATCCATGCTTGTTGAGCTAATGGAGAAGGCAAACAGAAATCTCAGCATATGTGGAAAATTCCTGCTGACAAGGCAAGGGGCCCTGGCCCAGGTTTGGCGAGATTAGACCTTCCCCAGTGAGGCTGCAGGGGTGGCCCCCCAGTTCTGAACAGTTTAATTGGAAAGTGGCGGGCAGCCTTCCTGGTCAGTGCTGTGCCCCTGGTTGGCAGTCCATCTTATTACAGAACAGGGCTTAACTCAGGGTGGGAGCACTGGGGAACGGGCCACAGAGCCAGGTCTTGGTGGTATCATTATTCAGGCAGCCCCAGGGCTGTCTCTGTATTTGGGATTCTTGGTTCTGGGGTCCTCCCATCCTGACCGAGGATGCCCAGCTGGCCAAGTCAGCTGAATGGGAGGGTGGGGCCTGGGCTGCACGCTCTCTCACACCTGAGGCCTGTTAATAATTACCCCTGGGGAGGGCAAGGCCCCAGCAGACATCACTAATGAGCCTGCTAAGTGACAGCTGGGCCCTTTCCCCTCACCTGCTCAGGAAAACAAGATCCGACCAAGGAATTATTTAACCCTTTTTGGGCTGGGCGCTCCCTGAGGACAGGGTTGCGCCTTCCCCTCAGACTGGGGCTCCCTGAGTCCTTGGAGCCTTCTCCATTGTCAGCACAAGATTTCTTCTATTCCTGTTGTCAGTGCTTGCATTTCTGCTCTTATGGAAGGCTGCTCTGTTTAGTGTCAGCTCTAAGCAGTGCTGTCCACTAGAACATTCTGTGATGGTGGAAATGTTCTCGAGCTGCACTGTGGAAAACAGTAGCCACTAGCCACATGTGGGTATCGAGCACTTAAACTATGCATCTGATTTACTGTAGTTTTAAAATCTAATTTTAGCTAATTTAGATTATTTATGAATGAGACAGGGTCCCACTCTGTGGCCCAGGCTGGAGTGCAGTGGTGCAGTCTCAGCTCACTGCAGCCTCGACCTTCCAGGCTCAAGCCATGCCCCCACCTCAGCCTCCAGAGTAGGTGGAACTACAGGCACATGCCACCACGCCTGGCTAATTTAAGAAAATTTTTTGTAGAGGCAGAGTTTCACAGCATTGTTAAGGCTGATAATTTAGATTTAAATGGCCACCTGTGACTAGTGGCTCCCATACTCTGTGGCAAGGTCTATAATGTTTCACCAGGGAGGCCTTAAACGGGTGGTGAACAGATTTATGCAAAGCAACCCTCTAAACTACAATCCCATTGGTGGGTCAGAGCCCATTTTCTCACCCTTGCACGCTTGAAGGGGTCCAAGGTCATTTTCCTTGGAGATGGCTCCCAGAAGGTTGGGTGAGCTTCCTCACTACATCCCCACAAAAGCCCCCAGGTGGCTGAGGGGCCCAGAGGAAGAGGGATCTGGCCAGAAAGCACCTGTTCTTAACGAGGGTCCCCAGGAGCCAGGCAGCCCTCCCTCCACAGGGCACGGGGCTGTCGCTGCCTGAATGAGGGAGATTTATGGAAAATCCCCTCACACAAGAGGCGGATTTTCCAAGCCTCATTGGTTGTTCTGGTCTGAGCCTTCTTTAAGGGGAACAGGGGACAATGGAGGAGGTAGGGGTGAGGCCCTGGGTCCATTCAGCTCTCTATCATTTGGCACTGGGGACTCCATCAAGGCCCCCCCAACCCTTTCCTGGCTTGAGGAAAGGTCACACTGTCTCCCCTTTCAATAATAATAAAAGGCCCCAAATATCCAGCAAAGTCAGACTTGGCCTTTGAGGAATATCTTTCTTGCATTTTAAAAGATTTCCAGAAGAGAGATTCTTTGGTTTTGCTTTACAATCCTCTATGCCTTGTAATGCACAGTCTTGGAAGTTCCTCCCTACAGCTAACCTAATTTTATTACGCTTTAGGCCTGCCTCAGTAGGACTTCTCCTTTAAAGTTATGGCAACATTTCGAAGTAGCAAGATCAATTGTGTGACTTCCCAATAAAAATCCTTGCTTGGAAGGAGAAACCACTGGTTACTAGATCTGGAGGGACCCTAGAGATTTGCAGTCCATTCCTCACTGTGCATTCAGAGAGTGCACCTCCCAAGCAGGTGGTGCCACACTTAGAGCCAGAATTCATGCTCCAGGTGGCGCCCACCTGTGTACCAGCTGCCTCTGCTGCGGCGCAGTCACATAGAGACCGAGAGACCCAGTGAGACAACCCTTCCAGAGGAAAGAGCATTGCTTGACCCAGAGGAATGGATTTCTAAGAGTGAATATTAGGTCTCATCCCAAAGGCTTTTTTGTCTTAAAGCCCCTTCCAGAAAGTACACAGTATGTAGTAAGGAGATCAGTGGGAGTGTCTTAGAGGTGAGACTGAGAGTGGGCCTTTGAGGGTGGCAAGGGGAGAGGAGGGCGAGGCATTCCCAGGGATGCAAAGACTCAGGAGGGCCATGGCAGGGGCCTGGAGCGCTTCCCCTGTGTTGGGGATGTGAGGCTGGGCATTGCTCACTGAGTAGAAAGTCGATGAGTGCAGCCAGTTCCCTATAATGGTGGGTGTCCAGGTCCTGGGAGGTGACTCGCCTTGTCGAGGGAAACTGGTGGGAGCAGGAGGTGTTTATGGTTTTCCCTCTCCTGGGGGCAGCCGGAGCGAGCCAAGTTTACAGTTGCCCAGAACTCTATAAACACACTCGGCGAGCATGTGTGCGTATGTGAGTGCCTGTGTGGGTGAGTGTCCCCTGACATGTCACCCCCGCTGGGCGACCCTGACCTTCCTAACCTTGTGAGAAAGGAGAGAAGATGCTGGGCTGAGTGACTCTTTGCTCTCTTAGGCCTGGTGACACCTACTGAAGGGGTCCATAAGCCTGGGCTATGTGGGACCCTGGGGGCCCTGTAGGCTTCCTTGGGGGATGCTGGAGAGTCGGTGTGGGGAGGAGGAAGGACATTCCATGCCTGGGGAACTGCAGGAGCAAGGAAGTGTGTGTGTGTGTGTGTGTGTGTGTGTGTGTGTGAGAGAGAAAGAGACAGAGATTGGAGCAGGAAAGGGCAAGCCTCACGTACAAGAAAGGGAAACTTTGGGGAAGCCTTTAGACCTGACCTGATAGTTCATAGAGACACATTGAAACCCTGTCTGGGCCGGGTGCGGTGGCTCACGCTTGTAATCCCACCACTTTGGAAGGCCGAGGTGGGCGGATCACAAGGTCAGGAGATGGAGACCACGGTGAAACCCCGTCTCTACTGAAAATACAAACAAAAATTAGCCAGGCGTGGTGGCGGGCGCCTGTAGTCCCAGCTATTCGATGAGGCTGAGGCAGAAGAATAGCGTGAACCCGGGAGGCGGAGCTTGCTGTGAGATCGCGCCACTGCATTCTAGCCTGGGAGACAGAGCGAGACTCTGTCTCAAAACAAACAAACAAACAAAACCCTGTCTGGCACACAGGCCCCATGTGCTTATTATCACTAGTAATTATGACATGACACAGAGGTATTCCCTGGTTTGGTGACTGGGTAGCCTGAGCCCTCCATGTTCTGGTCAGTGCTGAACATGGGTGGCATTAGGGACAGATTGTGGTCTCAATTAGGGATCAGCAGTGGCCAGGGTTAGGGGTCAAGTGGTAGCCACGGTAAAGCAAGCTTGTGGTCAAGTTAAAGGGTCAGCTGTGGTTATGACTGGCCGTCGGTAAGTGGTCGGGGCTAGAGGTCAGATACTGACCAGGAACAGCTTTCTATCTATGATGCTAACTGCTCTGGAAGCAGCTCACCTTATCTTGGAGGCATAATGGAGAGGCAGGAGCATTTGTTTGAGAACTAAAAAGACTTGAGTGTTAGACCTTGTTCTACTCACTTATTGGCTGGATGACGCTGGGTGAGTTGCTTCACTTCTCTGAACGTCAGTCTTCCCTCTGCAGGAAAGTAACGATGCATGCCCTCCTGCCTTACAGTGTGTGAGGTATTTGTTTCTGAGTATCCTATTACAAAATGTGATTAAATAATCATTAATAGCAACACAGCCTTTCCAATCTCACCCTGCCAGGCCTGTGGGTAAACCCTCAGTGTTGGCTGAGGGTAGGGTGGGGGAGTGGTTAAATCATGGTCCACAGATTCGGCCACTCATTGAAATTACTTGGACATTTACAGGAGCATACTGATGCCTGACTCTTACTCCAACCCTCCTGCATTCTGAATTAATTGGTATGGGGTGACCAGGGCATCAGATGTTTTTTTAGACAAGATCTCAGTCTGTCCACCAGGCTGGAGTGCAGTGGCACGATCATGGCTCACTACAGCCTCGATCTCTTGGGCTCAGTCCTCTTTCCTCAGCCTCCCAAGTAGCTGGGACTATGGGCGTGCACCACTATACCCGGCTAATTTTTAAATTTTTAATAGAGACAAGGCCTCACTCTATTGCCTAGGCTGGTTTTAAACTCCTGAGGTCAAGCCATCTTCCCGCCTGGGCCTCCCAAAGTGCTGGGATTACAGGTGTGAGCCACTGTGCCCAGTCATGCATCAGAATTTTTGAAAGTTCCCCAGGTGATTCTAATGGGCAGCCAAGTTTGAAAACCATTGGGTAAAAGCCAGTACAAATGAACTAAAGAGAATGAGTCTTTAAGCAGCAACCTGAGCTGTAGATAAACCAACCAGCTGAATCCATGCTCCATTTCTGTCGGAAGCTGAGATGAGACAGCAGCAAGAGGCCTGGGGAGAACTTTCTCACTTAACCCTCTCCATACCTCTGTGTCTTCATTTGTCAAATGGGGTTATCTTTATACTTACCTCACAGAGGTTGTAATTTATAATAACCAGCCCCAGCCAGCCAAGAGATGTTGACTGAATATTGGGGACTGGAGTGGAGAGAGCAGGGTCCCTGGAACTTCCCTTCAGCGCCACCTTACCTGAACTTTCTGAGGATAGTCTGAAGCCTGGGAATGGAAAACATGACCTTGATGAACCTGGAATCTCTTGGCCCTGAAGAGGATCTTTGGCATATATGTCCCCTGTTTCGAACATTGTCCCCCTCCAATGCACTCACATTCATTTCATGACGTCTTTCATTTTTTTGTTCGTGTCAGAAAATACCATCCCCATACTAACCTGTAGGACAGGCGGGGGATGGGGAGATGGAGTTCTACCACCTCTGGCTCTTTCCAGGGTTGGGATGGGATGTTATGGAGCCCCTGGCAGCTTCAGCTGAGGGTTGGAGGCAGCTCTGGCCAGGTTTCCAGTGTCTTGGTCCTCCGGAGAAAATGAAGTTTTCTTTTGTGGTCTGTGTGTCTTTAAGACTTGAAGGCTATGGGGACCTGACTGGGGAAAATTCCAACCAGTGGGTTCCTTTGAAATGGAAGTGACATCTAGTGGTCTGAAAAAGAACTGCCAAGTTGACCCCCCCCAGCCCCAGGCTGCCCCTGGGGTCCCTTCCCTGGCCCCAGGTCCCTTTCCTGCTGGGCCACAACCCTGCTTGAGGGTAGTCTAAGTCCTGACAGTGGGCTCTTCACGGCAAGGTGACTCTCTTGGCCCTGTCCAGGCTGGAACCCAGGCCAGGTACCTGCACTCAGGTCCAGACAGAAAGGCCAGGTCCAGGGCAGCCAAAAGAGGCCCAAATACGCCAGGGCTGCAACATAGCGTCCCCAGGTGAGGTGGGATCCTTGGGTCTCCTGTCCTTGATTCTGAGGAGCCCTGTCCTGAGTCCTCCACAGAAGCCAGAGTGCTGCGCAGGCCTCAGTGCTGAATCATCCTGTGGCCAGGCTGCTGTTATGCAATGATCCTGCCATGGGTCCGCTGGTGTCCGCGGCTGGCCTTCAGACTTCCCTTCAGGGAGGCAAGGGGCTTCCGGCGGTACATGTGCCCAGACTTGGGGTGTGTGAAATGACAGCCTGCACAAACACTTGGCCTTGGAACCAAAAGGGAGGGTGGGAGGAGGGGACAGGGCCCAATCTCTTGTTCTCTAAGGTTCCTGACTTGAGGAGCCCAAGTCTGAGGGGGAGACATAGCCCTGCCCTCAGGAAACCCCAGTCCGAAGCTCCCCAGCCCTCACAGAGATCCCTGATGAGGGCGGGAGCAGGAAGGAATAACACAAGAGTGGAACAGACCTGACGACTCCTGCAAAGCACCAGAAAAGCCAGAGCAGATGATTTTAGGACAGCAGGGTCCCAGGGGCTGTACTGGGAAGGGGGCAAGCCACCGGCACTGGGATTGAGTAGCTGCTCATGCTCAGGAGAGGCAATGCCTTTAATGATGGCAGGGGACCTGTCCCTGTCCTCCATGTGTGTACCTGGGTTTTTCCCCAGCGCCTGGTTCACAGGGTGAGAGACCTCAGTCCATCTCAGACACTAAGCCCCATGGCACCAGGGCCTGAGTAGGTAATAAGAGACTCAACAGGACTGGGAGGGCTCGCTGGCATTGTTCGGACACTTGGCATGCCTCTCTTTCTTTCCTCTCTGCTGTGGTCCTCACCCGCAGCTGGGTGGAGAGAGAACCCACTTGGGAGGCAGGAGCCCTGTGGGCCACCTCAGCCCTCTCTCTGCCCTACCCCACCCCTGAGCGAGGCACAGCTGCCTCTGGCCTTACTTACGGTTCTGGAAGCTTCCTGGGGCCCCTTTTCTAAGACCCTAGGCTCAGGCACGTCCTTCTGAGTTGGGAAGCATCTGTTCCAGAAGTGGGTAAATTTGAAGATAGACTTCATGAAAATGCTATGCAACTGGCTTACTTCCGAGAGATTTGAACAGCTAGCATCTTACAATCTCCCAGAATTTCTGAAGTAGAAAATACTTGTTTAATGTTGTCTTATTTTTAAATAATTAATTTTAGTTCAAGTGCAGAGGCTCACACCTGTAATCCCAGCACTTTGGGAGGCTGAAGCAGGCAGATTGCTTGAGGTCAGGAGTTTGAGACCAGCCTGGCCCACATGGTGAAACCCTATCTCTACTAAAAATACAAAAATTATCTGGGAGTGGTGGCATGGGCCTGTAATCCCAGCTACTGGGGAGGCTGAGGCATGAGAATAGCTTGAACCTGAGAGGCGGAGGTTGCTATGAGCCGAGATCGCACCATTGCACTCCAGGCTGGGTGACAGAGTGAGACCCTATTTCCAAAAAATAAATAAATGAATTAAATAAGAGACATTATATGGACACAGTGAAAAATGCAAGCACAATAAGAATTAGTGAATGTAGGTGAAGGACATCAGCAGTTCTTACTTTTGTAACTCGTCTGCATGTTTAAAAAAATAAAAAAGCAAAATAAATAAGTTAAAAACACATTCAGACAAGTGTGAGCCTCTCTTCTATCCTTTCTTCTAGCCAATTATTCAGTCCCTTTCTTGGAGGCCCCTGAGTTACCAGTTTCCTGTGTATCCTTCTAAAGATAGTCTAAAATATATATATTTATAAACCGTTTTCCTCCCACATGAATGATGACTTTTCTCCACACCGTTCTGCAACTTTTGTCTCTCATTTAACAATAATCTGGAGACCATTTGGTGTGAGCACACAGACAGCTGCCTCATTCTTTTTCATGACTCCAGTTTATTCCACCAAACAGATGCTTCAAATGTTTATTTGGAAGAGATTGTATAATAAGGTGGTTAAGAGCATAGTCTTTGGAGGCAGAATGCTCTCGTTCAAGCCAGTTGTTTAATGTTGAGCCAGTTACTCAATGTCTGAGTGACTCAGTTTCCTCATTGGTGATCCAAAGATAACAGCATCATCTACCTCGAAGCATTTTTGTGGAGATTCAATAAGATAAAGCTTGTAAATGGCTTAGGACAGTGCCTGGTGTGTAGTAAGCACTCAATAAATGTTCGCTGCTCCTCCTGAGGTTATTTTGCCAGACCCTTTTTGAGAGAGCTGGGCTGTTTCCAGGCTTTTATTATTATAAACAATGCTGCAAACAAATAACCTTCCCCACACGTCATTTGCTCCTTGTGGGAGTGTATCAACAGGAAAAATTCCAGGGAGTAGAATTGCTGGGTCAAAGGCCATGCGCGTTTTTAATTTTGAAAGATATCATCAGGTTGTCCCCTCTTAGGGGTGGTCCTGGTCGCTTGGCCACTGGCTGAGCTTGAGCCTGTTTCCTCAGCCTCACCAACACAGTGTGTGTTTCATTTGAACATAACATTTCTCAAATTTATTTGGGCAGAGAAGTCTGTTATGGAGTTTCTTGGGGGATCATTTGGCCTTCAAGCCCCTCTCCCCCATACCCACCTGAGTTTGTCAAGGTGTTTGTTGGGAGAAGCCAGCCCACCATGTGGTCTAGACTGGTCTATAGCCAGCAAAAGTCTCCTGAAAGTCTCTGCTAAGGTCAGCTGCATATTCATTCAATATGTTGATTCAGGCAGGGCTCGGTGGCTCATGCTTGTAATCCCAGCACTTTGGGAGGCCGAGGCAGGTGGATCACCTGAGGTCAGGAGTTCGAGACCACCCTGGCCAACATGGACAAACCCCATCTCTACTAAAAATACAAAAATTAGCCAGGAGTGGTGGCAGGTGCCTGTAATTCCAGCTACTCGGGAGGTGGAGGCAGGAGAATCACTTGAACCTGGGAGGTGGAGGTTGCGGTGAGCTGAGATCGTGCCATTGTACTCCAGCCTGGGCAACAAGAGCGAAGCTCTGTCCCCACCCCCACCACCCTCCCCGCCAAAAAAAAAAAAAAAAGAAAAAAAAAGAAAAAAGAAAAGAAAAAGAAACAAAAGATACAATATGTTGATTCAATATTACAGTGCTCACAAATTTATACGTTGTTGGTGGCAGTCTCTTCTGGGGCCTGTTAGCATATTAAAACTGTTGGTTAAATCTGATAATGCTTTAGGTTGTGCTTGTTTTTCACCATTTCATTCCTGAGCCAGGGGTTTGCAATTTCTAATCACATTTTTAACATTTTCTCACTCCTACAAAGGCACACAGACAATGCCAGTACTCAATTAGCTGTAATCATGGAAAGCCTGACTGCTCTACCTGGAATTAGACTTCCTGCTATGGATAACCTATAAACCAACCTCCCTGCCTTCCCTTCGTGGAAAATTGGAGTTGATTATTAAAAAAAAAAAAAAAAAAAAAAGGTAGTCTCTGTATTGAGAGGCCCTGTCATCTGAAAATGGAAACCTCACCAACACAAAATATATCAAAAGGATGAGTATTCTTTTTACAAAAAGAGTTCCTACTGAGTTAATTTTAGTGGATTTTTATTAAAGCCTTTTTAGACAACTATAACAAGGCAGAGAGAGGACTGTTTGAAGGTGAAAGCTTTGAGCAGAAGAGCAGGCCTGATGTCTCACCAATTCTTAACTTCTGTTCACCCGCAGCTTGCTCCCCCCGCAGATCTCATGCAGGACCGGGCTGGAATGATCCTTTGTGATTCATTCTGATTTAGGGTGGCTGCCAAACTTTCTAGGACTTTTGCGGGCTCCCTGGGCTATCCTGCATCAAAGCCTCCAATGCCTCTTTCCGCTCCTCTGACCTTGCAGATCTGACAAATGCCAAGGACTTTGACTATGCTGGATGTGTAGCCAAAGACTGTCCCAGGCTGCTCAGAGGGGCGGAAGCAAACTTGCTGCATCTCCAGAAGCCCCTCAGAGGTCAGGTTTAAGGTGAGGGTGTCCTTGAGTGAAGGTCAAATAGGTTTCTTTTCTTTTCTCTTTTTTGAGACAGGGTCTCACTCTGTTGCCCAGGCGGGTGTGCAGTGGCATGATCATGGCTCACTGCAGCCTCAACCTCCCGGGCTCAAACAATCCCCCTACCTCAGCCCCCCAAAAACGGGGACTACAGGGATGTGCGGCCACACCCAGCTAATTAAATTTTTTTTTTTTTTTTGTAGAGACGGGGTCTCCCTATGTTGCTTAGACTGGTCTTAAACACCTGAGCTCAAGTGATCCTCCTGCCTTGGCCTCCCAAAATACTGGGATTATAGGCATGAGTCACTGTGCCCGGCCAGGTTTCTTTTTTCCCCAATTGTTTAGTAAACATTTTTTTTCCTCTAATAAAAAAACACACTCAGAAAAGTGCACAAATCATAAATACATAGTGCAGTGATCTTTTACCTGCAACACATCATCTAGATCAAGAAATAGAGCATTGTCAGCTTCCCGTAACCCTTGCCTGGTGTCCCCGCCCAGTTGTCACTCCCATCAAAGGCAGGCATTCTTCTACCTTCTATTCCTGACAGTTAGTGTGGCCTGACTTTGGAACATTATATAAATGGAATCACACTGGATGAACTTGATTGTTTCTGGTTTCTCTGGCTCACCATTTTGAAATTCACCCATGTCATGTGTGTGGTTCATTTATTCTCATTGTGGTATAGTGTCCCGTTGTATGACTATGCAATTTTTAATCCATTCTACTAATAATCTTTGGGTTGTTCCTCGCTTAGGGCTATTATGGATAATGCTGCTGTAACATTCTTATCTTTGCTTTGTGGTGTGCAAGTGTACACATTTCTACTAAATCCCTAGGAGTGAAATTACTGTGTCATAGGGTAGACACTGCCAGTTTTCCAAAGTGGTTGTAGCAGCAGCATATGACAGTCCCAGCTTCTTCACATCCTCACCAACACCATTGTCAGTGATTTCACTTTAATATCCTGGTGGCCAAAATTACCTTTCTACACCATAGATCCTTTGATCCATTTCCTGCTTCGAGCTTCCTAAAATTCCCTCAACATTTTAGCATGAAAACTTTTATAGAAAAGTTGAAAAAATTGTACAGTGATCACCCATATCAACCCCAATCCTATAATATAATCACATCATCCACATCTTGTTATAATCACTTTTTCACAAGTCTAGCTATCTATCCTTCCATCAGCCATCTTCTTTTTTTCGTTGTCAGTGCCTCTTTCTGAAGGTAAAATTGACATACCAGAACATATCCTCATTTTAGGCATACATTTCGTGATTTAAGTAGATTTATACAGTTGTGCAACCATCAGCATAATCTAGTTTTAGAACACTTCTGTCACCCTAGGCACGTTCTCCTCATACCATTTGTAGTCAGTCCCTACCACGGCTCCCAGTCTCAGGCAGCTACTAGTCTATCTGCTTTTTTTCTATGTAATTTTACCTTTTCCAGAAAGTCTTTATAAATGGAAGTATACAATGTACAGTCTCTTCTGTTTGGCTTCTTTCATTAGAATGGTGCTTTTGAGATTTATCTATGTTGTAGCATGTATCAGTAGGTTGTTTCTCTTTACTGATGGCCAGTGTTCCAATGTATGGATATAGAGTAGTTTGTTTGCCCATTCTCCTGGTTTGTTTGTTTGTTTTTAGGTGATGTTTCACTCTTGTCGTCCAGTCTGGGGGGCAGTGGCGCGATCTCAGCTCACTGCAACCTCTGTCTCCCAGGTTCAAGCAATTCTTGTGCTTCAGCTTCTTGAGTAGCTGGGATTACAGACATCTGCCACCATGCCCAGCTAATTTTTTTTTTGGTATTTTTATTTTATTTTATTTTATTTATTTATTTTTTTGAGACGGAGTCTCGCTCTGCCGCCCAGGCTGGAGTGCAGTGGCCGGGTCTCAGCTCACTGCAAGCTCCGCCTCCTGGGTTTACGCCATTCTCCTGCCTCAGCCTCCCAAGCAGCTGGGACTACAGGCGCCCGCCATGTCGCCCGGCTAGTTTTTTGTATTTTTTAGTAGAGACGGGGTTTCACATGTTAGCCAGGATGTCTCGATCTCCTGACCTCGTGATCGCCGTCTCGGCCTCCCAAAGTGTGGATTACAGGCTTGAGCCACCGCGCCCCGCCGTGGTATTTTTAATAGAGACGGAGTTTCATCATGTTGGCCAGGCTGATCTCGAACTCCTGACCCCTGGTGATCCTTCTGCCTCAGCCTCCCAAAGTGCTCGGATTACAGCCATGAGCCATAGTGCCTGGTCTCAATAGGGGTTTAATGACAGGATCATAGTCTGGCATAGGAGAGGTTGCTCATTTATGGAGTGGTCTATTATAAGGGAAGAAAGAAGGATAGAAAGAAAGAGACAGAGAGGTAGAGACAGAGAGAGGAAGAGACAGAGAGATAGAGACAGATATGAACTTGTTGCCTCCACATTCTCTGTCTCCAAGTCAGCAATGGGCCTCCTTCCCTTTGGGAAACTTCTTGACTACCCAGCTCTCAGGTGCCCATGGCACACCTGCCAATTAGATTCCTCCTGTGCTGACCGTTCTCTGCCCTGGGTTTGTATCTGTTTCAAGGGTGACTGTCTCATTTAATTCTATAATGTTCACAAAGAGCTCAGCACGATGTCTGGCACATGGTTTAGGACTTGGGAACTGGTGGTCTTCAGTACTCATCTTCTCAGCAGCTTGCGGGGCTCTCTGAGGGCAAGAATTGTGGCTTCTATGTCCCTTCAGTGTGGCTCCAACTCCTGGGAAAGTCCCAGACACATGTGGTGGGGGCAGGGAGAACAGTGGATGGGGCAGTGGGTTGGGGCCCTTACACAGTCAATGCCTCAGCACCCCAAACTCAGGCCCTCTGGTTAGGTCTCTATTAGGGAAATAGCCCAGGGCTGGGTCTGGGGGGTCACTGGACCTTGGTGCCGAACCACAGCTAGGAATGCCAGCATCACTAGCAAGCTCAGCATGGGCCTAGGGAACAAGGCTGCTGGGAACCCCTGCCAGTGGGGAGGCCTGAGCAGCAGCCAGGCACATTGCCCCCTCCTCACCTCCTTCTCAGCCTTATAATTCCCAAGATTCCTGCTGTTTTTCCAGACCCCAGACCTCCCTGTCTGCGCGCTTCCAGGAGTGCTGAGCATAGGGGCTCCCAGGCCCACGCCAATGATGCCTCCTTCTTTTCCTTTCCAGGCTAAAATGACTTCCTGAGACCTGGATGTGTATTCACGGCTTCACTGTTCCTGCAAGCTATGGTTGAGGGGTTCTATTCTCTAATGCAGTGGTTCTCAAACTTGAGTGATGTACGCTCAAGTGCAGAAATTAGAGTATTCGATCCAGCAGGTGTGGGGTGAGACCTGAGAACCTACCTGTCTAACATGTTCCCAGGCCATGTTCATGCTGCTGGGCTGGAACCACCCTTTCAGATCTAAAGCTTTGATCTGTCCTCCTGGGGCTCAGCCTGTGTCTTCTCTCCTACATCATGGGGAACAGAGAAGGCGGGGGCTCATCTTCTTCCTTCTCTGCACAAGCCCCAAAAAACACTTAGATCGTAGTGACCATGATGGTGACAGTAGGAAGTCCATATTTGAATTGCCTTTGGCCAAAGGGCATGGCAAGACTTAAGTAGGGAAAAGCAGATACAATGTCCTGTCTCCAGCCCATCATAAAAATAAAAACAGATGAAAGCTGGAGAGGATGTCAGAGTACAGTCATCCATCACCTAACGACGGGGACAAATCCTGAGAAATGCATTGTTGGGCAATTTCGTCATGCGAAACATCATAGAGTACACTTACACAAACCCAGATGGCCTAGCCTGCTATACACCTAGGCTGTGAACCTGGACAGCGTGTTAGTCTAGTGAATACTGGAGGCAATTGTAACACAGTGGTAAGTATTTGTATGTCTAACATACAAAACATATGTAAATATAGAAAAGGTACAGTAAAAATATGGTATAAATGAGTAAAAAAATGATACACCTGGCCGGGCGCGGTGGCTCATGCCTGTAATCCCAGCACTTTGGGAGGCTGAGGCAGGTGGATCACGAGGTCAGGAGATCGAGACCATCCTGGCTAACATGGTGAAACCCCGTCTCTACTAAATACACAAAAAATTAGCCGGGTGATGTGGCGGGTGCCTGTAGTCCCAGCTACGCAGGAGGCTGAGAAAAAAAAAAAAAGAAAAAAATGTGGTATACCTATAGAGGACACTTACCATGAATGGAGCTTGCAAGACTGGAAGCTGCTTTGGGTGAGTCAGTGAGTGAGTGAGTGAGTGTGTGTGTAGGTCTGGGACTTTGCTGTGCACTACTGTAGACCCTATAAACACTGTGCCGTTAGGCTACACTACATTGATTTTAAACATTTCTTTTTTCGGTAATAAATTAACCATAGCTTAATATAGCTTTTTTTACCCTGTAAACTTAAACAATTTTAAAAACTTTTTGACTCTTTTGTAAACACAGCTTAAAGCACAAACGCACTGTATAGCTGTACAAAATTTTTTTTTACACATCCTTATTCTTTAAGCTGTTTTCTGTTTTTAAATTTTTAAATTTTGTTGTGAAAAATGAAGACACAAACACATACAGTAGCCTAGGTCTATTTGAGGTCAGGATCATTAACATCCACTGCCTTCCACCTCCACATCTTCTGCACTGGAAGGTCTTCAGGGGCAGCAACAGGCATGGAGCTGTCATCTGCTATGATGACAAGGCCTTCTTCCGGATACCTTCTGACGGGCCTGTCTGAGGCTGTTTTACAGTTAACATAAAATTATAAGGAGTATACTCTAAAATAACAATAAAAAGTATAGTAAATACATAAACCAATATCATAGTGGTTTACGATCATTATCAAGTATTATGTACTGTACATCATTGTATATGCTATACTTTTATGTGACTGGTAACATAGTACGTTTCTTTATACCAGCATCACTGCAAACATGTGAGTAATGCATTGCACTATAATGTCACTAGGCACTAGGAAATTTTCAACTCTATTATCATCTTACGGAACCACCGTTGTATGTGCAGTTCATACATCGTTATGTGGTACATGACTGTATAAAACTAAATAGGTAGTTTCATGAGAGAAATAATCAGAAGTTACTATGCTGTTTTAACTGAGCATCAGTGATAACATTAATTTTGATTTTGGAAGTAACCCATGTAAAAAGAACTCTGCAAATTACATAGGTCAGACAAGATAGTAAATGTAGCTTTTCTGGCAGTGTTCTAGAATGTTTATTCAGATTCAGCTCAATCTTGTGGTCAAGCTGGGTCTGACAAAAGATCCTTAAGAGTTCTTTAACACGCTCTACCCTCAAACCAATCCTATGAGGTAGACATTGTCATTCTCATTTTACAGATGAAGAAACAGGCTTAGCAGTTGTATGGTGGATCCTGGATTCCAACAGTCTTTTTACTCCAACTCAGACTTTGGAACCTGAAGTGAGGTGGTTTTTTTTCTTTTTTTTCTTTTTTCACAACACCACAGGTGAATGCTAATTAAGATTCTCCTGAACAATTTCTAGCCAAATCGCAACACATGAGGCTGGATGAAGGCTAGGGCAAGCTCTTCTCTTGTTTGGGGTGTGAACTCCATTGACTTTAGCTGGCCCTGTAAGGAAAAGTCCAGCATATGTACCATCAGAAATGACAGATTTGGAAACAGATTCCTATACAGACTTATCTGAGCTTAAGACAGGCAAGATTGATCAGGGTAGTGGATCCACTATGATCACTTTTAATTGTTCTTCAGCATCTGGCAAAGTGTGTGTTTAAACAAGCCAGGTATGCTGCTTGCTGCTTGCTCAGAGAGATTAAGGATAGTGCTGCATCCAACTGGGCCACCCTCAGCCCACCCTGGGCCAGATGGGTATTAAGTAAGGGAAGCATCTGCATCATTTGAGTGTTTGCAGATGCCATATGAATAGACCCCATTGGAAACCAACTGAGCCACAGATGGTGCACCATGGCCTCCTGGAACTGTCATTGGGTCCCAGATTTGTGGTCTGGGTATCATTCCAGCAAAAGTTTATTGCTCCATAAAGAATTTAGGCAGGAAGTGAGATAGATCATGGATTAGATAGTGAAGTTTTGAGTTGGAATGGATGAGTGCTGCTGGTGGTAGGGATGAGAATGAAGAAGGAGAAGGAAGGTGGTGGCAGATGGGGTTTTGATGATTGGAGGTGACAGAGGATGGTGACAGCAGTGGTTGGGGGGATGGTGGTACAGGAGATGGACGTTGTAGGAAGCTGGTTATTGGGATGACGGGCTGAGTAGCTCAGGGAACCAGCTGAAAAGTCCAAAGCCAGGGATGGGAATTTGATCATGGTTGGGGGTGGCTAGGGAGGTGAGAGGGTTGCTTGGGGGAGGCATAGATTTCTGATCACCCGCTCCTTCTTCCAAAGGTGCCTGTCGAGGGTATTTACCAAACTTGCCCCAACAGCCCAGCTGGGAGGTCCTTCCTGGCTGAGATTTAGCAAACCTGTTTCCCTAGGAGGCCTCTCTTACCACAACAGACAGATGGGTGCTGATGTCAGCAGCAGTGCAAAGCTGTAAGTCAGCACTAATGGGGGTGGCACCTGAGGGCCAATGGGAGAGAGAGTTCTGCCCAGTTTGGCCTCCTCTGAGACCCATCCCAATAGGAAGACATCCTGGCCAGGTTCCTGGAATAGGTGGCAGGTTCATAGTGGGTGACTGGGGCTCAAATTTGGCAGCTCTGGGACATGGGAATTGGAGGGGCTTGTCGTGGGCCATCTGGTTTAAGCCTATGCAGAGAAAAGAAAGGCATTAGGATTCCCATTACCTGGATGAGGAAACTGAGGGCTTGGGAGGAGGAGAGTTGTACTTAAGGTTAGCTGGAGAGGCAGCAGCAGAATCAGGCTCAGAACTTCTTCTGTAACAGCACCTCCATTTGTGTACAAGCGTGGAAGTATTGGACAGTGAGCTCACAAGGACAGGAATCAGCAGACCCAGGCAGCCTGTTTCCTCTTCTGCAAAATGGGAGTGCCAAAAAGTTGCTCCTAGGGTGTGGAGAGGATTAGATGAGATGGGCATAGGTAAAGCACCCTATGAACATTAATTTTCTTTTCCCCACAGATCATTTGTCCTGGGTGGGAGTCTTCAGTGCACCTCAGTGTGTGTTTGTGTGTGCATGAGTGAGTGTGCTGTGTGTGTGAAAGCATGCACAAGCCCCTCCGTGTGTGTATGTGTTAGTGTATATGTGAGTGTGTGATTTGCAAATCCTAACCGGGCAGCCATTGTGAGGGGAAGCTGCAATGTTTACTGATCTTGGGTGATATTAGACGTTGGAGCCTCTAGGATTGGCCTTGCATGGGCTGAGGTGGCGGGACTGGAGTTGGAGGTGCTCTGGATCCCCTAGGCTGCTGCAAACCCTGAAAGCTGCTGCTCTGGACACCAATAGTGCAGGGCAGGGTTAGGCAGCTCCTGTTAGGGGCTTAGGCAAAGTCATCAAGTGACTCAGGAGTAGGTCTTTAGGAGGTCCCCCTGGGCATTTCTTGGGCAGCCTAGCCAGGGGTGTCTGAGCAGAGATGAGGGAATGGGCTGGTGAAGGCACCGGGGAGAGGCGAGGAAGCAGGGCTTCTCTCTCTGCCTCTTCAGGGCAAAGAATTCTGCTTTCTTTGTAGCTGGAGGTTACCTCACCTACCTCCCCTTGCTCTGGGAAGAGGCCTGAATATAAGTCAAGTCATTTGTGCTAATTGTTGACATTTTTGAGACGTGCCTTCCCTGGGAGTTTGGGGGCCTAGTATGCAAATCTATGCACATTATGTTCCATCAACAGAAAAATTGGAACCTCAGGGAACTGCTGGAGCAGAGAGGTTCTCCTTCTTCAGAACCGCTTCTAAGCTGCCTATAATTCCCCCCATTAAATTCACAGAGGCAAAATGTCTTGGATCCTGGAAGGTCAAGGCTGAGGCCAGATCACAATGGCTTTTCAGTCCATGGTCTCACTTTACAGATGAGGAAAGTGAGGCCCAGAGGGGACGCATGACTTGCTTGAGATTATACAGTCAACGGCAATGCTAGAGTCTGACCTGGCCCAGGATCGTCCAGATTCATTCTTTTACTTAATATGCACAACACATACACACACACACACACACACACACACACACACACACACAGAGCCTATCCTTCGCATAGTACCCGCAGCTTTATTTTGCTTCACAGCAGTACCTGACCTTGTATGTTTACATTTCCTTCTCCTTCTGCCTGACTAGAATAAAACTCCATGGGGGTGGGAAGTATGCTTGTTTTTTCACATTGTATTCACTGTCATATTGTCAGCATCTAAAATACAGAATGGTGGGATTCATTCATTCATTTGCTGGTCACCTCTCTGATGTGCCCTCTCCATTCCAGACCCTGGTGACACGGAAAAGTGTCAGACTTGGCCCCTGGCTCCTGGCTCAGGTGGCTTCAGGCCCTTTCTTCTGGGACCCAGTTGCCTGCGGGTGGGACGGATCCCCCTCAGCCAGGTCCCACTGGCGCTGACTCTGGAAGCTCACCCCAGGGGAGGAGAAGCTAGGGATGAGAATTAAGAGTCCTCCCCAAGGACCTCCCAGAGCAGAATCAGGGAAGCCCCCACGGCGCTGAGGAGACGCGGGGTGTGAACACAGTAGCTTGTGACCAGGGAGGTGGCAGCGGGGAGGAAGGTAGAAGCTCATTTGGGAGGCAGGGTGTGGGGACTTGGAGGGGAATCCTGGGAGGAGAGGGTGAGTGGGTACTGTGGAGGCTCTGGGCACTGGGTGTCTAGGGCAGGCTGTGTGGGGCGGGGGGGGCGTGAGAGAAAGAACGCTGGCATTTATTGACGTGTGGGGTAGGCTGTAGAGTGGGGACTGGCGAAGAAGGGCAAAAGGCCAGACTCCAGTCCCTGCACTTCATATGGGCAGAGTGGCAAGGCATTACATAAGCCTCAAGAAGAGCTTTGATCGAAGGCTTAATTTTCTCATCTGTAAAGTGGGGATAACATGAACCTGGGCATGGGGGCCTGGTGTCAGGAGGGAGGTGAGTCTCATATGAAGTAATCTGTCTGAACGCCCTCAGCCCACTGCTGGACCCCCAAACACAAGCCAGCCTGTCTTCCCAGCCCTTTCTCCCTTTTCCCAGGGTACATTCTCTGGGAAGTGGGGCCCTGTGGCTGCTGCCCTGTGGAGGGGCCAGTCACCATCTTCTCTGCTCCCTAGCCACTGTATGTTCATTTGCCCAAGAGGTTATCCAGTTTCCTCTGTCCTAGTTGACCAGAACCCTCTGGATTCTGTGGGTGCTACGGGTTTTCTGGCCGGGACCCAGGCCTACGCCTTGCTGGGGGCTGTGAGCAAGAGAGCAGCAGACCAGATTTTGCAAGCCTGAAATAGTTTATGGCCAGGCTGAGGCCAGGAGGAAGGAGGGCATGGCCCCAGGAATGCGGGAGGAATGCCTGGGAGGCCCGTTCCGTCCCCCACCCATCCTCAACTCCCCAGGGGGAAGGAGTACAGGCCTCAGGACTACTGGGCACTGGGCAGAGAAAGGGAAATGGTCTGGGCCCTGAGCATTCCTGGGGCTGGGGTGGTCGCAGGGCCAGTGAACGGGTATGTATGTGGCCTAAGTCTTTCTCCAGACATGAGTATCATCTCCTCCAAGGAGGACACCTGGATTAGACTTCTCTGTCTACTCCATTCAGTCTTTCCTACTTACTTGCCTGTAGCACCAAGGATACATATCTTCATTCCTGTGTCCCTCAGAGTGAGGGTTGTTTTTCCACGTGATGCAGGGCCTCTCTGTCTCCACTGTCAAACTGGGAGCTCCCTGAGGTCAGGGTTTGTGTTTTCCTTTCAGATTGAGAATTCCTTAAGGATTGAGGCTATGAATCTCCCATAGAGTGGAAGCCTACAAATGCTTCCCATGTCCAGAATGGGGTGGAAGTGGAACGACAAGATGCAGTCTCCACCCCCATTCCTTTAGATCCAAGATGGGATCTCCTTCAATCCTGGTTGGAAAGCAGGATAGCCTTCAGAGGGCCAGTTGAGTCTTGTGGACCAGACAGCAGCCTATGAAGAGACTTGGCCCTCCCATTTCCATCCATGTGAACACCTGGGGCCCCTATGTGGAGGCCAGAGGAAGCCAGGCCCCCGTTACCCATCTGGACAGTCCACTTGGCCCTGCTGGTACCATACCTTGGGCTTGCCCCCTCTGCATGTGGCCTGAGGTCTATTCCAGGAAGGGTGGGCAGTAGGGGGTTGAGAGTGGACAGGCCACAGGCTGTTAATGATACCTGCGTTTTCCTGGGCCCTATGGTCAGGCCATCACCTTCCCTTTCATGTTTGGCTCTGTCTCAGTGAGCCAGCAGGTGAGGTGGAGGCTAGGCAGGAGCCCCAGGGTAGGGGCAGCCATGCAGGCACAGAAGGAGGCAGAGGACTGGTGCCTGGCCACAGTCACAAGGTTCTAGCACCCTCAATTTCCATCAATGCCCCAGCTTTGTTATGGAAGACACAAGTTGCCAAAACTCTGGCAACTCTGGCAGGTCACACCCTGTCCTTTTACGGACATAGCTCTCTGGCCTCCATTGGCAGGACGTCTATTTCTAATTCCCACATACACTCCTAGACCAGCCTCATTTGGGTCAGTCTGTGGTCAGGGTCATGGACAAGCTTATAGGGTTGGGCCAGTCTGTGGCTAGAATTAAGGGTCTGAGATCTGGGTTTAGGGTCAGGCTCTGACCAGGATTTTGTGTCAGCCTGTTTTCTGGGTTAAAGGGATAAGACTTTGACTAGGTAGGACTAACAGTCAGTCTGTACCCAAGACTAGGGTTAAGTTTATAACCAGAAGTAGGAGGTCAGTCTGTATCCAAGCTTAGGGACCAATCTGTACCTGGGACCAGGAATATGAATTCCTAATTCAGGACTGTTCCTAGGATTGGGGATCAGTCTACACCTAGGATTAAGAGCCAGGATTGAGGATCAGACTGTACCCAGAAATGGAATAGTCTATACCCAGAATTAGGGATCAATGAGCATTGAGGGGTAGGCATGTGTTTTGTACTGAAACTGAAGCTATGACTAGGCCACAGAAGTTACCCTGGCCCAACTGGGCGTACAAGGCAGAGAATACAGTTTGCAGTTTGAAGGGGAAAGAGTTTGATGATCCCTTGGCCACCCTACTCTGCGTACCCACCTGCAGGAGTTACCTGGGGCAAAGTGGGGCACTTCATCACTCCCAGCCTTAGCTTCGACTTGATGAGGCACAAGAAACAGCAGCCTGAGCCCCACAAACCACGGTGCCTAGGCAAGGTCCAGTGAGTGGCTCAGAGGTAGCATTGCCCAGTTCTATGGCCAGGAAGAATCTTGAGCAACTCCACCACAGATGGCGCTTCTGTTTACACTGCACCTCTCGAAACTCATTCACCAACAGTTCATTCTGCAAATATTTCCCGAATACCTGCCATGCTTTAGGCCAGAGGTTCTCAAAGTTGAGTGCACGGAAGAATCAACTGGGAAGCTTGTGAAAAAGGCTGCCTCCTGGGCCCCCCTCTTGGGTATTCTGGAGCAGAAAGGCGGTAGGAGCTGCCCAGGAATCTGTACTTTTAATAAAGTTTCCTGGTGATTCTGCTGTGGTAGTTTAGGTCCGTGCTCTTGGGACCTGTCCTCAAAAGGCCCATCAAGTTAAAAAGGATTGCAGGAAACACCCATCATGCTGTCTGGTGAGTTCAGCAAGCCGGTGGGCATCTTCCAGGGCATTTGGAACAGAGGATATGCATGGGTGTTTTCAGAGAAGACCCAAGAAGACCTTGTGAGGAAGCAACAGTGAATTCCTGCCTCATTTTTGAAGAAAACTTTGTTGTCTTGTTGCAAAAATTGTCTGGAACGTACCTGTCTAGCCACCGCAAAGCCTTTTCACATGATTGGCAAGCTAGAATTCCGGCAAGCACACAAAAGATTAGCTCTGAGAGTAGAGGTGTAAAGCAAAACATACTTTTTTTTGAGATGGAATCTTGCTCTGTCGCCAGGCTCGTGTGCAGTGGCACGATCTCGGCTCACTGCAACCTCCACTTCCTGGGTTCAAGCGATTCTCCTGCCTCAGCCTCCCGAGGAGCTGGGATTATAGGCAGGCGCTGCCATGCCTGGCTAATTTTTTTTTTTATTAGAACGGGTTCTCATCATGTTAGCCAGGTTGGTCTCGATCTTTTGACCTCGTGATCCACCCACCTCAGCCTCCCAAAATGTTGGGATTACAGGCATGAGCCACTGCACCTGGCCGCAAAGCATAATTAATACATTAAATGGGGCAAAGGAAAAGAATGCATCTAAAAATGCTGTCTTCATCTAGTGGTAAGGAAGGAACAATGCACGACAGCCATTAGTATTAATAACTCACCAATTGTCTATAAACAGTCATCCTGTAAAGCACTGTTCAAGCAATGCAGTCAGCTTCGTTTAAACCACGGCCTTGTGCTTTGTCCCACTCTCCCTGCATAGTTTCACCCGCTTAGAACTTTGCCTGCAGTTGGTGTCTATGCAGGGCGTGTGATTGTTTTCATTTCCCAGATATTATCATATTGATTACACTTTTGCAGACAGCACATTTCTCTCTCCGACCTGCTCCTTGGTTAAGAATCCTGGTGCTGAAGCGCTCAGTCATTTTGAGGACCTCACTGAAGGCAGGGAGGTCGTAAAGGATGACTCTCCCCTCTGGGGTTGACCACCATGTGTCATGCTTCTGGAAGGTCCCAGAAATCTTTCCTTATTGAATGTTTCCATTCTTCCCTCTCAAAGTGAACAGATTTCTGGGTCTCTCTGCTCCTTATGGGGCAGGAGCTTGAGGTATTGTGCTGCTCAGAGGTGGAGACAGAACCAGACTATGTCCCAGGAGCTCCTGGAGGCAATACCCTTTCTGGCTGATCCTGAGATTCCAGATCCTCATGCACAGAGGGCTGGAGGTGACTCTCCATTTCTTTAAGCTGGGCTGTGAGGCACCTGGTCACAGGCCCCACAGGAAGTGGATACAGCCAGGAAGTTTTTATGTTTATCCCAGTTCAATTCTACCTTGTTGGTTTCAGCCCAGAGTTTACAGGGAGGTAGGGATTCCCTGGGCTTCTCCAGCTGGTAGGGGACATCCACAGCTCCTCTGGACACTCCCATGCCTACAGAGGCTCCCTCCCCAGGGCATCTCTTCATTTCATTCATTCATTAATTCAACAAACGTTCACTGAACACCCATTGGGCACCCAGTACAGCGCTAGGCACTGGGACCCACAGGTGGAAGGATGGCTCACGGTGTAGACAAGTGGGCGGCACAGAAGCAGATCATTTTTCTCTAGTATGGTACAAGTAGGCCAAGGGATTATAGGAGATAGGAGGGGGATCTGCTTCAGTCTTAGCTGGTCTATAGAAGGCAGGCAAGTCTTCATGAGAGTAGTCATACTTTATCTGAGTTTTAAATTAGAGAAGTGGGGAGTGGGCTGGGGATGTCCGGGAAGAGAATACAGCCTGCACTTAAGCCTGGAGGCTAGAAACCGCATGGCGAGGGCTGCTTTAGAAACCACCTGCTAGGGGCTAGATCCTGAGGTTCAAAGCAGGGAAAGTGTGGGCTCAGGCTGGAGAGGCCTGCAGGGGTGACATCGCAGCAGTGTGGTGGGGAGCTGGGGCCTTATCCTGTGGGTAATGGGGAGCCATAGCAGATTTCTGCTGGAAGGGAATGACCTGGTCAGATCTGTCAGCCTGACACTGTCTAGTAACATCAGTGTCTGATGCATCTTTCCCATGGCAGTGGGTTCCATGCACTTTTTCTTAACAGGGAACTCTGGGAAGGCGGGTTGCCAGAAGAACTCAATAGTGTCACAAGTCACTTGAATGTAAAGTTGTAAAATTTTGGGAAGGGAGAAGGCTTCCAAGACAGACCTGGACTTGGATTTCTTGCTGTTGGAGTTCTGGCAAGGCACTGAACCTACTTAGGCCTCAGTTGTCCTATCTGTAGAATGGGAGCAATCTAATATTTATGACCGAGTTGTGGCACGAATGAGAGAGCCTATATTAGAAACTGTCAGATTGTGTGGTCCAGGAGAGGGTGGAAGCCGGAGCTCATTCCCAGGACGTAACTCGGGGGTCAGAGCCTGGTATCCCTGCCCAGGGCCTTAGCACCATTCCCATTGCTGCCTGGGCAGCTGTCTATGACATCCTACCTTGTTTGAGGTCTGATGACAGAGCCTGGGGAGCTATCCCTACTATAAACTGTCAGGCCCTGAGTTTCTCCTGCCAACCTGGTACCTTGGCCCTGTGTGCCCTACAGCCAGCCAGCCCTCTGCCCCCGGAGCAGGGATGGAGATGAGAAGGGCCTGCCCAGCTTCCTACAGACCTCACAGTTGTGCAAGGCCACCTGAGTCCAAACAAACGGCAAACTTACCTCTTCCTGGCAGTTGCAAGCATTCTGGCCAGCAGGTGGCCAGGCTGTCACTGCTTGGGACAGCCAGGGCCCAGGTCCTAGAAAAGGCCTGCCTGACCAGGAGGGAACCTAGACTCATGTCTGTGCTTGACAGGATGGAAAGAGCTCTAGGCAGAGAGTCATGAATCCTGAGTTCTAGTTCCCTTACCAACTTCTGAATTGGTACCAACTACTTCCCCTACCAACTCACTGTGGAACTTAGGGCAGGTCCCTTCCCTTCTTTAGGCCTTAGTCACCTCAGCTGAGCCTGAGGAGTTTGGTTACAGTTGTCCAGGGTGCCTTCTATCTTAGTGTTCTGGGAGTCTGAGTTGCTGTCACCTGGAGGCTCTGGAGAGGTTGTGCATCCTTTCCCTAGCCTTGGGACAAGGGGCATGCCAACTCCTCTTCATTCATTCAGTATCAGCTCCAACATCAGAGAGCAAACTACAGGCAAGAGAACAACTATGTTTGGTTAAACATGACCTGTGTAAAAGTGAGGAAGATCTTTTTGGCTCTGACTTGGAAGCTTCCAGTTGCTACTTCATTTATTCATTCAATGAAATTGAAGAATAAATTCAGTTCATTCATTTGTTTAACAAATCTTATGGGGCACCTACTGTAAGCCAGGCAGTGTGCTAGGACATGGGATTTGATGGTGAACCAGGTAAGTAGGGACCTAGTCCTTAGCAGAGCATACAGGCAGCCCTCTTTTTCCTGGGAAGCTGGGATACAGCTGGCCCATGGGTGGTGGTGATAATAAGCCCAAGAACCATTGGGACCTCTGTCCATCCCAATGGTGTAGAGGGCCCTGTCCTAACTACTGAAGGGGAAGTGGAGGTGAGAGCAAATGCATCCTGGCCCCCAGGAAGCTCCCATGCTGTGCAGCTTCCTCCTTTACAGCAGGGAGGAAAGCCAGCTGATGCCTTGGGGACCAGTAGAAGCCATGTTTCAGCAAGCATAAGCCAGGCCCTAACTCAAAGGGCTCTGGTGAGGGCAGCCTGCAGTTCCCAAGGAGGAGCCATTTCCTCCAGGGCCTCTTTCCTGGCTTTTGGGCTAATTCAATATTCAGTGAGAAGCGGGTACAGATCAGGGGTTGGGAGAATGGCAGATGGACATGGAACCATACCCCTTTGGGTCTGGGGGAACTGTCGGTGGGAGTGATCATGCCCTGGGAAGGCTCTGGGTCTTTCCAGAACCTGGAAGGTGGAGCAGGTCTGCCCTGGCCCACATGAGCCATTGACCCCTTGATGTTCCCACAAGCAGAGCCCTACCCCAACACCTAGCAGAGGCAAGGATGTTAGCAGAGGGCTGTCCTGCCCCGGGGGGCTTGGCCCATGAGGGGGTGCCTTGAATAAGGGTAATGGGGATCTGGATCAAGCTGCCCTCCCTCTATGCTCATGGCCAATTCAGCCATCTGCTCTCGCTGCCTGGCCTTCCAAGCTCCCAGGGAAAGGATGATGAGGCCCAGGACAGGCATCTTGCCTCTGCTTTCCCCAAACTCCTTCCACCAGACTCCTGCAAAATTCTAGAGGGGCAAACACTGAAGGCCCCCTTCTCTTTTTTTGTCCCCTCCCCATCACTTATCTTTCAATAATCCCCATCTTACTTAGGCCCCTGCTGAGCTTGGCTTTTGGGGCAGTTTTAGACAGCATATTTAGTGTTCTGTCAATGTTAGCTAAACTGATGTAACTTGGGGAAACTGAGTTCCAGAGGGAAGACAAGGGCTTGCCAAAGTTCATTCATCCAGCCAGGGCTGAGATGGGACCGGAACCCAGCTTTCCTCAGGTCCCCAGGCTGGCTTCCCACAAAACTCTAGGCAGGACCAGCTGGAAAACTCGTGGTGCCTACTGCAAAATGAAAACGCCAGACCGTTTGTTCAAAAACAAATAATTTCAAGACGGTGACAGTAGAACATTAAGCCAAGTGTGGGGCTCTTCTCAACCTGAGCCCAAGCCGCGGTCCGTGAAGCTGGCCCTTATTACCCTAGGGCTGGGGAAGGGACGAGAGGGAGAACCCCTGCCAGATCCCTCCTGGGCGGTCAGAGGGCACGTGCCTCACCACTGGAAGGTTCCCTGAGCCAGCCAAGCCCTTCCTATTGCCAAGATGGGTAAAACCATAGTTTAGGGATCCCTCTGGCCCAGTCACTGTGGTACGATGCCAGGCCTCCAAAAGATAGGGGCAAGACAGACTCAGAAGTGTGTCTTTAGAGCGGCTAACTGCCTTAAACATCCCCTGCTGGAAAGTTCTTGGGAGCCTGGGAGGGATTGGAGGTGCAGCCACCGCCACCAGCAAGGGCTCCAGGCTGAGTGATGAGGGAGGTGCAGAGGGGAGGAGGCTGCACAGTTCCTACCACCTTACGCAAGAGGGAGAACAAAGGGGCTTTGCTGGGAGGTATTAGAAGATTAAGTGGCTGAGTCCAGGACAAACTCAGCAAGCCCCTTGGGACCTGAATTAGCAATAGCAACTGAAAGCAGGGAATTAAAGCTCCTGGCCGTGGAGCAGAGGCCCCCCACCCCCTTTAGTCTCTGCCTGGGCCTCCTCAGAGAGCTAATCTGCTGCCCTGCCTGAGTTCCTGCCTGGGGCCTGTGTGAGGGGCCATCCCTTCCACCCAGAGGCAACTGGAGCCTTCCTGGGGAAGGAGCTGCCTGACCTCTGACCCCTGACCTCTGGGCACAGGCTCCGAGCAGGCTGGGTGGCCCAATTTGGACTCAGAGCCGAGGCCAGCCTCTCGACTCCACAGCTGGCTGAGCTGTGAGTTTGAGAGAAACCACTGCTCCTCTCTGGGCCTCTCCTTCCTGCTAATAAGGTGGGGATCTGGGGCCATGGACTCAATGGCCATCCCAAGGAGTCCTTGAACTGGTTCCATCAGGCATCAGGGAAGCCTCCTCTCAGTCACGTGAAGCCTGATGGACAGGAGTGACCCTATCACAGCTGGGACTTTGAAATGTTAAGTTGATGGATGTGTGATCAGTCCAAACAAAGGAGAAATTCTTCAAGTTCCCACAGTCTAGTCCCCACGGACCTTCCCGGTTCCGTCTCTTAGTGCTTCCCATGTTATAGTTTTTGCCGCAGCAACAGCATGTTGCACGCGCACTGCGATCTCCTCCCTTTGAACCTTTGCTCCTGCTCTTCCCATGTCTGGAATTCCCTTTCTGGGCTTACGCTTCACTTCTCAAGGTCCCCTCTGGCAAAGCCCCTGGAATCCTCCCTCAGGCCCCGCCTCACTCTGTCGGTGCATTGACCAATGTAACAGTATGCTTTGTGTCTGTCTTTCTCTTCTGAGAGACTGCAAACTTCTTGACAGCCGGGGCCTCGAATCACCAGCCTCAGCACAACTGCTGTTGCATCGCAGGTGCCCGGCCAACATGGGACCTGGGCCCAGAAACACAGGGGTGGCCCGACACCTTCAGCGCTCATCATGCCTAGGGGAGATGAGGATGACATGGCAGCAGTTATTGAACTGCCTGTGTGTTGATGGCAGAGGTGAGAATTATTACAGGGCAACATGAAAATATAAACTGGGGGGCAGTCTGTAAGTAAAGATGTCCCAAAGAGATTTGACATGAAGGTGGTGAAGAGCATTCCAGGCAGAGAGAACCAAAGACCAAAGCGGGAGTGGGGAGAGGGGGAGCAAAAGCTGGGAGTGGCTGAGAGGGTGGGAGCTATGGCTGGGGTGGGCAGGCCAGCCCTCATATGCTGTAGAAGAGATTTTAGACCTTATTCCAAGAGCAATGCAAAGCTAGCTATTAAAGGGGTTTAGGCGGTGAGTGAGCGGGGTGATGAGATTTGCATTTCTAAGAGATCACTTTCGCTGCAGCGTGGAGAGTGGATTAGGAGGGACAAGAGGCTATTGCGGTCATGAGAGGAGACAGAGAGGGGATGGACAAATTGAGAGATTCAGGGTCGGAGCTGACAGAACTTGAAGACTGACCGGATTTGTAGGGAGAGGGAGAAGGAAGTGGGGCTCTCCAGTTACCAGCTCGCTCCTCACAAGGGGCAGTGGGTGGTGCTGGTCAGACCAATGTGTGTGTATTATGTACTGTGGACCATGTGAGCCGTGGCATGGGCAGGTGTGGCTACAGCCAGTCTTCCGCCTCAGAGCAGCCCTCTTAACTGAGCTCCAGGGGATGGGAGTGAGGCAAGGCTGCAGCTGCCATGCTGTCCGCCACTGTCAGAGTGCCAGGACAGCTGTAGGTATGTGTGGGAGGATACAGAAATCCACGTGGCATGGATATTACCCATGACCCCAGACTCACAGCTCTATTCACACACTGGCTTAGATATAAACATGGGCCATGTGCACATACTGGACATCCAGATTTACATAGCACATGCCCCAGACAAACACATATTTCCATGTGTACACAGAGCTATTAATGATGACATAATAATAACCAACATTTATTGGGTGCTTGATATGTGCCAGGTATTATTTTAAACCCTTCATATGAATTGCTGTTTAGCCTCACAACAACCATGTGGAACATAAAAATTATAATCTCTGTTTAGAGATGAAGACGCCAAGGCCCAAAGAAGTCACATATCTTGCCCAAGGTCATGTGCACAGCAAGTAAGGGGCAGAAGTGGGATTTGAACTCATGCAGTCTTGCTACAGAGTCTAAGCTCCTTGTTACTACACCATTTAGTGTATTTACCACTGATGCTCAGCTGCTGCCTGGTACACAATCCCACAGAAATGCACCAATATCAACAGGGTGTGCTGATAGTAGGTATATGAGTATATCACGTGTGTACTCCCAGGCATGTACACATGGGTGCCTAAATATCATACAGTGCATACTGTACATAATACACATACACTTATGATCAAGGCAAAAATGACTGCAGAGCTATTATGGGTGCACACATATGTACATTCATCTACATGCAGTATACATATTCAGTTCACACATGTACATATGTATGCATATGCAAGCACATATGCAATAACATATGCACACAAGACAGTATGCACTCATGCACACATATGCATGCACACTCCACACAGATGCAGAATGCATACAGTAGACATACTTGCACACTAGCACACACACATGCAGCACACTCAAGTCCATGTGTACACACACAGTAACATGTACACACAGCTCACATGCATTATGTACACTTTCTCATTTGTGTAGTACACACATGTTCGTATATGCAACACACAGGTGGTGCACACTAGCAGAAGCATGTGCACACGTAGGCAGTACACACAAACACTCTCACCCTTCCTCACATAGGGCAATTTATGACCGTTCAAGCTCATGTCCGGACTTCCCATTAACATTAATGAGGTGATGTTGCCTGGGTATTTGGAAACACTTGTCCTGCAGGGGCGGGGGTAGAGGGTGGCGGTGAAACGGAGAGGACAGGGAGGCCATGGTCACAGAGGAACAGCTAATTATCCGGCTGACCAAGGTTTGATTGTTTTTCCCACGCCTTTCCCCAGTGTCCCCAACCCAAGGCCAGGTTCTGGCTGTACCAGAGGGTGTTGGGGGCAGGGAGCAGGGATAGGACAGGGGAGGGGAAAAGGGGGACAGGAGAAAATGATGGGGGCAGGTGGTGAATGACCCAAATTTCTGTGTCATCTCCTCCCTCATCCTTTTTGCCTGGAGCTATCTGAATTGTTTCCTGAAATGGTTCAAAATTCCTAAAGGGTTGTGTCTCTGTGGCCCTTTTCTCCCCACAATCCTTGGCAAGAACCTTCTATCAGAGTCAAATTTGACATCTATGTTTCAGGAGCTTTTATTTGCTGGCCCAGGGGCCATAAAAGGAGTCCTGATCCCACGCTACCACCTCAATATCTAGCACAGTACACAAAGGTCATCCCTTCTTTTCTTCATTCATTCTCTTAGTCAACATTTATTGACCTGGAGACACTGTTCTTTTTTTATTTTATTTTATTTTTTATTTTTATTATTATACTTTAAGTTCCAGGGTACATGTGCACAATGTGCAGGTTTGTTACATATGTATACATGTGCCATGTTGGTGTGCTGAACCCATTAACTCGTCATTTACATTAGGTATATCTCCTAATGCTATCCCTCCCCCTCCCTCCACCCCACGACAGGAGTATGTGATGCTCCCCACCCTGTGTCCAAGTGTTCTCATTGTTCAATTCCCACCTATGAGTGAGAACATGCGGTGTTTGGTTTTCTGTCCTTGCGATAGTTTGCTCAGAATGATGGTTTCCAGCTTCGTCTATGTCCCTACAAAAGACATGAATTCATCCTTTTTTATGGCTGCATAGTATTCCATGGTGTATATGTGCCAATTTTCTTAATCCAGTCTATCATTGATGGACATTTGGGTTGGTTCCGAGTCTCTGCTATTGCGAATAGTGCTACAATAAACATATGTGTGCGTGTGTCTTTACAACAGCATGATTTATAATCCTTTGGGTATAAGCCCAGTAATAGGATGGCTGTGACCTGGAGACACTGTTCTAAGCAGCTCAGCAACTACCTCAGGTCTCCTCAGTCTATGTAAAACCTTTTCCAAGCAGAAGTGAGTGAGTGTGGGCTTACCACGAACACCTCAGTTAGAGAAATGCCTCCCAAACCTTTTGGGCATTAAAATAACAATGGGAAATGACAGTAATATAAGCTCCGTAAAAGCAAATTGCCTTTGCACACCTCTTCCCCACTTGCAGAAGTGTCTTTCACATACCTGATTCATCGGAACACACAGCAGTCCTGTGCAGTTAGCAGGGCAGATACCATTCCTATCGCACTGATGCAAAAACTGAGGCTGAGAGAGGAGAAGTTTGCCTGTGGTCATGTGATTAGCGAGGACCAAGGTTGAGGCTTGAATCTTTTCAGCCACTTCTCTGTGAATCACATGTTTTCATTTCTTCATGGAACTTCCTCCCGAAACATGAAATGAATTAGACTTTCTGTGCTTCTGGGGAATATTCTGATCTGAGATGCCTGCATCTCAGATGCCAGGGACTCATTGATCTGAGTGATAGGGTGGAAGGTGGAGGCTGTGGTCCTCAGCCACAGATCAGGAGCTCTGGGAGAAACCTAGGTGGCCACCCTGTCCCCGGGTTATTTCATGGGTGGAGACATTGAAACGTTTTTGAGCCCAGATGGTACAGGATGACTGTGGGGTTGGGAGGCAGATTAAGGATAAAAGGGCTGGAATGCGGCCTCCACAGAGCCCAGGTATAGACGCTGTCTCCAGGCAGGTCTGCCTTAGGATTTGTTAGCTGTTTTCAAAACAAGGGAAACTGTAGCCCTGAAAGTCATCAGGGTGACAATATTTATTGAACACCTACTACTATATTATGAAATCCTGAGCTTGATACTAGATATGGTGGGGGAATCAATGGATACAGCTCTCAAGAACTGGGAGTCTGGTGGGGAAGAAAGAGTCCCAGGCTTGGTGTTACAGAGCCTAAGCCTGAGTTTTGCGATTTAAGGGTCATTCATTTTGTATGATCTTGAGGGAAAGTCACATTAATCTTGCTAAGTCTTAGTAGTCTAATCCACAGAATGGGATGCTCCTACCTTCCTTCAAGGCTGTTGTTACAATTAGACATGTAAAACGCCTGGCCCAATACCCCTGTCAGACATCATGTTCAATTTACCTGTCCCTTTCCTCCTGGTTTCCTGCCAGACTGTTTACTACCCCCCTTCTCCCTCCCTCCCTCCCTTCTGGCCATTTCCTCATTATTGACCACCTCTTTTGGAAACACCTGAATTTTTGGCCCAACTCTGTCAACTGCCCCACCTTCCCCAGCCCTATCCTAGCTTGAGCGGCAGTGAGAATCCTCTTAGGAGGGGTGCTGAGCTGCACTTTGGGGCCCGGGGTCAACAGCCCTCCCCCGCAGCCTCACCTTTCACCCCTCCCCACCCCCAGAAGCCAGGAGACCCAGAACACGCCCCTCCCTCCCTCCCTGTGAATCTGGCTTCCTCAGTCAAAGGCATTGCTTTTCCAGGGAGAGACTCACTTCCCCTGGCTAGGAGCTCTTAACAGCTGGTGGGGAATTGAAGCCCTTCCTTAATGTCCTTGAGGAACCGACTCCGGAGAAAGCCGGCAGACCTAAATCTACAGGTCCACAGCCCCACCTGTAAGGGGGTAGCTTGAAAGCCCACCCTTCAGGGGATATTTGCTCTCCTCTCAACTCTGCAGCTGAGTCCTGCTAGGTGAGGATGGGGAAGGGGAACTGTGAAAAGGAATCTTTTTCTGGCTGAACAGAAAATGACCCCTGATGAGGTCGGTGGGTTCACGATCTGTCAGGCTCTGCAGGACCTGAGCAGACTTCTCCTTTCTGCCTAGGCAGAGAGCACCCAGATGGGGATGAGGACTTCTGGGTCCCTGCCCTTGCTGGGTCACTGCCTCCAGCTGACCTCACGTCTGCTCTGTGGGCCTCAGTCTCTTGCCCTGTAAAATGGGTGAGTAATAACTGCCCCCTAGCCTGATCAAACTGGAATGTTACGGGCATTCTGAGACTATGAATGTGAAACACCTTTAAGTGCCTGCAGTATGGTAATGGTAATTCAGATGGAACTGGGTCCCTGTGGGGACTTGGATGGGGCTGTGGGGTTCAGTCTAGATCACAGTGTGTTCCTGGTGGGCATAAGGGCTGCTCATGCCGAGGGGCCATACTTTACTGGCTGTGCCCCTTTTCCAGCTGTAAAAGCCGTAAAAATGCCCACTAAACAGAGTCAAAGATGCCTCAGAATTCTTTTCAGGGGTAGTGAGTCCTACCAATGCTGCCAATACGAAGAGCTGCCTGCTGGCTCCCTGGGTACCCTGGTCAAGCCCCCTGGACTTAGCTGTTCCCTCGGGAAGGTGGTCTGGTGGGGATCTCACCGTGTCCCAGCTTCAGGGCAGGGTCCGGCCAGGGGCACCTTGCGGGGGTGAATGAGTGGGGGGTGCCTAGAGACAGTGGGCTGGGAGGGGACCAGCCAGGAATGTGAGGAGGGAGAGCAGAGTGTGGGAGCAAACAGTGGCCTGCCATGGGGAGCCAGAGTATGGGTGTGGAGATGGGAAGGGGGTGGACACTGGCTGAGAGTGAATGGAGATAAGGACAGGGGCTGCCTGATTGCTTCCTATAAAAGAATTTCACACTGGGCTGTGAACCTGTCCTCCAGCATTTGACCAGCACTGGTGTGGAGTGGGTTTGGGAGGGGGCACAGGGCCCTGGAGTTTCTCCCTAACCCCCAAGCCAGGCCTCTGTGCTTTCTCAAGAGTCTCACCAGAATAGCCCGAGACCTTCACAGGGAGAGCTGAACTCTGCCTGCTGTGGGTCACATGAACTTTATACCTAAAGCTCAAGAGTTCTTTCTAAAAAAGTGCCTGGAGTGCTTACATGTGCAATTGTGCTTGGAAAATCAGGGGTGCAGGGGCACTAGGCCAAGAAGCCTCTTCTTTCCATTTCATCCTCGCTGTACGATTGAAGGCAAATTGTCTCACCTCTCTGAGACTTTGGGTCTACTTATCTGCACAATGGGGACAAAATAACCTCTATCCACCACTGCAAGGGATGTGGGGCCAGGGGAACCAGTGTGAGCCTCTGAAATAAACTGATAGGACCCCAGTGGTGGTCTTTGTGGGTGGGTGGGAGGCACTCTGGTGGGACGTCAGGAGGAGGGGGAGGGATGTAGAACTTCTAAGCACCTCCTTTGCCCAGCTCACTTAACAATAAGCACATGATTTAATGTGGCCAGTAAATCCTTTTCCACCTCCGCTTCTCAGCTACCACACGACAGGCTCGTAATTCAGTTTTAAACAAGTCTAGGATTAGGGCTGCAGCTGTGGGATGCCGGGGATGTCTGCATGTGTGCAAAGAGTGCCTCTGGCCCAGTGGGGCTGAGTACGCTGCCTGCCATGCAGGAACAGGGGAGGAGCTGGGGTTGAGTCCATGAAGCTAGGAAAGAAGGGGACCTGGCACCTCTTTCAAGAGGAGACCTCATGCCCTTGGGGTGTGTTTAGGGCCTTGCAGAGGAATTGCTGGAACCACAGAGTCTCAGGGCTGGAAGGGACCTTAGGCCCCATGATACAGCCAGGCCCTGGGCCACAGTAGGAAACTTTGGAAAGGGGGAGAAGAGGGGAAGCCGTCATGTTGGTCTCAGTTTTCACATGTTGAATTTATTTGAAGCAGGGCCTGTTGCTAAATTCCCACGAGGATGTATGTGTCAGTTTTTCAGAACCTGAGGGTTGCGGAATAAGGACGGAGAGGAACCCTGAAACCCCAGCCCAAGTTTGAGGATGAGAGGAGGTGGGAGCGGCAGGGGCAGTCTTCCAGCCCAGGAAAGGCTGTCCTGCGGAGCACAGAATGGGGCTGTGTGGGGGCCACCCCAATGGGCAGCATGAATATGATGGGGGAGAACAACTAAGACAGGCTACCTTGAACCCCAAGCTTTGCAGCAATAAGAGGGTTGCCCTGGAAAGTAAGGAAGTGAGCTCCCCTAGTATGGAAAGAGAGCAAGTGAGGAAAGAGCACCTTCCAGCTGCTACAGAGAAGACCCAGGACTGCCCAAAGGGCAGCCAACACAGCATTTAAGAACCTGCACAGCTACATAGGCAGACCACCCTGGTTCAAATCCCAGCCTCGTCAGTTACCAGCTACATAGGCCAGGTTACTTTGTCTCTCTGAGGCATTTGATATGAGGATTAAATAAAGCAGTAATTCAATAACTGTTTTCCCATTTCCCCCAAAAGTCTCTTAATTTAATTTTTTATTTTTTTGAGACAGAGTCTCACTCTGTTGCCCAGACTGGAGTGTAGTGGCACAGTCTCAGCTCACTGCAACCTCTGTCTCCCTGGTTCAAGTGATTCTCCTGCCCCAGCCTCCCAAGTAGCCTGGACTTACAGGCGCCTGCCACCAGGTCCAGCTAATTTTTGTTGTTGTTGTTGTTAGTATTTTTAGTAGAGGTAGGGTTTCACCATGTTGGCCAGGCTGGTCTCAAACTCTTGAGCTCAAACGATCTGGCCACCTCAGCCTCCCAAAGTGCTGGGGTTACAGCAGGTGTGAGCACCTGGCCCAAAAATATCTCTTTAATTCTCTACTCCAAAGAAACAAGCCTTTCCCAGTGGACTGGCCTGCCCCAGGGCATGGTGGGATGTTTGCCTCAGGGCTGGAGCATAGTTTGCCTCAGGGCATAGTGGGGCATTCACCCTAGAGCATGTTTGCCCGGGGGTGTTCCACTCCAGGGGATAGCAGAGTGTTTGCCCCAGGGCATGTCACATAATGGGATGCCATAGTGCGATGTTGGTCCCAGGGCATGATGGGATATATTCACCCTGGGGCATGATTGGGTGTTTGCCCTGCATATTGGCCTGACTTCTTCACATACTAGCTAGATCCTGGGCTCCCAGGACACCTGGTGCTTTCTTGTTTTCCTCTGTTTTTTTTGACCTTCTCTTTTATCTGCTCTGGGGAAAAGAGACACCAGGATCTCATCCACCGCTCTGGCTTCTGCCACCACCTTTGCCTCAAGCACACCCTGCATCCCCTGTCTGAAGCCCTCACCTGTCTCCAAGACCCCTCCCTCCTTTTCTCCCAATGAGACCTGCTCCTCCATGAAGTGAGCCCAGCCATGATTCCAGAGCCCTGTTAGCCGACAGCCACCACAGAGTTGAATGCAGGGTTATTTACAGGAGTGTGAGCGGGATCAAGGGAATCAGCATGGGATGGAGAAGTCCGGGCAAGAGCAAAGGCCAGAGACACCTCTGGGCCTGAAGGGCCCAGGAGCAACTGCTACTGGAGCCTGGTGAAGGCTGTTGCTGCAGGAGAGGGGTCACCTGCTAGGAGCTGTGCAGCCACAGATAGAGGGATGTACCCACCACACTGTGGTCTAGCAAGGTTGCTGGAGGTGCCTCTCTCTCCTCCCAGCTTCAGATTATCTGCTGGTGCCTCCCATTGACTGAATTCAACCAGAAGCCAGAGGGCAGGAGAGCCAGGGTGAGGCAGTCCATGGGGGTCAGCCCCCCAGAACATAGAAGGGTAGAAAATGAAGCTAGGGAGAATGCCAGCAGAAGCCCCAGCTCTGAGAGTGACTGCCTTGGCGCTCTGGCCTCAGCCCTTCTCCCCAGCAACCATGCCCCATGTACCCTCTATGTCTCCAGCTAAACATGCCCCTGAGCCTGCACTACTCCAATCTGCCAAGTCTGCACCTTTACAATGCTGTTTCCTGGGCCTGGAAAGCCTTCTCCTAACCTCCTGTCTTAGCTGAGGCCTGCTCTCGCTTGGGACTCTTAGCTGAGGTATTGCCCCTGTCCCCAGGCCCTGAGTCTGAGCTTTCAAAGCCTCCTAGGCCCATCTCCAGCCAGCACTTAGCGCTCCTCATGTTCTGGTTTCTTATTCTGAGGGTCTAGGAGAGTGTCCAGCACACAGTAGGTGTTCATTTAAATGTTTCTTGCATTGAATTCTAGTACCATGCCACTGTAGAAGGGTTCTTTGCTATCAACTTGGAAGCAGAAACCATGTCTAACTCTGCTGAGGATTCCCCTAGCACCTGATACAGGGGCCATTTAAATCATGCCTGTTGATTGTGAGTAAGTGAGTATGAGGGAGGCAAAGCCGACCGAAAAAAGTGGAGCATATAAACCATGTCCTCTGAGAGTTCAGGAGATGTTGCTTCTAGCTAGGAAGAGCCAGGGAAGATGTTACAGAGGGGCTAACTCGGGAGGCCACCTTGAGGGATAGATGGGTGGGGAAGAACACTTCTGGTGGGGGAAATGGCATGAACAAAGGCCCAGAGGCAAGCAAGCAGATGGAGGTAGGACAGGGTCAGGAAATACATGGAGGAGAGGTGGAAGTCATCTTGTCAGCCTCCAGGCTAGGAAAAGTCATTCCTCTATGTGGAGTCTTTCCTGCTCTCTTCCTCCAGCCTTTCTTCTCCTTCTGTCCAGACCCATTTCTGTCCCACCTCCTCCAGGAGTTCTACACATCCATCTACGCTGCTCTGCATTCCTGGCTACTCCAGCTTCACACCACAGAGCCTGTGAGCCACACCCAGGAGCTCTGCGTAGGCTCCAGAAGCCTCTTCTCTCTTACCTCCCTCCTTCGGGGCCTTGGCTCAGAGCCTCTGGGGGTTGGAGCTGTGAGTTCAAGTTTGGGCAGGAGTCTGCCTACCCCCCAGGGACGTGTTGAGACCATCTGGGCCTCAGGGAGCCAGACACAAAAACCGCCAGTCAGTGGAGCCGGGTGGCTGGCCACAGTGTGCCAGCCTGGGTGTCCGCCCTGTCTCTCCCTCCCCTCCCTTCTCTGAGGGATGTCCCCAGTGGACTGGCTAGTGGCCCGGGGCTCTGAGGGGAACGTGCTTTCTGCAGGCTGTGGCTGAAGAAGGATAAACCGGCTGTCCTGCCAGCTCTGTGTGGGGAAGAGGGAGGTGACCCTAGCCAGCTAGGCCCCCACAGGATGCCAGCAGCAGGCAGAGTGATCAAGGCTCTGGCCTCTGCCCCCTACCCCACTGGTCATTTTCCCCTTGGGATCCTTGATGAGGAAGTCAGAGCTTCCAGTACTGGGTGGGTTGTGGGGGCAGATAAACCCCAGGGGAATGTTTCTGGATGTAGGCTCAGGGCCTAGGAGAAAAGCCCATGCTGACTGGGATCTGGGACGCACTGACTTCTCAGGTACAGAGCAGCTGGCTCTGGGGAAAACCGGAAAACCAGGTTTGTGTTCCCCAGCTGGCTCCCTGTGGTGGGGTACAGGGAAGGAGCTCCTCCTGTGGTCGCTTGCTTGGGGTCTCTCAGGCTCCGCTGGGGCTAAACACTGGGCTGAGCTCCTGTCATTCTTCAGTCATCTACAAAGCTCCTACTGTGTGTCTGGCGCCCACTGGCCCTCAGAGGATGTCCGAGGCCAGAAAGGCTCCAACAGATCCTCTTGACCTCCTCTCCAGCCCCTCCCCCAGCCCTCCCAGGCCTGAAGGGCAAGGCAGCCATGGAAGAGGGGGTGCTTAGCCCTGCTCCAGTGATGCAGAGAGGGGCCTCCTCTGAGAGGAGCCAGGCATAGAGGAGTGGGCCCCAGGGGATGAGGCTGTATTAGTGGGTGAGCAGCGTGAACAGGGCTTGCTTCCCAGTGGAGGAGGGCAAATCCAACTCAGGGCTCACTCTCACCCTCCATGAAGCCCCGCTGCAGGGTCGACTTCCCCAGCTGTTGGTTTTCTCTGAGAATAATAGAAAGAATCAAGATGAGGTTCCCATTTCCTTCAGATTCACATGTTGATTCAATCCTTCCATCCCTCCTTCCCTTGGTGCTCACCTTGTGCCTGCCTGCCTGCCCGCCTCCCCACTCCTTCCTTCCTTCCTTCCTTCCTTCCTTCCTTCCTTCCTTCCTTTTTTCCTTCCTTCTCCCCTTCCCTCCCCTCCCCTTCCTTTCCCTTCCCTTCCCTTCCCCTCACCTTTTCCTTCTTTCTTTCCTTCCTTCCTTCCTCCTTCCTTCCTTCCTTCCTTCCTTCCTTCCACTCATCTAAGTACCTGATAGATACTTGACCTTCTGCTGGAATCTAGGAATCTAAAGAAGTGGGAGATGGGAGTTCTTCATCTTTTTGGAGCAAAAATCTTGATGAGTAATGAACAATATACACCCCCTCTCCCAGAAACTTGCCTGTTACCAACCCCGGTAAAAATTCTGGGCTGCTGTCAGCCTAGCGGGGGAGGCAAACATGAAACCAGGAACTAAACATGGGATAAGAAATGCTAAGTGGGTTTAGTTTCTGGCTTAGTCTCTTACTAAGTCTCTTACCTTTCTGAACTCCAGTTTCTTTACCTTTAAAAAGGTGATAATTATATCACCTCCCAGTGTCATTGTGGAGAATGAATGAGATAAACTCTAGAAAGTTTATCTAGCAGTGCCTGGTATATATAGGTGTTTATAAATGTGAATTCACTTTTCCTTGCCTGCATTGCATACTTGAGGGATGCAAACTCCTATGAGAGTCCTAAAGAGAGAGAATAAACACTACCAGCAAGGAGAGGGTTAGATTTGAATGGGTTCTGAAGGATGAGTAGGAATTTGCAATCATTTCTCTCTTTTTTAAATTATAAAAGTTCTGTGTCCATATCACCAGGGTCCAGACATGGTGCTGGCAGTTCTACTTATCAATAATGTCAGTGCTTGTCTAGCACTCTCTCTCTGCCCTGTACTGATCTAGACATCTTGCATTTGTCAACTCAAAGGTTATCTCATAATCCTAGGAGACTGGTGCTAGCATTACTCCATTTTACAGAAGAGAAAATGGAGGCACAGAGAGCTAAAACTGTCACAGAGCTGACAGGTAGGAGAGCTGGGATCTAAACACGTGTGTCCTGGCTCCCAGAGTCCTTGGTCTGAACCATTACCCTACTATATTGCCTTTCCAGAGTGGCTCTGTTTTTCTCACTAAAATCTGAACTTCTGACTCCTACTCATCTTCTTGTAGATTGCTTCTGTTGGAACAAAGGATCTAGGAGAAAAAAATGGAAGTCCTAGAGAAAATCTACAGCCTCTCCTGAAAATACGAGTCCAACTTGAAGCACAGAGGCAAGACCGAAGGGCGTCTCCAGAGGACCAACTTTAAGGAGTGGTGGGAGCATCAGCCAGGAGCCAGGAGAGGTAGGTTTGGGTTTCGGTTCTGCCATTTGTAAACCAGCCTCTTCAGGTTTCAGTTTTGTCCATTTGTAAATGAGCATGTCAGTTCCATGGTCCTGGCATTGGAGTGAGGTCTATAAAAGCCCTTGAGCCCGCTGCCCTATGTGCCTCTCGTGGCATTACTAAGGGTCACTCCTGTACCAGGGTCTCATATCTGCCTCCAGGGCACAGGCAGGTGACCTGAGAGGGACCAGGTTACTTTAGTTTCTCATAAAGAACCTGCCAATGCTCTTCTGTTAAAATACCAGCCCTCTCCCCACAGTTTCCCAGAGACTTGCCCAGGAGAGCAGGAGCGGTGCAGCAAATGCCCAGATCTGGGAATCGGCTCTCTATCAGAAATCTATTTTGTAAATTGCATCCTATATTCTAAGTCATGAGGTCAGATTACTGGCTATTTAAAAAGATCTGTGGCAAATCCCTTTGTAAAGTGGGGAGAGTTCCCTGAGGGCGTCTTTGTAGAAATCTAAGTTTGTTTAAAGGGAAACGAGACTTATCCTGGGCTCCCATTTTACAGAGCAGGAAACGAAGGTTCAGAGGGTCCATGTACTTCTCTCAGGACCCAGGTTGGGATAGAATCTTAGCAGAAAACAGGCCCCACCCGCTGAGAGGAGCTGGGGAGGGAGCGGACTCAACGTGCCATGGCAGGCCAAAGCAGAGAATGGAAGCAGAGGCCTGTGCTGCTATGTGGGAGAGCTGGCAGGGTGGACTGCCCAGTGGAGGGCCAACCAGGGGTCTAGGTATCTAACAGTCCGTCTTGGGTCAGTGGACCTCATTCACTTGGATAAGGCAGCACAACTTTGTCAAACACCCATTGCCTACCAGGGTCTGTCAGTGCCCAGTGCAGTGCCTGGCACAGAGTTGGGGCTTATCCAGTCATCACTGGATGATCACCCAGCAGTTCTAGGATCAATTCCCCTCCTTAGTGGCTGGCAGACTCACAGCGGGGAAATAAGTCAGGAATGGAAAGCCTTATGCTTCCATAGACTTTTCTAGATCGCCCTCTATGTGCTTAGGGCAATGCTTGGAGCTGCTAGGGAAAGGGATTCTGGCTAGAGACAGGGTGGGTAGTGGAAAAAACAGGAGCTAAAGTCAGCCCTCACCCTGAGGGGTCCCTAATCTGCAGAAGGAGGCAGATTTGTCTGCACCCACGAGGAAAATTTGGGGACAGAGAGCACAGAGGCTGGAAAGAGCAGAGTGCGTAAGAGCTGCAACTCTAGTGTCGTTCATTCTTTAACTCATTTGATCAACAACTATTTACTGAGTGCCTACTATGTACCAGGCACCACTTTAGGGTCTGGGGTTATAGCAATGAATAAAACAGATGTAAAACCTTACCTTCATGGAGACTGCATTCTGGTAGATCAGGTAACATTCAAATACACTAGTTGGCGGCCGTATTTGCTCTGAAGAAATATAAAGCAGGGGAAGGGGGTGGAGTGTAGACAGGAGATAGCAGGCTGCTTTACTCAGGAAGGGCAGGGAAAGCCTTTCTGAAAAGGTGACATTTGAGCAGAGCCCTGATAGAGCCGACAGAGTGGATGTATGGGGAAGAGTTTTCAGGCGGCAGGAGCAGTAAGCGCAAAGGCTCTGAGGCAGGTAGGTCTATGCTTGTGTTGAAGGAACAAGGAGCGAGGCCAGTATGCTTGGAGCAGAATGAAGGGGTGAGTGGAGGAGCTGAGGGCAGGGAGGTAACAGGGGAGCGTATCGTGTGGTCATAGTACATCCACGAATGAAGTGAGCAGAGGAAAGGTCCTGATCTGACCTACACTTTTTTTTTCTTCTTTTTAGAGACGGAGTCTTGCTCAGTCGCCCAGGCTGGAGTGCAGTGGCGCAATCTCGGCTCACTGCAAGCTCTGCCTCCCGGATTCACGCCATTCTCCTGCCTCAGCCTCCCTAGCAGCTGGGACTACAGGCGCCCGCCACTACACCTGGCTAGTTTTTTTGTATTTTTAGTAGAGACGGGGTTTCACTGTGTTAGCCAGGATGGTCTTGATCTCCTGACCTCGTAATCCGCCAGTCTCGGCCTCCCAAAGTGCTGGGATTACAAGCGTGAGCCACCGCGCCGGCCTGACCTACACTTTAACAGGCTCTCTCTGGTTGCTGTGTGAATTCACTGTAGGGAACAAGGCGAGGGTGAACACAGGAGGCCAGCAAGGACACCCTGTAGCAGCCCAGGCGAGAGATGGTGGAAGTTTGGATAGGGTTGTAGCAGGGGTCATGAGAGAAGGACTGGATGGAAAGTCTTCAGCTCCCACCCTGCCACTCTCTAGCTGTGTGCCTTGGGTGAGTTACTTAACCTCTCTGAGCCTCCGTTTTTTCATCTGGAAAACAAGGTTGGTAATAATCCTTACCTGGTGGTATTTTTACCATGCTTACCTGAGACATAAGCACAGTGCCTAGCACACTTGATGCTCACTCAATGACAGCTCTCAGTAATTTCTGACGCACAGGAACCTATTATACTGGGACCACATATTCCAAGTGGAATAAACTGAACCCACAAAAACTGAGGAGATCTAAGCTGGTTCAGGGGGACTAGAGGTTTAAAATGTGTTTAAGCCCCCGATGTCTTGGGGCTCAGTTGGGCGCTGTCCCCACTGCCCACATTCCATGCCCATGCCCCTGGGGAGAGGTGCCCTTTGGCCTCCTGTTTATTTGTTTGCCTTTTACCTGCATTGAAGTTTCATCTGAGAAACCGGCCCCACCAGTCCTGGGCCCAGCACCAGCCCCCCTCATCATGGGTTTCCAGCTGCTCCTGTAAAGTCAACAGTGCCCAGGAACAATGAAGAAGGAAGGGACAGCAGGGAGGCCCATAGCCCACTGTGCTCCCTGGCAAGCATGTGACCCTCAGGAGTGACTGGCAGAGGTAATGATAGGAAACAAACCTCAGAGAGGGTGGAGCGCTGAGAAAGAAACACTAGTCTCAGGCAGGTGCTGGTGGCTGCAGTGCCTGCAGAACTGGCCCTCCTGGCTGTGGACAGGCCATGGCTATTCTAGAGGCAAGGGATGGCTCTGGGGCAACTGGGAACATGTGCCTTCCCTGGGGGACATCAACCTAGAAGCTTTAAGTGATAGGCCCAGAAGGGGCTTGGTCCAGCCCGGCTGCATCCCTGCATTGTCTCACTCTTCCATCTATTTAGCTGAAATACTGAGGCCTGTTGTGAGCCAGGGCCTGGGGTTAAAAATGTTTCTCCCACAAAGAACATTTATTAGGGAAAGTGAGGCCAGAGAGAGAGAGAGGAAATGACTTTCGATTTGCTGCAAAGCCTGCCTAGGACTCTTGACTCCCTGTCCAGTGCTCTGAAAAGCAAGCGCTCCGACAAGCAAGCGTTCCAAATGCTTCGGACACCACTTGGTGGCCTTGGGGAGCTTGCTCCTTAGTGCATTTATGTCTGCTTGGTTGCCTAGGAGAGGCCTGAGGGCTGTGACCAGCTTAGGGCCACAGGAGTTAGAGAGGAGCTGGGCATGTCTCTAGGCTGCCTGGGCTGCAGGGAGCCCGCGGCCAACCTGGGGGAGGAGCCTCTGGCATGCTCTGTGGCTTCCATCCCTGGATCAGTTTCACCATCTTTTTCCTGTTAATGGATTGCTCTACTAACCTGTCAAGGTTTCTGTGGGGAATGAGAACATGCCTTTCTAAGTTCCCTACTGTGGAATCTGTCTTGAGCAGGGTGAGGTCACGTGGTGGCACAAGCAGAGATGGGGGTGTGAGGTGAGTCCCAGATGTCCCCAGGGTGTCTGTGCTGGGCTTCCACTTCCAGGCAGGCTGTACCTGTGGGCATGGGGAAGGGGATGACTGTAGGGAGACCCACCCTGCCCTTAGGGAGTCTGATGGGGAAAGCTCCATTTCTGCCTATAAGAAATCCCCAGACTCATGAGCCCAAGGGCCTAAGTTGTGAAAATTTCATCCAATAGTCCTGCAGGCCCCGGCCAGACCTCACAGAGCTCCAGCAGAGGTTGGTGTGTGAGCTGGGTGCCGGTCTGATCTCTAGCTCAAAGGGAAGGAGGCCTGTGCCTTCTGGCCATGGAGGCTGCCCCTGACTTTGGTCTCCCAGCCCCACTCCTGAGGGCCAGCTGCCCCCTCTGCCCAGGCACCTCTCCTGGTATGAGCAGCCCCTGCCTGTGGCTCCCACCTCTGCCCCCCACGCAGCTATGTATTCATTCAGTAGGGTCTCCCTGCCCTAAGCAGTGATTCTGTCATGGATCAGTAACAGGCATGGTGGGAACCAGCCAGGAGTTGCCCAAGGCTGCTGGCCTCAGGGAGTACACTACTGGACAGGTGTGTGCACAGCCACTGCTCACCCACACAGCGAAGCGGGGCTCCTTCACGGGCTGAGTGTGTGGCCACCACACTCAGAGTTATGATCTAGCTGCAGGAAACCATGTACTGGCTGATGCCACCTGGATGGCCCATTGTCTGGCTGGGGCAGCCGATACCCCCATCTTTCCAGTACCTGCCCCCCTGCATGCCTGGGGTCCCAGGTATTCCCCTGAAGACTCTTCTCCCTGTCTGTAGCGTCTGGCACTGCTAACCCAGTCCCGAAGTATGCCCAGTGCTTGCTTCCTACGAGGCCCAGCCTCCCGCGGAGCCTCCGGGTGAGCAGGCGCTGGGGAGGGTGGTGGGAACAGCACCGAAGGTCGGGGCAGGGGCCAGCAGGGCCTGGGAAACTGCGAGGTCCATGGTGGGTCAGGAGAGACCGGCTCCTGTTTGTTGACCCTGAGCTGTGGACACAGGCAAAAGCATCACCTCCATTTCCTGGTCTCTTCCCTTCCCTGGTCCTCTGTTGTCCCAGGCCTGCCCCACCCAACTACCCCAGGCTTCCCCCACTTCTTGGCCACCTCCCTGTTCCCTGGCCACCCCACTCCGGGCTCACTCCAAGTGGGGCTTACATGTAAAAATAGCCCAGGTTTTTTTTTTGAGCTTGTTATCGACTATTTTTATCAGATGGTTCAAGCGAAGCATGGCCGAAAAAAGGGAAAATCACACAGCTCTGTTTGCCAAGCTCAATAGAAATAGCACCGGGGTGGATTATTTTTAACAAGATGAATACCCCTGTCCTCTGAGGTCTCCCCTGGCCCCAACCCAGCCTCCTTTGTCTCTCTGCCTGGACAGCAGATTTTAAAATACGCCCACAGTTGCCAAACCACTAAATGCACCCAAGACAGCGACTGAGGCCGTTGGAGCCAAGGAGGGCTGTGGGGGATATTTTTTTTTTCCCCTTTTTCCTTCCCTCCCCTGAAGGAAATCACACTCTTTTGTTTGAAAAACCTTCCAGGTTGGTTTTTGAGGCCTTTTCCTGGTTGTCCCACTCCCACGGGAACAGCAGAGGTTACTCTGAAACATGCGGTGGTTTGGGCAGAGTGACCCCAGAGGCCCGGTGTGGTCCGTGGCAGCCCGTGGTGGCTCCTGTGCCCAGCTGTGGCAGAACAGGAACACAGGAGAAATCTGAGAAGCCGGGGGAGGGGAAATGGGTAGGGAGAGGCCTGCGGAGGAGGGCTGAGTGGTGGAGGCGCCCAGGGGGTCCTTGCTCAGCCGCTGTCCATGCAGGTGGAGTGGCTGGGAGCTGAGGCTTTACTGTGGTTTCAGGCCAAGCTGTCCTAGCTTGGCCATGACAAAGCCTCAGCTGGCTGAGGGCTAAAGGGTCCTCCGCATTGAAGTTGGCACCGGAAAAAGCCCCAGGGTGTGGAATACCACCTACCACTGTGCAGCACCTATCACTGTGAGTACCAGTCCAGGAGTCAGGAGACTTAGGGAACAAGTCACCGCCCCTTTTCAGGCTCTGTGTCCCCCATGTACCAGAAGGGGCCTGGACCAGCCTGGGCTCTCTGGGGTGTGCGGGGTGTGCCTGAGTGTATGTAACCACTTCTGCAGCACTTTTCTTTGTGGTCAGGAAAGGAAAGAAAATAGAAACAAAAGGTAACATTAATTGAGCACTTACTATTGGGAGGAGGTGTTGAACGAAACACTTTACATGACAAGTGTCGTTTCCCACTTATTTTCACTATAACCCTGTTACTGTCCTTTACTGATGTTCACAGAGCCACTCTCTTCCCTGGTGGTCATATATAAAACCCAGAGAAGGGCTGTGATCAGCAGGCCTGGGATCATAAGCCCATCCTGGGGCCATCTTTCTGGCCAAGGGGACTGGAGGCTGTGATTGGCCATCTCCGATCCCAGGCCTACCCCCATGGCCAGGAGCTGGGACACAGCAGTTGGCAGTCCTGCCAGAACCACAGATGCAGGGGACTGGGCTGTTCCCACCAGATGCTGCTGGAGAGGGGGAGATGCTGGGCAGAGGAACTTGCAGCACCCCCTGCAGAGGGTGGAGCCAGGCACCTTCTCCAGCCTCCCCTATCCCGTCTTGTCAGTGCCTGACCAGTGGCTATTCTGCTGCAATTCAGGGGAAAGGGAGAGAAAAGTGGGTCATGGTGCAGGGTAGAGAGTGAGTGGAGGTGAAAAGGACCCCAGTGTAACCCCACTTCAGCTATACTGGACCCCAGGCTGGAGCCTCCCTCACCCCGACCCCGCCTTGTGTCCTGCTATGACTTGTCTTGGGCCTTTGCCCATGCTGCTCCCTCTAGTGACAATGTCACGGACCACCCTCCGCTTCTCATTTGGTAACCCCCACACATTTTCCAAACTTCATCTCAACAGCCCCTCCTCCAGGGAGCCTTCTTCCCTCCGGACAGGATGGGGACTCTGGACTCCTGGCACATACCTCCACTGGGACTCTTCAGCCTACAGTGACTGCCTGCCACTCACCTGCCTGGGGGCAGAGGCTGTATCTTATTGCTTCTGTGCTCCCAGGGCCCAGCACAGTACAGAAAATGTGTGTTGACTGAATAGAAGGGAGAAGAGGCAGAAGAAATAGGGAATAAGAGGGAGAAATGAGGAGCAAAGAGTGAGGAGAAGGAGAAAGAGAGAGAGAAGTACAGGCTGGGGCCAGTGGGGTGCAGGGGCTCAGTGAGGGCCATGCTAGGAAGGGTGCAAGAGGCTGCTTCAGGCTGGGAGTGGGAGCACAGATTCCTCCAGTCCTGGAGGCCCTGGCCCCAGTTACTCTCCTTGGGGCCAGTGTCCTAAGTGGGGGGAGGCCATCTGGCCTGTTATTCAGTGGCATCTGTAGATGGTCCATTGTGTGCCTGGCACTGTGCTGGGCACAGGGCTGCTGGTCTCCATCAGCTGCTCTGGCAGCCGGGATCAGAGTGATGGTGAGCAAGACCCTTCCAGGCATCTGCAGCTCTGAGGAAATGATCTGCCCATCTCTGCACAGCAGGCCTCACCCAGCATCTCTGCCCATAGCCTTGGCTGGCACACTTCCCAGGGGACATTGCGTGGCAGGAACACCACTAGAAGCTGTGAAGCCCCGTCAGTCCTGCCCTGCTTGTTTCTCATCCCTGTAGGAAGCTCTGAGAGGAGGAGTGGAACTCCTTGGCTCCTTTTGGGATGCAGCTCCTGGCTCCCACCCAGGCTGGCTCCTCACTTGCCACCCCTACACACACCCCAGCCCCAGGGAAGGATGGGGCAAGGGAGGGGAGGGAGTCAGCCAGCCGGCTGCTGCCTGGTCTGGTAATGAATCGTCCCAAAGTTTGCTGCTCTGGCTGAATAGCTTCCCTTCTGAAAGGGGCTTGTGACAAAGGGGACATTGACATCCTCCACCAGACAAGGAGGGCGGCCAGCATGCACAGGGGAAGGCCCTTTGGGAGACGACGGGAGGCAGCTGCGGGGATCCTGACGCGCTGCCACTGGCTCTGCCGGGTGGGCTTGGCTGGGTCTGCCTCCTTCCTGATTCTGGCATTGAAAGGCCTCAGGACGAGGGTGTCTGAAGTGACAGAAGATCTCCTTGGGAGCCTCTGTGGCCCAGAGTGACCAGCTGAGCTGGGGCAGGGGCCAGGGAGAGGCAGAAGGGCGTCAGGAGTAGAGCAGAGCTGGCTCACACAGGGCACTTGGCTGTTCAGTTGAGAACTTAAAATGTAGCCTGCCTTCATTGGACACTCCTTCTCCTGGGGTCCCGATGGCCAGGATGCTCCTCTGTCCTTCTCCAGACCCTGGCGCAGGTAGACTACATTGCTAGAGGTCAGGGTTTCTAGCCTGTATGTGTGGAGGTCCCTGTGGCATCTGGCAAAGTGAGTGGCCTGGGGTGGGAGCCCTAGTGCTCAATCATGGTTCTGGGTTTGATTATGGTTTTGTTTGTTCAGAAGTTACCGGGAACAGTACTTTTTGTTGATTCAATGTGATATGCATATGGATGTGCATATTTGGCTTTCCTCACCAAAAAATCTGGTTTGGAGGAGCCGGATTAGTTTGTAGCCCCACCTTTAGGCCTGAACTAATTCATGTATTTATTCAGCAGACTTTTTATGAGTGCAGGATGTGCCAAGTAATGGCCAAGGACCTAGAAACCCAAGGGCCGCCCTACTGGGCCACCCTGTGCCCAGTACCCTTGAATTTGAGAGAGTGAGATCGTTGAGACTGGACAAGAAACATCCCTGAGACTGACCTTAACTTGATGAACCCGTAAGGACAAACAAAGCATGGGTTGGTGGGGTGGCCTGCCTTGAGTCTGCAGCCAGGCCATCTCATGGGACACTCTCCAAATGCCTACCTGATGCCAGGCACAGTGTCTTCTGTGGCTTAGCCCACGAGCCCTGCAAGCCACATCATCAGAATGTGTATGTGTGTGTACACACGTGTGTATACACATGTATGTATACATGTATGCGTGTATACGTGTGTGTGTATGTGTGTTACTCTTGCCTTTTCAGAGGGGATACCAGGTGAGAATCCTGACTCTGCCTCTTATCTGCATGAGGATAACAATAGTATCTCTATGGCAACTGACTTATCCTCCCTGTACCTCAGTTTCTTCATCCATGAAGTGGGGATAAAGGGAGTAACTACTTCATTGGGTTGTTGTGAGGATTAAGTAAGTTAACACTGTAAAACACTTGATATTATTTTGCACATAGTAGGTACCCAATAAATACTCACTATTATTATTATTGTTACTACTGCTACCACTGCTCCTAGTACTATCACCTCAGAAGGTGCCTTATGTTGAGTTCTCCAGAGGCAGACCCGGAGATGAGGACTCATAGCTAAGTGATTTATGAGTTTCCCAGGGAAACTGGAGAGGGATTGGGGGAAGCAAGATGGGAAAGGAAAAGGACAAAAAGGATCTGATTTCAAGTGAAGTTGATAGCTCCAGCCTGGTTCTGTGGGAGGACTCCAGAGTATTAGTTACACCTCAGGGATGTCTCCATCCCAAGCAAGGGAGCTGAGACCTCGCTCTCCTGCACTCCAGTCATTGGCTAAGGGTCACTTTGGAGGCTATAACTTCCAAGTACTTCCAGATCTGCAGGCAAAGCAGCTCCTATAGCCTGGGGGCAATTACTCAAGGAAGAATGAACAGAAGGGGAAGCCACAGAAGGTGAGAGAGGGTACCCAGGATGATAGAGAGATCTGGGGGCAGCACCAACAGTATCCCCCATAGAAAGCTACTGAGAGGAATGAATGAGCAAAGCCCCTGCCCCGTGCCTGGTACATGGCAGGTGCTTGGTAGTCATAGGTTTTCCTCCTCTAGCCACAGGCTTCTCCTGATCCACGGCCAGGATCACTCTGGGGGTCTGGAAGGCCCAGTCAGGCACAAAGCCTTGTATATTTGCACAGGACAGTACTATGGCTTGAACGTGTCCCCCCAAGGTTCATGTGTGGGAAACTTAATCCCTAATGCAACAGTGCTGGGAGGTGGGGGCTAATGGGAGGTGCTTAGGTCATGAGGGCTCCACCTCATGAAAGGGTTACTGTTGTTACTGTGGGAGTGAGTCCCTTATTGTGGGAGTGGGCTTGTTATAAAAGCAAGTTCAGCTCCCTCTTGCTTTCTCTTGCTTTTGCCCTCTCTTGCCTTTCTTCCTTTGGCCATGGGATGATGCGGTAAGAAGGCCCTCACCAGACGCCAGTGCCATACTATTGGACTTGCCAGCCTCCAGAACCATGAGCTAATAAATTATTCTTCTTTATAAATTACCCAGTCTCAGGAATCTGTTATAGCAGCACAAACTGATTAAGACAGACAGTGACTCCATCTATGATTTAAAGGACCGGTGAGAAGAGCCAGCTTTCTCAGGCTGCCTGAAGCACAGAGGTAAATAAGTGGCAGTTCCAGCCAGCACAGACTTCCCTGGATCTTCCCAAGGATGCTAGCATCAGGAAAGAGAAGCTATGACAATGTGACACCCACATATCCCCCAGCCCACCCCTTCTAGATACCCCGCACCTGCCATCTCTTCCCTGCCCCCCTGAGTGGCTCTGCCATCCACCCTGCTGTGCAGAGGAAGTACTGCTCTAGGTGAGCCCTGGGTCACCATCATCCAGTGTCAGCCTCTGACCAGGGCCATAAGTAGAGACCCATGGCCTGGCAGCAGCTGCCTGAGCAAGTAGCAAACCCTAGTTATGGCCCCTTAGTGTTCCCCTTGGGGACTTCCTGCCTGGGCATAAGAGAAAATATTGGAGAAAATTGCAGGCCCCACACAATTGGCTTCTGCAAAAAGCATAGACTTCCCTGGAGATCTTCCCATGACCCAGGGAATTCAAGCAGGGGCAGAAAGGCCACCCATTGGAGGTGATTCTGGAGGGGACCCTATGCTAAGGATAACAAAAATAACACGTTATCCCTACCATACGTTGAGTCATCGCCATATTTCAGGTGGCCTCTTAATAGGAACCATCTTACTGAAAACTCTCAACAAGTCTGTGAGGCTGCTGCTTAGAGGTCTTCTTTTCACATGTGAGGACTCAAGCTCAGAGAGCCCAAGTTTCAGCCCCTAAGTCCCACAGTTCCCGTCTGGTTTTCCTGCCTCCTCAGTCTACTGCTCGCACAGTAGAATGAGCCTGGTGGGACATGGTCTGCCCTCCTTCCAGGCTCTGTAGTGGCTGCTGCTCACTCCGGGTAAAAGCCCAAGGCCTCGATCTCCTGACCTCGTGGCAGCAAAAGCAACGGCAGCAAAAGCCAAAATTGACAAATGGGATCTAATTAAACTAAAGAGCTTCTGCACAGCAAAAGAAACTACCATCAGAGTGAACAGGCAACCTACAGAATGGGAGAAAATTTTTGCAACCTACTCATCTGACAAAGGGCTAATATCCAGAATCTACAAAGAACTCAAACAAATATACAAGAAAAAAACAAACACCCCATCAAAAAGTGGGGAAAGGATATGAACAGACATTTCTCAAAAGAAGATATTCATACAGCCAACAGACACATGAAAAAATGCTCATCATCACTCGCCATCAGAGAAATGCAAATCAAAACCACAATGAGATACCATCTCACACCAGTTAGATTGGCAATCATAAGAAGTCAGGAAACAACAGGTGTTGGAGAGGATGTGGAGAAATAGGAACACTTTTACACTGTTGGTGGGATTGTAAACTAGTTCAACCATTATGGAAAACAGTATGGCAATTCCTCAAGGATCTAGAACTAAATGATGACCCAGCCATCCCACTACTGGGTATATACCCAAAGGATTATAAATTATTCTACTACAAAGACACATGCACACGTATGTTTATTGCGGCACTATTCACAATAGCAAAGACTTGGAATCAACCCAAATGTCCATCTGTGACAGACTGGATTAAGAAAATGTGGCACATATACACCATGGAATACTATGCAGCCGTAAAAAAGGATGAGTTTGCGTCCTTTGTGGGGACATGGATGCAGCTGGAAACCATCATTCTTAGCAAACTATCACAAGAACAGAAAACCAAACACTGCATGTTCTCACTCATAGGTGGGAACTGAACAATGAGATCACTTGGACTCGGGAAGGGGAACATCACACACTGGGGCCTATCATGGGGAGGGGGGAGGAGGGAGGGATTGCATTGGGGAGTTATACATGATATAAATGATGAATTGATGGGTGCTGACGAGTTGATGGGTGCAGCACACCAACATGGTATAAGTATACATATGTAACAAACCTGCACGTTATGCACATGTACCCTAGAACTTAAAGTATAATTAAAAAAAAAAAAAAAAGCCCAAGGCCTCTCACAGGCCCCCACACCTTTGCCCAATCTGGTTTCCCAAGCCCTGATCTTGTCTTCTGCCACCCTCTCCTCACTTAGCCCCACTCCGGCTCCGAGGCTGCCTCTCTGCTGTCTGTAAAACATCCTACACTCTTTCTCCACATCCTCTCCAGCACCTATTGTTTCCTGACTTTTTAATGATCGCCACTCTAACTGGCGTGAGATGGTATCTCATTGTGGTGTGGAGAAATAGGAACACTTTTAGTGTTGGTGGGAGTGTAAACTAGTTCAACCATTGTGGAAGACAGTGTGGCAATTCCTCAAGAATCTAGAACTAGAAATACCATTTGACCCAGCAATCCCATCACTGGGTATATACCTAAAGAATTATAAATCATGCTACTATAGACACATGCACACATATGTTTATTGTGGCACTATTCACAATAGCAAAGAAGTGGATCCAATTCAAATGTCCATCCATGATAGACTGGATTAAGAAAATGTGGCACATATACACCATGAAATACCATACAGCCATAAAAAAGGATGAGTTGGCCGGCGCGGTGGCTCATGCCTGTAAAGAGGCCTAGATGAGCAGATCACGAGGTCAGGAGATCGAGACCATCCTGGCTAACACAGTGAAACTCCGTCTCTACTAAAAAGACAAAAAAATTAGCCGGGCGTAATGGTGATCACCTGTAGTCCCAGCTACTCAGGAGGCTGAGGCAGGAGAATGGCATGAACCTGGGAGGCAGAGCTTGCAGTGAGCCGAGATCGCACCACTGCACTCCAGCCTGGGCAACAGAGCGAGACTCCGTCTCAAAAAAAAAAAAGGATGAGTTCACGTCCTTTGTAGGGACATGGATGAAGCTGGAAACCATCATTCTGAGCAAACTATTGCAAGGACAGAAAACCAAATGCCGCATGTTCTCACTCATAGGTGGGAATTGAACAATGAGATCACTTGGACACAGGAAGGGGAACATCACACACAGGGGCCTGTCGTGGGCTGTGGGGAGGGGGGAGGGATAGCATTAGGAGAAATACCTAATAAAAATGACAAGTTAATGGGTGCAGCACACCAACATGGCACATGTATACATATGTAACAAACCTGCACGTTGTGCACATGTACCCTAGAACTTAAAGTATAAAAAAAAAAAATCCCACACTTGCTCCTGCCTCTAGGCCCTTGCGTTGGCTGTTGTCTGCCTGGAAGGCTCTTCCCCAGATGCCTGTGTGACTCTGGCCTTACTTGCTTCAGGTCTCTGGCCCGGTGTCACCTCCTGAGCCACTCAGCTGGTTCTTCACTCTCTGTTCTCTTCACTCTGTGTAGCATTTGTGTGTGTGTGTGTGTGTGTGTGTGTGTATGCACGTGCACGCTCATGCATGCCTGTATTACTTCATTAAAATGTAAGCCCCACTAGGGCAGCTACTTTGCCTCTTGTGCATTGCTAGATCAGGTCCCAGATCAGTGTGACAGGTTGCTCAATAAATATGCACTGAATGATTGAGCAGTGCCAAGACTTGAGCTCCAAAGCGCTAATCAGCAGGCATCCGGGGGCTGGGGGAGGGTGACTGGCAAGGCCCTGCAGAGCCCTGGGATCTGCAGCTCTGTGCACACTTGCTTTTTCTCACAGCCTGAGGGAACTGAGAAGCACAGCCACCTTCAGGAGTTTGGCTCCAGGCACCTGCCTCATGTGCCCCAGTTCAGCTCAGCCAGGCCATGAAAAGGCCGCCTCGGGCTCTCTGTGCAGCCTCTTTCTTTGGGGGGCTTCATCCTTGGCTGTCTCACTCTCATTTCCCTCTTCTTGACTTTGAAGCCTGGGGGAAGCAACTTCCTTTTTCTCTTGGCCTGAGTTTCAAGTCCAAAGGAACTTGGCAGACTCTGGCCATTTCCCCAAACAGCCTACTGGATCCTCTGAACACTTGTGCACTCAGATCATACTTATTGAGCATCTACTGTGTGCCAGGCACACAGAGAACAGGAAGAGGGATGCAATTTCCAGCTCTCCCTGTCACCACCAGTCCAACCTGGCCCGGGAGGCCTTACAACAGAAAACTAAAGCCAGAGGCACTTGGAGTCTGAGGCAGGGCCTCTGCCTCCCTTCCCCTCGCTCATCCTCCTTCTGACAATGTGGGATTGGGAAAGGGAGAAATTTCCTCTCTTCCCTAAATTGCCTCTTGCGGAAGAGAGACAATTTCTGGGGCCAACAGAGTCGAGAGCCAGCCTCGGGGTGGTGGGAGCGTGAGTTGGGCATTTGGTTTGAGGGAGACCTGCCAGGCCACATCTCCTTCCTCAAACCCAGTTCTGAGAAAGCCTCCCTCCCCTGCCTGCCCCAGATGCTGACCTCCCTTCTTCCCTGCCATGCCTGGTGCCTGCCCAGGGCCCCTCCTCTGGAAATGCCTGGGGGCTGTGGCAGGGGTCCGGTTTTCCCCATCCAACCCACTTCTCCCCAGGGTTGCGATGGACCACCTGTACTTGTGCTGTCAGAACCACACGCTGTCACCTGCCCCCATCTCATGTATATACAGGCTTCCTCATTCCAAGAACCCAGAGACATTAGACAGTTGTCCAGGTTTCTCCATGTCTTTTTTGGCCACTGGCAACGCATCCTGGAAGGAGAAGAGAAATGAAGGCTTTTACCAGGCCAGCAAATCAGCGCTCACGAGTGTCCTGAGGAGGACTCTGAGGGAGGGGCAGCTACCAGGAACAGGTAAACACACAAAGTCACAAGTCTGGTGGGGTCTGTACAGCAAGAGGTGTCATCTGAGCCTGGTCATATCTCAAAAAGGCATCAATAGTTGACCATGAACTTCCTCTCTGGCCCAAATCCTAGAAGGGCCCCTTCTAGTGGGTGGCAGCAGGTGGGACACACAGGTCTCATTTCCCTTGGATTCTGTGTATCCTCCTTGACAGCCCTTGGGACTCCTGCCCCCACTCCCTTCACTCCTTATTGCAGAACCGAAGGGACTCAGAAAAGAGGTCTCACTTTGGAGGGTCTGAGCTGGCCATGCAGCAGGTGAGCCTTGAGGGGGACTCCTGGGACCCCTTGCTCCTGTAGACTCTGCTGTGAGGGGATAAGATACAAGTTCCACATGGCAGACTTGCCCAAGAATTTTCAGAGCCCCAGCCCCATCTGGTGGGCCTTCAGCATATGCACTTTGAGCTGCTATTGTATTTTCCTTGGATGTTGGGGCTCCCCCACACCAAGATGGTCTCAAGGGCAGGACCTAGTGAGACTGACCTGTGTCCCCCAGGCCCAGGAGAGGGAGGCACACTCAGCAGCCGGGGTCTGGGTTCAAATCCTACCTCCACCACTGTCTAACTGTGTGACCTCAGTCATGTGACGTTGTCCCTCTGTGCCCCGATTTCCTTCTCTGTAAAATGGGCAGAATTATAGGCCCATTTCATAGAACTGTGGTGAATTTAACTGGGAGGGTTCATGTAAAGCACTTATAACGGTGCCAGGCACCTAATACGTGCTCAATAAACATCACCTGTTGTATTCCTATCACCTCTCAGCATTCCTTCCTGAGCTAGGAAGGATTCTGGGATTGGGGATTGGGATTGGGGCTTGGGGCCAGCTGGGCTTTCTCCTGAAGGTGGCCTGATCCTTTAGGAGACATGGGAGGAGAAGGGGGCCCTCGAGTTGCCTCCAGGCCCCTGGGGGTTGTGGCCAGTCTGGAAAGCCCCGACTCACCACACTGTTTGGATTGGGTTTCTATTCCCAACACCGGTGAGAGACCTGCTATTTATGGGCCCCCCATCCCACCCCCTGGGCGGCCAGACAGTGTGTGGGCTGGGGACCACATGGCTGGCAGCCCGCTACCCCCACCCCACGTAGGTGCTGTGACCCGGGCACGTTTCACACGTTGGTTATCCCGCCGGTTCAGCAGTGGCTTTCCCAGCTCTGCCTGGCCTCCCCAGGGAGGAGCAGAGATGGGGGGACAGGAGGGGTTGCCTGCCTCTTCTTCTTGCACTCTGGCTTCTAACAGAGTGTCTTCATGGATGGTTGGGTTCCTGGGAGCAGCAGGGATGACACAGGCCACCCCTTTCCATTTTCACTCTTACGATGACACATTTGTCATGTGGTGTCTTGTGTGGTTAAAACCGTGGAGCCAGACTGCCTGGGTTCGAGTTCCACTCCAGCTGCTCATTAGGTGTGACCTTGAGCAGGTACCCAAACCTCTTTGTGCCTCAGTTTCCTCAACTTAAAACAGAGCTAGTACTAGTACCTCCCTCATAGGGTCATCATGAGGTTAAAAGAATAGATACAGGTGAGCGCTTAGCCCCAAACTGAGCCATAGAAAACACACGGACTCTGCAGGGCAGTCTTCTCCCTGCAGGCTCTGATGCAAGGTGGTAACTGTGGCATTCTTTACACGGTTCCTGTTCTCTGACCGGGCAGGACTGCTGTCCCCACTGTGCAGATGGAGAAACTGAGCCCTAATGGGAGTAAGTGGCCTCTCTGAGGTTGCACAGCTGGTAATGGTAGAACCCAGGCCCTCTGATCATTAACTGCTTGAGTCCTCTCCCACCCCCCTCACCAAATAGGTAAGGGACACCCCTGGCCATCCCAGCAATGGAGGCGAGGACCCTCACAGGTGTTTGTCCAGCCAGAGTCAGGCTGAACCCAGACCCTAGGCCTGCCTGCCCTCTGGCCAGCACTTCCAGTCAACCCATTCGGGACAGAGGCTATTTTTAGTGTGTGGTGTTTGCCCTGTGGCAGGGGATATTTGTGAAGGGTAAGGACATTGGTGTCCCTTGGCTTCCAACTGGAAACTTCTCTCGGACATGCCACAGATTGGCTGAGAGCATGAGGCTTTGGAGAGGCTTTTTTCTTCCTTACAAGATGTGGCCATTTCTCCTTCCCATCTGCCCTCTTGCCAAGCCCACAGCTTCTGTTCCTGGCTCCTCGCCACCAAGATGGTGACAGCCTTCCCAGGTCTGGTGGGATGAGCAAATTGGGCAAAGTGTGGTTTCCTGGCCCTGGCCCGGCATCTTCCCTCTGCTAATAAACCTGTGGCTAACCATCCGTGGCCTTGTGTTCCGTGGTTAGAGCACCATGCCAATGAGGCCAAGGTCAGGATCCGCCCTAGCTGGGCCGGCTTTACTCAGAGGTGCGCTCTGTCCCATGGCCTCAGCCTGCAGATGTGGGCTGTGCAGCCTGGGCTGGGGATGGTGGTGGTCAGGCCTGGGGAAGGCTGTGAGCCTGTGGAGTGTGGACCCCCTCCCCTGAGGGGGTTCTCTCCCTGGTCCACCGGCCTGATGCTTGGTCCTTCCCTACGTGAAGGCTGGCTTCCCCCACGTGTGTGGGTAGGAAACCACTGGAGACAAGAAAGTGCCAGACGGGCAGGCACAGGGCCACTCAGTCAGACTTCTACACCGCCAGGAGAAGCCTCTGGAGGGGCAACAGAGTGTGATGGTGAAGAGGACAGACTGTGGGGTTCAAATCCCTGACAGGATACTCAGTAGCAGTGTAGTTTCAAAACTACTCTGTACCAGTGTCCCTATCTGTAAAATGGAGATGATTCAAGGGCCTCTTGTGAAGTTGAAGTAAGCTAAGCCTGGGAGCACGTGGAAGAGGAGTTGCTAGACAATGGTAAGCTCTTGTTATCACTGTAGTTTCTCCAACTCCTGACCTCAAGAGATCTGCCCGCTTCCGCCTCCCACAGTGCTGGGATTACAGGCATGAGCCACTGCGCCCGGCCCCATTGCAGTATCTCAATCCTAACACCAGTTGCATGCACCCTGTATCCCTTGTACCGATTTCTAGCTCTACATGGTCCCCTCCCACTGTTCCCACTCCTTATAGATATCTTCCCTCATACTAAGTCAAACCTTCACTGGCCCCAAGGCTCTTGTGCAGTTGAAGCCTGGATCACATGGATGGTCCCCACCTTGCCCTACTGAGAGGCCAGGTGTTGGGGGTGGCCAGGCTGCAGGTGGGTCCTTGCCCCTACTCCTGCCAGAAAGAAGCCCAGTGTTCTTGGCACAGGCGGGCACAGGGCAGGTGCCCTGCTCTTCTCCTGTGGCTTTTGCCCAGGAGGGCGCGGCTGCTGAGCTTAGGTCTAAAAATAAGGTATCTGGGAGGAACGGCTTTAATTTGCACTTTACCTATTGGTGTTTACTTTGCTATTTCCAATACGGTAATTTCATTCTGCAGGGTGCCTGGCTGGGGGGCACCTGAGGCGTGCGGTTACCTGACCGCACCAGGAGTGACTCTTGTGTGCCTGTGCTGCTCTGACAGAGAAGCCCCAGGGACAGCGATGGTCTTTGGAGTTCACAGGTGTGGGCATGGCATCCAGGGGCAGGGATGGGCATCAAGATCCCGCCATGCCCAGATTCACCATCCCCCCTTCTTCATTCAAATCCTTGCCCTGATGGCAGAGCAAGCATCCCCTTCTGCCGCATGTCCCTGCCTGCTGCTTGTCCCCATGTCTCTTTTTGCCCATGGTCAGAGGGCTCCGTCTCTGCTGAGATGTCTCCTTCTCACCGCCAGCGATGAAGAAACTCTCTAGGTTTCTTTGTTGGCCATACAGCTACTTACACTACAGCATTGATGTATTCCACCCTCCCACCACCAGTTGCTTGCTTTGTTTTAGTTTTATATTTTGTCTTTTCTTTGAGATGTGGGCTCACAGAAGCAGGGCTATATCTCTCTGTCTTTCAGACTGGGAGTCCCTGAAAGCAGGGCTGTGTTCCCCTCTCAGAACTGGGGTTCCCTCAGGACAGGCTGCATCTCTCACCTCAGATTAGGGGCTCCCCAAAGGAGAGAATATGCTTCTCTCTCAAATTAGGGATCTCTAAGGTATGGCACTATGTGCCCTTTGGCCTCAGGCCTAACTAAGGGCAGGGCCTCAAAATCTCTTATTTTTTGTGTCTCTGCTGCCATCACCCCCGTCTCTCCTTCCTGCCATCCCCTGGCGCCACATCCCAGGATGACTTTACACCCTGGTCAGGGCTATGTCTATTAAAGCCACCAAGAGTGCATTTTGTCCTGCTCCTCCCTGGCAAGCAGAAGTGGCTGACAGGACCACATTAGGACTTGGTGGGCCATAAGCATTTTTTGTCATCATGGACCCTTTTTTCCATTAAAAAAGTAAAAAATTACATTTTACAGTTGTGTTGGGATAAAGGTAAATATATTCACATTACATATGAAAACATTTCTTTTGACTTAGAAGATCGTTTCTTCCCTCTGATTTTAAAATGACTCAGAATATTTTGTGGGCTCCTGGGAGTATCATGGGCTGGGGCTGAGCCTGGTGGAGAAGCCGCCCTGATGGCTGGGGCCCAGGCTGGGCCTGACTGGAGGAGTCTGCATTGAGCCTTAGCATTGCTGGCGGGGATGCCTTCCCCATCCTTTAGCTTTGTTGTTGTTTTTGTTTGTTTGTTTTGTTTTGTTTTGTTTTTTGAGATGGAATCTAGCTCTGTCGCCCAGGCTGGAGTGCAGTGGCATGATCTTGGGAGGGTCGCTGTAACCTCTGCCCCCTGGGTTCAAGCGATTCTTCTGCCTCAGCCTCCCGAGTAGCTGGGATTACAGGTGCTCACCACCATGCCCAGCTAATTTTTGTGTTTTTACTAGAGACGGGGTTTCATCATGTTGGCCAGGCTGGTCTCGAACTCCTGACCTCAGGTGATCCACCCGCCTCAGCCTCCCAAAGTGCTGAGATTACCATCCTTTAGCTTTTATAAGCCTCATACTGTCCCCGTGAATTGGGCAGGGCCAGAATTCTCATCCCATGCCAGCCACTGGCATTACCACTGCTATGGCTATGGCCATGGCTGGGATGGGGACCTCCTCAGCTGCTCCTTTGCCCATACTAGGTGCTGTGTTAGGCACATGGTCACCTTAACCTTATCGAATCCTCACACCAGCCTCTGGGGCAGGCACTGTGCTTATTTCCCATTTCACAGATAAGGAAAACGAGGCTCAGAGGGAAGAAGTGATGGGCTAAAGGCCACCTAGCCAGTCGGCGAGAGGGTGGGAACAGAGGACACAGGGACCCTGGCTTCAGGAAGTCTAGGTCTTTCCACCCTAGAGACAGTGAAGGGCCAGGCAAGAGGTACGTGGGGCTCGGTGGAAGAAATTGGTTGTGATGTCTCAGGACACAGTAGCAGTAAGGTGCCTTAGAGAGCTTGCATGGAAGGAACCGGTCTTCCTGCCCTGCCCCCAACCCCCTGGTTTCCAGCCCAGAAGGTTTTCAGGGCTAAGCGAGGGGAAGGGCACAGACTTCACTCCTCGGTGGAGAGGGACACAGGGGTTCCTGACTAAGCTGCCATGGATCCTTCCCTCCTCCAGGTCTGCTAACTCCAGGCGCTCCCTGTCCAGCCACCTTGTCTGGAGGTCGCCTGGCAGTCTTATCTGGGTTGGGAGGCGTGGGGCCTCAGAGCGGGAGGAAAGAACCTCAAGGTGGTGGGGGGAGCTAGCAATGAGAGAGTGGGCTGTGGGGAGTCTGGGTCCCACCCCCGGGACTCTGTCAGTGGCAGGGTAGGGGTACCCAGAGCCATGGCAGGAACTGCCCCCTGCCCGCCCCCGACAAGAGACCCGGCTTCCCTGTGTGCACCCAGCTCAGAAAGCCTTCCTTTCTAGTCTCTACATCTGTTTCCCTCTTTTTCTATCTCATTCTTCCCTCTTCATTTCTGGCCTGTCTTTTAAGAACTCCTTCCCTTTGATGCCTCATCCATCTCCTCTTCACCGTCTTGTCTTTGCCTGTTCCCTTCTCTGCTTCTCTCTGCTCCTCTCATGGCTGGGTTTTTCTCCTGCGTCTCCTCTGTGCGCCTGTGAGTGTCCCCTGTCTGTTCATCCTCTCTCCCTCTGTCCACCTGTTTCTCTTTCTTGGAGCGTTTCTCCGTCTCATGTGCTGCCTCTGTCATTTTCTCTCTTTCTTCGTCTTTCTCTCTCTCTCATTATTCTGAGACATAGCAGTGCCTCACCCAGCGGAGACATGTTTCACAGACAAATTATCCAACAAAAGCGAGGAGGAATGTGCTTCAGGTGAGCGTGAGCACCGGCCCTGCTGTGTGCCGTGTGCACATCGTGGGGAGAGTTGCGGGGCGGTAGTAGGAGGTCGGTCAGGTGCGGGTGCCCAGGGCCGGGCGGGAGGGGCTCACAGGAAAGGGCTTTTGTGCAGGCCAGGCTCTGGGTGGCTTTCAAGCAGCACATCTTTCTTCCAAAGCCAAACCTTTGATCCCCAGAGACATCAAAAGAGCCATCTGCATTTGTGTTTCCTTCAGGTAGAGGAGCAGGGGAGGGGTGAGGAGAGAAACGGGGAGGGTAGCAGGCATGGCGGAGGGGGTGCTGAGAGGGGCTGCGCCTGGCCTCTTGAGCCTGCATGTCAGGGAAAAGCCCATGTCTGGAACTCACCGCTGTGCCTTCTTGGCTGGGGGACCCCTCTGCCGACTAACTGACTAACTGGGCTATCTTCAGTATCAAATGAGAGGATGTGTTCTAATGAGAAAGCCCTGTAGAGAGACTTGGAGGGTTTGGTGTGGGTCAGGAGCAGCTCGTGCCCTCTCTAAGTGATCCCATGGGGCTTACTTTAAAAAGCCTCCTGGGCTAGGCACAGTGGCTCACGGCTGTAATCCCAACACTTTGGGAGGCTGAGGTGGGCAGATCACGAGGTTCAGAGTTCGAGACCAGCCTGGCCAACATAGTGAAACCCTGTCTCTACTAAAAATACAAAAAAAATTAGCTGGGCGTGGTGGCAGGCGCCTGTAATTCTAGCTACTTGGGAGGCTGAGGCAGGAGAATCACTTGAACCTGGGAGGCGGAGGTTGCAGTGAGCTGAGATAGTGCCATTGCATTCCAGCCTGGGCAACAATTGTGAAACTCCGTCTCAAAAAAAAAAAAAAAAAAGAAAGAAAGAAAAGAAAAAAAAAGCCTCATTTCCTTGTGGTGATCCACCCCTCCAGGAAGCTTCCTCCTAGAGGAGTCAGGGTTCTCTCCCACTACTGAATCTTTTCGGCTCCTATGGGTTCAGCTCTCCCGCCTTGTCGGAATGGGGTGCTGGTCATTTCCACGTCCCTAGCAGACCAGAAGGTGGCTAAGGAAAGGGCCACATCTTTGTTTTCTGGCCCCAGGGCCTGGCCCAGGTAGGGTGAACTAGATGTCCTTGAACATAATAGTACCCTCCTGTAGTCATGAGGAGCCTCTGATTTCAAACCATTTTAGCAGACACCATAGCATTTGTTCCTCGCCCTGCCCGGTGAGGAAGGCAGGGCATAGATTCACATCCCCATTTTATAGTCAAAGGAACTTGAGTTTCAAAGCAGTCAAGTAACTTGTCCAAGGTCAGTTAGCAAGTGAGACTGGTAAGAAGCCCAGGAGTCTGTCATTTTCATTTTACAGATGGTGAAATCGAGACAGAGCATAATGGCAACAGAGGTTATTAGAGACAAGGTCCAGATTAAAGCCTAAGGTTCTAGACTCTTTCTTCCAAACCACAGTGACTGGACTACCCTCCCAGCCTCCACATGGTAGACGCATATCTGGGGGACGGCTTGCTCTCAGAGAAGGTTCAGAAGGGCTATGCTGGGATGGGTGTGGGGGCTTCCGGTCAATTTGCTGGGTTAGAGCTCATGCTATAGGAATTCCAGATGTACCCTCATGGCCCTGCCCAGGGGACAGGCCACTGGTCCTGCTCACAAGTGACGTGAGGCAGAGAGAGGGGCTGGATGAGGACACTGCTATCTATTTCACTCCCTGATTTTCATACCAGGCTGAGTGCATGGCTCTGCCTTTGGCTTCCAGGAATGGGGAGCAGCAAAAGGCAAGGACAGCAGGCTGGTTCCATGGGAGCTCCCCATAGGCCACCCAGGCCCAGCTTCACCTTTCTTTTAGACAACAAAGTGTCTCATGTGGTCTCAAGACTGACAGCAAGGTGCAGACCTCTGTTCAGGCAACTCAGCTTCCAGGACTCTGAGTTCTGAGTCAGAATCCTCCAGAGTCCTTGATCTGGAGCTTCCACCCAACTCAGCCCCAGGACTTCCAGGATTAGTGTCCCTGCCTGAGTTCTGTGTTTTGTCTATCAAATACGCCACGTTTATTATGCACTGATCTATTTCTCCATTTTATTAATGAGGGATGACTGTTCCTGAGATAATCAGTGTTTCCAGTGTTATTGCACTGAGAAAATGCCAGCTAAAGCCAGAGGTTTGACATTTGAGTTAGAGGCTGCGACTGAACGAGAGAAAAGGTAGGGTTTCCAGGTAAATATTTGAAATATGGTAAAGAGCTCAGGGGGCTGTCCTTACTGTCATCACAGACCTCCGAGGGTTTGGGCCCCCACACGGAGGACACAGAGGAGTCGTGGGACTCTTCTGTGGCACACGTGGGCTCCAGACATACACATTCACATACATGTCCCAGAAGAACCAGAATGCTGGGCCCAGGGGGAAGTGGCTTGTTTGCCAATCCAGTCCCATAGGCTCAGCTTCTCTCTAGGTTCCAGGAATTGTGATTTCTCACCTGAGATTAACTTTTTGCCGTCCTATATGGGTCGTGAGCTGGGGAGGAGACAGGGGCTTCCAACTGAGTCAGGAGATGAGATCTGTGAACTGAAATAACTGGTCCAAGGCCATACATGGGACATCCATGTATGCTATGGGCAGGTGTATACACTACGTCCAGGAGGGGAACAGAATTGGGCCACAGGGAAGGCACATAAAATTGGGATAGTCCCTGGAGTAGTGGGTACATTCAGGTTCTTTCTTGTCAGGATAACTCTTTATGCTCCGTAGGCGTGTCAGGGGGCACCAGGCTTCTAGCAGACAGTGGGCTTCAAGTCTTACATATTTTGCCTTAAACTACACTTATAGGATTTATTTTTGCCTGCAGAGTTACCTCCCTAATGTGCATGCCTTAAGGTTGTACCCCAACAGACGGAGGGGGCTCAAATGCATGCCTGGAACTGAGGGAAGCCTGCCTGTTGAGAGGCAGTGTCAGCCAGATAATCTTTTAGGTGGACCACGTACTTGGGTAGCAGAATTCACAGCTTCTGGCAGGTTCCTGGGAGGATGGTGGGACTGGTATGGTAAAGGTGAGAAAAGCTGGCAAGCCTGGCCTCCAGCCTGGGATGGAGGATATAGCTCATTGATTCAAAAAGTCATCGGAGCTGGTCTTGTCCAGCTCCTTCACTTTACAGAAGTAGAAATTGCAGTTCAGTGTGGAAAGTGACCTGCCCCAAACCCCACAGCTGACAAACGATAGGGCCAAGAGTTGAATGCACATCTCCAGTCCAGTGCTCCCCATCCGGCCCCTGCTGATGTCCTAAAGCTACCGCTTGGATTTTCTTCCCTCCTGTGAGTGAGAGGAGGGAGAGGGGTCAGGCCAGGGGAGAGCGGGGCTGGAAAGACGAGTGTGGGTGAGGAGGAGCCTACTTTGGCCACTTACTTCTTGCTGTGTTTCTTCTGCCAGAGTCTCAGTTTCCTTATCTATAAAATGGAACGCTTTCCCCCATGAGCTCCAAGGCTCCAAGATGTACCAGACCAGAACATTCCTTACTGGCCACCGAGGCCTTGGAGATGGGATAGAGCCAGAGTCAAATAGCGGAAAGCTGTGGCTCCAAGACCAGGAGGCGCCTGGGTCCAGGGGGCGGGGGCAGAAAGCAGCAAAGTTAGTGCTGTGCCCTCCACCCCAGCTATTTTTACCCAAGAACACTGGATTGCAAGAGGTCTGGCTAAAAATACCAGCAGCCCGAGCCTGAGCATCCTCTCCCTAGAGAGGGTGAGTTGGGGCTGTCAAGGAGGGGGTTGTGGGGACAGGGAGTCTGAAGAGCATTTATCCTTCTCCTTTCTGGGACTGGGGTGCCTGGGACGGAGATCCCCTTCCTCTAGAGAGCCTGATAGGGAAGACAGCTCAAGAAGAAGCTTATTTTAGTCATTTTCAGCAATCCTAGCCAGCCCCTGGCCCCCGCCAACACATACTTTTTTTTTCCTCCAAACGTAATCTAAATCTGTCACAATTTTGTGTTCTGTTCTTTTAAACTTATTTTATAAACATTTTTATGTTGCTATGTGGTCTTCATGTTTGTCATTCTTAATGGCTGCATAGTATTCCATCCAAGACTTTTCTATTCCCTGATTGTTGGGCTTTTGATGATTTCCAGTTTGTCATTATTATAAATAAGGCTGTCATGGACATCTTTGTGCATGTGGCTTTTCCCTTCTTATTAATTATTTCTGTAAGATAAGTGCCCAGGTCGGCGGGTAAGGCTGTTTTTATGCTGTTTAATGTGGTTTGCCAAGTTGCTCTCCAAAAGTAAATGAAGGAGGGTTTAATGTGAGGATACATCCACACTGGGAGCCAAGTACACTCAGGCTTCAGGGAAATCGGAGCTGAGAGCCAACCAGAGCTCAAACAGCTGCCTCCAGCTCCCATGGGCCTGCTTTGTTTCAGCTTCTCTGCTTTCTCTGCTCCATCTCTCTTTCTTTGTCTTTATTTATTTTTGACCTAGCAGAGCTATCAGTTCGGAGCATATAACTACTCACATTTTCTGAGGGCTTGCTGTGTCCTAGGCACCATGCCAATTGCTCACATTGATTATCTTAATTTTCACAACTAGCCTCTGGGGTAGGAATTATAACTATCCCCATTTTACTGATGAAGAAACTGAAACACGGAAAAACTAAGTCACTTGTTTAAAGATGCACAGTCAGTAACTGGTGGGAACAAGTCCCATGTGACTGACCTATCTCTCTTTAAACATGTGCTCATGACCCACACCAGTCTCCCCGGGAATACAGAGGTGCCACATCCACCCCCAACAGGCTAGTCCATCATTTCTGGATCTCTGAGTTCAAATTTTGAAGAGGGAGAATCTGATTGGCTCAGCCCCGCCTATGTCTTGGAACCCTAGAAGTCCAGGCCCAATCAGCTGTGATAGGGGGCGAGGTCGGGCAAGGAACCCCGGAGGAGGACACCGGGCCAAGAGGGCCGGTGGAGAAACTGTTTTGTCGTGCCAGCATTGGACTTTGCTGGAAAATATTAAAAAGTAATGTAACTGGTATAAATCTAACTTCTTTGCATTTCATTGTGTCTCAGCCTTCTGGCTAAGATAGAGTGCAGCTTATTTGCATTTGTCTTTTCTTTGATTATTTGTGAGGCTGAATGAGTTTCTGTGTTCCTTTCTTTGTGTGTGCATTGTCTGCCTCTTTTCCTATCTTGGTCATGCTGTATATCTCACAGATATTAATGCCAGACAGAACAACAGTATGCCGAGAGGGGTTGCAGGCGGAGTGAGGATGATGTCTCACTAAATGGCTTTTTCTTTGTCCCTAAGGCCTAGCAGGCTTTGACAGGCTTCCTAATCAGTGTTTCCAAGAGCCCCCTTCTCCCTCACAACCTGGCGTGTTGCTTGGACTAGACAATCGTTAGCAGGGACTTCTCCAGCCAGAGAATCTCTGAGTTTGCCCTCTCCTGCCTGGCCCCTTCTGAATGAATGAATCAACCTAGAGGAGTTTTCAGGGACCCTGATTTTCTGCTCATATTGTGGGACTCATTCTTGAGCTGCATCCCATGTCTTTGTTGGTCTGAGGCTTTTTTGTTGTCCCAATTCTGAGTTGACTGTGTGCACACCTTTGCTTCCAAGTCCCCAGAAACAAAACTTCTATACCTACATCTCTCTTTGTGAAAACGTGTCACCCCCTTACTTGTGGAAGGTTAAAGATCCTCTCCCATCTTCTATCCCTAGACATCATAGGTAACAAAGTGCCCATTACGTTAGCACTGAAGTTTGGAGCCTTCGGTGAAGGAGTGTAAAGCCCAGGAGGTGACATGCTACAAAGTCTTATGCAGCTGACAGAGACAGTGAAGGCTCTGGGCCCAGGGAGAGACAGGTGTTTAGAGCAGCCAGAACTGAGGCAGGAGAAGCTCCTATGGGCAGGGATGGCAGGCAACTACGAAGTCAGCCTTCATTCAGCAGCCAGATGGCTTTGCACTGAGCTACCTGCCCAGGGGCCAGCTGTTCCCAGCTGTGGGGGCTGGGGAGAGAGGGATAGTGAGCGGTGCTCTCTGAAGCCAGGGATTCAGGTTTACTCGTGGGATCCCATCCATGACCTTGGCCTCTGAAATCCACAGCTCCATCACAGCCCCTGGGAGTCAGCAAATGTCTAGTGTTTTGGATCATGGTGGTCAGTTCATGGACTCTTCTTTGGAACTGTGGATGGCTTCTCATGGGACCCTTCTCTGCCAGGGCCTAGAGATACTCAGGAGCTGCCCATGGGAGCTGCCAATGAGGCTGATAGAAGAGATAGGAAATGGTGCTCCTCTCTGCGGGCTCCCTAGGAAGGAAGCTGGCTCCCTAGCTCCTGATTGTGCAAAGCACAGGCCGACTATCACTCATCAGGGCCCGATCTTCTCATATCATGAGCCACAGTTTCACACTGCTTTAAAAATCTCTACTCCTGATGTGAGAAATATGGTCCCTCCTAACTCTCAAGATTAGCAGACAAAATATCCCGGGGTTGGACATTTGTTTCCTGTGGCTGAGACCATCATTTGTTGCTTTGCATCTTTTCTTCTCCTCTTCTATTAATATATTAATGAAAGTTTTAGTTGGGCACAAAGCTCTCCACTAAGGACTACATTTTCCTGCTTTCCTTGCATTTAGATCTAGCTTGTGACTAGACCCTGGCCAATGGGATGGCAAGGAGGGAGCATTCCCTTTCATCTTTTCCTCTTCCCTCTGGCTGGAATGTAAATGTGATGGCAGGAGCTGTAGCAGTCATTTTGGACCACATGATGAAAACCACACATTGAGGAAGGCAGGGCAACAAGAGTGAAGGAACCTGGATCCTCGACACCATTAAGTCACCATATCATCCCTGGATGACCTACTTGAATCTTTATGTGTGAGAGAGAGTGACTTCTATCCTGTTTAAGCTTCTGTATTTTAGGGTTGATTTGTCCCAGCATCTTGAATCTACATACCCATCGCTGTATGTCTCTCAATGGAATGGCCACACCTGGACCTATACGGATATGTCTGGTTACTGGTGGGGGGGCTGGGGACACCCCTATTTTGGTAGACTTTGGTGGTTCCCAATAGATCATCCCTCCCAATATTCACACCCTTGTGTACCTCCCTCCCTGAGTAACTCTGGACTTGGCCACGTGACTTGCCTGGGCCAATGGGACATGAGCAAGCATGATGGCAGCAGGGATTTGGTAAGCACTTGCACAGCGGGGCTTTACTGCATGGAATACTGACTTTTGGGATGTTCCTTCTCTGAACTCAAGTGTCAATCTTGAGAATCCCAACCTAGGCACACGGAGAGGCCATGTGGAGGAGAACTAAGGCCCTGCCTTCAAGTCCAGCCAATAGCCAGCACGTGAATGAAGCCAATTTAGAAGAGGATCCTCCCATCTGAGGCCTTGGGAAACAGAGACAAGCTGTTCTTGTCACACCCTGTCCAAATTACAGGATTATGATCAAATCAATAATTTTTGTGCGCTAGATAACCGGAACACATGTGGATGGTCCAGGGCCCTTTGCGCTGTCTGAAAAACTCAAGTCCATTGTGCCTTTTTCACACCAAAATAGCAAACATGTCTTACTTGTGCCTTGAAACTAGAACACATGGGTAATTACTGATGCTCTGGAAATACTTATGGATTGGCCACCTTTCCCTCCAAAACATGTTCTTCCTCTCTCAGCCCTTGTCAGGTGCTGGTAGCTTGGCTTATTGCTCTGACTTTCAGCTCCAGGAATGGCTGTGGGTTCTGTAGGCCACACCTGCTCTCTTATAATAAGGCTGCTGAGGTCCTGTGTCCCTTAGAGAAGGGTTGAAGGCAGTGTTTGGAGGCAAGGTCTGACTGTGTCAATGAGGGATCCCCAGTGCCCACATGAATAAGTGTGCAATACGTATTGGGGGAATGAACGAATGAATGAATGATTGAATGGTGAGTGAAAAGTAACTCATCTGGTTTACAGCAGGAGATCAAGGTGAGAGGGGAGCAGGGGGTCTCCAGGGAGGGTAAGGCCTGTAGATAGTCCTAGGTTTAATGAAAGATGGCTTTGTAAATATTTTTAACTCCTTTAAAATATAGTAGTGAGCATTTACTGAATTCTTACTATGTGCCACTCACTGTGCAAAATACTTCATGTAAATTATTGCATTAATCATCTCAACAATCCTGGCATGTAGGTATTATAACTTTCATCCCATTTTGTGGATGAGGAAATAGAGGCCCAGAAAGGTTAGGTAACTTGCCTGAATGAGGATGGTAAGATTGGAACCCAGACAGTCTGGCTCCAGTACCCAAGGGCATAGCAACCACACACTGGCAAATAGCAGGGCTCCCATTTTCCACCCTTGGAGAAAGCCATGGTCTGGCACGCTTTAGGGCACAATTTCCAACTTTGAGTCTACCAAGTGCTCCTGGGGACCAGAGAAAGCCCAGATTAGAAGAGAAAAGGGCAAAGGGGGCGAGTCTGGGGTCTGTGTCCCAGGAGCAGCAGCATTAGCCTCAGGGCTCAGAGATGGCGCTGCCCACCCCGCCTGAGCACCCTCACTGGCCGCTCCCACTCACTCCTCAGAAATGAGCCTGGCCCGTTCACACGTGTCCCTAATGCCAGGTTCCAAGAAAGCCACCTAAATACCTGGTATTTGAGATGTAAAGAGACCGGCTCCCTGTACTTAGCACTGCACTAGCTTTTCCAATTATAGCGCCCTATTTTCCAAAGTCTAAAATGGACATATGTTATAACTGTCTTGGGCCCCAAGGTTTCAGAAACACCCTTAAGGCTCCTGAAATACAATCATGTATTTTAGACTAATTCCTAAAGGGCTGAGAGGGGTTATCTTTAACATCTGCCAGCACCGACACAGATCTGGTCTTTGTTTGCAAATGAGCCTGGAGCCTGGGCACACCACAACCTCTGATGGAACCAGCTCTGTGCTGAGTTGAGCAGGGAGGCCTGAAGAAGGGAGATCCCAGGCTGGAGTGGGTGTTGGGGGAGACACAGCCCTGTCCTTGGGGAGCCCCAGCCTGAAGGGGACACACAGCCCTGCCCTGGGGGAGCTCCGATGTTAAGGAAGGAAGCAGACCACACACAGAAACCCAGGAGACCCTGGGGCAGGTGGAGAAGGGGTAACTCCCGCTGGCTTTGCCATCACAGGGCGGGTAGGTGGGAAGGAGGCAGGTAGGAAGGCTGCCTGCATGTTCCAGTGCCTGGAGGCAGGTGGTGTAGGTAGATGGGCGCAATGGAGCTGAACTTTAAACGCTCTCTGGAGCTAATGTTGCTTCGGGCCTGCCAGCCAGGGCATTTTCTGTCCAAACCCAACTGTCATTATTAAACATTTATTATACAAGGGAGATGTGCTTTTCTGGTCTCAGTGTTTGGCCAGCAAACTTGGTGAGGAAATGGACTAGAACTAATCCTGTAGCTAAACAGCGAGGGCTTCAGAAAAGGAAATGCCTCACTTGCCTAATAGCTCCCAGGGAGGGGCGAGATATGGAGTATCAGCCCTCAGACTGCCCTGTTCCTCAGGTGGGGAGGCAGTGGCTTGGTGGCCAGGCCTCCCGAAACTTTTGTGAACAAACAGGGGGCAGAGCTGACTATGGAGCTCATAGATCAAGGGCAATAATTAGGAGTTTAAGGATGTTCCGGGTAGGGGACAGACTCCTGGCCAAGCATCAGGAGAGCTGGGTTCCGGCCAGCTCAGACCTTAATTGGCTGGCCATTACTCCAGAAAGTGGTAAGAACGTCCCTTCTCCCCAGGCCAGGGCCTGCAAGAGGAGCCGAGAGGAACGGGAGACCGTCTGAGGGAGGAGACACAGCCCTGTCCTGAGGGAGCCCCAGTCTGAGGGAGGGATGAAACCGCCTTGGCAAAAATTTTAGTAAGGGAAATCTGATGTAACCGACTCCATTTTGTTTCTACCAGGTTTTCTACAAGCTTTAGCCCATTCTGTTTTTTTTGTTTTGTTTTTTTTGAGACGGAGTCTCGCTCTGTCGCCCTGGCTGGAGTGCAGTGGCCAGATCTCAGCTCACTGCAAGCTCCGCCTCCCGGGTTCACGCCATTCTCCTGCCTCAGCCTCCCGAGTAGCTGGGACTACAGGCGCCCGCCACCTCGCCCGGCTAGTTTTTTGTATTTTTTAGTAGAGACGGGTTTCACCGTGTTAGCCAGGATGGTCTCGATCTCCTGACCTCGTGATCTGCCCGTCTCAGCCTCCCAAAGTGCTGGGATTACAGGCTTGAGCCACCGCACCCGGCAGCTTTAGCCCATTCTTGTGTGGAGGCCATAATAGTCCTTTCCTTGAACTGATCCGCTACCTGTTCAAAAGTTGAAAACACATTTGTAAAGGCTAACGAAAGGTCAAGAAGTTAGAATTATGGTAGGGGCTTGAACCATCACTTAGCTTGTTTTTCCATAAGTTGTTGACTGCCCCAGAGTCACATAACTAGAGGTTTCAAGATTTATAACATCGCTATTGTGAAACCTAAAGAATAAAGAAACTGAAAGGTAACTCCACAGAGTTGTTTAGCTCCTGTGTGTGCCCAAGGCCAGGCAGGGAGTCCCAGTCCTCATCAGCCAGAAGCCACTGGGTCTTTGTTATAGTTTTCAGATATAACATTTTGACAGACTGAGAGAAGTCACCTGGTCCTGAGACTTCCTTCCAGAAACTGATTGAGCTGTGCAAAGACAGTTTAGACACCCCCGTGATTTCATCCCCAGCCAATGAATTGTTTCAGTTTCCCAGCCCCCTGCCCACCAAAATACCCTTAAAAACCCTACCCTCTGAATCTCAGGGAAGTGGATTTGAGAAATTTCTTCCATCCTGCTTGGCTGGCTATGGAATCATCCAATTCTTCTTTGCTGCAGCACCTGCTGTTCTCAGTGCATTGGTATTTTCAGGGCAGTGGGCAAGAAGAACCTATTGGGCTATAATATAGACACAGCTTATGGACTCAGGAGACCGGGCTACCAAACAGGCCAGAACTGTGGGAAATAGGGTCCACCCTTTCCACATACCTCATTATTTACCCAGGGAAGGCCAAGGGCCCCTGGCTGGCATCTGGAGGGAGACCTTCTGGGCCTGCACAGATACCAGAATGGGATGAGTGTTCTGCAGCACCTGGAGCCCCTTGCCAGCCCCTCACTCCATGTGAGTCTTGCAGGTCAGACCCAGATTGGGTGCCCTAGGATCAGGGAAGTGTGACCTATGGTACTAGCCAGGCTATTCTTTCCTGGGGTGGGGAAGCAGCCTGGTAGCCTGGTCTGATCCTATCAACAGAGAAGGAGTAGGAAAGGGGCCTGTTCGAGTCTGGATAAGTCCCCCTCCCAAACTGGCAGCTTTGGTTCTAAGACAGTTCACTGAAAGTACACTCCATGAGGGCAGGAATTCTGGTCTGCTTTGTACACTGCTTCATTTCCAGAGCCTAAGATCGTGCCTGGCCAGGTGTTCAGTAAAAAAATTACTGAATTAATTAGAGTCCTTTTCAACCCCAATTCAGAATTCACTTCTTACCAAAAAATCTCCTTGATAAAGCTTTTCTACTTCAGTGACTACTCAAAAGCAGTGCATATAACATTCATTTGCAAATATAATCAGTTGAACTCCAACAGCTGTCTCTTTTGAAGGGAAAAAATGACAAATTTAGATTATTATTGTTGTGTAGCAGGCCCTATACTAGCTTCTTCATAGACATTATATGACTTAATTCTTTTTTTTTTTTTGAGATGGAGTCTCGCTCTGTCGCTCAGGCTGGAGTGCAGTGGCCGGATCTCAGCTCACTGCAAGCTCTGCCTCTCGGGTTTATGCCATTCTCCTGCCTCAGCCTCCCAAGTAGCTGGGACTACAGGCGCCCGCCACCTTGCCCGGCTAGTTTTTTGTATTTTTTAGTAGAGATGGGGTTTCACCATGTTAGCCAGGATGGTCTCGATCTCCTGACCTCGTGATCCGCCCGTCCCGGCCTCCCAAAGTGCTGGGATTACAGGCTTGAGCCACCGCGCCCGGCGACTTAATTCTTGAAGGAAGGCCCTGTTTCACAAACAAGGAAATGAAGGTGTCGGGTGCGGTGTCTCACACCTGTAATCCTAGCACTTTGGGAGGCTGAGGCAGGGGGATCGTTTGAGCCCAGAAGTTTGAGACCAGTATGGGCAACATAGTGAGACCTTGTCTCTACAAAAAATAAAAATAAAAAAATTAGCTGGGCACAGTGCCACATGCCTGTAGACCCAGCTACTTGGGAGGCTGAGGTAGGAGAATCACTTGAACCCAGGAGGTCAAGGCTGCACTGAGCTCTGATCGTGCCACTGCATTCCAGCCTGGATGACAGAGCAAGATCCTGTCTCAAAAGAGAAAGAAAAAAGAAACTAAGGCTCTAAGGAGGGAAAATAACATAGTGCCCCTGAAGTTGTACCTCTAGGAAATTGCAGAGCTGGGATTTGAACTCACTTCTGACTCAACCACTCCCCTGACTCTTTTCCTGAATTTCATGGAATTATTTTTTTTCCAACTAGTTTTGTGATTCAAAAGGTAATTCTACAAAGAGTTCTTTAGCTCCTGTGTGCCCAAGACCAGACAGCATGCACAGGAAGCCCAAGTCCCTATCAGTCAGGAGCCACCAGGCCAAAGGACAGCAGAGCACTGGGCTTGATTGAAGCACTCACGGCAGTGGTCCCAGTCAGCCCAGGGCTGCAGTTTCCTGGCAACGCTGGCCCTGCCAGCCCTTGACTTAGTGACATCTGCCATCCAGACCAACAGTGGATTATCCTACAAACAGGTGCACCTCAGGCTTGTCAGTTCTACCTGGAAAGTTACCTCTCAGCATTCTGAGTGTATGGCCATGCACAATTTCCCAGAGCTGGGAAGTGCCTGGAAGGCATCTCATCTGGCCCATCACATCTCTTGTGCAGAATCCCTGACAGAGTATCCTCTAGTGTCACTTACAGACTTTGGAGATGGGGGCTTACTGCCCAGAAGGACAGCTCCTTCTGTCTTGTTCTTCTACCGACTCTTCCTCCACCTCAGCTGAAAGGATTCATCTTGCAGCATGGCCCACCTTGGAACCCTTTGTGTTTGCTGAAACTTTCTTTGTGATTATTCTTATGTCACTGCATAGCATGTAAATGTATCACAGACTCCCCCATTATTATTATCTCCTAGTATGCACCAGGCACTGACCATAAATTATTTCTAATCATTAAAACTCTACCATGGTTATCCTCCCTCTAAGGATAGGAAAACTAAGGCTTGGAGGTTGAAGAGGTCATGGATCTTGTCCAAGGTCACTAAATTCATAAATGTCACAGTCAAAATTTGAATCTATATAGAGCTGTCAGCTCCAAAGAAGTTTGCTCAGCCAGTTTTTCCCCAAATTAGCTATTTATTCAAATTTGCTGAGAAGCTTTTTAAAAATACGTCTTCTTTACAACAAAGCCAGAGAAAGAATAAGGCAGCTCTCTGCACAACAATATGGTGCTTGTATATGCCTAGAACATCTCCAGGAAGAAGGTGAGTCACTGGCCACCGCTGGCCCCAGGGGATGGTCTACAGGCGGGGACACAGGAGTGGGAGGAAGATTTGCTTTTTACTATATTCTCCAGTACTTATTGGCTTCCTTCCTTCCTTCTTTCCTTCCTTCCTTCCTTCCTTCCTTCCTTCCTTCCTTCCTTCTTTCTTCCTTCCTTCCTTCTTTCTTCCTTCCTTCCTTCCTTCCTTCCTTCTTCTTTCTTTCTTTTTTCTTTCTTTCTTTCTTTCTTTCTTTCTTTCTTTCTTTCTTTTCTTTCTTTCTTTCTTTTCTTTCTTTTTCTTTCTTTTCTTTCTCTCTCTCTCTCTTTTCTTTCTTCTCCGTCCTTCCTTCCCATCTTCCTTCCTTCCTTCCTCCTTCCTTCCTTCTCTCTCTCTCTTTCTTTCTCTTTCTTTTCACCTTTTCAAAATTATATGAAAATAATTTCAAAATCAAACAAGAATATAGCTCCAGGACTCCACTGACAGATCTCCTTATAAATCAGAGTTGCCAGAGTTGGGTTTTGGGACCCAATAGACATTCTAGGTGGGCACTGGTGCCCTCTGTCCCCTGCTGCTAGTGGCCAGGACTCAGTCTCATCTCACCTGTCATTTCCTCTCTGCCCCTATCCCCTGGCTGGTCCAGAGCTCTGTGCTGCCAGCTCTGGGAGGGAGTGAAGGCTGCCTTAGGTGGCTATGGGGCCCTCTCTTCAATGTTTCTCCAGGAAATTTTCCCAGCCAGATTTCTTGAGCCCCACACCTGCCAATGAGCCAGCACTACCCAAGGACTCAGACTCTGTGTCCTGTGGACCTGCTACAGCTTACAGGCCCTCCCCATGCTCAGGCCTTGCCACCACATGCCTGGACCTGCCACTCCTCAGCCCCCGCCCTCAAGCCCCAGAACCCTCAGCCCCCGAGGTCAGCCAGGTCTATGTGATTATTGTTCTCTCATATCAACGGTGACCTCCTAACCACACTGTTCTGCTCCTTGGCTTTTTTTTACATCATAATATGTCTCCACAGCATTTCTCTGTGTTGAGATGTTAGTGTCTATCAGGGAGTCAGTAGAGTGGTGGTGAGCATGAGAAATTCTGGAGCCAGACTCCCTGGGTTAAAAGCCCAGCTTGCCACACTTAGCTGCCTGACCTAGGGCAACTTTTTAATCTCTGTGGTGTGAGGATGGAAGGAGTTGAGACATGTGAAGCTCTTTGAGTAATGCCTGGCACTCAAGATGTACACAATGAACGTTCATGATGATCATGACTGTCATTAGAATTTCAGTGGGAAGACTAACAAGGGGTCACAAACAATGTTTTAGGTTCTACAGTTAGACAAGTTGGCTTCCAATCATTACTATGCATCTTTCTTTCTTTTTTTTTTCTCCCTTGGAGACTGAGTCTCACTTTGTTGCACAGGCTGGAGTGCAGTGGTGCTATCTCGGCTCACTGCAACCTCCACCTCCTGGGTTCAAGCAATTCTCCTGCCTCAGCCTCCTGAGCAGCTGGGATTACAGGTGTGTGCCACCCTGCCTGGCTAATTTTTGTATTTTCAGTAGAGTTGGGGTTTCACCATGTTGGCCAGGCTGGTCTTGAACTCCTGACCTCAGGTGATCTGCCCGCCTCGGCCTCCCAAAGTGCTGGGATTACAGGTGTGAGCTGCTGCGCCCGGCCCCTACTCTACATCTTTCTGGCTCTGATCTTTCTAACCTCTCAAAGCCTCAGTTTCCTCATCTATAAGATGGGGGTGACTCTTACCTCACAGGATGGTCGAGGATGGTGTCTGGTACAAAACAGATGCTCAATAAATCTTCATAGAATGGATCACAGCATGGGAGTGGGGCAGAAGGAAGACTGGCGGGCAGCGTGTGAGCCACACCTTTTTGCCTCAGGCTGCTGGTGAGGATCTATTGGCGCATCAGGCAGTGTGTGTGTGTGTGTGGCGGGGGGGGAGGCCCTCCTTCTTCATACTGCCAGGGAGATCATGGCCTGAGGAAGACCCTAGACTGCCTAGGTATTCATTCTGAAGGAGTGGCCAGCCTGCCAGCCAGGCCAGGCCTGTGCCCATCAATACTGTCAGCATGCTCCCTCCCTGCCGAGAAGTGGGACCATAGGAAGGAAGCCAATCGCAGTCAGAAGGCACGCCAGGAGAAAACATCACCTTAAAGGCTAGAAAGTCTCCTTGGCCAGATGGTGGCAAGGGTTCTCGCTGCAGGTGGATTTGAGAATGTCTAGACTCAGCCTGAATGATAGAGGGCAGGCGGAAGAACAGCATGCGTGGTGTGTCTGCAGGCCTCGGTTCCAACAGGGCTTGCCAGCAGTGGAGGAGCTGCCACCCCTGCCTCTCAGTGCCTCCCCCCATGGCCTCCCTCAGAGCCCCCTTCTGACACCCCACCCCTTCTTTAGGGGCGTCATGCTTTGCTCTCCCTGATGGAAGCCGGAGAAGGGAGAGCACTCCCTCTGGCTCTCCCCGTCTCATTACGAATGGGCTAGTTTTCCATGGACCAGGGTTAGGTGCCACACTGTCAGGCACAATTAACTCAGCTGTGTCTTAGTTTAGTTGGTATTTATCTGTCCAACTTCCCCTTAATAGACTGAAAATCCTGTAAGGGCTGAGAGACAAGCTCTTACTCCTCTTACTATCATTACTAGAGATTAGGTCTGTGAAACTCAAGTGCAACACTGCTATTCTTAGTATCTGCAAAGATATTAACAGAGGGACATAACAGTAGCTAGATTAACTGGGCACATGTGATGGGCCAGGCACTCTACTAAGCATGTTGGTAGTATTAACTCATTGAATTCTCACAACTCTGTGGGAGCCATGCTATTATGATCATTTGCAAAAAGGAAACTGAGGCAGAGAGCAGTTGGCTAACTCATGCAAAGTCACACAACTAGGAGGTGACAGGATTCAAACTCTGGCTTTCTGGATTTGGAGCCCACTTTCCGCACCTTGAGCCCTCCGTGAGCATTTGTGGAGTGGCTGAGTGACCGAGGGAAGTGCAGACAGGCAGGTACACAGAGGGCATGGCCGAGGGCCTGACTGGGCAGTGGCGAGCAGGCCTGGGTTTCTGGACTGATTTGGGGGCTGAAGTCAGCAGCTCAGAATCTGAAGGTCTCTAGGCTCTGGCCCTGCCTTGCTCTGCCAACCACCTGGCTCTGCACAGGCTGCCCAAACAAGACTCAGTTGCTAGGGCCCTGGCAGGGATGCCTGACCTGATAATCCCTGCCTCCCGTGGGAACACAGCCTCTCCCTGGCCATGTCCATCAAGGTCATCTAGTGCGGCCTGGCTGCTAGCTGCTTCCAAGGTGCTGCCACTCTACCCTTTCCTTCCTTATACCCCCTCTCTGAGCTGCTTCTTTGGACCTCCTTTAATAATTAGTGGTTAATTGTCAGTGGTCTAGGGTCAGACTGCCTGAGTCCCAGCCCTGGCTCTGCTGTGTGGCCTTGGGAGTGTTACTTAACCTCTCTGAGCCTCATTTCCCCATCTTTAATATGGAAATCGGAACAGACTGTTGTAAAGATTGGTGTGAGGATTAAATGAGCTAAAACATTTAAAAGGCTCTAACGGTACATCTCAAATTGCATATATATTTTTGTTAATATTATTATATTATGTCTTATTCATTTAAATTGATGACAGTGTAGCCAGTGCAGAGTGAGGGGAGAGGTGGTCAGGGCAGTTAAAGTACTAGCAACCCTAGTCCATCTTCTTTGAAAAACCGGAGCTGAGTGACAGGGACACTCCCTTACTCTGGCTTAAAGTCTTTCCTGGCGGGGCGGGGTGGGGAGAAGTACCACTCTCCAGGCACCCTCATTCCGGGAGGCCCTGGGCTGGTGTGGTCTCACCTTCTGCTGAGACAGATACCTGGCATCGCCCCATTCAATACTTAAAGCTCAGCTACACTTTGACCACAAGGCAGGGTTTTCTACTTGATGTATTTAAATGGATTTAGGGCTGGGTGCGGTGGCTCAAACCTGTAATCCCAGCACTTTGGGAGGCCAAGGCGAGCAAATTACCTGAGGTCAGGAGTTTGAGACCACCTGGCCAACATGGTGAAACCCCGTCTCTACTAAAAATACAAAATTAACCAGGCATGGTTGTGCGCACCTGTAATCCCAACTACTCAGGAGGCTGAGGCAGGAGAATCACTTGAACCTGGGAGGCGGAAGTTGCAGTGAGCTGACATCAAGCACGGCACCCCAGCCTGGGTGACAGAGTGAAACTCCACCTCAAAAGAGATGAATGGATTTAGTTTTGTTTTTTTCAGCCTTTATTGTAGTTGTTTATGCACATAAATAGTCACATAGATCGTGAAGTTTCTTACAAACAAAGCATCCTCACTGAGCAGAGGGAGCACATTCTCTTTCACTGACAGATTCTTCTGGAATGGCTCTATCCCATGCTGTCCCTGCCCACAACTTATATGTACCCCAGCCCCCACCCATAACACCTGTGTCGTACTGGTTAGATGGGGAAGGAACATGACCTTGTAAAAACATTGACATCCAGGTTTGAGCCATTTAGTAATCTATGATTGAAGCTGCTGATGGTCTTTTTTATTGTTCATTTAATTGTCATGCACTTTGTTTTTTTTTTTTTTTTTTTTTTTTTTGAGACGGAGTCTCGCTCTGTCGCCCAGGCTGGAGTGCAGTGGCCGGATCTCAGCTCACTGCAAGCTCTGCCTCCCGGGTTCATGCCATTCTCCTGCCTCAGCCTCCTGAGTAGCTGGGACTACAGGCGCCCGCCACCTCGCCCGGCTAGTTTTTTGTATTTTTTAGTAGAGACGGGGTTTCACCGTGTTAGCCAGGATGGTCTCGATCTCCTGATCTCGTGATCCACCCGTCTCGGCCTCCCAGAGTGCTGGGATTACAGGCTTGAGCCACCGCGCCCGGCCAATTGTCATGCACTTTGAGCGAATTCAGTGGCTTCTCACTTTCTGATAATAATGGCTAATACCTATTGAGCACTTCCTGGGTGCCAGGCACTATTCTAAGTCCTTTCATGGTAGTAACACATTTTAGTCCTTATAATAATCCTCTGAGGTGCACACCAGTATGATCCCACTTTATAGATGAATAAACTGAGGCACAGAGAGGTTAAGTGACTTGTTTACAATCCCAGAGCAAGTATTTGGCCGAGCTGAGATTTGAACCCAGGCTCTTCCCACTGTAGGGCTTGTGCCTACCTGGCCTCATATGGCAGAGCTCTGGGAGCACATCTTCATATCGGTCTCCTCTGGGCCCTTTCTCACCCTCTCACTGTTTCCTGGGTTCAGTCTTGTCTCTGCACCTAGGCTATAAGCTAGCCCCGTGTCCTGCTCCTCTGCAGCCCTGGAAGCAGGACTGGATCCAGCAGGCCATCCTGTGCTTGCCAAGATGTGCCTGCCCTGGACTGTCTACTTGTCCTCATGCTCTCTACCCCGGGCCTTGTGGGTGGGAGGCAGGACAGGGAGCACTGCTGGTTCAGGTACAGCTGGGCCTACAGAGGCTCAGGAAGGCCAAATCAGTGCTGTAAGGCCTCATGACTGGGGAACTGGGGTTTGAATTCCCTCTGTTACCTGCAAGTCCAGGGATGTTCCTAATGCATTGAACTTCTTCCTACAGGCACAGGCATATACACACGATGCACATTACATACACAAATACACAAACATATATATGCATTATTTACATATGCTAATTATGTGCATGCATTTTCACACGGACACATTATATACACATACATATAGACACAATTGCGTTTCATATTCACATATGCAGGTGCACATACATACTCACATAACATACACACATACCAGTTATACACAGACATATTAAACCCACAAACATATACTAACACAGAATCACATTCTACAAACACCTTATTACAAACACAAACACGTGTGTACTACATATTCACACAAGGATAGACATACACAGCATATACACATATTGTACAGATGAAAACATACACCGGCCGGGCGCGGTGGCTCAAGCCTGTAATCCCAGCACTTTGGGAGGCCGAGACGGGCGGATCACGAGGTCAGGAGATCGAGACCATCCTGCCTAACACGGTGAAACCCCGTCTCTACTAAAAACTACAAAAAATTAGCCGGGCGACGTGGCGGCGCCTGTAGTCCCAGCTACCCGGGTGGCTGAGACAGGAGAATGGCATGAACCCGGGAGGCGGAGCTTGCAGTGAGCTGAGATCCGGCCACAGCACTCCAGCCTGGGTGACAGGGCGAGACTCCGTCTCAAAAAAAAAAAAAAAAAAAATACACAAATATGTAAATATATACCTATATACACATAAATATACACATCATATTTGCATAACATACACCAACACTGTTGCACAAAGCGCATGCACATATTTTTCACAAATGAAAGCATGTAAACACATTTGCACAAAACATACAAATGAATGCACAAATATACAAAAACCTACAGTGCAAACATATGCAAGCACATGCGTACATCCACAGATGCAAAAACTTGCACAAACACATCCACATTATGTGCAAGAAGAAACATGCCCGCATCTGCATGTGTGTGCACACGATCACGTATGCCTGCCTGGCCTGGTTTCTATGGGGATGATGGAAGAAGGCCATTGGCCTCTCCAGGTCCTGTATGTGTCTGGTGACTTGGGGTGAGAGTGTTTCTTTACTCTTTCCTTGGGGTTGCATCATAAAGTGCCTTCCTTGAACAGGGCTGGTACAGGGCCAGGTCAGCCTGTCCTCATTACATCAGCAGGGTGAGCCAAGGGAGGTTGCCTAAAAATTCAAGTAAGTAGTCCCCAGCCCATGGAGGCTTGAGAGACCCCCAAGCCCCTCCCTTTCTCTGGAGTCCCACCCAGGGTTAACCACTGGCCACACTCCCAGGGAGGCCCCAAAAGCTGCCAGATTATGCCCTTTAAGAGATGAGAAAATGGCTTGACCAAGCAAGTGAATGTTTGTAAACACCAGTTTAAGGAGAGAAGGGATTTCGAAGCCTCCACAGCATGCTGCTTCACACCTGGGAGTCTCAGCCTGGGGCTGGGCACATAGTAGGAGCTACATCAATGTGCACAGCCATTGATCTAAAGAACGGCAGTGCTCTAGAGGATGGGGTCTGACAAGTGGTGGAGGGTACAGGGAGCCAGCCCCAGAATTCAGAGGTAATGCAGACCCTCTTCATGTTTGAGGACCCTGCCTGCATCACTTCCAGCCCAGAGGTTCTTAGCTTCGTCGTCTGCTGGGGGTGAGGGACCACTAGTTTAGGGAGCCCCCTGCAGAGGCCCCCTGGATTGTCCCTTCTTTTCCCTCCTTGGCCTTCCTCCCAGCTTGGTCTCCCTACCACCCCCAACACTCCCCAGACACATTCCTCTCCTTCAGACTTTCGTTTCAAGGGCTTGGTGATTTCTTTGCAGGATTTGATTTGCCGCTCAGGCATTTCCTTGAGTGGCCCCTCGGTGTTTGCCCTCGTCCAGATGGCATCCAGATGCAAACATCCCCCCTCCCCCAGCTCTGGCTCCTCAGCTAGGGGAATTGAATCTTGACCCCCCACCTCACACCCACCTCCCTGCATCATCAGCTTTGTTTCTGGGATCTGAGGTCAGCGCATGGACTAACACCTCTGCCTGTGGCTCTCTCCAAAGCCCAACTTCTGGCCGTCCTATGATCTGCCTCCCTCCTCAACCTTTGTTCAATTCAGCAGGTAATTGCTTCACAGTCAAAGCAAATGTCAGGATGATCATGAGGGAGATACAATACAGTTCTGGCCTAGGCAGGGAGGGGGAAGAGCAGGGTGTGTGCTTGTGTTGAGGGAGCAGGTGCTGAGGGCCCTGACCTCCAACTGAGGTCCTCAGAGATGACCAAATCCAGGTGAGGGAACTGAGGGGAGCAGATGACAACCATGCTAATAGTTACAGACCAAGGTCCATGTGCAGTAACAATGTAAAGACCAGTTCATTTAGTCCTGTGAGCTGGGCCTGCTTATTCCCATTTTACAGATGAGAAAACTGAGGCCCAGAATGGAGAGGAAAAACCAGCCAGAGCAAGCACCTATACAATAACTTCTGTGTTCCAGGCACGACATAAAGATCAGCTAACTTAACAAGGCATTCTTTGGAACACCTTGAGAGCTGGACACCCTTGTCCCCATTTTACAGATGAGCTAACTGAGGTTTCGAGAGGCTGTGGCTTCTTAAGTGGCAGAACTTGGCTCCAAACCAAAGGCTTCCAAGGCCCATGGCGCTTCTTGCGTGACCCGATTGGCTCAGCATCAAGGCCAGACCTTCAGGAGCTGTCCCCAGAGCCCTATCCTGACATGGTGACCACCGCCCTGATAGGAAATGTCTCAAGGAACCTGGGGAACAGTCCCGGGTGAGAATTCTTGTGCCTGGGGGAAACTCACTGTTTCTCAGAGGTCAGGCTCCAGGCCTCTCAACTCTCTGTCCAGTGCTGGACTCTTGACCCAGGGCAGGACTACCTCTTGGCGAGGCCCTTGCTGACCTCTGCTCAAACCCTCTACTTCCCCTTCAAAGTTAATATTTACATACTCTCTGCCATGCCCCTGTGATGCTGCCATAGATATCAAAGGGCTTCCTGACCCCACAGACACCCCAGGGCCCCCCAAACCCCTCCTAGGCTCCATGCTCCATGCAGGGCCCATCGACCCTCAGGCGGCCACAAAGATGGGCAGCATGCTGTGGCCAGATGGACTGTACTCTCTTCACCGTGCACAGTCAAGCTTCCTTGACAGAAAATGGGGCATTTGGCCCAGGCTCAAAGCTGCAGTGTAGGCATTTCCTAGAACCACTGGGCATTGGACCCCAGAAGTGTGTGATGAGTCAGGGCCAAGGGTCAGACTCTCCCAGCCCTGTGCCTCAGGCAGCTGTGGGGGTGGCTTCCAGGAGGCCCTGCCTGGTAGTACCTGGTGGGCCTGAGGTGTGTGCATACAGCCATCCAGGCCCACGGGAGGGACATCCACCTGTCTGGCCTCACAGCCCAGAGAACAACAGAGCTGGGCATGTAGGGCAAGTTAGGGACAGGGCTGGAACTTCTCACCAGCCCACCTCTCCCCAGTACCTCCTCCAGGTGGCCTCCCAGAGTGCTAAGGGGTGGATGCCAGCATTGGCCAGACCCGCTTCTCTCCCCACTCCCTTCCCTCTGTCTTCCTTCCTTCTGGCTGTAAGTGAGCTCCGCTTTGCAGTAGAAGGGAAACCTGAGGAACTAAGGATCTCTGAGCTGGGCTCCTCCCCGAGAGGGTCAGAGGGGCTGTTTTCAGCTTGGAGCTGGGGTGACGTGGAACCCCAGAGAGCTTCAGGGAAGACCCCAGGCTGAGCAGGAGGGAGGAGCATCCCTGCAGCCAGCAGTCTGAAAGGGCTGGCTGGCCTGTGCCCTTGGGGCTGGGGTCCTCACGTGGGTGCTTCTTTGCTTTCTGAAGAATTCCTGCAAGAAGTTTGTGGGTAACTGTCTGAGAATTTCAGTGATGGTCAGAGGGAGAGGACACTGCTACCAGCCACAAGTTGGTGGCCAGGTGGCCTGGGAAGGGACACCGTGCCTGGCATGCCAGGCCCTGCAGGTTAATGTTTGACCTGGAGCCACGTGTTTTTCCACTGGATATTTTTATCCTCTGTGCCTGGCAGTGGGCAGCTGGAGGGAGGGAGGTACCCAGCTGGTGTCTCACTGGGCAAGACAGGGCTGCAGAGAGGCCAAAGGGGCCAGCTTAGGGATGCAGAACAGGGGATTGAAAGAACAGGAGGGAGTCCCTGGAGCAGGCCGGCTCCCCACACCTCAGCTACACCCCCAGCCCTACTCTGATGCCACCCCACCCCTGGCTCTCCTCTCTCTGTTAGGACTGGCAGAGGTGAGGAGATGAAGAAAATAGGGAGGAAAACTAAGAGATCTCCTCAGGGGTCCACAGCTTCTCAGGAAAGTTAAACATGCCCCCTCCTCCCCCAATATTGTCCTCATTGGTCATGAATCACTCTCAGATCCTGTGCATCACGAGTTAGAGATTTCTTCCTTCTGGAGACACTGCAGTCTTACTCTGATTGTGGGAGTAAGTCACAGCTAACTGAGGCCCCCTCTAACCCTACCTGCACCCCTCAGGGCCAATCTGATGAAGGAACACAGCCCTGCTCCCACAAAATCCCCAGTGTAAGAGGGTAGGGGCTGTGTCTCAACTCATAAAAAGAGCTTTGCCGCTTAGCATCCAAGAGGCCTGGAATTGAGTGGAAACACCCGCTGGGTCCATAAGCTCTGAAATCCCAAGCCCTCCCCATCTCTCCGTTTTCCTCTTCAGCAAGTAGGGAGACTTGCCTGAGCTGACTTTGTGAGGCTCTTTACAGCCCAGTGGGCAGAGTCCTTCTCACTCATCATGGGGGTGGACAGGGGAGGGAGGTCCTCGAAGGCCACTTAACTCAGGGCCAGCTGATGCCATGGTGCCAGTCGAGCAAAGCCAGCTTCCTTCCTGCACCCCACGAGGTCCAGATGGGCTATGAAGTTACGCTTGAGTCTATAGTAAGTGGGTCTCGGAGCAAACCTGCCCACCAGCTGACACCACCAGATCACCAGTGGCTTCCCAACACTCACCAGAGCTGGATGTGAAGCAGGCTCGGCAGCTGCCCACAGCCCAGGGTCTTTCTTAGGGCTCCCTGAGAGTCTTGCAGCAGGAGGGGCAAGGCTGTCTAGGGGAAATCAGTTCCCTCCAAGCAAGGGGCTTCCTGGGATTGGCAAATGAGAGGCCCCTGGCCAAAGCGGGATGGGCATCTGCCAGAAGAGCCTAGATCTCCAGGGAGGCCCCCCAGTTCTCTGGCAGTGCCCCCAGGATTGCCCTAAAGTGGGGTGCAGGAGCAGGGCAGGCGAGCGGGAGACTCTCAGCCTGTGCACGTGGAGGGGGGCCCACTTCTTGGTCTGGAGCAGGACCACAGACCATCTCCTGATGTGGGAATCAGTCTTTCCCATGAGGGGATTTAGCTCCCCACTCTCAGCCTACCTTCCTGCAGGTCTTCCCTTTCCTCTGCACCCTAAACCCCCAGTCACCTCTCTATTCCCCAGTATATGCCAGGCACTGGGCTAGGGCCATTGTCTATTCCCCAGTATATGCCAGGCACTGGGCTAGGGCCATTGCCTCCTCCACTCCTCCAAACCTTGGTGGTGAAGCTCTTCACCCTCATTTCACAGATGAGGAAGCTGAATAGAAGTATCATTGAATAATTAACCCAAGGTCACCCAGCCAGTCAGCGGCCTGGCTGGGATTAAACCTAAATCTATCTGACTCCAAGTCCAACTGAGAGATCATATCAGCCATGTATCCTGTGTCTTTTAAATCCCACATTTCCCCCTCTCCCAGATCCCTGACCATCAGCCTGACCAGAAAGTCGAATATAACTGGCTCCTACAAGCCACCGTTTCATAGGTCCCACCATCAGGGCGCCCTCCTGGTATTTAAGCTCACGCCTCCTGCTGTCTTTTACCCTGATATCAGGGAAGATGGAGCAAAGATGGTTCCCCCACCCTGCCCCATGCCCTGTTTCTGTGTCCCATGGGACTATGGCATTACTCTGTGGCTCTGGAGGGTGGGTTGCTCCTGGCTGCAGAAGCAGGAGTCTCACTTGGGAAGGAGGGAGCTCTGACGTTTTGCTGGGAGAGACAGGTGTTCTCTTGGGCCACCTCACAGAGGAGACAGGCCTTGCCTTCAGACCCTACCATTTCCTACTGAGTCCAGAACAGGTGAGGGGAGAGCCAGAAGGAAGGTGGGGACTTTGGAGACCCTCAGAGGGTCCTTGGCTTCTGATGCTGTTTTGTTCTTTGGGACAAGTTGAGGTCATGCCTCTTGGGACACCAAGAAGTCCCAGGGTTTGGAAATCCCCACGTGGCCCTCATACCCTTGTTGCCCTCAGGCCTTTAGTTGTGGAAGAAGCTGAGTGGAAAGGACACAAGCTTGCATCCATTCCCTGAAATCAAGGAGTTCAGTTCCTCATCTGGGTGAAGAGGAAAGGGGAATTCCAAAGACCCGGCTCCGGGGCCCCAGTGTTGAACCCAGAGCTTCCATTTCTTAGAAGCCTGCTGTTTTCTGGTAGAGTCTTCTGACCTCTGGCTTTGTGGCTGAGTTTGGCAGGTGGATCAATCAAACCCCAGTGTTTGGAAAGGGGGTTGAAGGGACACAGTTTGGCTCCTACAGCTCCCTGACTCAGGAGATTGGAACAGAGAGAGCCTCTTGACTCTGAGCCCATCAAACCCCTCTCTCAGGTTGCCTTTTCCTGCCCCTCACGGCCCTCCTCTTCTCGAGAAGGCCATCAGTCCCACCACCGCTGTGGGGAGGGCAGCAGCCTGGGCTGGGCTATCAACTGGGGCGTCTCCTATCTGTATCCTCGAAGCTTTCTGAGTCTTCTGCACTCCCTGTCCAATGGACACGGGTTTTCTCCTCCCTGGGCTGGGCCCAAGAGAGATTCAGAGTAGGAGCCAACAGAGGCCCTGCCCTCAAGATGCTGCCGTCAGAATGCAGACACAGTCATGCCCATGGATTCCAGGCCAGCATTAGTGTCAAAGAGAGTAATCATAATAGCTAAGGTTCCTTGAGCACTTCCAAAATGGGCATTTTATATCCATTAACATGTTTAATCCTCGAAACCACCCGGGGAAACTGATGCTATCGTATCTGCATTTTACAGATGAAGAGGCTGTGGCTCAGAGCAGCTATTAACAGGCCCAAGGTCTTACAGTAAGGAAGTAGCAGAAGCAGGATCTATCTCAGAGCCTGTACTCTTACCTTCTTCACCTGTGCCGTTCAATACAGTGGCCACTAAAAGCAAGTGACTATTTAACTTTGAGTTCATTAAAGTTCAATGCAGTTACAGTTCAGTTTCTCATTGCACTAGCCACCTTTCCAAGTGCTCAGTAGCCACATGTGACTACAGGCTGTCACACTGGACAATACAGATAGTAAATGTCTCCATCATTGCAGAATGTTCTATTAGACAACACCGGCCTACGGCCTACTGCCTCTCAAGAATAGAGATGGGGCAATGGAAAATCATCCTTCAGTTAGTAGACTAAAATAATAATTAACAATAATGATAACAATGGCTACAATTTACCAAGAGCTTCCTCCGTGCCAGGCACAGTGCCAAGCCAATAATCCTTACCCAATCCTGGGTTCAGGAAGGTAACCCAGGGTCAGAGTAGCTAGGAAGTGAATCCAGGTTTGCATGGCCTCAGAGTCCAGTCCACTGGGCCCTCGCCCTCCTGCCCCACCCCCTGCCCGGTCCCCAGGAGTTTATAGTCCCTGGGGGAAGGAGGGGAAGGCAAGTGCACTGCATTTCACAAGACCAGGGATTAAATAAATCAGCACATAATTAACATCATCACATTTCCCCAAGCCCGCTGACCAGAACATTGTGCTAATGAGGTCAAGGTCTTGATGTTGAGCCCTGTGAACATCACATCACTTCACTTCATGGGAGAAAGGCTGGCTCCCTGCCCTGAGGGCAGCCCCCCGCACCATGATTGGGAAACAGGGAGAGTGTGGATGTTGCAGCACAGCCTGTGGCCTGCTCTCTGAGGCTCAGCGTAGTGGAGGGTCGGGCGTCTGGCCAAGAAGAATCCTATTAAATGCTATGGAGATGTGTCTTCTGGACAACCGGGAATCTAGCAAGGATGGGGGTAGCAGAAAGCAAAGCCTGGGTCTGAAGAAAAGATGCAGCAGAAGATAGAACAGAACTTCTGAGACTTGCTTCCTCTTAGTTGGGTAAAACCTTTAGGGCAACATGGGGACATACAGGAATTTTGAGGGCTTGGCTTGGGTGGGGAGATCTGCCTTTAGTATCCTGTAAGGATTGCATTATTTGGGGGAAAGTTAGCCCAATGGTATGTCAATCCCACATGGCCTCTGGGGAGATAAGGCCTGGGGAGAGGTTAGAGCAGGCTGTTCGGCAGGAGCAGGTCTCCTCCAGACAGGCCTGAGGAGTACCAGACAGTGTAGGTACAGAGCCTGAGTGGGGCCAGGCATGTGGTAGGTCTTGGTAAACATTAGTTCATTAAACTATCTCCCTCCTTTAAGGAGCTTTTTTTCTGGGCCAGTCCACCACCAGGTTCAGGGGCTCTGATGATGTCAGCATAATGCCAAAGGCATGACCCAGTGGCTGGCTGTGTGAGTCAGGATAGTCCATGCTGTGCTGCAGTGACATAGTATCCCGGAAATCTCAGTGGGCTAACACCACGGAGGCTTTTTCTTGCTCACGCCATTTGGCTGAAGCAGACTGGCAGGGGCTCTGTTCCATATAGTTGCTTAGGGACCCTGGATGTTGGATGTACCAAATTTCAACATATGGCTTTCTGGTTGCTGCTGCAGGGGCAGAAAAGAGCAGGAGGGCTGTGCAGTGGCTCTTAAACGCTTTGGCCCAGAAGTGCCAGATAGCATTTTCACTCACAGCCTATTGACCACGACTGGTCCTAGGGTCCTACCTCATGGCGAGGGGCCTGAGGGTGGGGCACATGTGGGTATTTGGTGAGCACTAAATGTCTCTGCCACTCTACCACTTCCCCTCTCAAAATTCCATTTCCTTCTCCTGTAAAAAGACTATTAGAATAATTAAAATCCAAGAAACTGACAATATCAATTGCTGGTGAGGATGCAGAGCAATAGAACTCTTGGGAGTGAACTCTCATTCACTGCAAAACAATACAGCCACTTTGGAAGACAGTTTGACAATATCTTAGAAAACTAAGTATAGTCTTACCATAGGATCTAACAATTGTGCTGCTAGATATTTATTCAATTGATTTTAAAACTCATGTCCTCACTAAAACCAGCATGTGCATATTTACAACAACAATTTATTCAGAGTTACTAAAGATGCGCCGGGCATGGTGGCTCATGTCTGTAATCCCAGCACTTTGGGAGGCCAAGGTAGGAGGATCACTTGAGTCCAGGAGTTTGAGACCAGCCTAGGCAACACGGCGAGACTCAGTCTCTACAAAAGATTAAAAAAAAAAAATCAGCCAGGTAGGGTGGCATGTGCCTGTGGTCCCAGCTACTTGAGAGGTTGAAGTGGGACGATTGCTTGAGCACAAGAGGTCAAGACTGCAGCGAGCTGTGTTCACACCACTATACTCCAGCCTGGGCAACAGAGCAAGACCTTGTCTCACACACACACACACACACACACACACACACACACACACAAAAGGAATGGCCAAAGATGTAATTGCCAAAAGTAACCAAGATGTGCTTTAATAGGTGAATAGATAAACTGTAGTACATCCACATAATGTAATACTATTTAGCAATAAAAAAAGAATGTGCTATCAAGCCACATAAAGACATGAGTATATCTTAAATGCATATTGCTAGGTGGAAGAAGCCAGTCCGAAAAAGTTACATGCCATATCATTCCATTTATATCACATTCTGGAAAAGGCAAAACTGTGGAGATGATAAAAAGATCAGTGATTGCTAAGGATTCAGGGTAGGAGGAAGGTTGAATAAGTGACGTGCAAAAGAATTTCTTTGGGTGGTGAAACTATTGTGTGATATTGCAATGGCGAATGTATGATGCTGCAACTGTCAAAACCCCCCAGTGCTACAGGGTAAAGGGGACCTTAGTGTATGCAAATTTTAAAAAGTCATTTAGGATGTTGGGAGATTGCAAGAGGGAATGCAGAATGTGACAAAAGAATCTAATCTAAACGTATTACAAAAGTATAAAACAGCCTCACTGAAGGGGACAAGGGGGAAAAGAAGCTAATGTAAGTAGTTTTGGAAATGAGAAGAGTCTGTAAGACTAAGGCAAAAAGAACTGTGCATAAGCACTGTACTCTAGTCAATAAAGTTTTTTCCAATGTTTTAAAAAACAGTATTTGAAATCAAGTTGAATAAATAATGTGATGAATGAAATTGGGTAAAAAAATGTTTTATTCTGATGTGATGAGGTATGAATTTGACTGATTTTAAAAGTGCTTGTAACTAAAATTCCAGAAGAGCAGGCAAGAATGCTCTGACAAATGAATGTTTCTGGAGACAGGAGAGTTCAGGGCAGACGGGATAGTTCAGGGTGGATCCACCACAGCAGAAGCTGCTGAGAGGGAGGGAATGGTGGGACTGGGAAAGGGCAGGGACAAAGATTTGCTTTTTGGCCTTTCCCATTTTTCAGCTGTTGATATAAATAAGTAAATTATAAAACAAAAACAAGGTTGGGTGCAGTGGCTCACACCTGTAATCCTAGCACTTTGGGAGGCTGAGACGGGTGGATCATGAGGTCAGGAGTTCGAGACCAGCCTGACCAACATGGTGAAACCTCGTCTCTACTAAAACTACAAAAATTAGCCGGGTGTGGTGGCACATGCCTGTAATCCCAGTTACTCAGGAGGCTGAGAGGGGAGAATCACTTGAATCCGGGAGGCAGAGATTGCAGTGAGCTGAGATCGTGCCACTGCACTCCAGCTGGGTGACAGAGTGAGACTCTGTCTCAAAAAAAAAAAAAAAAAAAATTCACTGAACAAAGCAGATTGATTAGCAGCTCCTCCCTTCTCAGGTGACCTCTCTGAATGATAACCTCACATGTGTGCCTAATTTCCAATATTCTTTATTGAAAAAAATATCCACCAGACCCCTTTCTGATCTTACCTAATAGAGGATGTGTTCCTCCTTGTTCCTGGGGATGCAGTCAAGTGCACAAGGTGGTTGGGGGACAGAACCTGGATGCCAGAATCCCTGTCCCACTCACAGCTGAGTGGCCCCAGGAAGTAACCCAACCTCTCTCAGCCTTGGTTTCCTCTTTGCTGTAACAGGGCCAAAATCCCCCCTTACTGGGTGGTGGTGGGGAATTGGAGAGAATGTATGTGAGCGAAGAAGCCTAGGGTCAGGTGTGGTGAAGCCTTCAATTAATGGTGGTGACTATTAGCTGAAGATCTGAACAGATCAGTCAGGATGACCTGAGTTGGGCTGTGAAGGCGATGGGACAGAGGAGGCGTGGCTGACTGAGTGGCACAGGAAGGCCCATCCTGCAGGTGCTCAGTGTGTGAATGGGCAGGAAAAGGCAAGGGGCTACTCCAGGTATGGGAACTGTAAGAGCAAACACAGGACACTGGGCTGAGCAACATGTGGAGGCTGGAGGGGAGGCAGCCTGGGGAGTGGGGCAGAAAGGAAGCCTGGAAGGACCAGAGAGAAGGCACAGAGGTGGGCAGGGCTTCCATGTCCTGAGAGTAAATCCCTCTAGGATTTATTAGCCTCAGTGAGTTCTTTGGTGACCCTGGTACCTTTAAAAAAATAAACAGCAGGTGATGGGACTTCTGGGGAAAGAAAATAGACCAAAGCTGGGATGTGTACCAAGGCAGAGAAGGGCCCTGCTCGGAAATGAAGCCAGGTGGGTGCTCAGCATTTTGGAAGGCCTGGCCAGCCATGGCCTCCCTTAGGGTCTTTGCCCTCTAGTGCAACCGGTTCCCAGAGGTTACCTGAGGCCCTGAGCCTTCAGTGGGTCCAGTTCACTCTTGGAAACAGGGAGGGGCTCCTGGGGCTCAGAGACTGGCCTCCACTCTTGGGCTGGGCAAGAGTGGGTCTCCATCTTCAGACCTTAGGCTCCTGAGGGCAGAGGCTGGTTCTCCCCATGGACCGGGGGCTCCTGGGGGTAGGGTTGGGTCTTCCACCTCAGTTTTTCCCTCAGGATCCCACACGGAGATCTTCCCCAGTGCACCCGTGGGATGCAGTGACAGAAACTCCTGCTTACTTAAAAAAGGGTCCTTTGCAAACTGTGCCAAAGAACAAGCGCCAACATAAAACAAAGAGGGGATTTTGTTGGTCTTCTCCTTACCATGAGTTCAAAACGTGTTTTTGTGGCCTGTAAGAAGATGCTTCCCTTGGGCCAATACTTGGACCCTGGGTTGGGTGGCAGTGGGAGGGTGCCAAGGATCGGGCTCTTGCCAAAATAAATCGATCTCCTAACCTTTGCAGACAGCAGAGCTGGGGCAGGTCCACCCACTCCCACATGGCAGGGTCTTCCTGGGGCCACCAGGCCGTGGCCATCGTAAACAGTTTAACTGTGTTTATGTAGCAGTAACATGCGTGTTACCTTTCACAGTGATCACATTCCAGAGGGCAGTCTTGGGTGATTTACCTTGCCATGTGCGGCCGCCAGTCCCTGCAGTGAGTGGGTGGCCTCTGGGGCCCAGCTTCGCTATCCCAAGAGGACTGTTTTTAAAGAGCTGCCTGGCATAAAAGACTTTATGCCCCCACCTTGTCATGCCCCACCACAGGTATGTTCCAAATCCGGGAATTCCTCAACAGGCTCCTCAGTGCCCTCTGAGGAGTCTGAGGGGAACTACTGGGGCCACAGTATCCCCACCCCACCCCTTCTTGCCTCTCTGGTTAGGGCAGCCAGTGTTTGGAACTTGTCTATCATGTTTATGGTGATGGATGGACACAGGCTCCAGCTCTGCTTCCAGTACTTGTCCTGGCGTCTGTTGCAGCAGCAGCCCCCAGCCAAGAGAAAATAACAAACAACCTTTTGGAGATCTTACTAGGTACCAGGCACTGTTTTTATGCCTTATAAAAGGAGCGCTGTCGTGAGCCCCTTTTACAGACAACAAAACTGAGGCATGGTGAGTCTGTGTAAGTCATCTAAGAACACACCATGAGTGAGGCACAGGTCCAGACTTAACAAGGCAGCCTGTACTCCCAGCATCACGACTTTCCTTTCTCCCTGGCCAAGCCATGAGCGTTGCCTGTGCAGAGTTGGCCCATGGAGGGGGCAGGGCAGCATCTGTGGCACATTCCCATATACATGTGCACCTATGCATGCAGGCACATGGCACCTACCAGGTCGGAATGGGCACCTCTCACACAAATATGCATGTGTGCGTACATCCCCTGTACCTGCCCCACCCACACATGTGCGCGTCCTAAGTGCCTACACACATACCTGAGCACATGGATACATATGCATGTACGCCTATCCATGAGGCCACCCTATACTTGTACATTCCCCAGGCACCTTCCCACACTGAGACACACAAACTTCTCACACTGCACACACCCAAACCCTTATGTGGATGGAGCATATCCTGCTACCTTGCTAACCAAGAGCATACTGCACTTCCTTTCCTTGGCCCCCAAACTCGGGGTCAATCCTAGGACAAGCAAGGCAGAGTGATGTTCTCTCATGATTGCAAGTGTTCACTCAACCAGTATTTCCTGAGTGCCTACTGTATGCAGGGCCTTATGCTGGGTATTATGGTGAAAGACAAATTGAGGCTCGACTGCCAAAAGTTGGCCTGGGGATGCAGGCTCCAAGTTCCTCTCTGTCGATGGTGTACCCGCCTCTGGAAGCCCAGCTCCCTGCCTAGTTCTGGGTACCTGCAGACCTGGGCTCTCTTGCAGGTTTGAGGTCGGGGGTGGCCCAGCCACAGACTCTGGATGCCTTTGGGAGAGCTCAGGTCCCTTCCCCAACATACTCACCATGGAAGCAACCACATAGTGTCTCTGGGCAGCCAGGGGGGTGTGAGTCACCGGGCAGGCCCAACCCCGAATGCCTGCCATCCCTTTGGATCATTGTGTATTTATTAAGCACCCCCTGTATACCCAGCACCTGCCAACATAGCAGTGCCCAGGCCTGGCTTGTCCACACTCCCACACAGAGGGGCACAGCATAAGCCTTCTTGCTGCTCAGCCCCTCTGCCAGCCCTGTCATGCTCCACACAATGGGTTACATGGACCTTGCCCAGGCAGGGAGGGGGCCAGACCTTTGGTTTGGCGGCTTCTACTGCCCAAGTGCTATGCCGCAAACCCTTAAACTGGGAGCTGCGCAAATGACCCTGGCCGGGAGTGGCTTCACGGACATGAAACCGGAACGGCCCACACTTAGAAGGACCCTGTGCTTGCTTAACACTCTGCTGTTGCCGTCTTGAAATTCTTAACAGCGTTCGAACAAGGGCCCCACAAATTATGCAGCTGGTTCTGCCACTGGCTGAGGCTTTCTGTGGGTGATTGGCGCAGCCCTGCCCCCACCCCACTTCCTGCTGCCTGCATGCCCCTCCGCGGCCCTGCCACTGCCAGCTCGGCCTCCTGCCCTGGGCTGGCCCAGACTGCTGAGATGTGGGCGGCTGTGGTTTCCCAGCGCCCACAGTGCAGCCGCAGTGTTTGAAGATGCACTTCGGTGGTGTCTTCAGTCTGTGTTCCTTCTGTCGCCCAGCCTGTGGTCGCCCTTGCTGGCTCCCACCCCACGGTCACCTGCCTGCTGTTGCCAGGGCGTGAGAAGCCCAGGAAGGAGGACTTCAGCTTATACTCAGCTTCTGGCTTAGAGCCTACATACAGACTCCTCATCCCAGCCCCATCCTAAGGCACATCAGTGCTAAGCTCTCTGAACCTCAGTTGCTTCAGCTGTCACATGGGGATTCAGAAGTCCTCCCAGCAGTGTTGGTGGGAGGATTCCTGGTAACATATAGGAAACACCTGGTAACAAGCCTGGCACAGAGTGGGTGCCTGGAGAGCATTTAGTTTTAGCTGCTTGTTAATTCACCATTTACCGAGTGCCTACTAGAAGCCGAGCCAGAAAAGATAGCTTTTGCTGAAGGAGCTCACAGTCTCGGGGAGGCAGGGGATCAGTGGGGGTGGCTATAAGCAGAAGTGTAAGAAGCTCAACTAGAATGGAGTGCATGACCAAATAGGGAAACCGAGGCCTAGGTAGGGGATGTGACTTGCCTACACCAGGGCCCAGGAGTCTTGTTTCTCTGCCCACCAGACACCCCACACACAAATTCTGCCATGTCCCGGGATTGTGGTTAGCACTGTGAGCTGTGTTCACAGGTCTAGGCTCAGTCCTCAGGGCATGAGTTGGGGTCTTCTTGATGGGTTGTGGCACCCCTGTTTGGACATCATGGGTGCCTCTTCTTATTATTGTGTATGTATTTATTTGTTTGTTTATTGATACAGAGTCTTGCTCTGTCACCCAGGCTGAAGTACAGTGGCACCATCTTGGCTTACTGCAACCTCTGCCTCCCGGGCTCAAATGATCCTCCCACCTCAGCCTCTCAAGTAGCTGGGAATACAGGCTCGCACCACCATGCCCAGCTTATTTTTGTGGAAATGAGGTTTTGCCATGTTGCCCAGGCTGGTCTTGAACCGGGCTCAAGAGATCTATCTGCCTGTCTCAGCCTCCCAAAGTGCTGGGATTACAGACGTGGGCCACTGCGCCTGGCCTGCATACCCAGCACCTGCAAAGCCTTGGGACACACGACAGCAACCCTCAAGGGAAGATCCCAGGCCAGGTGCCTGTCTTTTGCCTCCTTGGATCAGTGACGAAGAGGCCAGCGTCACTCCATGTCTGTGTGTGATGGTCCTGGACACTGCTGAGTCAGTCCGCGGAAAGGGACAGCAGCTGCAGGCCCTCCGTGCTCAGTTCATTACCCATCCCACTGCTCAGGCCCTCATCTGCCTATTCTTGGTGTCACTTGTTTTCCAGGGCCTCACCCCATTCTGAACAAGTTTTGGTGAGGACAGGCAGGATGTGGGAATAGGCTAATTGAAAGCAGAAAGTTGAAATGAGGAGCCAGTGCTGAAGAGAGGTCTTGGGCTGCCACTGAGGAAGTTTGAGCAGGGTAGCGGCATGACCAGCTCTATCTTTTTTTTTTTTTTTTTTTTTTTTTTTGAGATGAAGTCTCACTCTGTTGCCCAGGCTGGAGTGCAGTGGCGCGATCTCGGCTCACCACAATCTCCACCTCCCGGGTTCAAGTGATTCTCCTGCCTCAGCTTCCTGAGTAGCTGGGACTACAGGCATGCGCCACCACACCCGGCTCATTTTGTAATTTTAGTAGAGATGGGGTTTCTCCATGTTGGTAAGGCCGATCTCCAACTCTCGACCTCAGGTGATCCACCTGCCTTGGCCTCCCAAAGTGCTGGGATTACAGGCACGAGCCACCGCGCCCAGCCTGACCAGCTGTATCTTTAAAAGATCACTCAGCTGTGATGTGGAGAAGGGGTTGCAGGACAATGGTAGACACAGGAAGGGCTGATAAGAAGCAACTGCAATAGTCCAGACACCTGCCTCTGGGAGCCTAAAACACTCCACATAGGTGGGAAGGCTTCAAAAGAGGCCTGGGGATGGCCCTGTTGCCCTCCAGCCTGCCGTACTTCCCGGGGGCCTGCAAACATCCATCCTTTCCTTGTTCGATTCCTTGTCCAGCCTGTGGTCCTTGGGGCTCTGATTTATTCAGCCTGGGAACCAGGCAACGAGTCTCATGTCTGCCTCAGGCCTCAAAATAGATTATTTTTTTTTATTAGCTGTCCCTTGTTAACTCATAATTGCAATCATGTAACATTTAATAGAGGCACAAAGCGATCCCCATCACTGCTCCATAATCATTCATTAGCTAACAAGACAGAGCGGCTCATAAAAAAAAAAAAGCCGTTAAAAAAATTCTGGGGAAATGGAAAGCAGGAGGTGATGCAAGCCCTGGTTAACAAAGGCTGAGGGGTGGGGGGAGGCGTGAGCGGGTGTGAGCAGAATAACCCAAGCCTGATAAGCCACAAAGCAGTGCCTGCTGCTCCCTCCTCCCTCTGCCGCCTGAGTCGGAGAAGCCGGGATGTGTTCAAAATCAAGCAATGTAATTAGCAGGTTGCATCATGCCCCTCGATTATAAATTACAATGGCCACAAAGAGTGGATGGAGGAGCAGGGATTAGATGGGGTAACCCAATCCCAGTGCCGGGAAGGGGGACAGAGGGCCCGGGAGCTGCCACCAGCCGCTCGGAGCCAAGTAGCCTCTGTCTACTGTGTCTAGGGACAGCAACAAGGCCTACTCAATACCTGCTTTGTGTAGCCTGGGATAATGATTTACAAACTCAAGGAAATCAGGAGGTGTGAAAAGAAGATAGCCCTCTTAACCCAGCCATTGTCTACCCTCTGCTGGAATGTCCCTCAGCTCCACCCACCTGGTGCACCTGTGCACACGGATGCTGTTTGAGGATGGTCCACGTGAGGAGCCATCGTGGGGGCTGTGCTGATAAGATCTAAAGGGGCTGCTGGGCTTGAGGTGTGGCGACCCAGTCAGGGATGATTGAGACTCGGCAAACAGGAATGCACCTGAGTGATTCCCTGAGCTGTCTCTGTAGTAGGGGAGGATGGGAGCTCAGGCTGATGACAGAGCACGCTCTCTCCTGGGAGTTGAAGACCTGGTTCCATCCCAGACTTTGCCACTGGGAGGCTGTAGGAGCCTGGCAAGCCATTCCTCCTCTCTGGGCCTCAGCTTCCCCACTACAACCCAGCTGCTGGCTGTATGACCCAGGCAAGTTATTTTCCATCTCTGTGTCTCTACTTCCCCACCAGGCCTTGCCACAACTGGCCATGTGACCTGAGACCAGCGCCCCCTCTGCATCTTCAGTTTCTCCATATTCAAGGAGAAAAGTTATCCAGACAATCTTTAAAGTTCAGCTGGGGCCTTCTCTCAGTCTAAGGTGAACTCTGTTTTTCCAAAAACTAACCAACTAGCCAACTCACCTGGTACCTTGGAGACCAGGGAAATGGGCCTGGCAACCCTGCCATCTGGCCGTCTGCATGAATCAGAGCCCAGTGAGGCAGAGGGAAAGTCAGTCTCAGGCAAATCAAGTCGCTGGTGGCACTGCCCCCCGTGAGCCTGTGCAGACACACCCTTTGCTTCCTCCCGGTGGAAGATTTGGCCTTTCAGTTTAGCCTTTGCAAACAGCATTTACTCGACAATGTTTCCTTAGCAGCCCTATTCTTGTACACAGGAAATAATCCCATTAACTTTATTATCTCTGCAAAGGAAGGACAAGGATGTAGATTTGCCCGTAAGTTCAATGAACTCAGTTCTCTCTTGAAAGGAAAAGCACAGAATTGAGGCAATTGCCTTGTAGGAAAGTTTCTTTGGATAAGACCTGGCTCCAGTGGAGAGATATTGCAGCTGCCTTCTGAACTGTGGCCCTCAACCGCTCTGGGGCTCCCATATCTTCTCTCTGGGCCTCAGTTTCATCCCCATCAGCACCTCCTCACACCTACATTCTGTTGACTGAGGGACTGGACCAAACTGACAGAGAGAAGTAGGTATTCTCAACAAGAAAAGAGAGGAGATCGGGAGGGAATCCCAACCAGCACTGCCTTCACTCAGACCCCAACATCACTCCCTTGGACTACTGTAGAGACCTCCAGTCCTGGCCCCTCAGATCTCTTTGCTCCTTTGCAGCCACAGGACCTTGCTAAAAATTGTGGCTGATCACACTCTTCCCCTGCTTGAACCCCATCAAAGGCACCCCGTCCCAATGTCCCAGGGCCTAACAGGTTCCACAGGCTCCCCAAGCCTGGGCCCTGCTTTTTTCTCCAGCCACTTCCTACTAAGTGCAGCCCAAGCTACCCTGAATCATTGGTCCTTCCCAGCAAACCCCAGGCTATTTCATACTTCCATACCTTAGGGTGAGCTGTTCCCATTGCCCGGATTGCCCTTCCCTTTGTTCACTTGGCCAACTTAGATTCAGCCTTAGGGGTTGGGCACGGTGGCTCACACCTGTAATCCCAGCACTTTAGGAGGCCGAGGTGGGTGGATCACTTGAGATCAGGAGTTTGACACCAGCCTGACCAACATGGTGAAACCCCGTCTCTACTAAAAATACAAAAACTAGCCAGGTGTGGTGGTGGGCACCTGTAATCCCAGCTACTCGGGAGGCTGAGACAGGAGAATCGCTTGAACTCGGGAGGTGGAGGTTGCAGTGAGCTGAGATCGCACCATTGGACTCCAGCCTGGGCAACAAGAGCAAAACTCCGTCTCAAAAAAAAAGAAAAAGAAAAAACTAAAAGATTCAGCCTAGAAGCCTCACTTTAGTATTAGTATCCCCTCCTCACAGAACCCCTTCTCCAGGTGGCTCTTCTGTGCCTTCTAACATGAGCAAACTCTAGCCTAGCAAGTCCTTCTGTGCCATGTCCCCCAGAGTCCATGAGCTCCCTGGGGAGGAACTGAGTATCCCATAATCAAACCCTCACAAACATCTTCTGTGTTGAACTGTTGCCTTTTCCCGCAACAAGCAAGAGGTAGATGTAGCTGAGGCCTGGGGCTTGGGGTCAAGTCTGGAAAAGTTACTCATTCATTCATTCACTTATTCATTCGTGTCATCTGAATACATGTAGTGGGGGGAGGGGGCAGGGATGAGCAGACCAGGAAGGGAAGGACCAGACCTGTCAGCTTTATATACCACCCCGAAGGCACTTATAGGCTCCCTGGAAGTCCCTGGCCCTTGGGTGGGGTGGGGAGAATATTCCAGAAGCCAGCCCCCAGTGCAGGTTGACCTCCAGGCTGGGCAGACCTCCAGAGCTGGGCTGACAGTGGCACTTGTGTGTTTTAGCCCAGCAGGGCCTGTACCTTACCGATAGTGATCTCCCAGCTGCCTCAGTACAGTCAACAGAAGCTGAGTGTGAGGAGGTGGTGGCAGGGAGGGAGCCATGTGAGGCATCTTTTTTCCTGTCAGGAGCTCTCAGCATGTCCCCTGTTGATGAGGGGGCTGTCCTTGTGTCTGCATCACTGAGGAGGTGACCACTCTGCTCTCGTGTCAGGGTGACATTAGATCGCTAAGTTGTGACCTCACTCAGGTATCTGTCCTTGGGTCCCATCTGCTTCTGAGCTAAGAGCCAAAATAACAGCAGAGACATGGCTGCCTGAATACCCTTCTCAGCAATGGCAAAACACAGAACAAGCAAGGGTGTCTCGTTTGATGGAACAGGAAACCGGGACTCAGGGATATGGACATAGCTACCTGAGGTCACACATCTCATGTGGGCCTACTTTAGCCTGTGAGATGCACCTTTCCTTCTTCTTCCACCCTTAGGGGTGGAGACGTGCCCCATATTTGGCCTTTACCACATCCCAATCTAGGTGAAAATGTGAATGAAAATAGCAACTGAACTGCATATAGTAGGTGCCTACTTTGTACCTGGCACAACTTAAGTACTTTCTTTTCATTCATTCAATCAATAATATTTGCTGAGTGCCAGGCACTTTTCTAGGTGCTGAGGATATGGCAGTAAGCAAGGCAACATCTCTGCGCTCAGGGAGCTCCCGTTTTAGTGGGAGACACAGACAATAAACCAAGAAGTGAGTACACAGAAAATAGGCAGGCCGAGGTGAGAGGACGGCTTGAGCCCAGGAGTTCAATGCCAGCCTGGGCAACATAGGGAAACCCCATCCCTACAAAAAATCAAGAAATTAGCTGGGCATGGTGGCACACACCTGTCATCTCAGCTACTCAGGAGGCTGAGGTAGAAGGATCACTTAAGCTCAGGAGGTTGAGGGAGGAGTGAGCCAAGTTACTTCAGCCTGGGCGACAGAGGGAGGCCCTGTCTCAACAAAGAAAAAAAAAAAAAAAGAGAGAGAATGAGAGAGAAGAAAAGAAATAGGTGAGGTGGTAAAAAGTAAATGAGGAGAAAGCGTGGATAGTGGAAAGCCTCTGATTCAGTGACATTTGGACAGGCCCCTGAAGGAGCTATGGGCGGAGGCGTGAGACTATTTGGAGGACAAAAATGACAGGCAGAGGGAACAGTAATTGCAAAGGCCTTGGGACAGAAACGTGCTTGCTGAGTTCAAGGACAGACAGGGAGCTGCTGTGGCTGGAGCACAGTGAGGACAGAGCAGTGTGGCACAGTGTAGAAGATGAGGCCTGTGTCAGTCATAGGCCAACTCATTTGACATTACAACAGTGCCGGGTACCAGGCCCTCTTGTTATTCTCTAGCTAATGAGGAAATTGAGATACAGAGAAAAGTAATCCACCTAGTCACACTCCAGGCCTGTGGCTCTATGTTACTGATTTGGGAACATCCTTCTTGGCCCAGAGCATGGGTTCCCAGTCTCAGGTATGGATTAGAATCACCCAGGGAACTTACAAAGAATCCAGATGACCAGGTTTCAAATTCTGACAAGCTGCCTCGGTGATTTTGACAGAATCTTTATGACGCCAGTTTTGGTGACCCACTGGGGAATGACTGCGGACAGGCGAGGTTGGAGGAGCAAGCACTTGTCCAGGAGCCTAACTCTAGCTCTGCTCTGATCTCTGAGCCACTGAATTCGCCAGTTCTCTCCAAAGCCCAGTCTCTTCGTTTGTGAAATAAGAGGCTTGAACTCCATCAGTGAACTTCTCACTAGCTTCTTAGCAGTAGAATCTTTTATTCAGTTAGGTCCTAAGTGGAGCCCAAAATACGAAACAGGTCAAAGGAGCTTTATTTGCGGGGAGGGGTGGGATTCAGGCCATCGTTCCCTTGGGAACCTCTGAAGCATAATTTTCCAGTTCCCTGGAGCTCCAGTCTCTGACGACACGCTTCAAGTTCTAGGTACCCATATTGGGTCCTTTCTTCCCCCAAAGCAATGTCCCCCAGAATGGCCCAAAGCTCCTGGTGCAAGTCCTGTAAATCCTATCTAAGGAGCACTGTGGCGGGGAGCTGCCCCAAACCCTGGCTCTGAGTTCTGAGGAGTCCTGAGTACCTGGTGCCAGTGAGGTAGGGGGTTAGGGCTGGGCACACAGGGAGCCTCTTTCAGCTCGCCAGTGTCTACCACCTGCTGTCCTGGCTGGGGAGGAAGACGTGGTGAGTCCCAAGCACTTGGGATGATCCCTGTTCCAGTGTTAGGAACCTGTACAGTGGGTAGCAGCCATCCAGCTGGTGGAGGTAGAAATTTGTTTCCACACCAGCAGGGCCTTTGACATCTTGGTTTTACCCTTTCCTTGATTTGGAATAGTAAGAATCCCTCTGCCTGAGCAGGCCCTTGGAATTGGCAGTCCTTCCACAGCCATCCTCCCAGAGACTCCACCCTATGGAGAGGAGAAAAATGAGGTTCAGGGAGATCAAGCAACCTGCTTGGGGTAATGTAGCTAAAACTGTGGTGAGACCAGTCCTTGAATCCCAAATCCAGGGCTTCGCCTGCTAGTGCTGAGGTCTTATTAGGCAAGGGGAGACATGCCCTGGAGAAGACAGCCCCCTGCCCTGACAGAGGCCATACTCTAGGGTGGGAGGTGGGGGGTATCCTCAGGGCCAAGTCAAACTCCTATATGTTCCCTCAACATCCAGTGCGTTCCCCTGCATACAGCAGGTGCTAAATTATTGTGATAATCATGCTTTGGAGTTAGAACTGAAACGAGCTTACAACCTGAGATGCCTTGGACTCTGCTTGCGGTTTTAGTTTCCTCCTCCATAAAATGGGGATAGTAATGCTGAGCTTCCTGGCCTGGCTGTGAATAGGAAAGGGGCATTGCGAACGGGAAAGCAGCCTTGCTTTGACTCCAGGCCCGTGACGGTACCGCACAGTAGAAATTGTACTCCCCATTTTATGGGAGAGGAAACGGATAGTTGGGGAGTGAAACCCAGGTCTGAGGCCAAAGCTCCCGCTCCTTCCACTGCACTCTGCTGCTTTCTATTACAGTCCCTGCACCCAGCATGGCGTCTTTCAGTTTTGTTTTTGTTTTAATTCTAAGTCCCCAAGTGAGACAGCGCAAGATGGAAATGAAGCCCACAGGACCCCTCCCCTCCAGCTGTGAATAGCTTGGGCCCTGGGAAGAACGGGCTGGGTGTGTGCTCTGGGCACGGAGATGCCCCTTTCGGTCAGCACGTGGAGGTGACATGGATTCCTCAGCGTTTCCTCTGTGTGGGGGTAGGCAGTGGTGGTTCATGGAGTCCCTTTTCCCCCAGGATGGATGCTGATTGTTTCTGAAGCCTTCACTGGGGTTCGCTTTCTGTGCCTGGCCACCCTTGGGTCTGAAGCCTGTCTCCTCCCCAGCACAGGCATGTGGGTGCCCTGGCCACCCACAGCAGGGCTGTAGCCTTGGACAGACAGAAGTTCGGGAGTCAAGACGCTGGGTTTGACCCCAAAGACAGCTGGCTTCTGTGGGGAGACCTTCTCTGGCCTCCAGGGGGAGTCAGCTCAACCTTAGCCAGGGAAGTGGCCCAAGGGCAGGCCCAAGCCTTGGGTCCCCTGATGTCTGCAGCTGCTCCCAGGACCACCCCATGAGATAGAGGCTACTGAGCCCCCAAGAGACCTGTGGGGCCGCGACGGGGTGGTATTTTCTCAGCAGGATTTATGTGAATGTGCGTGTGTGTGAGTGAGTGTTTAACAAGGAGTGGGGCCTGCTCGACTTCTGAGCCTGGAATTTATACAGCCCCTCGTTGGCGGCTGCAGTTTATCTTGAGCAAAAGAATAATAAACTCAGTTGACAGAATGATGTATTCAAAGCATCTTCCCGTCACAGCGCACAGCCCTGCCCGCTGTTAGGATGTCTGGTGTGGTGGGGACCGTGTTATCGAGTGTTTAGCCCCCACGATTGTCAACAACGCATTGTTTGCAGGCTTGGGGCAAGGCAGAGATGGGCCTGGGCTGGAGTAAGAATGGAGAGGGGGGTGTCTGGCCACACGGACAAAAGGGCTGCTGCCCAGATGGGGTCAAAGAGGCGTCTGCCTTTGATGGAAGCCCAGGCTCCACTTGAGGCCCAGCCCCCTCTGGCTCTCCTGAGTCTTCCTTTCCCTGCCTGGGAGAGAATGCTGTCTGTTCACCTCCGAGCTGGTCCTAGTCTAGTACCAGAGGCGAAGGCACACACTTGGGTGTCACTGCACTCCACAGGATGGGAAAACCTCTCCTACTCTTCATTTCTCGTGTTTTTCTTAGCCAAGCAAAGAAATTAGCATCAAACCTCAGCGTCAAAAAATATGCAGACTTGCTAAGCCTCGGAAAGGGTGAGGGAAAGCCGATAACCTGAGAACTTCATGAGAGAGCTCTAGCCCAGGTCCCTGTGCCTCTGCTGGGCAACCTTAGGCCTTAGAACCTTTTTCCCTCCCCATGTCGGAGGGGAGCCACAATGCTTATCTACCTGCTTGAGAAGCTACACTGTTGCCGCACATTAAGGGCTTGTTATAAGGATGAAATAAGATGAGGATCAGGCAAACACTCTGAAAACTTGGAAGCTGGAGATAAATTCAAATGATGATTTTTTTTTTTTTTTCAAAGCTCCCTTCAACTTCAGGCAGGAGTGCCTTGGCTTTGCCTCAGCCACTGTGCTTTTTCCTGAGCCTCCAGAATGGGGAAGTCCTGTCTCTTGTCTAACCTCAAGCTCTCTCATTTCAGTTCTAGTTGTTCCTTTAGAAGGCTTCATGCATGTGTTCCAGTTCTGATCCTCTCTCAGGATCTCCTCTTTTCCAGCTTAATGGTCCTTCCAGCTCACAGGCTGGGCCCTCCTGCCAACCCAGCTCTAGGACCCTCACTTCCCGGAGGAGCGAGTCCCTTCTAGTCCTGTTCTAGAAAGCAAGGTGGCTCTCCTGGGCCCCACAGACAGAAGCCCCATGAGGCCTGCAGGGGCAGTGGCAGGGACAAGAAGGGAAAGAAAACCCCATGCACCAAGTACTGACCAAGCAGCCACTCCATCCCATGGTCAATTTGGAACCCCATCTAATTCTCTTAATCGTTGGTATTATCCCCGTTTTACAGATTTGGAAACTGAGACTGGAGAAAATTCAGTCTCTTGCCCTCAGGCAGGTGGCAGAAGGATCTCAAGCCCAGAAGGTGTGGCTGGCTTCTGAGTTATACTTGACCCTATTCTCAAAGAAAAGCAGGAAAAAACCCACCCTGAGGCTGTGGGGCTCTGAGTCAGACCGCTGGGCAGGTGGGGTCAAGGCCACTGGAAGAACCAAGGGGAGTCAGGGACGTGGGAGGGCGTGGGAGTGAGGAGGAGTGTGGTGGGAGCAAAGGCCTAGAGGCTGGAGCAGCCACCAGGGCAGAAATTTGGAGAGGAGCTCAGATCTGAGCACAGCACGTGTGTGTGTGTGTGTGTTGGGCAACATGGGCTGCCGACAGTGATGTTGTAAGGCAGCCAGCGGTCTCCTTTGATACCAGACAGGACTCAGCCATGTATTTATTCACTCACTCTTTCACTTGTTCATCCTTCACTCCATCCTTTATTTGCCCAGGGAGCCAAGCCCCACATATTGAGTGACTACTGTATCCTGAGCTCTAGAGAGGAGTGAGCCTGTCCTCATCTCTAGGTACTCTTGGTCCACTGAGGGGAACAGAGAAGTAAACAGACATCTGTAAACCACATGCTTCTGTGTGCATTGAGGCAACCAACATTTGAGAGCCCTCCATGAAAGGTGTCAGGACCAGGGAGATGAACAGGGCACGCTCCTGCCTGTGGTGCACTCAGGCTGGTTGGGGACATGAAGAAAGAGTACAAATACTCCAGCTCCAATGCACAGACAGCTGTGAAAAATGGTGAGCAAGAAGCAGAAGGGGAGCACTGAGAGTCCCCAGAGAGAAATGATCGTGCCTTTGAATTTTCATTTATTCATTCGTTGATTCCACCATTCATCTGTTACTGAGCATCTTCTATGTGCTGGGCATTGCTGGAAACAGCATGACGGCCCATGGGGAGGCAGTGTTTCTGATGGGCAGACCACAGTTTGGGCCCTTTTGTGGAGACAGGCCAAGCTTGAGATAGACACTGCAGTTATGGGGGACAGGCAGCCTTCCCATTTGAAGGGGGCAGTGATTAGGAGCTGGAGAGCATTTGGGGTGCAGCCTGGGGCAAGTAGAGGAAAACTAGGCCCTTTGGGAAGCTTTCCAGGGCCAGACCACACAAGGCAGGCACAAGGAGGTCCACAAGGGCAAGGGAGGAGCTGGAACGGGAGGCCTGTGTCTCAGATATAGTAGGAAGACCAAGTTCAGTCCACAGACAAACTTGAGGGATCCCAGTGTCCCACTCATTAGAACAGGGAGCCTCACTGTCAGGACTTTCTGGAGCTTTGATTTGCACATGTCCTCCCGACCCTGGGGTAGATGTGTGTGCCTATTTGCATAAAGCGTGTTCCTACACAAATTCATCTCAGGCGTTGTGACTTACATATTTGCTTTCTCTCTCTATAGCTGGCTGTCCCCATGCCTTCTGCTCCCACTTCTGGAAGGGAAGACAGGGCAGGGACCATGCCCAGCTGCAGAAAATCCCAGTGTTTCCCTGTGGCATTGCCTGATAAAGGCTGAACGTGGCTTTCATGAGAGCTAATCTGCCTGCTCAACCATATTGTGCTATGGCTAAAATTGCTATGAGCTCGATAGTTCCTGAAGCTTGAGCCATGTCTTGGATGCTCTTGCAGGGCCTAGGGGAGTGCCAGGCCAGAAGGAGAACTGCCTGTGGACTCTCAGTAGGAAAACAGCTAATGGGGTGATGAGTGAGTGTCGCCTGGAAGTCTGGGGGCCATTCCATGTGGGTCACATCGCCTGATCAGAGCGCTGGGTGCCTGGACAGGGCTGGGCTTGGGAGTCCTTCCAGGGCCTGGTTGCAGCTGCTGGGCCCACAAGCACTCACGCACACATACAAGTATGTAGGCAGAGTGGAAGTTTGACTTTTGCAGGTCTTGTACAGCCTGGAGTAGAGAAGAGAATTGGGAACTCTCAATGTTGTGTTACCCCAGGCAAGTCTCTTCCCTGCCTTGTGCCTCAGTTTCCCTTTCTATACCATGAGGATGTTCCCAGTGTTGGTGTTTGCAAATGCCTGCAGACAAGCTAAGTTCATCATCTGGTCCCCGGAGGAGATCCTCCATTTGTGGGAAGGCCACAGCCACTCTGCCACCCTGAGGCTCCCACTCCTCCTTCCCTGGAACCCTCTCACTTGCCTGTAGGTCATGGGAACGTCAACGGGCACCCAGAAAAGTGCCTGCTGCCAGTCATCATTCACTGATTATGTGACAGCAGAGGAGTCAAGAAGCTGCTGGAAATCGAGACACCCCCACCCCCATTCAGTGCCCCCCATCTCTGTCTTCATGAGGTTTCCTGGGAGAAGCTCCCATGTCTGGGAATGGAAATGTCTCCACCTGGATGGGGACAAACAGGAGCTGGCGGCTGCATCTTAAGACTTCTTGTCCCATTAGTGCCGACCTCTGGAGACGGCTCCTGAACTGTGCCCACTCCCCCACCTCCTCACCACACACATGCTCTGGACCGTGCGAGGCTCAGCTTGTCACTGACAAGCTTAAATGGGGTGGCCTGAATGCCCCTTATCATAGACAGCTTATCTCCTGTGGTCACTCACCTGACAGACTCCAGAGAGCCACTCAGCGGGCCTCTCCCAGCTGCCTGGTTCTCAGCTCTGACTCTCCCTTGCCCTAAGGGAACACTGGATTCCAGTGACCCTCCTATTGGTCAGAGTTGGGCTGAACACAGAGAATGGGGTAGAGTGTTCCTGGGAACTCGGAAGGCTCTGGGATGCCAGCTTTCCCCACATGTTCTCCCTCACCCCTCTGTAATACAGATTTTGCACCCCTGTCCCCCGCCCCCCACACTCGTATACCTCTGCCATCAAAGTGAAGAAATGGGCTAATATCTGTGGTACATTTATTTACCCACTCTCTGAGACTGCAGCTCTCTTAGTCAGTGCTGTGTCCTCCACTCAGGCTGGCGCTCCCTGAGGACTGTGTCTCCCTGCAGACTGGGGCTCCCTGAGGACAGGGCTGTGTCTCCCCTCAGGCTGGGGCTCCTTGAGGACAGGGCACTTTAAAGAAGAGAAATTGGCAGGTTGACCCTTGAGGATCTTTGGGTCAATAAAACATTCTACAGACCCTCAGTGGTCAGCCTAGGATGATACTTTGATAATAGGTGGGTTTTTGTTTGTTTGCGTGTGTGTGGTTTTGTTTTGTTGTTTTATCGTGTTTTGTTTTGCTGCTGTAGCTTTTTTAAAATCTGAAGGTTTGGTTGTTCATAAAGATGGGATGAAAAAGGAAAGGAAAGAAGGAGGAAGAAAGCGATATAAAGAAGGATGGAAGGAAGGAAGAGAGTGAGTGAGGGTTGGAGGAAGCAAAAGAAAGAAGAGAAAGGGAAAGACAGAGAGAGAACGGTGAGGGAGAAAGCTCACAATCTGTTTTTCTTTTAAATCTCCTGCAGGGAAGTTTATTTGTTTTAAATCCTCTTATCTCCAACACTTGTTTCTCCACTGGTTGCCGTGTCTGTGGAGCGAGGCTGGTTTTTCTCTCAGCGACAACAGAATGCCAGGCTCCATAACCGGCCTGGGCGCAGGAGGAGGAAGGTTCACACTGACAGCCCTGGGGGCCTCTCCAGGCCCTTTCCCGTCCATCCTCTCCTCAGCAGCAGCTCTTACCTGGCCCCAGACCCTCATGGCCCAGAGCAGGGGACGTGGCTGTCCAGCTTGTGTGGTAGGCTCTGGCCAGCTCGGTCTGTTTCCAGCCTTCCTCTCCCCACGACCTCGCTCCTCAGGAGCCTGCCTGAAGCCCTGGTGGACATGGGCCCAGCCAGAGGCCTCCTGGCCTTCACCTCAGCCCCCACCACTTCCCCTCCTGTGTGGAGGCCTCCCCTGGGGCCACCTCTTCCCAGAGCTTCTCTTGATGCCCTGCTCCCCTGACTCACTTGTTCATGCATCCATCCTTTCAACACATATTTTCGTGTCCCTGAGACGTGCCAGGCATAAAAGATAAAGGGCCTAGGGACCTCAGTGTCCAGTGGAGGAAGCCAGATGTCAACAGTCAATTAAGTCCCTTTTCGGGCATTCAGCTTACCCTGGTCTAACAATAATATCTAACACTGACTGCAGGGGTTACGATGTGCCAGGCACCATTCTAAGTGTTTCACGTGGAGTAACTTATTTCATTCTCCAAACAGCTCTAGCAGGTAGGCTGTTACCTTCCCACCTTGCAGAGGCTGGCACCTGGGCATGGAGCCATTCATAACTTCTGAGGGTCAGACCTGAATACAAACCCAGACGGTCTGGGCCGGGGGCTGAACTCTTAAACCCAGTGCTGCTTACCTCACAGCCTAGCAACTGGGGTGTTTCTCTACACACCCTCAGGCCCATCCCCTGCCCCTTACCCCACCAGAGGGCCCTGAACAGTCTTGCTACACACCAGCTCCCTGCCCGGGCGGAGCTGGCCATCTTGGAGAGAAGTGACTTGGATTCCTACCCTGCCTGTCCCAGCACTCTTGAGCATGGCCTGATGCCTGTGACCCCCTCTCTCTGTGGAGACTGGGCATCTCCCAGGCCAGACTGTCAGTCTCTGGCAGGCAGGGCCGGAAACCTCCTCAGCACCAGGCACTGAATGGGTCCAGCACCCGACTCCTGGAGCTCGCAGCTCCCAGACCGGGGGGGAAGTGGGCACGGAGGGTTGGCAGAGGGGCCAGCGTTAGGGGAGGCTGGAGCAGGGGTTTGCCTGTAATGACCATGAACAGGAGAGAGCTGCCAACCCCCAAGGCCTCCCCAGACCCCTCTGAGGAAATTTTTCTTCAGTCAAGCAAATATCCTGCTGGTCAGTCTCAAGCCTCAGTTTCCTCAAGGCCCAGAGAGGCTAGTAAGAAACATCCCTTATCTCAGGGATTGTTTGGGGATTTGACCCTGATGGGCCTTAGAAGATCAAGTTATGCCCCTCCCTAGGGGTCCTGGGCAGCACTCAGAAGTGCTGGGAGATGTCCAAGATTTGAGACGTAGGAAGGCAGGAAGAAGCTGAATATATAGAAAGAAAGGAATTAGGGACAAATGTGGTGCATTTGCACACTCAGTGTATGTTGAGCACATATAGTGTCCCTGGCACTGTGCTGGCCCTGGGTGTACAATGTCAGGCATAGCATGGCCCCAGCCTTCCAAGAGCTCCCAAAGTTGGTTGTAGCCCATATGTCCTAAAATCCAAGTGGGGAAGGGGAAGCTGGGGTGGAATGACATGTTTCCAGGTCAGTTCAGGTCACAGCAGAGGCAGGGCCAGATGACCAGGTCTGTAACCCAGGCCTTAGGCCCCTGATGCCTTCATCTCCTGGCCCACAGTACCAGGACCACAGCATCTATCCCCTATCCAAGCCTGAATAGTAACCACAGATGTGAGAGCCAGCCCTGAAGTTAACCAGGGAAGGAGGCACCTCTCGGGAGATAGTTCAGGTCTGACATTTATGTCTGAGGCTGACAGGTCTGACCTGTGCCTTTCTGACTCCACTCAGCAAGAACCAGCATTGGTGAGATGAGTGCTCCTCGGGCACCAGTTCTGGTCTTCATTGTGTAGGGACCACGATTCAGGGTCTTATGGGGACAGAGGATGGAGGGAGCTTCACCATGGAAGCTTCTCACACCTCATGAGCCTCCCCTATTGGCCTCAAAGCCCTTCTGCAGCAAGTAGGAAAGGGAGAAACTTCCAGAGCCGATGCCAAAGCTGATGGCCTCCCCTGTCCTGGGGCCAAACAGCCTGAAGAGGAAGAGGCAGAGCTGAGAAAAGGTGGGACCAGCTAAGGTGAGACATTCTCAGACCAAGATCATCCTGTCTCTCTGGTTGCCTGATCTAACAGGCCACCCCTGAGCCCAGGGTTCCCTGTAAGTCTTGCAGCCCTGCCCCTGGAGTGTGTGTGCGTGTAAGTGCTCATATGCATTATGCATGAACATGTGCCTGCCCATTCACCCTCCCCGCCGTGTGTGTGTGTGTGTGCATATGCCTGTGTAGGTTTGTGAATGTAGAGGCCCAGGAACTTGAGGACTTGGCCTCCTTTTCCTTCCAAGACCACAAAGCTTCTGGCCGGCCCCAAGCCTTGGTTTCCTCAAGGCCCAGAGAGGCTGATGAGAAACAGACCCAACTGAGCTGCCTGTGGGCACTAGTGGCCCTAGCTTGGGAACCCGTTGGCCTGAGGGCCCTTCTTCTGGGATCCGGATGACCTGGTACCAGCCAAGGGCTTCTCTGGGCCTTTTCTGTCATGGATGCAGGAAGGGATTCATGACCCCAAGATGATGCAGGTGAGCCCCCCAGCTGGTAATGCTGCCCATTCGACCCTGCCACCGCTGTGCCTCTGGAGGGAGGCCAGAGCCACCAAGTTTCCCTCAGTGGATGAAAGAGCCAAGTGGTTGAGAGGAACTGCACCCCACTCCTCTCCACAGAGGAGTCAGACTCCCTGACCCATGCAGCTTAGAGGGTGCACTGGAGCGAAGGAGGCAAAGGGAGTGGTGCTCTCTTCACAGTTTCTACCCATTTCGGAGTCACATTCATAGATCTCCTGCATCAAAGTCAACTGTGATGGTGGTGGTGGTAGTTGGGGATATAAAGAACACAGATGCCTGGGATTGACCTTCACCCTCCCTGCTAGAAAGCCTGACTGAACTGGCCTGGGGTGAGTTAGAAAATCTGCATTTTAAACAAGGGTTGCAGGTGACTCAGAGTGGCACAAGCATAGCAAAGTACAATGTTGTAAGGAGATCTGATTTTGGAGACCTGGGTTTTAATCTCTGCTCAATTTTTTCCCATTCTTAAAATGAGGTTAATAATAGGACTTCATAGAGATAATGTCACAACATAGATACTCAATGCATGGTAGAAACAATAACAGCAATAATAATGACAGCAGCTGGCCATTACCAAGCAGTGTCTGTGCCAAGCTTCTCTGTCATTATAGGACTCACATCCAGGAGGCCAGGCTGGGGTACTGAGCGCAGGGCCCCAGCTCTGCTGTCTCCTCCCTAATAAATGACAGACAGGAAGTTCCCCTCCTCTTGTTAGAGGAGCCCCACAGCTGCTCTTATTCACGTCAGTCAGGAGTCCCAGAAGCCCCTGCTCTCCTGGGAGATGCTGCGCAGAGCCCCTAGGAGCCAGACCTGGTTTTCTCTGGGCTAATTGGCTAATCATCTGCCACCTTGATAGCTGGAGATCTAGACATGACTAGTCCTGGGGCTGGGCCCTCACTCTGCCCATCTCCCTCGCCTGGCCGGCCCCAAGTCTTGCCAGTTCAGAGCCAGGAAGGATTAACATGCAGGCTGGATTTGCTCACCTCATTCCTTATCGAGGCCCTGTCCTCTGACACAGGAGGGCAGATGTTTTCTTTCTGCAGACAAAGAACTCTGGACTGGAGGAGGGAGGAAGGTAGATGGCAGCAAGAAGAGAGAGGCAGGGAGGCTCTCCCTCCATCCTCATCTGCCTAGTCTCATCCATCCCCCTTCCCCAGGAATGTGACCACGGACTCAAGCCATTTCAGCTCACCCTGGAGCCCCCTGTGAGAGTGGGCCCCCGAACAGGAATGTTTTACACACAGGAAACTTCAGTGAGGGCTGGTGGCTGACCCATCCAGTAAGTGAGATGGAACCAGGCCTCAAACACAGGTCTCCATACACCATTTACACCTCATCTCCCACCAGTGGGGTGAAGGCAGAGAAAGAGCTTCCGGAGGGTCCTGGGCACGGGTCCCATTGGCAGAGGAATCAGAGAGCACAGGCTGTATTAAGTCCCACAGGGAAGAGGAGGCAAGAGGGGGACACAGGTGAGAAAGAGCTTGGCCCACTCAGGGAGTTGACTCTGATGAGGAGGGATGGTTTGGGCCACAGAGGACGTCAGAGACATAAGCACCAGGCCACAGAGGCCTCAGGAAAGATGAGAAAAGTGAAGCCTCAGCCCAGAGAAGAGAAGGTCAAATCACTTTACGAATTAAATGTTATTATATTTACAGTCTTGTGAGGTCAGTATTATTATTCCTACTTTACAGATGAGAACACTGAAGCCTATAATATCTCTGGAACCTGCCCAAGTACATACAGCTAACAATGGGCAGAAGAGTGATCAGCCTGCCCCACACCCAGCCCATCCACCCCCAATCTGCTGCATGCAGGAGCCAACTAGGAATCTCGATTCACCCCAACCCCACCAGCCCTCACCTCCCACACTGCCCATGCCCATGCCAGGAGCTGTTCAACCCTACTCCCTCCAGGAAACTTCTTGACCGGCTCACCCTTATTGCCTCTGTCAGACTCCCAGAGCAGGCCTTGTGTGTGCCAATATGCAGGCTGCTCGGTCCTAGTCTACTTGAGTAGCTGCATGGGCTCTAGACTCACACAGCCCTAGCTTTGAAATCTAGCTCTCAGTTATGCATGTTGAATCATCTGTGCCTCAGTTTCCTCATCTGTAAAATGGAACTAATAATGGCACTTACTTCAAAGTACAGTAAAGATTTAAAGAGATACTACAGGTGCAGGATTCACCCAGCAAGGAGTAAAGTGAGGTTTGGAAAAGGGGTGTGCCTTCCCCAGCATCACAGAGTGTACTAGCAGCAGTTAGAACTGGTACTTTCTAGCTGAGAGATGAGGAAAGAGGCCCACATTAGAGGCTGCTCCAGGTCTCCAGACAGTGTTTCAGTGCTCCTGCTACTTGGTCATGAAATCACAAAGTCTTCATGGTTGTGAGTGCTCAGAGCTAGGCCCTGGGAAGGCTGGAGAGTAACAGCTTCCAGACCAGACACTCAACTGCCCACTCTTCCAGCCCTCATGCTCCCTCTGGGGCTGCCTCCGCCTCACCACGGTGGTCTGTCTGGGGTGTGGGGCTGTTTGCAACAGGCGCCTATTGTCTGATGGCCTGAGTGCACCTGTAGTGCCTCATCCCAGCCTGGTGAGTCAGCTTTTGGCAGGCCATGGGGCAGCCACTCCACATCATCTTAAGCCTGAAAGAGGACCTTTCTTTTCATTTTTCTCCTCCTTCCTCTCTCTGCTCTCCATGAAGTGGTCATCTCCGCAGGGCAGCGGGGAATATCATTCTCTGCCAGGATTTCTTGAGTCTGCTTGGCCAGGAGACAGGGTGGGGCCTAGGAAACAAAGAGAGGGCAGCCTAGGTCTGGCCAAAGCCCTTGGGCTACTTTAGGGCAATGCTTGTGGCCTCAAGCTCCCCACTGTCAGTGGAGGTACATAAATCAGAACAAGTACAGCAACACTTTCCTTATCGAGAGCCCACATACTTGACAACCTCTACCATCTGGACTCAGAGCTGAGATCAAAAGGCTATTGAGCAGACTAAGGGTACACCTGACAAGTGTCTGACAATTAAATGTTAGAGCTTCACTCATCAATTTTTCCCCTACCTAAATTAGAGCCTATCTACTTCAATCTTACACAGTATTCTAGCAGGCTCGGTTATATAATTTGCATATGTACAAAAAGAATAAAAGGCTGTTAAGATTATTCGTATGGACAGCAACAAGGCTGACAGCAAACAGGTGGCAAAGATACAATGATAAAAAGTAGATCCGAGAACTAAAAAATTAAAGCAATCTCAAGTTATTTGGGGTAGAAGCAAAGCAGATGATATACCCCAGTTCTTAGGGGGAATCACTGTTTCACTTCCAGAAGGGGATATTCATAATGGGGCCCTGAGTCTTCAATGGAAAATTGAATTATGAACAATTTCTGTTTAAGAAGGTTTGAAAGTATATGATATATTTTTAATAGGATTTTCAAAGAACATGATTTTGTTTTTCTGTATGTTTTTGCCTTTTAAAGAATTAAGCACATTAAGAGTTAATAATGGCAGACTAAGAGATTTAGACCAATGCTCCCACTGAGGACAACTAGAACAGCTGAACAAAATATTCTAAAAGTCCACTTGAAGGCATCAGAGAACTAATTGCTGGGCCATGACTAAGACCTAGAGAGGTATGAGTGGCATTTAAGGCCATTTCCCTCCTGAGGGTGTGTGCTCTTTTAGGGGGGGTCAGTTGGGAGTCCAAGAAGCTGAACAACTCTTTTGACAGCATTGTGGGACTAAGAGGACATGGATTGAAGTTCCCAGCTTGCCAAGAGGTGGAACTTAATGAACTTCCTCTCTTTAAGCAGGGACCCCAAAAGGGCTACACCCTAGGAGTTATGGGTGAACCACTCACTCAATCCTTAAAACTGAAGTAGGAGATCCTGTATTATTACTGTCCTAAGCACCTGGCTGACACAAATGTGAATCCTCTCTGAACGAAGATAACCTCATTCTAGGCTTCAATTTATTTTTACAAATGATGGTATAAATACAATGTCCAACACATAATCAAAAATAACCATACACATAAGAAGTCAGATAACATACTATTAAAAACATCAGAAATAATAGATAATAGAAAGAGACCCATAGAGGCCACATGTATTAGAGTAATCAGCAAAGATTTAAAGAAACTGTGCTTACTATGGTCAAGGAGATTGTTGTGATTACTGTTGCTGCATAACAAATTACTCCCCAGAACTTAATGGTGTAAACAACAATTTTGTTTTCTCATAATTTGGTGGGTCAGAAATTGAGGAAGGACTTGACTGGGCAGTTCTCACTCAGAGTCTCTCATGCAGTTGCTGTCAGATGTCAGCTAGGGCTAGATATCCAAGAGAACTTCCTTATGTGTCTGGCAGTTGGTGCCAGTTGTTAGTTATGAGCTCAGCTAGAGTTGTGAACCAGAGCACCTATACCTGACCTCTTTCGCATAGCAACCTCAGGGTAGTTGGATGCCTTACATGGCAGCTGGCTTTTCCCAGAGTGAGTATCCCAAAAGAGCCAGGCAGAAGATGAATGACTTTTTCTGACCTAGCCTCAGAAATCACACAACATCATTTCTTCTGAGTTCTGTTGGGCACAGGAAGTGACTAAAGCTTCAAGGGGAAAAAAATCCAAGGGGAGGGATAAGAGACCCTCCTACCTCTCAGTAGGAATACTGAACAATTTGCAGCCAAATTTTGAAACTTCCACAGAGGAAAAAGAATTAAGCTTCTATAGTTAAGAAAATTCCAGTAGATTGATGATCTCTTCTGAACAATGAGATGTTCTATACTCTATCCCAATGAACTGCCTATCACCCTTCTGCCCCAGGAAGATCTCACAAGCCTGGCTGAGCCAGGTTACATAAACATCTTCACAACACAATGCTTTGCTGCTAGAGGTGGTCAAAATGCAGGTGGCACCCCAGCTCCACATCTACATTCACAATGACTCCCCAACCCTCACCTACCCTCACCACCCCCACCCCCGCTAGGTCTGTTTTCCCCACAGAAGTGGCAAGGAATCTCCTCAGAAAGCCCAAGAAAGCATGAAGTGACAGAATTAGAAATGATTTCAGGTGGCATATATCCGTACTTGGCCTTCCCAAACCTGGCTGATCCTTAGCACACCTGCTAAGATGGGAGATTCTCCAACTGGGAGAAGATGCTTGCCACTTAAAAACCTGACAGCAATTAATATCTAAAATACTGAAGCTCAAGGTTGAGCGCTGGAGCGAGCGAGCGAGAGAGAGAGAGAGAGAGAGAGAGAGAGAGAATAGTTAAGGAACTCCTGTTAATCATCAAGAAAAAGACAGGAAACTCAATAGAAAAAAAAATGGGCAAAAAATATGAATAGGCACATCATACAAGAGGAAGTGCAGTGGCTGATGAAGAGATATGCTAATTCACCAGTCGTCAGAGAGATGCATGCTTCAAACAATAATATAGCTTCACGCCTAAGTGAATGGCACAAATTAGAAAGGTGGATCATGCTCAGTATAGGGAGATGGGACTCTTGTCTCCTGTAGGCGAGAGGATAAACTAGTACAGCCATTCTGAGAGCAATCTGTCTGTATTTAGTGAAACTAAATATGTGTATGGCCTGCATCCCAGAATCTCACAAATGGGTCTATAGCAGGGGAAAACGATCATGCAGGAATGAAAGAGGACTTGTACACGGTGCTTGTGGCAGCAAAATTTGGGGTACTAGGAAGTTGGAGGTAACATAAATGTTCATCCCTGGAGGAGGAGATAAGCATGGTGGGTGGCTTCTTTCCAAGTGGCAGTTAGAAACAGGCCAGATGTACAGACATAGATCTTAATAGCAGTGTTGAATGAAAAAAGTGAGAAACAGAAGGAGAATTACAGCATAGTACCATTTATATAAATTATAAAACATGCAGAAAACACCACCACCCGGCATACAAAGAAGATGCATATTTCAAGACCTATATCAAACACACAGAATGAAGGTCTAGGTCTGGTTGGAAGGCAGGAAGGATGAGAGTGGAAATGTAGGTGAAGGAGAAAAAAATACAATGAAAAGTAACAGATAAAAGGGGCTTTGAGTAGACTACTGATAGGATGTTGGGAATCAATGAGTATAATTGAATCAATTATCTATATCTGAGGTAAAAATAAATAAGGAAAGCAGATTTCTAGACTTTGACTATAGAGATTCAGTTTCAGTAAGCCTGTAGTGAGCCCAAGAATATGGGCCCCAGTGATTGCCAATGCTCACTCCAACATCCTAGATAGATGATCACAGTGGCTACCTGAAAACATCTGGTGATGGAGAGCCCATTCCTATACTAGTGGGCTGTTCTAATTATTGATAGGACTTTCTAAGGCAAAGATTTACCTCTCTGTACCTTCCAAACACTTGATCCAAGTTCTTTTCTTCAGAGCAAATAAAATAATCAGCTTCCTCCTGCTTCTGCATGCCAGTCCTTTAGTAAACCAGAGAGAGTTGGCATATTCCTCTCCCATCCCACAGGCACAGGCATCTTGTCCAAACTCAATGGCCCTCCATTCCTCCAGAATCGCCAAGCCCACCAAGATTCTCTCCTCTACCCTGCTTCCACCCCAGCCAAGCTGTCCCCCTAGGTCTGTTCTAACTGCCAATATTTCTCCTCAAACATAGCCCCTCCGAGAGACCCCACACTCCGAATACAGACTGACCAGCTCAGAGTATAGCAGAACATACACCTCCTTCTGCTAGTGTTCCCATGGGTATAACCTCACATTACAGTCAGTTTGCTGGTTTTTCTGTTTGTTTGTTTTTGTTTTGTTTTGTTTTGTTTTGTTTTTTAATTAGCTCTCAGTGAGTTTATGATTGGCCAAACTTCCAGGTCTTTTTCACCAGAATTGCTACAAGGTCTGCTTTATCCATTTACACACACACACACACACAAATATATATATGACACAAAAAAACACACAAAAGATATACATACAATATAAAGCAAGACCCCAGCCAGCCACTTTTCAGATACACTTTTCTTGTGTGTCTGTCTGGAGATGATCTGTACATATGCAAACAGAGACAAACATTCCTAATCATACAAAGAGCTGCATAGTCTACACTATCAGTGTGCACTGTCGGGCACCTTGCTTTTTCACTTAACCAGGTATCTTGGGGAATTTTCCTCATCAGTACATAATTCCTTGGCTCATTCTCTGTATCAGGCCCACAGCCTTCCATTGTGTGGATCTACCTAAAGTATTCAACCAGTCCCCTACTGGTGGACATTTTGATTGTTTCTAGACCTTTGCAGCATTTAAGGCAATGTTGCCAGGACTCCTTTCGCACATAAATCAGCATTTCTGTAGGATCACTCCCCATGTGCCTTTTGACTTGAGTTTTTTCTCTCCCTAGAGCTGGACTTGTCACTTATACCTACTGTTGATCTCTCTTGTTGGTTTTACTCTTTGTTCCAGGCACTGTCAGGCTAATTTTGAATCCTCATTGTGCTGTCCAGCCTGTTCCTCTCAGCTGTGGGTCATCTGCAAACAGAGGGAGGGGAGCTTCTCAGGCCTCTATTCAAGCAATTGATAAAAATGTTGAGGGGGATGAGGCCGGGGATGAGGCCAAGGCCAAGGGTCCTGAAACAAGCCTTAGAGAATTCCAGGTGTCCATTCATCATTTGTCACCATGGTTGAGTCCCTGCTGTTATCATGGGAGCTGGCCTCACTAGAATATCCTAACAGGCCTGTATTACCCTCTTGGCCAAAACCCAACATTCTCACCTCCAGCAGTCCAGCATCCCAGTGAGAAAGAGCTGAGGCTGGTTAGCATGGCATTGTTTGCTTCCAGTAGAACCAGCTGCAGGGTCTGGAGAGGAAATCCCTGGCCTTTGTGGTCAACAGAGCTGGGGGCCTATTCTGCACAGTTCTAGCGATGTGGTTTGGGGCAAATTACTTAACCTCCAAAAGCCTCAGGTTCCTCACTTGCCAGCTATGGCAACAAAACCCATCTCTCCATGTTTTGAGTATATATGAAATTACATGTAAGCAGCAGGGTTCTACTATTTATCTGTCTGTCCATCTGTCTTCTTTATCTATGAATTCACATAATAATCAACTCTCAAGTATTCACTGGGGATTGACTTCAAGCTCAGAAGTCTGTCATTTCCTAAATAGAGTCTTCACGCTTTTCTACATTATACCACGCTCAGCCCAGCTTTGGCTTTCTGCCCTCCGTCTGTAGCTGAGGTTTCTGTGCTTATGAGCAGGAGGTCTTTTAGCACTGGAAATGAAAGTCCCTCTAGCCCCAGACTTATGCCCCACGAAGGGGGCTTGCTCAATCCTAACATCTCTTGTCTTTTCTGGTACTCACCCATTGGATTCACTCTTCTCCACTGTTGGCTTGTCCCCACTGTGGGGAAGTTGGGGCTATTTTTTGCTCCAACAGAGCTAAAAGAAAGAATGCAATTTGAGGTCTTCATCCCTGAGATCTCAGCTCCTTCCTCCAGGGTGAGCCATGCACTGGTATTTGGCCTAAAGTCCATTTTGCCAGATTTTGAACACGGACTTTCAAAATGGAGGGCTTTTTAGCACCCTGCACTCACCTCCTTCTACTTGGCCAAGATGGGCCAGGAAGGGCTCCATTTCAAAGCCTGGTATCTCTCTGGATTCTCCAAGCCTTCCAAAGTGTAAAGCCATGGAATCCTTTCTTTACCATGGAACTGCTTCCCAGCAAACCACTTTCCTGGAGTCCAGGGTGCCCATCATCCTCAGGCCCACCTCCTTGTGCTCACTGCTGAGCCTTCTCAATGATAAGGCTACTGTCATTGCCAGCTGATGTGGATGTGGGCAAGGACCCCATTCAACTCGGCCTCGTTTGTTCAACAATCAATCATTATGGGCATGTTCTGGGCCAGACGCTCCACTAGGCTCTGGGAATGCAAAGCAGCCTCCGACCCAGCTCTGGAGAAGATGCACGAAGGCTTCATGAAGGCTTTGCCAGGAGGGGCTGTGAGTCAGGCAGCTGCACGAGCCCAGGCTGCAGGGCGGGCCACTTCTATGAGTTTTCTCTCTGCCAGTTTCATGACCTCCATCAGGTCTCTGGCTCCCATCCTGCCAGCTCTGGGTTCTGAGATGAGTGGAGCCTTTGTCTGATGGGTAGACTCAGCCTGAGCCCCTAGAGGCATCACTTCTTTTCTCAAATGTTTAAATGGGAGGGGCACGGGAGTAGGAGACGTTAGGGAGAGCCAGGGCACAACCCCAGGTCTGTGTTCTCCCAGCCCAGGTTCTTTCTGTTCCCCAAGCTCTCTGCCCCAGTATCACTCCCCTACTCCTCCCCTACTTCTATCTCACCGTTTTCTAGAAAGAAGAGGCAGTAGGAAGAACAGGGATCTATATCAAGCCCTGTTGCTGAGTGGACTCAGATCTCATCAGTCTTGCCCACCCAGGCTTGTCTCCATGTTTAGGAGTCCAACCTGTGCATGAATGACTGGAAGTCGAGAGGAAGGCGAGCTGTGGCCATGTGAGAGGTGCGGTTCCCAGCATTCCACGTTCAGAAGAAGAAAGTGGGCATCATCCTGCTGTTGGGCTCCAACACAGGCCCTTGAAGGCAAGGGGTGGCATGGGCATGCAGATGCAAAGGGAGAGGAGAATGCAGGGGGTGAATTGGGAGAAGCCCCTGTTTGCAGAGCACTTTTCAGTTTTCCTGCAACATGCAGTCTTACCTGCCATGAGCTGGGCAGGCAGGGCAGCAGCTCTGCTAGCTCGGGAAGGGCAAGTGAGGCCTGGAATGGTCAGGGTTCATAGCAAGCAGGGCCCAGCTCTCCAGCAACCTCTCCCAGGGCAGGAGACATGGGCTCTGGAAGTCTCGAAGTCTTCCTCTGTACATGTGGGTTCCCACATCTGTTCTCTGCAGGCAGGAGACACATTCTCAGCCTGAGAGGAGAGCTGGGCCTGTTCCTGCTTATAGCACCTCTCTCTGGTGGGCTCAGCTGGCCCAGAGGTGAAGGGTGAGCAGGCAGGCGGCTTCGGCAGTCCAGAGGAGCAGCAGCACACCCTGGGGGCGGCCCGAGCCCTGACAGCCAACTCTGCTGTCCTTGTAGTGCAGCTAGGGGCAGGACGGGGCTGCTCAGGGTCCTGCTCTGAAGGATGGAGATGGAGTTTGACATACTCAGCTCGGGTGTCACAGGAGATAGGGGTGCCCTGGGATGAACCCCTCTGCTTGGCTGCTCCAGGGAGGCCAAGCAGCGGCTGAAAGAGTCAGTTCTGGGCCAGAGCCCTGACAGAGCTACCACCCCCACCTAGGGTAGAGCACCTGGAAAGGCCCCTCAGAGAGAAGTCCCTTGATCTCTTGGGGCCCCCATTCCCTCAAGCAGCTCTTGGAGGCCTCTAAGGGCTAAATGAGATCATGCAGATGGCGTGGTTAGGACAGTCTGGCACAAGGGCAGTATTTGTGAGTGTGAGTTGCCGCTACTGTGGTGGTGTCATTAGTAATATTCCTCTAGTCTAGGCCACTCCCCACCCCTGCCTGAGGCACCTCTTGTCTGATGCCAACTGAGATTAGGGTCATTTGGGTGAGGGCCACAAGGCTGGACTCTGTGTGGGGGGTGGGGGTATGGGGGAACTCCCCACGAAGAGGTGGCCCCTTCTGATGGGGCTCAGGGAAGAAAGAGAAGGCCTCAGACAAGATGCTGGATTTCAGGAGGTGGGAATCCTGACTCCCAGCTCAGCCTCTGAAGGTTCTGGGTGTCTGAGATGAGTGTGTGTTGCAGGAGTGAGAGTCATGGGGCTTTGGCCACCCAGAAGCCAGCAGAGGCACCTTGTAGGGGGCTTCCAAGTGGGAAAAGAGCAGGCTTAGGCAATGCATTATCAGCCACACCACCTCAAAGGCCTTGTCTCTCAGAGTTTATTGCCTTTGACTTTTTAAATACTCCAGCCTGGTCCCTGGTGCTAAAGAGAATTAAAGGACATCACCTGTGTCCATCATTCATTCATTCACTCCTTCCTTCTTTCAGTGCCTGTAAGATGTAGGATCAACAACACATGCCTGCCCTCAGGCTGCGGTGGACACTCCCTTGAACAGGCCCGCACCTCTCCCTATAAGACCACTGTGAGATGGCACCAAAATCTGGTGAGTGATCCCCACGGGGCAGATCCACGGACCAAGCTGCCTCTGTAAGTCAGGAAGGTACTTCCAGTGCCAATCTTGGGAGTTCTGGGCTCATCTTTATTAAACAGGTGGCATGTCCATCCTGTCCCATTATCCATCAGGAAAATGGAAGTTTCCTCTGCCTTCTCTGTGTCCACATTTGTGGACATTGTCAAAGTTCTGACAATGGCCTACCACCAGCCCCTACAAAATCTAGTCTGTCCTACCTCTCTGATCTCACCTCCCACTACTCTCCCTCTCATTCATTCCACACTGGTCTCCTCGCTGTTCCTCAAATAAACAGCTCTGCTTCCACCCCAGGGCCTTTGCGCGTGCTGCTCCCTCTACAGGGCATGCTCTACTCCAGTCGTGCACATGGCTCCCTGTTTCAAGTCTTTATTCAAATGTTACCCTCTCAGGGTGGCCTACCTTGACCTCCCTATTTAAAACTGCATCACACCCTACACCCCTCACTCCTGTCTCCTGTCCCTTTATCTTTCTCCAGTGCACTTACCACCCTCTAAAATTGTGTCTAATGTTTGTCACCCTCCACTTGAATGCTAGCTCCATGAAGTGAGGGACCTTTGTCAATTTTGCTCACTGCTGTTCTAGTGCCTAGAACAGGGTCTGGCACATAGAAAATTTTCAGTAAATATGCTGAATAGGAAAGGGAGGTAATACTCAGAATCTACAAATCCGAAGGAGACTGCAGCATGGTCTCCATGGGGGTGGCAAGTGGCCAGGAAGTCTTGCTGAGGGGTGACCTGACCTACAGCCAGGGGCACATGAGCGGAAGGGTTGCAAGGCAGGGTGGGGTGCTGAGGGAAGAGCCAAGGGTCATGTCCCTTGTTCCCTTAGTGCCACCTCATTCTGGCTGCAGCTTGATGTGTCTGTTAGGAAAGGGAAGTTACCCTAACTGGGCACCTACTATGTGCCAGGCAAATTTCATGCGCTTCCCCTTTACAGCAGCCCACGAAGCAGTAGATGAAGAAATCAAGACCCGGAGAGGTTACTTAACTTGCCTAGAGTCACAGAGCTAGTCAGGAAGGGAGGAGAACTCACACCTAGGTCTGATTCCTTGCATTACTGCCTACCCTGGGGATGGTGAGAAGGACTCCATAGGCTCAGCTGGAAGAATTAAGAACTTAGGATTCTGCAGAGCGGTCTCCATGGGGACAGCATGGGTTGGTGGGGTGGGCTGAAGCAGCCTGGGCTCCCATATATGCTGTTAGGCACTTCAGCTCCAACCATGGGGAGAATCTAGGCCCTTCAGCTCCTGTCATGGGGTGAATCCCCTACCCTGGGTGAGTGGTGGGAGTTTCTCTCAAGGCCATCTCAGGGGTCAGGACAGCTTGACTCAGCTCCTGCTGGCTGGCAGCTCCCTCTGCTGGACCCAGCCCCAAGGACGAGCTCAGACACAGGGACGCCTCCGTCTGTCTGCACTTGGGCTCTGGCAGCCCCTCCACATTGCATGTGGTCAGTCACATGCAGGGCACCTGCCAGGTCCTCAAAGTGTCAAGGGACAGGATCTTCCAGAGGACCTAATCTGGGTGACCTGGGAACCTTACATGGGGAAGAGAATAAGAAGGAGCTTTGACCACAGCCACTACCACCCTCGGCCCAGACACACCCGCTGCATCTGCAGACAGTGGCTGGGTCTCCTCATGGGGCAGACAGGGGCTGGGTCTCCTCATGGGGCAGGGAGCTCCCTATAAGCAGGGGCTGACTCTCCCATCATACTGGAAACTCCCTGAGGGCAAGCTCTCTGTCTTTCTCCTGGGAGCTCCTGGTTTGTCCCCCTGCTCACCTGTGATAGGAGCCCAGCTTAGCCCCCTAGGCTGGGCCAGCCCCAAGGCATCCTGGGACACTTTCTCAGCAGCATGGCCACTCCTAACCCCCAGACACCTGTCTCCGCCACTCTCCCCACTCCCTAGACTCCTCCTCCCTGCTGTCAGAGCAGAGCTGACACTGGGCAGTGCTGCTAAGTGCCACCCTGACCTCAGCAGCCCTGGAGGCAGTGCAGTGAGTGACCTGAAGAGCTGTGCCAGGGATGGGACGTGACTACCCCCCTGAACTCAGCTGCAGGCTTGGCCATGAGGAAAACAATACCTTAGGGAGGCGGAGTGACCAGTGACATCAGCGTACGTGACTGTCAGCCCAGCTCTTCCCTCTGTCCTCCACCCTCCCCCTCCCCACGGTGCCTGCTGAGCACACTGACCTTCAGCTCACAGGCTTCTCTATGTGCCCGCTCCAAGGACAGGGCCAGTACCCGAGGGGAGGGGGCTGCTCTCTGACTCCTTGTCTTCTAAGTGAGTGCTCAGGGGGTAGAGGAGAGCACAGGCCCCAGCCCTCTCCAGCCTGGGCTTCTGAGTCAGGAGCCAGCTTCTTACTGGGTGACCCTCCCCGTCCCCTCCCCAGCAGCCCTGCTCTGAGGAAATTGATCGTTCTCTTGGCTCTGCGAGACCTTCCTTCCAAGTGTCTGGCAGGCTTCTGGTGACTTGAAGCCAGTGTAGAGGGCAACTGGCTTCCCACCCCAAGCCTGCTGATGGAACTGCCAGGCCTGCATCCCTAGGGGCAGAGTCCCTGCCCAGATGGGCAGTGCTGGCTGTCCCAGGGAAGCAAGTTCAACCCTTGGATGACCACCATTTGCCCCCGAGATGGCCTCTGCAAAAGCCTGTCTAAGTGCCCCCCAGACCCCACCCAAGAGTGCCAGGTCCAGAGCTCAGCATTCTATTATAGCTTCCAGCTTGGGTAAGATCAGTCAGAGACACCAAAAACTAGACCCATAGTTGGCAAATTTGTTCCCTTGTGCACTTTTGTCAGTAAATATATCATTGTGCCTCTCAGTATAGGTGTATTTCTTTATTTTAAAATTATGTATGTTAAGGCCAACATTGCAGGTAGGCTGAAGTGTAATACTAGTTGGGGCAAGCAAAAATCATCAGAACAGCAAGACATTTAACAGGGACATCCGGGAGTAAGAAAGCCATAGTGAGGCTTGATGAGCTCCCACATACCCCTGACAGTATGCAAGGTTGATGCTCACTGGGGAAGACGGAAAGGTCTTGGCTATCTACTCATCCCTGGCTGAGCATATAGAGAGTTAAATTCAGGGGAGACCTGTGAACCCCCTGAAGTTTGAATGTGCTCCCCAACCCACACACAGATCCATTGGCAGAGGGTAGAAGCCTTGTGAGATTAAGGTATTTAAGCATAATCTACCTCTGACCAATCATTGGCTGAACACTAAGTTATGCTGACCCAGGGGCAATTCCTAGGAAGCCAGGCTGAAAAATTAAAACAAAAATTAAAAACAAAGCAAAACTGAGCAGAGCTATCAGCGGCCTCACACTGTGCGGAAGACAGGTTCCATAGAATGAGCCCAGGCAAATTCCTAGACAACCAATCAACTAACAAAAAACTCAGCAACAACGACGGGGCTGGTGGTGGTGGTGCTGGTAGTGAATCAGCATTCAGAATTGCTAGTGCATTATCAAAAATGTCTGGTTTTCAGCAAGAAACGGTAAGACATGCAAATAAACAGGAACGTGTAATCCATTCAGAGGGAAAAAGCAGTCAAGAGAAACTGTCTTTGAGGTGTCCAGATGTTGCATTTGACAAAGACTTCAAAGAAGTTATTATAAATGTGTTAAAATAACAGAAGCCATGTACAAAGAATTAAGGAAATACTCCCATCAAATGATTCATCAAATAGAAAATATCAATAAAGAGGTAGAAATTATATATATCTTTGAAAAGAACTGGAAATCCTGGAATTGAAAAGTATAATAACTGCAATGAAAAGTTTACAGCAGGGGTCTAACAGCAACTTTGAACTGGAAAAATAAAGAATAAGCAAACCTAAAGATAGATCCATTGAGATTATCCAATCTGAAAAACAGAAAGTAAAAAAGAATAAGGAAAAATGAATAGGGCCTCAGAGATCTGTGGAGCATCATCAAACATATCACTACACACCTCATGGGAGTTTCGGAAGGAGAGAAAAGGGCAGAAAAAATACGTGAGGAAATAGTGGCCAAAAAGCTTCCAAATTTGATGAAAGACACTACACATGCAAACAAAGTCTAAATAGGACAAATACAAAAAGATCCATAGACAAACACCACAGTAACTCTGTTGAAAGACAGAGATAGGGAAAATCTTGAAAGCAGCAAGAGAAAAAGGATGCATTACGTAGAAGGGAACTACAATGTAATTCACAGCTGATTTCAGATCAGAAGTAATGGAGGCCAGAAGGAGGTGGGATGGCATATTCAAAGTGCTGAAAAGAAGACAAAAACTGCCAACCACGTAGTCATATCTAACACAAGTATTCCTTTAAAGTGAAACTGAAATAAAGACACTCCCAGGTAAACAAAGGGTGAGAATTTGTTGCTGGTGTGCATGCCTGCAAGAAGTACTAAAGGAAGTCCTTCGGGCTGAAAGGAAATGACACCAGACAGTGACATGAATCCACTTGAAGAAGTAAAGAACACAGAAAAAGGTAATTACGTAGGTAAATGTAAGACATTATAAATATATTTTTCTTTTATTTATCTAAAAGACAATTGCATAAAATACTAATTATAAAATTACAGTTGACCCTTGACAACACAGGTTAGAACTGCACAGGTCCATTTATACATGGATTTTTTTCAATAATATATTGGTAAATGTTTTGGAGATTTTGTAACAATTTGAAAAAACCTGCAGACCAACTGTGTAGCCTGTTAATATCAAAAAAATAAGAAAAAGGTAGGTATGTCATTAATACATAAAATGTGTAGATACTAGTCATTTTATCATTTACTACCTAAAATATACACAAATCTAATATAAAAAGCTAATAATTTATCAAAATGTACACGCAAACACAGATTGTAAATGATACTATTCATAGTTGAGAGAAATGTAAACATAAAAGTACAGCATTAAATTATAACTGCATAAAATTAGCTGTAGCATATACTGTACTGCTATAATAATTTCGTAGCTACCTCTTGTTGCTATTGTGGTGAACTCAAGTGTTGTATGGCTTAAAATACCATATGATGCTAATCATCTCTGCATGAGCAGTTCATCTCTCCAGTAAATTGCATATCACAGTAAAGAGTGATCTCTTGCGGTTCTCACGTATCTTTCATTGTATTTAGTGCAATGCTGTAAACCTTGAATAACACCATGCCACTAGTGATGCTGGAAGTGCTCCCAAGAAGCAGAGGAAAGTCATTACATTACAAGAAAAAGTTGAATTGCTTGATCTATACTGTAGACTGAGGTCTGCAGCTGTGGTTATCCACCATTTCAAGAAAAATAAATCTACTGTAAGGACCACTGTAAAAAAAAAAAAAAGAAAAGGAAATTTGTGAAGCCATCACTGCAGCTACGCCAGTAGACACTTCTTGTAAAATATCTTTTTATCAGCTTTTATGGTGAGTGCAGAATTGCTATAGGAAAGTATACCTAATATTCGAGAAGAAGTGAAGTTATATGACAACTTAAAGCAAAAGGAAGGTAAAGAATCTAAAGCTGGAGAATTTAATGCCAGCAAAGGATGGTTTAATAATTATTAAAATTATTAAATTATTAATAATTTTAATAATTATTAAATTATTAATAATTTTAAAAAGAGGTTTGGCTTGAAAAATGTTAAGATAACAGAAGCAGCTTCTGCCAACCAAGAGGCGGCAGACAAGTTCCCAGAATTAAGAAAATCATTGAGGAGAAAGGATATCTGCCTGAACAGGTTTTTAATGCAGAGAAAAGTGACCTATTCTTGAGGAGGATGGGATAAACTCCACAAAGAACAGTTATTAATAAGAAACAGAAGTGAGCACCAGGAATTATGGCAGGAAAAGATAGGCAAATGCTACTGTTTTGTGCAAATGCAGTTGGATTTATAATCAGGACTGCCTTTATCTGTAAAGCTGCTAACCCCTGAGCCTCAAAAGGAAAAGGTAAACACTAGCTCTGGTTGTACAACAAGAAGGCCTGAATTGGCCCAGCAGCAGGGGTTCCCACCTCTAATCCCAACACTTTCTGAGGCCAAGGCAGGATCCCTTGAGGCCAGGAATTGAAGATCAGCCTGGACAACGTGGCGAGACCCTGCCTTTACAAAAAAAAAGAAGAAAGAAAGAAAGAAAGAAAAAAGAAAAGAAAGAAAGAAAGAAAGAAAGAGAGAGAGAGAGAGGGAGGGAGGGAGGGAGGAGGGAGGGAGGGAGGGAGGGAGGGAGGAGAGAAAGAAAGAAGAAGAAAGAAAGAAAAGAAAAGAAAGAAAGAAAGAAAGAAAGAAAGAAAGAAATTGATTTAAAATATTAGCTGGCATGGTGGTGTGGGCCTGTAATCCTGGCTACTTAGGAAGCTGAGGTGGGAGATTGGTTGAGCCCAGGAGTTCAAGATTGCAATAAGCTACGACTGCACTACACTCTACTCTGGGCAACAGAGCAAGATGCTGTCCTTATTTTTAAAAAATAATAAGAAGAACAAAGCCTGAACAACAAGAACACTTTTTCTGGATTTGTTCAATGATACTTTGTCCCTGAAGTCAGGAAGTACCTTGACAGTAAGGGATTACCTTTTAAAGTTCTTTTGATATTGGACAATACCCCTAGCTACCTAGAACCCCACGACTTCAATACTGAAGGTGTCAAAGTGATCTATTTGCCCCCAAAATGATGTCTCTAATTCAGCCTCTAAATCGGGGAGTTATAAGGGCCTTTAAGGCTCATTACACATGGTATTCTATGGAAAGGATTGTCAACGCTATGGAAGAGAACCCTGATAGAAAGAACATCATGATAAGCCTAGAAGAATTATACCTTTGAAGATGCCATTGTTATAGAGAAAGCTGTGAAAGCCATCAAGCCCTAAACAATAAATTCCTGCTGGAGAAGACTGCATCCGGATGTTGTGCCTGACTTCACAGGATGTACAAATGAGCCAAACACGGAAATCATGAGAGAGGTTGTGGGTATGGCAAAAAAAAAAAAAAAAAAAGAGGAGAGGGAAGGATTTCAAAATATGGATCTTGGAGAAATTCAAGAGTGAATAGACACTACACCAGAGAAATTGACAGAAGATGACCTGATGAAGATGAGCGCTTCCAAACCATGCAAGACAATGAGGAAGAAGACACAGAAGAAACAGGGCCAGAAAACTAATTGACATTAGACAATTTGGCAGATAACTTCTATTATCCAAGACTGCCTTTGACTTCTTTTACGACATAGACCCTTCTATGATATAAGCACAAAACCAAAACGGATAGTGGAAGAAGGATTGGTACCATACAGAAACCTGTTTAGAGAAATGAAAAAGCAAAAAGTCAGGCAGAAATTATTACGCATTCCATAAAATTACACCAGCTATACCTGCCTCTCCTGCTTGCCCTTTCACCTCCTCCACCTCTTCCATCTCTGCCACTCCCGAGACAGCAAGACCAACCCCTCATCTTCCTCCTCCTCCTCAGCCTACTCATTGTGGAGACGATCAAGATGAAGACTTTTATGATGATCCACTTTCACTTAAGGAATAGTAAATATATTTTCCTTGTGATTTTCATAATAACATTTTCTTTCCTCTAGCTTACTTTATTGTAAGAATATAGTACCTACTACATGTAACATGGAAAATATGTGCTAACATACTGTTTATGTTATCAGGCTTCTGGTCAATAGTAGGCTAGTAGTGGTTAAATTTGGGGGGAGTCAAAAGTTATACACAAATTTTCAACGGTGAAGGAGATCAGTGCCCGAGTCTCTGCATTGTTCAAGAGTCAACTGTATATTGTTGGGCTTATAACATATGAAGATGTAATATATATGATACTAATAGCACAAAAATGTGAGTAGAGCTATATTGGAGCAAGGAAAAGACAACAGAAAATAACTCAAATCCAGAGGAAAAAATGAAGAGCACCAAAATGGTAAATATGTGGGTTAATATAAAATAATCTATAAGTATATTTTTCCCCTTTCTTCCCTAAAATTCCTTAAGAGACATAAAATGACACAAAGCAATAAACCCAACATTGTCTTGTTGAATTTGTAACATATATGGATGTAATACACACAACAGTAATAGCACAGAGGATGGGGACGGGGAAGGGAATGGACTTATATTAGAGCAAAGTTTCTATAATTTACTGAAATTGCATTAGTATTAATCTGAAATAGATTGTAATAAATTATAACACGTTATAACCCCTAGAATGAGAACTAAGAAAATAACTCAAATATATAATAAAACAACAAAAAAGGATTTAAAAGGTACACTAGAAACATATTTAACACAAAAGAAGGCAATAAAGGAAAGCTGAGAAAAGAAAGACGTGAAACATGGAAAAAAATAGCAAAACTTCAGAGACAAATCCAACCATATCAATAATGACACTAAATGTGAATGACTTAAACACTCCAATCAAAAGTCAGAGATTATCAGATTGGGCTTAAAAACAAAATCTATTTATATGCTGTCTTTGGAGCGAAAGACATACATAGGTTAAAAGTGAAAGAATGGGAAAACATAAACCTACACATATAAACATATAAAAACATATGCAGATAATAACCATAAGAAAGCTAGAGTGGCTATATAATTATTAGCCAAAAAAGACTTCAACACCAATTATATTTGTATTTGTCTAATATAATTATTTGACAAAATAGGCTTTAAGACCAAAAAATGATAGTAGAGACAAAGAGTAACATTATATAATAATTAAAGAGTCATTTCATCAGAAAGACATAATAATTAAACACATATCCACCTAAAACAGAGCTCCCAAAATACATGAAAGAAAACTAATGGAAACAAAGGAAGAAATAAGATAATTCAACAATAAGAGTGGGAGATTTCAATACTCCATTCACAATAGTGTATAGAACAACTAGACAGAAAGCCAGCAAGAATATACAAGACTTGAGCAACACCATCACTAACTTAATCTGCCATCTAGAGAACATTCTCCCCAAAATGTCAGGAATATACATTCTTTTCAAGTTTGCAAAGAATTCACCAGAACAGACCATATACTGGGCCATAAAACAAGATTCAATGAGTTGAAAAAAATTAAAATCATACAAAGTATGTTTATTACCACAAAGAATACGTTAGAAATAAACAACAGAAGAAAATTTAGAAAATCAACAAATATTTGGAAATTAAACAAAACATTTCTAAATAATTAATGGGTCAAAAAAGAAATCACAAGGCAAATTGAAAAGTATTTTGAACTGAATGAACACAAAAATAACATATCAAAATATATAGAATCGAAATCGGAGCTTAGTAGTAAACTTATACCTTTAAAAATCTACATTAGCAAAAAAAAAGAAAGATGTCAAATCAATAACCTAAACTTCCACTGTAAGAAATCAGAAAAAGAAGAGCAAACTAAACCCAAAGCAATCCCAAGTAAGGAAATAATAAAGATTAGAACAGAAATTCATAAAATAGAAAACATAAAAACAACAGAGAAGAATCAATGAAAATCAAATGTAAAGGTCAATAAAATTGTCAAACGTTTAGCTAGACTGACCAAGACAAAAAGAAAAAGACACAAATTGTTGAAATCAAAACTGAAGGAGGGAACATCACTACTAACCTCACAGAAAGTAAAAGAATGATAAAGAATACTATGAATAACTTTATACAAACAAATTAGACAACTTAGATGCTTAACATTATTAGTCATCTGAGAAATGCAAATTAAAACCATAATGAGACACCACTTTACATCAAGTATCATGATACAGAGAAATAGGAAGCCTCATACTCTGCTGGTAGGCACATAAAATGGTAGAGCCACTTTGGAAGATACTTGGGTAGTTATTGTCTGTTCGTTTGTTTGTTTGTTTTTGAGACGGAGTTTCACTCTTGCTGCCCATGCTGGAGTGCAGTGGCGTGATCTTGGCTCACTGCAACCTCTACCTTCCGGGTTCAAGCAATTCTCTTGCCTCAGCCTCCCGAGTAGCTGGGACTACAGGCATCTGCCACCATGCCCAGCTAATTTTTTTTTTTTTTGTATTTTTTTGTATTTTCAGTAGAGACAGAGTTTCACCATGTTGGTCAGGCTGGTCTTGAACTCCTGACCTCAGGTGATCCACCCACCTTGGCCTCCCAAAGTGATGAGATTACAGGTGTGAGCCACCGCGCCCATTTTCTTAAAAGTTAAACATAAATTTACCACATGATGCAGCAATTACACTCCTAGGTATATACCCAAGAGAAATGAAATTGTATGTCCACACAAAAACTATGAATATCCATGGGAGCATTATTCATAACAGCCAAAAAGTGGAAACCACTTAAGTGACCACCAACTGGTGAATGCATTGAGAAAATGTGGTGTATCACACAACAGAATACTATTCAGCTATAAAGAAAAACCAAACACTGATACATATTACAACATGGATGAACCTGAAAACGTTATGTTAAGTTCAAGGACACTAGACATAAAAGACCACATATTGTATGATTCCATTTATATGAAATTTCCAGGAGAGGCAAATCTACAGAGACAGAAAAGTAGATTAATGGTGGTGGCCTGGGGGTCAGGGTGAGAACCAGGAATGACTGCAAAGGGACAGAAGGAATTGCTTTTGGAGTGATGGAAATGTTCTAAAATTGCTGGATCATGATGATGGTTGTACTACAAATCATTGAACTGTGCACTTAAAATAGGTGGATTTTAAGTATACAAGTCTTACTCAATAAAGTTATTTTTTAAATTGTATACTTGCACTACATATAAAAATATATGTTTATGAAGAAAGTAGAAATGTTAAAGGATGAGATAAATATAACTTGCCAGGCCTGGTGGCTGACACCTGTAATCCCAGCACTTTGGGAGGCCAAGGCAGAAGGATTGCTTAGCCCCAGGAGTTGGAGTCCAGCTTGGGCAACACAGTGAGACCCTGTCTCTATAAAAAAAACAAGAAAATTAGCCAGACATGGTGGCTCTTGCCTGTAGTTCCAGCTACTCAGGATGCTGAGGCAAGAGGATCCCTTGAGCCCAAGAGGTCAAGACTGCTATGAGCCATGATCGTGACACTGGACTCCAATGTAAGTGACAGAGTGAGACTCTGTCTCAAAAAATATATGTGTATATATATAATTTATATAGGATATGTAAGTTTATATATATATAAACTCTTCCCACTTTGGAAATCATTCACTTCAACTGCAAGGAAAGGCATGTCGTCCAACGGTTTCGTTTGTGGGCCCTGGAGCCAGGCTGCCTGAGTTCAAATCTTGGCTCTGCCACATACTAGCTGAGGGACTTCGGGGAAGCAATGTAACCTCTTCCAGGTTGGTCTCTCATTCGTAAAATGGGATGATGAGTATAATAACAATTAAGCAGAATATCCAGGGGTTCCTTGAAAGGGCAAAGAGACCATGGCCACTCCCATCCCATCCCTAGGATGACCACTGGGTGCAAGCCCATTGCCCCTTAGAAGCTTCCTCATCCCCAACTTCCAGGCAAGGCAGACTCAGCAACCAATCCATACAGCACCTACTGTGTGCTTAGCACCAAGCAAGTAGGTTTGAAGGACGATGCTTCCCTGACCCCAGACATGCACAATACACAGACTGCTTCATGGGTTCCCAGAGTCTCATGAGAACTTCTCTCCATTGTGCAGGATGGGGAAACTGAGGGCCAAAGCAAGGACACTAGGTCTTTAGAACACAAGCAGGACTTGCTTCCCAGGGTTGGAAAGAACTTTGAGAAGGAAATGTCAAAAGCACAATGGCAATTCTGAGCCGAGCAGGGAGGAAGGAGAGAGGAGAGCTGAGAGGGAATGGTAGTGCATGGAGAAGCAGGCTGTGGATGTGGGAGTATTTGAGCTGCAGCCTGGTGCTCTGCGAGGAACTGCCAGTGAGCCACCAGCCTTTGCAGAGCAGAGAACTCAGGTGGCAGGAGAGCTGAGCCCAACTCCCACAGATCACTTGGTGGCGGGGGCTCAATGGCTATCCTGGCTCCCCAGTCAAGCCCCATCCCCACATCCACCCGCTCCTGCCTACCTCGCCCAATCTGCCCTGGGCCCTGGAGGATGTTGCCAAACACTAGGTCATTGACCCCGGGTGTGGGGTGGGCACGGCAGGGAAGGTGGGGGGCGGCAGAGGGGCCAGCAATCCCTGTTTGACTGAAGCTGTTCCAGGCTGCTTGGGCTGACCCGACTGCTCCCATGTCCTTGCTGAGCTGTCGGGGCTGCTGAGTCACTTGCATTAAAAATCTGGAGGCAACAGGCCGCGTGGACTCTGGCCTGGTGCCCCCTCCCTGTGGCAGTAGCTGGTGTGTGTGTGGGGGGCCCTCTGGGTGCCTGAACCCTGCCTACCCCAACTTGCTGCACCCTCTCCCAGGCACATTCTCAGCGGAAGCTCATAATTGCCTTTAAAAATCCCGTTCACCCCAAACTGACTTGTAGAGGCCACTCCAACCTCCCACCTCGCCCACATTAGGGTTCCAACCAGATAATTTCAAATGACACCCCACCCCCAACCTCCTGCTGCTGACAGCTTCCTCCTTCTTCCTAGCTAGCCCATCCTCCATTCCTTGCTCCCTCCTAACTCTCCCCCATCTCCCTCATTCTTAGCCAGCTCACAGGCAGGACAGGGCAGAGATTCAGGAAGGCAAAGTCTTCACCCCAGGAATGAGGTGGTTTGAGTTCCCAGTTTTGTCCCTTATTGCTGTGAGACCTTGGACAAGTTATTTAATGTGTGTCTTAGTTTCTTCATCTATGAAGTGGGGATAACAATAGTACTAATCTCTTGGAGTCATGGGAAAGACTAGAGGGAGTGGTCATTATTATTAATTCCTTAGCAACCTCTCTCCCCCACACCCCTCCCCATCCACCCTCACCCTCTTTACTCCACAACCCCCAACATACACACAGGAATCAGGAATTACATAGAGGGTGAGACATATACAAATGGCACTTCATCAGAACTACTGCCTTTCTGAGACCTGAGTGCAGTAGTGTGTTGGAGCTAATTTCCTGCAGCTTGGACAGTTGTAAACTTTTCTTCACAACTGCTCATCCATTGACTTCAGGTTGGTAGTCTGAAGTCAGCCATGATGGGAGTATTTACACCACAGAAATTGGCAAATGCTGCTAGTGAGAATTTTTTTCACCCAGAGAGCTGGTCATGAAACAATAACCAGCCACTGCCTGGGGGTCAGGGTACCCTGAACATTGACCACAGTAGCAAGTACCTGGGAAAGGGCTAGAGAGGCCCTGGATGGGGGAGTGTGGGTAGAACTACTCAGCCCCATCTCCTTTTTCCTCCCCTCCAGCCACCTGCAGCCCTGTGCCTGGACCACTAAGGTTGCTTCCTGACTGAGGTCTCTGTATCCACTCAGCCCTGTCCAGTCTCCTCTCTACTATCCTGGAATAAAAACCAACACCAACCCTAGGCCCTCCTCTTAGGGTGAGGGCAAGCACCCCAGGCTGTGCAGGCTCTGGCCCCTTTCCTTCTGCTCTTCCTCTGAGTGCCTCCATCCTTATTCATACGCTCACTCCTGTCTCAGAGCTTCTGCCTAGACTGCTCTTCCCAGCCTCCAAACCCATTTCCCAGAGCTGATCTGCATTCAGACTTCAGTGTTCTTCTCTGATCACCCACCCACCCCACCCCAAGAACAATACTTATCACAGTTTTTATCATTTTTGTGTGTGCAGTTATTTCAAGTTTTTCTCACCCAGAGAGATGGAAAGCTTCAGGAAGGGAACAGGTTCTGGCTTGTTCAGCACTAATCTCCCACACAGGGCCTAAAATATAGTAGGTGCCTGATAAATATTTACCAAATGGATGAATGAACTATCCCTTTGGAACACTGATGTTAAGGAGTAAGGGAATGCTTTTAAATCAGGAGAGAGAGCTGTGCTTAGAGTGGAGGCCTGAGCACAGTGTGGGAGTCCAAGTCCAAATCCCTGTCCCGTTTTTACTTACTGTGTGACCTGGGAATCTCCATTTCCTCTCCTGTAGGATGGGATCATAATAAAGACAATCACACGCTTGGCAAAACTCCAAGGTTGCTACGCCATCAAATGCAACAACGGACATGAGAATCTTCTATGAACTGCCCAGCCAAGTCTGCAGAGGGAGGTCAATGGGCTTGGATTCCGATCCCAGCACGGCTGCTTAGCAGCTAGGTCAGCTTGGAGAAGCTATGCAATCTCTCTGAGTGTCAGTCTCCTCAAAGATGCAGTGCAATCTCTACCTCATAGGGAAGTAGGAGAGAGACAGTGTGTCTCAAGCACTCAACACCAAGTCTAGCACGGAGTAATCCTGAAGCTCAAGTGGGTGTCCACTGTGACTATTACATTTATCTCCAAACATATTTTATACAGAAGCTGTGTAGCATTGCTTATTGGGAAACCAAAGACTGATGTTATAGTATATGTTTTTCTAATAAGCCTAGGACAGGAGGGTGGGGCAGAGTTTGGGGAGAGGCCTCCTTGAGCACCCCTTCATGCTAGGCACTGGGCTGTATACATGTGGGGAGCTGTTGGCCATCTCCACCTGCTCTAAGGTGATAAGTAAAACCAGCCACAGTGGAAGGAGCATCTGAGCCAGACCCTAGCCACAGGCAGAGCTCTGCGGGAATCAGGCCATAGGACATTTATGCAATATGGTTGAACAGGAACAGGGCAGTGGCCTCTTAGAGCTCAGCTTCAGATCACGGAAATGGGGTTTCCCACAGGGCCAGGGTAGGTTCAGAATGGAGGCCAAAACCACTTGGGTAGGTTGTGCTGAGCACTTAATTGGGGGGTCGGGGGGAAGAGGTACCACAATCTGAGCACCTCCTATTAATACTTGGCAGGCTCTGGCCTGGGCACCTTAACACAGCATCAAAGCAGTTCTACCAGTGGGTGCTACTAGCCCGTTTTCCAAAGGAAGAAACTACGGCTCAGAGAAGTGAGGCCAAAACATGCTGAACCAGAATTCTACTCCTGAGCAGGCAGCTTTCCACTGCCCCAGGCTGCCTCCCCCGGGGAAGGAACCTAGGTACTGATGGAACCTGTCCTGGGCTGTCTCCAATGAGAGAAAGCAAGCAACAGGGCCCAGGACCCCGGACTCTCTCCCCAAGCCTCCTCCACTTCCAAGTAGAAGTGGAGACCTCTGTATGCCTCTATAAGAATAATATTATTAAGATTATTATTAGCTATAATTTAATGAGAGATTATTATGTGCCAGTGAGCTTTCATGAACTCATTTAATGCTCTTGACAACAGCCCAGTGGCTGGGTCCCTGTCTACCTTTATATATGGATGAGAAACCAAAGTCCAGAAAAGCTAGCATTGATTCCTCTGGCACCTCTTCTACTTTTTTTGGAAAATAAAAATGTGTTGTTGCAATACTTTGGAGCATCAACCCAGAGTCATGTAACAAGAATGGAGGAATTAGTCAGTTGGAAAGTCCTCCCTCATGTCTACCCCAAGTCCCTCAGGCTACAGTGAGAGCTTGACATTCCCCAGCTTCTCTGGACCAGCCAGCAGCCACCCCCTACCATGTGGCCTTGGCCCCTCCTCTCCTGGGAATCGGGAGGGGGGCGGTCCTCCTTTGTTCCCCAGGCTTGGGGGAGCATTCCTACCCCAGAGAGGCCAGCTGAGGTCATGGGTCTATTCCCCCTCCCCAGGCCAGTCTGACCATGCTGGCAGCCCCGTCAATCAGGTGCAGCCCGCTCAGCAGCCAGCCTTTTATTTCCTAAATTAAAAGGGCTTGTGATTCCTGATTGAATTAAAGGCGGGAAGGTCAGCTCTGAGACCAGCAGGGAGATTTCAATCACGGGAGACCAGAGGCAGCCAGGGTGGGCAGGGGAGCGAGGCACGGAGCAGACAAGGCTGGGAGCAAGAGTAGGGATGGGCACCACTGCTTCTCTCTCAGGCCAGACCAGTCAAAGCATGGTACAAGGGTGGCTAGTCCACAGCACCCACCCCCACAAGCCTTTTGAAAATGTCAGTTTAAGTTAAAGAAATTTCATCCTCTGATACAGCAGACTACCTGAACTGCTGGACTAGGAAGACTTGCTTGTGTATCTGTTGGTTAAAATGCCCTCAGAAAAGTGAATTCTACAGTCCTCCTCACTTCCTACTGTCAGCAGGTTCTTTCTGACTTCCCTCTTAAACTCCCAGGTTGAATCTTAAGGAGACAAGGATGATGCTACTTGCTTTGAAGTTATAAAAGACAGTCAATCAGCTGCTTTTTCTGCACCTATGACTCAGGCTCAGGGATCCTGCAAACTGCCAGTGCTTTCCTGCGACCTGGATAGACTGGGGAGAGGACTGCCATGAACACAGTCTTCCTGGCTGTGTGCCTGGGGGAAAGCTCCTCTTTTGCCAGGGACTCAGCTTCCCCATCTATACAATGGGCAGCGTAGCCCGAACAGGATTTGCTGGAGTACTAGCCTTCCCTGGATAGTGAGGGTTGAGATGTGCCTTTTTGCTTGGGCTAGCACCGAGTCTACCTTATATGTAACCCTGGAGTCCCCTTGCCAAGAATCAAGTCAGGAAGTACAAGGACTTGATTCCTATCTCTGCAGGGCAGATATGGAAGCCCTGCAGTAAATGCCCCATGTCCTCCAAGGATAGGCAAGAAGAACAGGCTTGACCCATGATGGGGCTGAGGTTAAATATCAGGATGAACTGACTTCCTCAGTGAGAGTGGTTTCCGGAACTAGATCATACAGAAGCCCTTTCCCCTCTCCCTACCCACTGCTCCCTCTGGCCCTGCGCTATCTCCATGGGGGCAGCCTTAGATATAGGGGTTGCACCACAAGTGGTGGGACTCAGATCAGACATGAGAAAGGACTTCCTAATGGTGGGTGAGATAAGGCAGTAACATACGTCATCAAAGGAGGGGTGCCTGTGGGGCACGTTTAAGGAAATAGGGAGTTATGGGCCCCACCTAAGGCAGTGGAGGTAAGCTCTGGGCCTGGAGCCAGAGAGCTGGTTCCCTTCTCAAACCTTGCTGGTCTTGAGCAGGTCCTTTGCCTCTTCTGCGGAAGGGAGGTGATGATGCTATCCTAGCAAACAAGGCATGCACAGGCTTCTAATGGCACAGTGACATGGGCAACTGAGGGTCGGCTGTGTGGGTGGCTTTTTCCTGTATATAACAATTTTATATGCCCTTCCAAAAAGTCAGTAACATCTTTTTAATGCCTTGGCATAGCTGTGTCTTTCTTTACCAGCAGATTCACAATTCCTGTTCCATGTTCCAGATGCTGTTTTAAGTACTTTACACGTATTTAACTCATTTAACCTTGTCAATAACTGTCATGATCCCCATTTAGAGAAGGGGAAACCAAGGCACAGAGAAGTCCAGTAATTTGCCCAAACTTAGCAGTAGCAGGGTGATGGTTTGAATCGGGGCAGCCAGGTTCTAGAACAATGCTAGCACTCAAGCTAGAACTCTCTGTGATGAAGGAGTCCTTCTGTATCTGTGCTATGCAGTGTGGCAGCCATGAGCCCCGTGCAGCTTTTGAGCATTTGTCATATGACTTATGTGACCAAGAAACTGGATTTTACTTTTACTTCATTTTAATTTAAGTAGCTACATGGGGATAGTGGCTGCTGTATGGGACAGTGCAGCTCCAGAGACCTTGGGAACACCAGGCAGGACGAGGTCATCACTGAGGGTCATTCAGATTTGTCCCTCTCATCCTCCCGCTACCCTCCTCCTGCTACTTCCAGCCTAGAGTTCCAGGAAAGTTCTCCCTTTCTCCCACACTCCCGTGTGAGAGCTTCCTTGTCCATCGGCAGGTATGTGTTCCACCCACAGCTGCCTCCTTGTTCCTGACATCCCTGAAGCTGTCTTGGAAGAACAGGACAGCCCCACGAAGGGGCCTGGCCTGGTCCTTGGTATCTGAGTGAGCTCCCTGTAGGGCCTGGCCTATTGGCGCTGGCAACTTCTCTTGACACCAGGGAGAGAGCACTTCTCCCACGAAGGGGACCCATCCCTCCTTCGTGGACACTTTGTGACCTGAGTCCACTGGGGAGACATGTATGGACAGCGCTCCCATACCAGGGTCTCAAGCTGGAAGCTCCCTTCTAGGTCACACCCTGTCCTGAAGCCTGAGGTCTCTGCAACTGATGGCGTGTCCTGACAGCTTCCTGCTCTGCCTCTCAGGGGCTGAGGCCTGGTAGAGTGCTAGACGCTAGAACCACAAGGAGTCAGTGGTACTACAGAGAGCCGAAACTCATGCTGGGCCTTGAAGTAGGAAAAGTTGTAGGTGAGCTAGGCCTGTGGTAGGGGGTATATCCTGCAGAAAGAAGAGTAAGGTCAGAGGTGTAGAGGCACAAAGGTTTGGCTGCATTATCGTATGGGAACAAGGCAAGAGTTGAAGTCACAGGGAGCTTGGGAGAAGCAGCAGCTAGTAACACTAACACCCCTGTTATAGCACCCCTGCAGGCCAGCACGGTTCTAGACCCATCATGCGTGTTATCTCATATGGTTCTCAGAACTGCCCCAGGAGGTAGACAGACCTTACAAAGAAGGAAAAGAAGACTCAAGAGGGGAGAGGAACTTGCCCAAGTCACAGAGCCAGCAGCCTGGCTTCACCAGCACTGCGCATACCTGGCCTCCTTCCAAAAGACACGTGGACTTGCTTCTGCAAACAACAGATTTTCAGGAGGGTCATGCCAGGCTTGTACTTTCTTATTCTTTTCTTTTCTTTTGAGACAGGGTCTCACTCTGTCGCCCACGTTAGAGTGCAGTGGTGCGATCATAGCTCACTGCAGCCTCAACCTCCCAGGCTCGAGCAGTCCTCCCACCTCAGCCTCCAGAGTAGTTGGGATTACAGGCCTGAGCCACCACACCTGGCCCAGGTTTGTACTTTGAGAAGCTCCCTGGGGCTGCTGAATGAGAATGAATGGGAATAGGAAAGTCAGGAGACAGGAGTTGGGCAGGAAGTGGTGGCGGTAATTGAGAAGAAGAAGGCCTGGCCTGCTATGTGTAAGAAGCTAAGTCAGCAGAGAGAGGGAGAAGTCCCCAAACTGCAATGTGGATCCATAGGGTGCTGTTGGCTGGGGTGGAGCTGAGGAGGGGCCGCTAGAGAAAGTGATGACTTGGGTTTAGATCATGTTACTTTTTAGGAGCCCGTGAGAACTTCAGGGATCTGGAGTTCAGGAAGGAAAACCTGAGATAGAGGAATGGATTTGAGGGCCAGTGTTGATGGTTGAGACCTTGAGTGGGTCCTGGGAGAAGAGAAGCAGCCCCCTTCTTACCCTGAGGACTCCCAACCTCCCAGGGACCCAGAGGGTAGGGAGCCCTTCAAGAAAACAAAAAAAGAGACCCAGGAGGCTGGGCATCCTAGTAATGTGGGAGGTCAGCATGGGGAGGTTTTGAGCAGGCCAAGGAGATAGAAACTCAACCTGGACCCTCCAGATTTGGTGCCCAGGAGGTTCTAGCAGGGACAGCAGAGGGCAGGAACCAGGCTGGGCTGTGAGGTGAGGACAGCATGGAAGGCAGGCCATGGGGAAGGGGCACAGCTCTCCAGGAAGAGGGAGAAGATGAGGCAGTGATCGGGGGGAGATGCGAGAGCACCTTTGGGGTCCCTGGGTACCGCCTACCACATGAGTAGTCCCTGGAACTTCAGGTCTGCCTGCCCAGGTTCCCTTACGCCAAGTGTGGCTTCTCTCACATCCTTCCTCACACCCTCCGCAAAGCACTCAAAAAAGTGCTGAGCCCACTGCTGGCCCTGAAAAAGGTTTGCTGATTCACAGAGAAGGAGAGTCTGGCAGCCTGAAGATGGCAGAGAACTCCACCCTGCCTTGGGGAAAGAAAGCAGCTTGGAAGATGTAGGAGAGGCCACAGCATTCTACTCATATACTTCCTGCGCAGGGTGCAGGGCCAGAGATGGGCAAGAGCCGGTGCCAAGAACATATCCATAGCTGGCCATCCTCTGAGGCAGAGGGGGCAGAGAGGTCCCAGGACTACTGTAGTTTTATACTAAGTCTTAAAATTAGGTAGTATAGTTCTCTAGCAGGTGAGGAATCAAGGAGGGCTCCTTGGGGTAGAGGGGTGGCATTAGTCAGTTTTGCCCAGTGGAAGTGGAAAGGGAAAGGACATTCCCGACAGCATGCACACAAGCAGGAAATTAAGAGGCCTTGTCGGCAACTGGCAAGGAGCCTGGGCTGGCTGGCTCCTCCGGCATCAGCTGTGGAGAGACATGACACTGTATGGAAGCTGGCCTCCAAGTCAGGGAGAGCTCTGAATGTACGAGTAAAAGAGTTCAAGCTTTATTCTGTAGACAATGGTGAGCCCTTGCAGGTTTTGCAGTAGGACAGATCCCTGAGGGTATCTCCTCTGGCTGGGGCAGCTGTGGGAAGACCAATTGGTTCTTCATGGGAGGTAGGGGAGGAAATGTCCATCAGGGTCTCCCACAGGGCAAGAACCCCAACCCCACGATCAAGGCCAGGCTGGTAAAAATAGCTGGGAATCCCACTGGATAAAAATAGCTGTGGGCAGGGGAACTCACCGGCACCAACAGGTAGGAAAAGTAGGTCATGGCTATGGGTCACCTGGGAGGTGAGCAGGAGTGAGCAGAGCTCCTTCAGAGCCTGCCACTTCCTCCTTCACCCGTGAAGACTCAGCCTCCTGGGCAGCTCTGAGCAAGGTCTGACAATGGAAAAAGGTCTGGAATTAGCTCTCCAGGCCTGCGGGCCACGTGCTATCTCTCCCTCTGGGGGCATTTCTACCTCCCAGCTAGCTTTGAGCATCTTCTGGCACCCTGCTTTGACTTCAGGAATCCACTTCCCAGCAGAATCTAGTGCCTCATTTCTTGGCGACATCACTTTCTAGACTCACTGAGTTCAGAATCTATTAACCTCTTTATTGTAACTGTGATTTATTGAGCACTTATGAAGTTCTATGCATGGTGCTAATTTTTTCACAGTACAAGAATAACCTCTCTGAAATATGAGTCTGTTCTCCAAGAGCCAAGCATCTCTCTCTTAGAACTTTTGTCCACACTACTGGGTTTTTAAAATTATCATACAGTCAAATTTACTGTTTTTCTTCTGGTATACAGTTCTATGAATTTGAACATGTGTAGATGTGTGTATCCTCCACCACCATCAGGATACAGAAAAACTCCATCATCCCCTAAAAACACACTCACGCTGTTGTTTTATAGTTATACCCTAACCCCACCCGTAGCCCTGGCAAATACTAATATGTTTTCCATCACCATAGTTTTGTCTTTTTGAGAGTGTCAAGTAAATGAAATTACAGTGTGTGACCTCTTGACTGGCTTCTCTCATTTAGTATGAAAGTTTTTGAGATTCATCCAAATATTGTTGCATTCATCAATATTGTTCCTTTGTACTGTTCAGTGGTATTTAATTGTTAACCCATTGAAGGACATTTGAGCTGTTTGCAGATTTGGGCTGTTACAAATAAAGTTGCTATGAATATTCAGGTACAGGTTTTGACGTGAAGAGAAGTTTTCATTGCTCTAAGGTAAATACATCAGGAGTGGGATTACTGGGTCACATGGTAAGTGTACACTCAAAGATTTAACTTTACAAGGAAGTGATGAATCATTTTACAAAGTGTCTGTACCATTTTACATTCCCACCAGAAATGTTTGAGAGTTCCAGATTCTCTGTGTTCTTGTCAGCTCTTGGTTTTACATTTTTTAATGTGCTAGTCTAACAGGTATATAGAGGTATCTCATCATGGATTCAGTTCACTTTCCCTGAGCATTAGTAATGTTGAATATCTTTTCATGTGTTCATTTGTTATTTTTATATCCTCTTTAGTAAAGTGTTGTACAAGTCCTTTACCCATTTTTTTTTTAATGAGGTGGCTTGTTTTCTTGCTGTTGAGTTTTGAGAGTCCTTTGTATATTCTGGATACAAGTCCTTTGTCAGATATGTGGTTTGCAAATATTTTTTTTCCCAGTCTGTACCTTGTCTCTTCATTTTCTTGACAGTGTCTTTCTTTGACAGAGCAAAAGGTTTTAATTTTGATGCAGTTTGGTTTATGAATATTTCCTTCACGGATGAATCATGCTCTTGGTATCATTTTAGAGTTCTTCACCCACCCCCAGGTCATAAAGATTTTCATATATGTTGTCTTCTAACAATTTTATAGTTTACATTTTACATTTTGATCTATGATTCATTTGGGGTTAATCTTTGTATTTAGGTCAAAGGTTTTTCTTTGTTTATGAATGATTAATTGTTCCAAATTTATTTGTTGAAAAGATTATTTTTTCTCCATTCAATTGCCTTTGTACATATTATTCATATTTGTGTAAATCAATTTCTGAACCTTCTGTTCTGTTTTACTGATCTGTATATTCATCTTTTTGCAAATTTCACACTCTCTTGATGACTACTGTAGTTTTGAACTAAGTCCTAAAATTAGGTAGTATAAACTGGGCATGGTGGTGTGCATCTGTAATTCCAGCTACTCAGGAGGCTGAAGCAAGAGGATTGCTTGAGCGTAGGAGTTTGAGACATGTCTGAGCAACATAGAGAGACTTCATCTCAAAAGACAAAACAATCCCCCTCCAAAAAAAAGAAGAATAAAAAGAAAGGAGATTGGGTAGTATGACTCCTCACACTTTATTCTTTTTCTCCCTAAAATTGTTTTAGCTATTCTAGTTCCTCTGTCCTTCCATAAAATTTTAGAATCTGCTTGTTAATATCTAACAAAAAAAAATCCTGCTGGAATTTTGATTGGTATTGTGTTAAATCTATAGTCCACTTTGGGAAATTGACATCTTTATGTTGAATCTTCTGTCCATAAACATGGTATACCTTTCCATTTATTTAGGTCTTCATTATTTATTGCAACAGCATTTTGTAGTTTTCAGCATACAGATCCTGCACATCACACTTGTCTCCTCCACTAGACTACCAGCCCCATGAGGCAGGGACCGTGTCTGTATTACATACCACTGCGTTTCCTGAGCTCCCAGAGGGCCTGCCTGGCATGCAGTTGGTCCTCACTAAATATCTCTGAGGGAATAACAGCACTTTTGCATTTGTCATTTCATTTAATCTACCCACAATTCCTACAGGATAGAGATTATACTTCTTACTTCATGGAGGAGAAAACTGAGGCTTGGAAAGGAGGTATAGTGAACATTATTCTAAGATGTTCCTCAAGGTTCTCACTTCCTGGTGTACACATCCTATAAAATTCCCTTTCCTTGAGTGTGGAAAAAGGATCTATGAATATGATGAGATATCATTCCTGCGATTCATTCACATTATAGAGCAAAGGTGGAGGAGTTTTGCAGATGTAATTAAGGTCCCTAATCAGTTGACTCTAAAGTTATCACAAAGGAGATTTTCCCAGATGGGTCTGACCTAATCAGGTCAGATCTTTTAAACGAGAGTCTATAGGATACAGGTGGAAAAGTCAGAGGGCTTCAAAGCAGCAGAGCTGCTCTTCTATTGGCCTTGAAGAAGCTAACTGCCATGTTATGGAGAGGGTCACATGATAGAGAACAGCAATGTCCTGTATTAGTTGAGGCCCTCAGTCCCACAAGGAACTTGGAAGGGAACCTCAAGCCTCATATGAAATCACAGTCCAGCCAACACCTTGACTTAAGCCTAGCGAGACCGTGAGCAGAGAACAAACTCGTGGTAATTTGTTACACAGCAATAGAAAATTAATATGGAAGCCTTTCCTAGGAACCCAGAGTTGGAACTCACACAACACCTGGACTGCTGAGCTATTGCTCTCCACTACTCATCTGTCTCCCGATGCCTTCTCCTCTTGGGAGGCTTGAGCCTTTTTGTTTATGCCTTTTGTTTTGTTTTGTTTTGTTTTATCTTTGTTTGGATGTCAGGATTATAGAAACCTTGGTCTATGACAGTTTTATTAATGATCCATGCACAGCCCACTTTTATTTATGTTGGTTCGTTAGTTGGTTTTACTAATGCAATAAGCACCCATAAACCCACCACCCGAAGTAACTAGTCCTTGACAATAACCCACATTAACCACTGCCCCACTTCCTGTCCCCTGTCCCACAACTGCAGAAATTGTCGTATGAGTCCTGTGTTCATTATTCCCTTGCTTTATGAAGTTTAATGGCATAAAATTGTTTTTTAAATTGTAACGGTTTTTAATTTTGTAAAAAGGGTATCACGTAGTACATAATCTCTTGGGACTTTTTCATCTCAATTTTCTGTTGCCAGACTTCACCTGTATTGCTCCGTGTTAGAGTAGGTCATTCATTTTGACTCCTGTGTAACATTTCACTATGTGACCACATCCCCACAGCTCAACCATCCACCCTGCTCCTCATGGGCATTTGGACAGTTTCCAGGTTTCTGCTGTAGTGAACAATGCTACTCTGAACATTCTTGTGTAAGTCTCCTGGTTCAGTCATTTACCTCTCAGAGTCCATTTCTGCCTAAATAAACTAAAGGGGAAGGATTTGGTTTCTTTGCCATAGGAGATCCAAAAGATTAATAAAGCTTCTTGCTAGGAGCCTACCCTTAACTGCACTCACCCCCAAACTGCTGCTTTCATCAGATCCATCCAAATGTTGTCTGCCCCAGACACCCAAATCTGGGACCACAAACCCCAGCCATCCCCCAGGGGAGCATCAAGAGCACGCAAGCTGCTCCTCCCAGACTCAAGTTTCAATATCAAGAGCTGGCTCTGAGGAAGTGTGCTGACCACAGGCACGGCTCACTCGCGGTTATGGGCAGAACTTTGGTCCCAACAATATCTCATCTCACTGTGCACTCGGAATCTGCTGTTCTGGAAACCCCTCCAGCCTAAACCACAGCAGAGCACGCGATGACAGCGAGTGTGGTGACAAGTTAGCAGAGTGGGAAGTGAAACGCAGTCATAGGCTGGTCCCTGCCCTGCCAGGCCTCGAGGGAGACCCTGATTGAGTCCCTGATCCCTCATGGGCCAAAGTCTTCTCACATAGCTGAGGGAGGGGGGGGATGCACACTCAGTGAGATAAGAGGCTGACATCTGATTAGATCCGGTTAGAAAGTGCAAGAGGGTGGAGAAAGTGACATCTGGTTAGAAAGTGTGAGAGGGCGGAAGAAGCTAAGAGGGTGGCCAGGGAGAACCCTGCCCAAGGCTGAATGGGAGGGCCCACACTGAGGGCTGATCTTCCCTGCCTAGTCCACTCTGACTACATGCTAATCTCCTCTGGAAACACCCTCATAGACACACCCAAGAATAATTCCTCACTAGATTTCTAGGTACTTCTCAATCCAGTCAAATGGACATGGAAAATTCAGCATCACACCATAGACACTTTCTTCGAGCCCTTGGGGGTCAGCCATTGTCTCCAGAGGCACCATTGGAAGGGGCTTACAGGGAGACAGACCCAGGGTGGATTCCAAGGGCTTCCCTTGCTCCAGGCCTCTGCAAATGGATGCAATGCCTTGGGAAGGGCATGAGTGAGCCTCACAGCAGCAGGGAGGGCTCAGCCTGTTCATCTCTGAGGTCCTCCCACCTGAGTTTCTGTGGCTTTACAGAAGGTAGAGCCCATATCTCCCCCACACACATACCTCCCAGGCAGGCCTTCCCTCCATCCTCATCTTCTCTTTCCTCATTCCCTCAACATGCCTTGAGAAGCACAGGCGTTGGGGCACTTAGTGTGGGGAGTGTGTAGAGCAAGTTACACAGAAGAGTAGGAAGAACTCAGAATGGAGATGATGAGGCTGAAGGCCAAGGCTTCCGCTCAGGCTCCAGCCAGAAGCTGGGCTTGCAAGAAATTGATGCTTCTGGAGAAGGAGGAGGTGCTGATGACTGAGTGCCAGCCTGAGAGTCAGTATGAAGGACAGGGGGAACCAGCACTTCCTCATACCCCAAAGGTCAGAAAGATTCACGGCTATCCCTGTAGTAGGTTCAGGCTATGGTCCCTGGTCAATCTAGCTTCCCACCCTTCTGTGTCCCTGGGTCCTGGCTGTAAGCTAACTGAGCCTGGTTTCCTGATAGCATCAGAAGAGGAAAGCAGGACTGTCTAAGAAGCACTGTCTGCGGTGGTGTCCACAGGGGGTGTCTGCATGGGCTCTTCGCTCCTGCATGAGCCCCGAGTAGAACAGTCTCTGAGCTTGTACTACCTGCAGGAAGAATCGGCTGGAGGAGGCGAGCCTCTGCTCCCGAAGGTATGCATCAGGGAATGAGTAAGGCTGGGTGGGTCCTATGAGTGAGAGGATGGGCTTGCACAAGTTACCCGGGGTAAAATATGCTAATTATTTGGAGCACCAGCCTCGAGGTGCACCCTCAGGCGTCAAGGTTTGGGGAAGTGCTCACATCTGGTAGAGTCTGCACAGGCCAGTTGAGGCAAATATCAGGTCATCACTAGTTTAGGTTTTTGTGCAGGAAGGGGGCCAGCCTAGACCTGTGCTTTAATCCTGGAAGGATAGAGGGCTTCCTTCCGTAGCCCAGGTTCCTACTCACCTCCCACCCCGGCCCCCCAAAATTGGACTCTTTTAGAACAGAGGTCTCTGTCTTAGCCTGGTTTGCCCTAAAAGTGGAACGTATGGGAGCTTTGGTCTCAGAGGCAACTAAGCTGATTTGGGAAGTGATCCCAGGAACAGGATCAAAAGATGATGGTGGGGAAAGTGAACAGGGTATCAACCAATACAAGGATCTGTTATCTAGTTGACCACCCCTGTGGGTGATGGGTGCTGACCCCACAGAGATCTATTTAAGACACTTATGAAATGTATTTCAAAACTGTCCACCCAGAAGGGCAAAAAGGGATCCTTTGGCTTCTGTATCCCCCATTGCACAAAGTTGACGCCAGGGGAGTCACTTCTGGGGTGCACATACTTAAGCGCTAAGCAGTTCCACAGGTGTCCACCCATAGGACATCTGAGAAGTCTCTGGCAGGAAGTAGGAGGTTCTAGGCCAAGGCAAAGCGCCATTCAATTGCACTTTTGCAGAGCCCAAGAAGCTTACATGGAGCAGCCTCTAAAGCAGAGGCCAGAGTAAGCGACGGGCACAGAGAAATTTGGACCAGAGTGTCCAGTAAAGGTCCTATCTTTGTGCCTTCACCAAGCCATCAGCAGCATCAGGAGCATGTTACAAGGCTGGCTTTTCAGAGTGTGAAAAATATTTTCCTAGAGTCAGAGAAAGCTCGGAGGTGGGACGTCATCGTGGGAGTCGGCAAATTCCCACTACTTACTTACTTAAACCTTACTTACCTAGCAAGGTTTCAGAGCTCTGCTCTGCTTCGTCTAGCTTGAGGACCAGTCTGCCTTCTCTCCTTAAGTGCTTGCCTAGCCAGGGGGCCAGGAGCCAGAAGGAAGCAAAGGCCATCCAACCTGAAACTGCAGCCAGACCTCTCCCTGAAGAGCCTCCCTGCTCCCAGCCCTGCTGAGCCCTCTCTCTGCACACATTTGTTTCCTGCCCAGCCAACCTCAGTTCATTTCTCAAGCAGCTCGTGTGGGCTCCTCCACTTTCTCCCTGCTCGATGTCTTATCTCCACTTTTTCCTGGGCTGCACCCCAGCCCCCTCCTGCATGCCCATCCACCCCCAGACATTGGCGCTGGCTTTCCAGGCCCCCTGTTGCTTGGCCCTTTCCAAGCCTGTTTGGGACCCAGCCCAAATCAGCAATTACAAGTACTCACTTTTCCTTCTCACTCACACAAGGTAGCCATTGTCCACTGTACAAGGGAGAACCATCTGTGCTCATGTTGCAGTAAAAAAGGATGTTTACCCAGGGTCGTCGGCACAGCCTTCATGCTGTGTCCCCCCACTGCACATCACGTGCAGGCCAAACACACACCTCTCATGGGCCCACAGGTTAGGTGCAGAGGACAGACATGCAAGGCCCAGAACGGACACAGCATGGGCACAGAATGGGGATGCAGGCTCAGAACAGACACAGCATGGGCACAGAATGGGGATGCAGGCTCAGAACGGACACAGCATGGGCACAGAATGGGGATGCAGGCTCAGAACAGACACAGCATGGGCACAGAATGGGGATGCAGGCTCAGAACGACACAGCATGGGCACAGAATGGGGATGCAGGCTCAGAACAGACACAGCATGGGCACAGAATGGGGATGCAGGCTCAGAACGGACACAGCATGGGCACAGAATGGGGATGCAGGCTCAGAACGGACACAGCATGGGCACAGAATGGGGATGCAGGCTCAGAACGGACACAGCATGGGCACAGAATGGGGATGCAGGCTCAGAACAGACACAGCATGGGCACAGAATGGGGATGCAGGCTCAGAACGGACACCCGGGCAGCCTGCCACTTGAGGCCTTAGCAGGTATGGTCCTTTTTCAGCTGTGAGTTCCCTCTGCTCAGGCCCTTAGATAGATGCTCCCTCCATACCTCCTTCCTACCTCCTCACTTAATCCCTACTATAAGGCTGGGAGAGTGGTTCACGCCTGTAATCCCACACTCCGGGAGGCCAAGACGGAAAGATAACTTAAGGCCAGGAGTTCGAGACCAGCCTAGGCAACATAGTGAGACCCTGTCTCTAAAAAAATTAAAATTAGCCAGGCATGGTATTGCGTACCTATAGTCTCAGCTACTTGCTTAGGCAGGAGGATCACTTGAGCCCAAGAGTTTGAGGCTGCAGTGAGCTATGATCTATGATGACACCACTACAGAGCAAGACCCTGATTCTAAAAATAAAAATTAAAAAAATAAACAACAAAACTCACAACCTTCTGCCCTCCAAGGTGGGTCTTATGATCCCATTTAATAGACAAGGATATAGGGGCTCAGAGACGTTCCTTAACTTACCCAAGGGGAGAGAGGAAGAAGGAAGGATGCGGGGAGGTACCTATAGAGAGCCCCAGGATAGCAGAGCTGGGAGAGCTAGACCTGAAGAAGTTTCTAGTCTTCTTTATGGGAGGGGGACAGTGAGTTGGTTAGGTTGTGTGGAGAATTCCTCATTGAGCCGGAACTTGGGGCTTTGGCTCCAGGCAGGTGGGGCCAGCCAGAAGGGTTGCCCTGAGGGGCAGATGGTAACCTATGAAACACTCTCCCCTCTGCATTAGAGAAGGGAGATTTTCAGCCAGGACACCTCTGCCCTGGAGACAGAGACATGTGCAAGACACCTCTTGGGGGCATAGCTGCCCATACCTGGCTTCCCCACAGCTATCATGACCCTGGTGGGCTCCTGGGTGGCGAAGGGAGTGGCAGGAGGATCACTTGCAAGGGAGGTCAGAGCTGTTGCCAACATTCACAGCAGTGTCCCAAGGCCCAGAAGCCCCCAGAAGGAGCCAAGGAGACTTAGTCCCCAGAGGGCAAAGGTAACCCACACACATGGGCTTGTGTAACCACCCATGGGCCGGCTGGGCATTGTTGTTCTTGGGAAACCCTGCAACTGAGATTTGGAAAAGGGACCTCCAGGGTCATGTCTTTCACAGCATAGACTCTGCCCTGAGGACATGGGTCACAGTGAGAAGGTCCTTCCCTGAACAACCACCAGGCCAGTTGCCAGAACAGCAGGGTGAACATGGTATCAAGAGGGCAGGCTCAAGCCTACACTGTCCAGCCTCCCCAGCCCTTCAAGATAGCCCAGGCCACAGGAACACCAAACCAGCAAACTTGGGAAAGGCCATTGTCCTCTGCAATGGAGTTTGAATCAGCATTATTCTCTCCAGTATTGATACCTCATAGCCTTCTCTGTCCCCTGCAGAAGGCTGAACACCAGACCATTCCAGAGCAGGACACGAGCATCTGCCGCCCTCGTTATGGCTCCCGCAGCCCAGGCCTGGCTGCCCTGCATGGTCATGACATCTCCTGACATCTCTGGGCAGCATCTGGAACAGGATGTTTCACCAGCAGCCTCTTCATCCAGCTGACCTTGATGGGGGGCACATGGAAAGAGAGGAGACTGCCAGCTGCCCCAGACAAAGCTTGCTGGTTCTGCCCCTACCCTCTGCCTAGGCTCTTGGTTCCATGAGCCACAGTGGAAGCTCGTTGGAGGCTGGAAAGTTTGGAGGAAAACTTTCTGATGGGAGGTGATGGGGAGAGTAGCTGAGAAGGGGCTGGGCATGGTCTCCCTGGGTGTCAAAATTCTAGCATCAGTGAATCTCTGCAGCTCAAGACCTTGTGCCTACGGTGTCTGAGATGTGTGTTGCTCCACACGTGCTGGGGAACCAGCTTCTAGGTAAGCTCTCAGACATCCCACAGTGTTGGCATCACAAGGCCTCTGAGATATAGCCCTCCAAGTTTTCTATGGCTGCAAAACAAACCATTTCTAAGCGTAGTGCTTTAAAACAATAATGGTTTAATTTCTCACAATTCTGGTGGTTGTCCTGGCTGTTCTGCAAATCTAAGCTGGGATTAGGCCACTTAATCTGCTGCATTCAGCTGGAAGGTCCAAGGTGGCCTCATTGGCAACTCCGAGGCCTTCATGCTGTCAACCGGCCTCCGTGCACCTCCTCTTAGTGCCTGATCCTCCAGAGTCTCTCTCTTCAGCAGAATAGCCTGGACTTCCCTGCAGCATGGTTCCTGACTTGGGGGAAGAAGAGACAGGGAGGGAAGGCAGTCAGGCCTCTCTAGGGCTGAGCCTGGAACTGGCACAGCATAATTGCATTTTTTCAAAGCAAGTCATAAGGCCAAGCCAGATTCAAGGAGAGGGAAAATACAAACCAACTATTGGCAATAGGAGTAGCAAAGACTCTGTGGACACCTCTCATCCACCGTGGACCAGGAGAGTCAGGACAGAGCCAGATTGCCTGACCGAGACCTGGAAACTTAAAGATGGATGAAGTCCCCATTCCTGCCCCTGGGACGCTCTGCCCTCAGCCCCCAAACCATGACCTTCCTGAGTCCCTCTGCTCACATTGACCCTGGAGGCCTGGCCTGGGGGTGGGAAGGGCTGGGATTGGAGCTGCACAGGGAGGTGGGGAGGAATTAGGTCCCTCTTCATATCAACTGTTGAAGCATCTGAATTTGATCTAGGGATGGGCTTTGGCTATGGGATGTGGGGAGAGGGTGCCCCTTCCATGCAGAGGACCATCCCACAAAGGCTTGAGCAGAGCCTGAATGTGGACACAAGGCAGGCTCCACTTAGCTCTCCATGTTCACCTATCCACAGGTAAGGCTGTGACAGATTAACTGAGGCCACCTGTCCTGGGGAGGCTGGTCCTAAGGGACCCCAGGTCTCCCTCTCCTCTTCCAGGTGGTCTCCTGCACAGGTGCCAAGTTACCACCACACTGAGCTGCATTCAACAGACCCAGATGTTGGACAGCCAAGTCAGTTCCCTGAGGACCCACCCCTCCTGTCTGCTTTCATCTAATGTATTCACTCAGCCACTTGACAAATATTTATTCAGCACCCATAAGATAACAGGCACTGTGCTCGTCACAGAGGATATATCAAGTGAGCAAAAGAAAAAAAACGCTATCCTCTTGGAGCTGAGATTCATGAGAGGGTGGGAGGGAGTGTGTTTGTAGACAATAAACAAAATAAATGAGTAAATTACGGAGTTCTGTGGCTGCCGTAACAAATCACCCACTTGGTGGCTTAAACCCAACAGAAATGCATTCTCTCACAGTTCTGGAGGGCAGACATCTGAGCCTCACTGCTATCTCTGCCTCCATCTTCAGGGGACCTTCTTCCCTCTGTCTCTCTGTGTTTCCTCTTCTCATAAGGACATTAGTCATTGGACTTAGGGCCCACTCCAAATCAAGAGAGCCTCATCTTGAGATACTTTATTATATTCGCAAAGACACTATTTCCAAATAAGGTCACATTGTGAGGTTCCTGGTGGACATGAAGCTTGGAGGGAGACACTATTCAACTCGCTATGGCCGTATGCACAGGCTCTAGGGGTTAGAATATGGACATCTGAGGGACCACCATTCAACCCACTGCAAATACATTAGGGATTTGGAGAAAAATAAAGCAGGGTAATACAGAAGAGGGGCCCTGGGGTGGGATGGGGAAGGCAGGCGGAGTATTCAATAGGGTAGTGAGGAAAGACCTCACTGAGAAGGTGATATTCAAACAAAGACCTCAAGGAAGTGAGGGGTGACCGTATGGCTATCTGAATGAAACGCATCCAGGCAGAGGGAACAGGTAGTGTAAAGACCCTGAGGCAGGAGTGTGCCCACTGCATCTGAGGAATAGGAGGCTGGAGCAGAGTAAGGAGGCTAGAGTGGTGGTAGGGTGGGATCGCTGGGGCCTTGGAGGCCATATTTAGGACTTTGCCTTCACCCAGAGGGATATGGGAGCTGAGGCAGAAGAGAAACTGACTTTGTTTCCATTCTCACTGCAGAGCTTAGCGTAGATTGTATGGGGCCACCGGCTGAAGCGTAACTGCCCAATTCCCCGCCCCACCAGGGCTGGACATGGGCAGCACGCCCTCCACGGCTCTGGGGTGGCTTCCCAGGACTGTGTCATAGACAGGCGCCTCCGATCCCCTGCCACTGGACCCCCTGCCTGCCCACAGGGCTCAGGTTTCTCCTCGTCAGCTGTATCCACCAGAGCTTGGGAAAGTCAGCTTTCCAGGAAGATTTCATCATTTTCCATTCGGAAAAGTTTCCTGCTCCCACCACTCCCTCCTCTACTCCCAAGGCTGAGAAACAAGCGCTGAGACTTTCTGGAGCTCAGAAAGGCCCATGGGCTGGGGCAGGCGGAGCTTCCAGCCTGCTTCATGGCCACCTACAACCAGAACTGCCCCATTCCCCAGCTGGCCAGACTTCCACCTCCTGGGGGGTCCTCACCTGCCCCCGCCCCATGCTTGCTCCCCATGGGATTCTCTGTGGACTCCCCCATCATAGTCTTCTGCCCTGACACCTCTGTGGCCTGCTAAGGGGGAGGGTAGCAGACAGAGAAGGCACTGGAGAGAGCTGCGAGAGGAGGGAAGAGGGCTAGGCTGCCCGCCTCCAGGACTCTCTCACGAAGGCAGAGCCACTGATGGGAACCAAGCACCTGCCCTGACTTCGAAGGTGAGTGGAAAATTCCCTTAGCGCCTCTGTGCCAGTGTTTTCCCCTCACCTCTATGGCCACTGTGGGACCTGTCAACACGTATAGAGTCTGCCAGTGTTTGCAGGGCCTACCAGAGTTTGCAGAGCCTGCCTGGTCACAAAGCCTGTTGTTATTTGCTGAGATAGTTTCTTTCATTGCTCCAGGAGGCCCCACCCACTGCACAATGGTGACCAGTAAAGTTTCCTCTCTCCCTCACCCCTACCCTGCCCCACACTCCTCCCTGAGGTCTCCCCAGGTATCCACAAGGCATTTCCCCAAACGCCCTGAGACTTAAACCTACAGAAACCCCACAGCAAATCCGCACACTCCCCATTGGACCTTCACTCCTGAGCCCTGTATAAGCCAAGGTGTGGGGGGCCAGATGGGGCTCCATCCCCATGAAAACAGAGCGGCTATCTCCTTCTGAGCTCAGGCCTGAAAGAAAGCACAATTTAAAGTCAAGCAGAAATAAGCCTCTGTCATTTTGTAGCTGTGGCATTTGGGCATCCACTCGAGTTTCTGAGTCTCAGTTTCCTCATCTATAAAACAGGGATGCATCAGGGCATATGGCTGTGGTAAGCTCAGCTGAAAGACGGACTCGCCGATTGGCTGCCAGTGACACACCTAGTTGTGCCAGGCATGGGGTTCAGTTCGTCCACAAAAAATCTTCCAAGAGGTGAAAGAAACCCCAGGCTTTCCTGATATTAGCTCTGAGTGGTGAAAATAAGCCTATACAAGTCTGAGCAGGGACTCACCTCACTCTGACCCTGACAGGGCAGAAATGTGTCAGGAACTTGGAGAGGGCTGGTGTGGGAGCCCTCAGCCATGAACCCTTCTCCTCTCACCATTCTCAATGTTGCTTTGACAGTGCGTGCAGGCAGAGGGAGAGCTCTCCTCTACTGACTGTGAGCATGCTGAGGACGGGGCTGTGTCTCCCCCTCAGACCGGGGCTCCCTGAGGACAGGGCCGCGTCTTCCCTCAGACTGGGGCTCACTGAGGACAGGGCCACGTCTCCCCTCAGACTGGAGAGCCCTGAGGATGGGCCATGTCTCCCTTCTGAGACTGAGGCTCTGTTTGCTCTCAGCCCCTAGGCTCTCCAGCTGGACTCCTCTCTCACAGAACGGCCACCCAAGAGAACAGGGAGATAGGGTCTGCTGAGCAGAAGTGGGCAGGTTGGGGGTACTCCTGAGGAGAGACGTGCTGATAAAGGGTAATTTCCCTGAGCACTTGGCTCGGGATAGACTAGGGCTGCAATCAGAGGGTTCTGTTTGGAGCTTCCAGTCAACTGTCTCTATTAAGTGCCTGCTGTGTGCAAGACCCACTGACAGGTGCTTTGGGAGGACCAAGAGGACTTATGCATGGTGTCTGAGCTCTTGGGAGAGAGGCTGATGCCTGGTAGGGGATGCACAGACACACAGGATACCTGGGAGAAGAAAGGGAGTGAGTTCCTCAATCAGGCAGCCTTCTCAAAGGAGACCCTGTTAGGGTCCAGTTTAGGGCAGTGGTCAGTGACTTTGGAGCTTTGGGCCTGGGGGAGCCCCTGCACCTTTTCCCATCCTGCCACCTCTCCCCCTCCCATGCTTATCTGGCAACCTTGGTCCATGTTTTCCCTGGAGCATGTCCTTCCTGCTCCCCTCAGTCCCCACTCAGGGCTAAGCCCTCTCTTTCGCTTCTGCCCAGCAAGTCCAAGGCTGGGTACCAGGGCGCAGGGGAAGGAGCTTGCTCAAGAGCCCATTGAGGGCCCCTTGGGAGCCACCTCCTGGCTCCTGAGCCTAGGAGTGTCTAGGACCATCTTACAAGAAGTGTAGATGATGAGGTGCTCTAGAGAAAGAAGGGGGAGCCCAGGAGGAAGCTGTCTCTTCCATCTTCTGCCTCCATGCCCAAATCCTTTAGAGGGAGCAGGTTCTATAACCCATCCAGCAGTGGGCTCTCACCAAATTGTCCCATTTCCTCTCCCCATTCAATAAGGTGAAGCCAACTCATTCTCTTCTCAGCCCTGCCCTGGGTTCTGGAGCAATGAAGAACTGGGGATGCTCAGCTGGGGCTCCCCACTCAGCCCATCAGGGCAGAATGGGCCCCTAGCGGTAATGATGATGAGGGAAGATGAACGTGACCTATCTTCACAGATCCCCAGTCCAATGGGAGACACAGCCCCATCCTCAGGGAGCCTCAGTCTGAGGCAGACACAGCCCCGTTCTCATGGGGCCCCAGACTGAGGGGAGACCCAGCCCTGCCCCTTCAGGGCTGGTCTGACTTGACCTTCAACGTCTCAATCCCCACGCTGGGAGTGATGACCAAGAGGTCACCTGAGCCACTTCCTGTCTTAGGTCAGAGTCCTTTCACTCACCCCGTGAACTGAGGACAGAACAGGCATGGGACAGGAAGGGAGCCTAGAGACCCCTGATCTAATTGGCCATTGCCTGACAGGCCCCTTTGTTGTCACCTGTGGGGCCCCAGACTCTCCCAGCATCCTACCAAATAGCATTTCTCTCCATTTAGGAGTGACCCCGGGGAATGGCCTTGCCCTGTCCCGTCAACCCCTTCCCTTGCCCCAGACACTGATAATGGCTGAAGAGCAGGCCCGTGGGGTGAGGGAGTAGGGGAGGCCTGATAAGCTGACCTTCCTCAGCTCCTGTTGTGGCTGAGGCAGGCTGGTGGGCTGTTTGGTCTGTGGGCCCATGCTGGAGAGGGTCTCCTGTGAGGTAGGGGCTCCCGGGCTCAAGGCCTCACGGGGTTGAGACAGCCCGTACCTTGACAGGAAGGCCAGGCATGAGAGCCCTGCTGAGGTTCCTTCTGCCAGGACATGGCCCCTTTCTGGCCCATCGGGACATCCACCTTACTCCATGGTCCCCACCCCAGGAGATAAGGGGCTCCCCTGAGCCTCCCCCACAGCTTCTAGCACCCCGCAGAGTCCCTCAGGTCCCTGTTACTCTCCTGTCTAGAAACCTTGACCCCAGCAAGGTAAAGAGGAGGAGGGAAGAGTTGTGTCCCCACAGGAAACTGAGGCAGAGAGACTGGCAGAGACCTCCCCAAACGCCATCTGCCCGCTCCTCAATGGTAGTGTGGTAGAGTGATAAAAATCTGGGGTATCAATTGGGGGAATTGAACCTGAGCTGCCTATTAAATATTATAAATAGTTTTGTTCAGTGTGAGAATGGCATGCTGGTTTATACAGAAAATTTGGTTTATTTTTTAGAGATGCATTCTTAAATGAGTAGAGGTGACATGCTATATGTCTATAATTTACTTTTTAATATTTCAGCACAGAAAAGATGAAGCAAATCTGGCAAACAAAATGTTCATTATGCTATCCTGGTAATCAGTATTTGTAGTTTCATTGTACTGCTTTCTCCATTTGTCTGAATTTTAAAAATTTCTCATTAAAAAAAGACAAATGCTGTTCTAACCTAGGTTTGAATACCAATTCTATCTCCTTGCTGTGTGACCTTAGGCAAGTCACTTAACCTCTCTGGGCCCCATTCGCTTCACTGTTGTGATGTTTAAACATAGTAATGGATAGGGTGCACTAGTACACCCTAGTAAGAGCACTTACCATAGTAAGTGCTCAGTTAAAAATGGTTGTTTTTGTAGCCTGGGAAAGTAGCTCATGCCTGTAATCCCAGCACTTTAGGAGGCCAAGGCAGGAGGATCACTTGAAGCCAGGAGTTTGAGATCAGCCTAGGCAACATAGCAAGACCCCATTTCTACAAAGAGTAAAAAATAAAAATAATAGAAAAGGATCATTATTTGTAAAATGAATGGAAAAGGTGTGTGTGCTTGTGTGTGTGTGTGTGTGTGTGTGTGTGTTAGGAGGAGTGTCTTCTCAAACTCTCAGCCTCAGTTTCTCAGACCTCAGGAAGCAGTAGTTAATTACTTGGGTCAACAGCCACACCCTCAGTCCCTACTCCATGCCACAGGTTGTGCTGGGTGCTGGGAGAGGGGAAGGATTTGGGCTGCAGTGCCTCTCTTCACAGGACCAGTGGACACTGGTTCCTTAGCAGGAACACTGAAGTTAGTGGGCCCCCTTCTCATTTTGCATCCAGCCTAGGAACAGAGCAACTCCGTTTGGCCATGTCCAGTCACCAGCTTTAGGGATAGGCAGAGCTGGGGCGCTACACCCTCAACACCCACACAAAGGAGCAGAGCAGGTAAAACTGAAAGCCCTGTCCCGAGGACAAGGGCAGTGGGGCGTGTGCCGGTAATGGGAGAAGGCCAGCCCTTTCTTATTTTGGGAGGCAGGAGGCAGCAGGTGGCTGGCTGGTGCTGGGACATGTGAACCCTCCCATTGGGGGCCATGTGGTCAACAGCAGGGCAGCCTGGCAGTGCCAAGCTCAGCCTAGGCCCCACATGAGCCCATCAGCCAGAAGCATTTGTGGCCACAGAGGGAGGGAGATCCAGTTTATCCACAAGGGCAACCTCTGTAGCACAGCTTGCAAGTGGGGAAAAGGAAAACTGGCACCTGCCCCATCCCCAAATTCCCCAAGGAAGCTGACTCCAGGGACCTGAGTGTTCGGAGAAGCTTCCAGTCTAAGTGGGGAGACGCAACCTTTATACCCCAGGAGCCCCTAATCCATGGGAGACACAGCCTCTGCCCTGAGGCAGCCCTCAGTCTGAGGGAGAAGACACAGACTGGCATCAGAGAGCTCCAAATCTGAGTGGAGAGGCCCATTCTGAGGAGGGGGTTGGCCACAGTGAGGGCACGGGGGCTGCAGGGGCTGGAGCACTCCATTAGGCTGGTGGCAGCCACAATGTTGCAGGTTCCTGCAGGAGCCAAGTTATTTTGGGTGGACAGGAGGAGCAGGCAACTTTCCAGATTAAAATAGCTTTCCCTGGGTGTCATTCCTGAGACGTGTTCGGATCCCAGCAGCATGCTCGTCACACGGTTATGTTCCTCCTGTCCCTCCCAGTCGGGGTGGGCAGGGCCAGGTTGGCAGTCCTGCCCAGGCTGGAGGAGGTAGGAGAGTAGAGATGAGCCTTGCTTCCTAATCAGGGCAGCGTGGAAATGTGAATCCAGTCTCCAGGGCCACTGAAAGCTGCCCACCACTTGCCCAACTCCTCCTAAAGGGCCTGCAGTTCTAGGAACAGGACACAGTCTGAGCACTGCACAGTAGCGCTCACTCCCTCTTTCCCCTTTACCATTCCTACAGCTCTTGCTTTCTTCCTTTGGCCGCCAGCTCCAGCTATCTCTGATCCCTGTCCCCCATGAACTCTCTGCCTTTCCTGCCCTCCCCCACCCACCACACAGAGGAATCCAGATGCCTTGCACACGTGACTCCTCTGAGCTGGGCAGAGGACCCTGGCCAGGCCCAGACAACATAAATACATCCTGAGAGTTTACATTGTGTGGGCCGGGAGTACACAGCAGTCGGCTGGCCGCTGCCCCTGTTTACCCCTGTTTATTCCCTGGGGGTTCATGGACAGGGCGCCACCATAGGAGGAGGGTGGAGGGAATCTTTGGGTGGCTGCAGCTGTGTGGATGTCAATGGACTAAGAACCCCAGGAAAGCTTGTAGGCCTCACAGACCACTCCCTCCTACCACGTCCCAGCTGCCCTCCTTGTTCCAATGAAGATGCCGTGATGCACGTGGGAGTCTGAGTACAGAGTGGCCTCCCCGAGTCTGTGGTTGGGGGGCCCCCTGGCCGTCCTTCCCCTTGGCCCTCAGCCCTGCCCCAGGAACCCAGTTCAGGCTTTCGTGGATTTTCTGAGGTCAGGCCAAGCTGGGCCTGGCTTGGGTTAATCATTATTCATGCTGTCTCTGGAACTTTTCCAGGGCGTTCTCATTTTCTGAGCACTTCTCATCTCTCAGCATCTTCCCCACTAGCTCTGAAAAGCAAATTCTGCTGGGATTGTCCATTGTGTGCATGGTAAGGTTGAGGCCCAAAGGGTATGCCAGCCCTGACACCCACCATAGCTATCTGTGGTGCTTGCATTCAACATCCATGAGAAGCCAGCAGAGATGACTGCCTCATAGTGACCCTGCACAGAGATCCACTTTACAGATGAGAAACTGAGGCTCCAAGTGGTTCAATGACTTGCCCACGGTTACTCAGCTGGTGCAGTCGCCATTCAAACTCAGCTCTGTCTGGCTCTGACTTCCCTGCATGGTCCTTCCCACCCACAGACCACCTCTTACCCAGAGAGCTCAGATGAGCAGACAAGGGGACACGACGGTTTTCCAAAAGCTCCACTCTTTCCTAAGGTATTTCTATTGGAATGTCAGAGTGCATTCATTCCTGTGAATTCTTTCTCATTGGTAGTGTGAACTCCTGTGCCAGAGTGGGGGTTGGGGGATGGTGGGAAGGACTACTACTACTAATAAAAAAAATAACAAAAGCTAATGTTTATTGAGCACTTGCTGTATGCATGCTTCTGGTCTAAGTGCTATATAGTAAATACAGTATCTCAGAGAATCCTCACTACAATTCTGTAAGACATGGTATTATTCAGTCCAGTTTACAGCTGAGAAGACGGAGGCACAAAGAGGTATGGTGACTTGTCCAAGGTCAGATGTCAGAGCCAGGATTGGAACCCAGAGCCACTGTGCTGTGTGTAGGAGACCTGGGTGATGACTGACTTCAAAGAGTAGTTTAAGTAGCATGGGTGTGCGCAGAGGCACACACACAGCAACCAGTGAGGGTACAGGTGAAGCTGAGCCACGGTGTCTGGGAGTAACTGGAGCAGTGCAGGGTGGATTAGGGAAGGGTTCCTGGTGGAGATGGGATGTGTGGCAGGACTTAAAGGATGTGAGAGATATAGACCGTGCCCAACAGTGTGGGGCCCTGGAGCAGGACTATCCACAAAGAGTCACCCACATGACCTGAACATAGTAGGTGTTGAATAAGTGTTATTGGATGATGGGCGATAGCACCATGGTGGTTGTTATGGAAGTAGCAACAGAGGAGGGAGTGGTCTGGTGGTGCTGGTGGCAATGGTAGCTATGTCAGTGCTGGAGGAAGTAGCGATGATGGTGTGACAGTGGAGGTGTTAGGTGGTGTTGGTGATGAAAGTGAGAATGGAATTAGCAATAAAGGCAAGAACATAGACACCTTTTACTTTACCATCCTGTATAATCCTTAACAGCAGACGCCAACCTCACACATTCTTTTTTTTTTTTTTTTTTTTTGAGACGGAGTCTCGCTCTGTCGTCCAGGCTGGAGTGCAGTGGCCGGATCTCAGCTCACTGCAAGCTCCGCCTCCCGGGTTCACGCCATTCTCCTGCCTCAGCCTCCCGAGTAGCTGGGACTACAGGTGCCCGCCACCACGCCCGGCTAGTTTTTTGTATTTTTTTAGTAGAGACGGGGATTTCACTGTGTTAGCCAGGATGGTCTTGATCTCCTGACCTCGTGATCCGCCCGTCTCGGCCTCCCAAAGTGCTGGGATTACAGGCTTGAGCCACCGCGCCCGGCCAAACCTCACACATTCTTAATCCTCACAGCTACCTTCAGGTGGTATCCTCATTTTACAAAGGATGACACTGAACCACAAGCAAGTCAAATCCTGCCTGTGCAAGGTCATAAGGCCAGTAAGTACCAGAAACCTGATTGGCTCAGGCTCTCTGCCTTCAGGGCCAGTGGCTCTCAGCTTCCTCCCCACTCGGAGGGAGGGCAGTGTCATGATGCCATGGGTGGGTATTAAGGCAGAGGGCATGCTGCACTCCCAACACAGCAGGCTCAGCTGTGGTCTGTCTGGAGGAGTGGGGTGGAGCAAGACTGAGTGACAGCAAATGCAGTTCTAATCCTGGCCCCACCACCCATGTGCTGTGTGACCTTCTCTGGGCAGTGGCCAGGGTAGATGTCAGCTGCCAGGTGACAGCAGGCCTGCTGGGCAGAGCCAGTGGAGCCTGGCAGGAGCCACACACACCAAGGGGATGAAGTCAGGGGTGAGAAATAATCCTGGAGTCAGAGGAAGGCTTGCTCGGGGTGACATTCCTGGAAAGCTCTGCTCTGATTGGCTTGAGATTGGGGCTTCTACATAGGCCCTTCCAGTCAGGAACAGGTTTATTAATAAACCCTGTCTCTGCCCCCTGCCCTCACCCTGGGGAAAAGGCAGGGCTTCCTGGGGCTCCCGGGGTGGTGAGTTCCATTGAGGGGGACAGGGACTGAGCCCTTTAATGGGGTGCAAATGCCCTGTAGCTCCCAGACTACATGCTTCTGCCATAGACTCGGGGGCTTAGGAGAAAGGCCAACAGGAGTGGGTGGCATGCATGTGAGCACATGGGTGTGCAAGCATGCATGAACGTCTGCACGCATAGCGAGGTGTGTACACATGAGTTCCTGAACAAGGTTATCACGGTAATAATGAACTCCTGGGGGCTCCCGGGTGTATGGGTATATACGGATTGGCCTGTAAGAATGTAAACCTAGGCCAGGTGCAGTGGCTCATACCTGTAATCCCAGCACTTTGGGTGGGCAAGGCAGGATGATCTCTTGAGTTCAGGAGTTCAAGACCAGCCTGGGCAACATAATAAGACCCCTTTCTCTACAAAAAAAAAAAAAAAAATTGTTAAATTGGCCAGGCATGATGACACATGACTGTGTTCTCAGCTACTCAGGAGGCTGAGGCCAGAGGATCACCTGAGTCCAGAAGGTCAAGCCTACAGTGAGCTAAGACTGTGCCACTGTACTCCAGCCTGGGTGACAGAGTGAGACCCTGTCTCTAAAAAATAAAAATTAAAAGAGTGTAAACCTGTGTCTCAGCTGCTGGGGAGTATATTCTTCATGTGCCCTTGTGAGCACCTAGGTGATGTGTGGGTGGCTGTGGGAGGAGGACTGAGTCTGAGGGTTGCCAACGCCCTCCCAGGCACTTACCTCTGCAGTTCATTAGCACCCAAAGCCTAAATTTACTGCATTTGCTCCCCCACCCATGGGCTCTGACCTCATTAGGCCCCTGCCCCTTTCCTCAGACAGTGGGGCTGGGAAGGAGGGATGGCTCCTTTATCTGCAGTGTCGGATCCATTGAGGGAGGAGGGAAAGTCCTGGGGGCAGGGGCAGGGGAATGCCAGGGCACGGAACTTAATATAGGCACAGGGCAGGCCGAGGAGGATGTCGTCTCTTATTACACCTGCCACCTGGCCCCCATCACATGATCAGCTCTTGCTGGCAAGGCATGGGCAGAGTAAGGAGCACCTACTCCTGGACATTGCAGGAGGCTGCCCTCCACCCTGCCCCTCTAAAAATGGAGCCCTTCTCCCAGCTGCTCCTCCTCGGAAGGGCAGGGTCCAGCCAGCCCTCTGCTCAGTGTGGCTCTGGCATGGATCGGCTGGGTGGTCCTGACCCCCAGTGGACCTGGTCAGGAAGGGAGGGAAGATGTGGGGACATCCCACTGACGTTAGCACAGCCACCAAAGGACAGCTTCCTCTGTTACACACCCTCCCCCACTTCCCTCTTGACCCTCAGAACCATGGCCCCACACTATGGCTTTCCTGTAGGCAGACAGGAACCAGGGGCGACAGCCAGGGTGAGAAAGAGCAGGGGTGGCCAAGTCAGCAGCCCCTTCCAGACCCTCCAGGAGACCAGTGTGGATGCAAAAGAAGGCAGGTTCCAGGCCAGCTCCTCCTCTAAGCCACTCCTAGATAGGGCTCAGACTGAGGGGAGACACAGCCCTGACTCAAGGAGCCCCAGTTTGAGGGAAGACGCAGCCCCATCCTCAGGGAGCCCCAGTCGGAAGGAATGATCATGCCACTTGTCCTCACTTGAGTTTCTTGTGTGACCCTGGGGGTTTTACTCAATATCTCAGAGCCTCTGTTTTCTTGTCTGTGTAATGGCAACACTGCCACACACCTCAAAGATGTCTGGTTCATGCCAGTCAGATCACAAAACCTGAGTAAATGTAGCTATTCTTTTTCTTTTGGAGTTTTCCTGTGGAAGAAATCACCGCATTTAGGCTTTCTTTGGAGAAGCCAATTGCAGTGGGATCTTGTGCACCTCCCATTCCTCTCCCAAAGACTAATGTCTTAATGGTCTGGCTGTCTTGACATCCTGGCCTTCCCAGGCAGCCCCAGGCTGGACATTTAGAGTCAACAAATATTATGGAAAGTCAGTCATACAAGAGGCCCCAGGCCCGAGGACACCAGTGCAGCAGGGGTTAAGGCAAGCCCTGCAGCCACCCACCCCAGGCCAGTTCACTCTAGAGCTATGGACGAAGAGGGAGGAAGGTCCCTCTCACTAGCTACCTGCCCCAGGCCACTGGTCTGTCGACCGGGGGGACCCTCGACAGCTTGAGACTGGCTTCAGGGGACCTGGGGGATATACCTGCTCAAACCTGCAACTGCGAATGAGGACGGGAAGCTGCCAAGAGGTATACGTGTGTGTATGTGTGTGTGTGTGTGTGTGTGTGTGTCTCTCCAACCCCATCACAACTGAAGAGTGGAATTCCCACGCACATGCACTGAACGATGACACCACACATGGCTGTCCCAGGGACCAAGCCTTTCTGTGGCCTAGAGGGTCCAGACTCTAGCTATAAATGGCCCCAGAAAATAGTCTGGTGGCTTCTGGTCATTCATCTGGTGGCTTCTGGTCATTCACTTCTTTGGTACTTTGTAAAATTTACTTCTTACTGAGGTGTCAGATTTGTGCATCAAATTGTACAAATCGTAAGGGTGCAGCTTGGTGAATTTTATATAATGCCCACATAACCACCACCCGGTACAAGCGCAGAATGTTTTCAGCACCCCAGGAGGCTCCCTGTAGCCACTCCCAGTCAATTCCACCTTCCAGAGATCACCACTATTCTGACTTCTATCCCCAGAGATCTGCTTTGCCTGTTGGTGAATCTCATGTAAATGGAATCGTAGTGTATGCACTCTTTTGTGTCTGCCTCGTGCTGTGCAGTATGATGTCTATGAAGTTCATCCACGTTGCTCAAGTAACACCAGGTTTTCCTTTTGTATTGCTGTGTAGTATTCCATTAAGTGGATATGCCATAGTTTATGTACCTATTCTGGGACATTTAGGTTATTTCCAGTCTTTAACTAATATGATGCAAGCAGACACAGTATTCCTGTACGTTTTCTGGTGCTCCTAAATATGACAACCCAAATCTTGAGAGCAGATTTTGAGGGCAACGCATGGTTGAGAACTCCAGGGAAGAAGAATTAAAAATGACTGAACTTCTGCTCTGGGCCATGAGCTTTTGTGGATCCACTGGACCAACCACAAAGGAAGGATGACAGAGAAAGAGCAGCTCCCAAGGGGAACTCCTCTGAGCTCATCACTGAGCCTGGAGCCAGCCATGTGTGTCTCTGTGTGTGTGTGTGTCTCTGTGTGTGTGTGTGATTGGATTTGTTGCCGGGGCTGCCATAACAGTACCACAGACTTGGTGACTCAGTAGTTTAAAACAATAGAAATGTATTCTCGCACAGTGAAGGAGGCCGAAAGTCTGCAGTCAAGGTGTTGGCAGAGTCTGTTTCTTCCAGAGGCTTTGATGGAGATTGTTCCATGCCTCTCTCCTTGTTTCTGGGGGCTTCCAGCACCTTGGTATTTCTTGGCTTGCAGCTGCATCACTCCAGTCTCTACTCCATCATCACATGGCCTTCTGCTCTGTGTCTCCATGTCTCTGTTTTCAAATCCTTTTCTCCTTTTAAGGACACCAGTCACTGGATTTAGGACCCACTCTAATCCAGTAAGAGCTCATCTTAATTTGATTACATCTACAAACACTCTATTTCCAACTACGGTCACATCCCCAGGTACTGGGGGTTAGGACTCCCAACATATCTTTTTAGCATGGGGGTGGGGGGCACAATTCAGCCAACAGCAGTGATTATGACTGTGTGTGTGTGTGTATGTGTGTAAGACTGTGAGTGTGCATGTATGTGTGTATTCATGTGTATATGCGTGAGGGGTAGTGAGTGTGTTATGTGCATGTGCTTGTGAGAACATGTCTGCGATGGTGTTTCTGGGTGTGCTTATGCGGCTGTGGGCATGTGTATATGAGCACATGTGTATACATGCTTCTTTTTCCATGACTTGGAGACCCTGCTGGATGAGCTGAGAAGGGCAGCGAGGCAGGACAGTGGCAGCAGGTTGAAGAGGTGCTTGGGGCCAGCCAGGTGAGCAGGCAGGCCTTGCCTCATGAATCTGGAAGAGTAGCTGGTGGATACAGACTCTGAGAAACAAGGACAAGGATATTTGTTGAGTTGGGGTAGAGGCTGGTAGGCCCAGGCAGTAGCTCCTGTCAGTAGTGCCTGTTCCCAGGTCTTCTTCCAGGAATATTCCTAGAAGCCCCCTCCACCCATGCTCCTGACCCTTGCATCCCATTTGCCTGGACAGAGAAATACTGCCTGACTCCTCCTTCCCCAGGGATAAAAGTCAGCACTCAGTTACCTATTGTGCCAGCCAGGTAGGGGCAGGGCAGGTAGCCAGCCCTTCCCTAGCCCCACCCCCAGTCTAGTCCAAAGGAGCACCCAATCACCCATCCCTATACCCTGCATGCCTCTCAACCTGTATCCTCCACCTTGGCTGGGGCTGGACCCCAGAAATCAAAGAAAAACAGGGGGAGCACATGGTTAGTCAGGTAAGGTCCAGAATGAGGGCTTCTCATCTCCCTAGGGCAGCTCTCTTAGGCAAGCCCACCATCAAGTGAGAGGATATTGGGAAGGTCTCCCCATAGTAATGTCAGCTCAGGGCCTACTCTGAGCCAGGTTATCTCATTTAAATTTCACAATCAGGCCAGGTATGGTGGCTTGTGCCTATAAGCCCAGTATTTTGGGAGGCTGAGACAGGAGGATCGCTTGAGCCCAGGAATTCAAGACCAGCCTGGGCAACACAGCAAGACTCCATCTCTACAAAAGTTGTAAAATTAGCTGGGCATGATGGGGCACATCTGTAGTCCTAGCTACTTATGAGGCTAAGGTGAGAGGACCACTTAAGCCCAGGAGGTTGAGGCTGCAGTGAGCCATGATTGCACCACTGCACTCCAGCCGGGGTGACAACATTAGACCATGTCTCTAAAAATAAATAAATAAATAAAAATAAAATAAACTTGACAACCAAGTTTAAATGGTGTTCTCATATTCCCATTTTACAGATGCAGTCACTGAGGCCCCAGGGAGTTAAGCGATCTGCCTAAGATTACATGCCTTTGTTTATACATATTAGAATTTTTCAGTTCTCTCTGGAAATCCAGATCCTCTGCCCCCACCCAGACTCAAACAGAACTGCTCCCACCACGGTCCACCTGCGCACCCCACACATATCCTTGAAGTGCAGTCTTCCTCCCATCCTTCCCCAGGAAGATTCCCTGGTCTGTTGGGTAGCAAGTGTTGGGGTGGTCTCTCCTCCCCTCCCATGCTTCTAGATTCCTCTGTGGGGACCCAATTTTGTTTTTGGTGTGGCAGTAAGCTCACTGCCTTTTTGAGTACTGTATGCCAGTGGGTTTGCATGCACACACCTGGAGGAGGGATGTGTGGGCATGAGGGGTATCTGGACAAGTGGGCTTACTTGCCCACCTGGGACATATGTGGGCACACTGCAGTGGAATATACATTGCCTAGGCTGTGACTGTGTATGCCTAGGCACAGGCGAATGAGCCTAGGGTGTTCATGAAGGGCCTGCCCCCTGCATGTTTGGGGGTCTGTAGAATGAGTCCCCATTTCTCTCCCCTTCCCAAATAACTGCCACCAACTTCAGTTCAGACTCCTGGGCCCCAGGTAAGGGGCTGGTGAAAACCGCCTCTGACTGGGAACAGAGACACCTGAGTCTCAAGCCCCACCCAGGCTGCTAGTGCCCTTGAGCAGGCATCACCCCACCCAGGCAGCAGGAGTGTCCTCACCCAATGGGATAGGGTGACATGGGGGAGGAGGTTTGAAGCGGGGAGAAGGCAGCGAGGCTTTCAGCTCTCCAGATGGGAGGCTCATTACCCTAGCACTCAGTAGGTTGTAGGGAAGGGGGACTGAGCCAGGACTTGGCACTGACTACAAAGGGTAGGGGGCAGCACCCAGCACTCCCGCCGCCGCGGCAGGCCAGGGGAGGGGCTGTGACGTTTGGTGGCCTCATGCAGCTGAGAGGAAGTAGCTAATTGCCAACCTGATGACTGGCGGCTGAGGAGTGGGGTGATGATGCCACTGGCAGAAGCAGGCGCCCTGGCCCAAGGAGGAGGCCCTTCAGTGATGGAGTGGGCCTGCATTCTGCGGAGGGTGAGACTGAGGTGGCTGCAGTCAAAAGAGAGGGGGGCAGGGGTTTGTTGAGGCTGTGACCGTGGGAAAGCGCTTCTCCGGGGCTTCCCTCAGCTTCAAGGGGAAAGAGTTCAGAGGCCCTGAGGGGATGAAGGGACTTGGGAAGGGGCTTCAGGGGGATGGGTTGGGGGGAAAGAGGTTCCTATTCTTGCTCCCCTTCTGTCTATGCTCCCCCAGTGTTCCTGTCTCTCCCCTCCCCCACCTTATCCCCCTCATTGGCCCCTGTGGCCAAAGTTGTTAAGGAAGGAGGGAGTAGACGGAGGGTTCTTTTCACCAGAAGACCCCTAGCCACAAGCAGCCCACCTCACTGATGGTCAGAGCATCCAGAAGAAGTGGCGAGACTTCAGCTGTCCTCAAAGCAGGAAAAGAGAGTGTTTCTGGCAGAAAGAACAGTACAAGCAAAGGTTAGGCAGTGGGGTCTGGAGAGGCTGATGGAGGACTGGGACTTGGTTTCAATGGTTATGAGAGGAGGTGGGCGGATGTTCTGCACCAAGGGCCACACTTCCTTCCTGGAAGAAACCGAGGGTACCCAGCACCCAGAGCTTCTCCCACATGCTGGCCACTGCCTCTGGCCCTGGCAGACCTGGCTCTCAACTGCCTGAGCAAGCCTCACAGGATGGGGGACCCCACCTCCATTATTTCCAAGTGCACCAACCCCAAAGGACTGAAGCCCTGAGTCCCAATAAACAGGTCCCATCCATCTGTAGGCCAGTCAGCTGGGCCCCTAGCACCCCCTATGGGCAGTAAGCAACACTAATGGAGGAGGAGCCTCCAGCAGCCTGGGGTGGGGGTGGGGGTGGGAGAGTGAGGGGTGAGGCAGGAGACACAGATTTGCCCTCTAGGAAGCACACAGACCATGCCTCAGGAAACCCCAGTGTCACAGGTCACAGACACTGACCTTGAAGTGTTACTCTCATGGGTGAAATTTAGCCCCTGTCCTCAGGAAGCTCCCAGTCTGATGGGGGCCACATATAGTGCTCTCAGAGCTGCCTTCTTTAGGTTGAAACCCAGCATCCGGCTTCATGAAACTCCCAGTGTAACGCGAGAGACATGACCCCTGCCTTTACAGATCTCTCAAATCGGGGAGACCCACTAGATTTTCGGGAACCATCAATCTGTTTCCAGACATGGATTAGACATTTCAGTGCCTCAAGGGCTGCCAGGAAAAACAAAATACAAGACATTCAATTAAATTGAATATCAGATAAACAACGAATAATAGTTTAGCATAAGTCTGTCCCATACAATATTTGGGACAGACTTATGCTATTTAAAGTATTCAGTTTAACTGGACCTCCTGCGTTTTTATTTGCCAAACCTGGTAACCCTAGGTGCCTCCAGTTTGAGGGAGGAGAGAGGACACCCCCTCCACCCCAGACGTGGGAAAGCAGGTAAACACCTCAGCGTGCTCCGGAGGGCTGGGGTGGGGCAGGAGGAGAGTCCTGGGGCTCCGGCTCGCGGCAGTTTAAAATTCCTTCCAGGCCAGAGCCCTAATCCCTCGGTGCACAATGGCCGCCTTCTCCCCCGCCGCCCGCGCCCACGCCCTCCCCCGCGGGGCCGTGGCAGTGCCACCAAGGGCCTCTTTAAGCCCCTTTGAAGCCGCGGAGCCCCGCGCCGCGGGAGGCCCCGCCGCTATGCCAGCTATGCCAGCTATGTCCCTGCTGCCGCCGGCCGCCACCGCTCCCCCATTAATGCTGGCTAATCTGGCTAATAAATAAACTCCCCTCCCAGCCCCAGCCCCGCGCCGACTCCTCCCCGCCCCCGCAGAATCGATGTCAAGGCTCGACTACAGCAAGCGGCCCCACTCCACCTCACTCCCTCAAGATGTAGTTGACGTTTTTTCTTATAGCTGCCCTAGGTCTGTAGCCTGTCTCTGATTCTCGGGGAGACATAGGATTTGGGAGGTCTCCGCCTGGCCACTGCGTTTGCCTTCCTCTTTTCCAGTCCACCTGCGCACCAGGGGCAGGACACGTGGCTGGGTGAAGACGCTCGCCTGGATACGGAGGACTGGCGGGCTGGCAGAGCGCGCGGCGGCGGCGGGAGGAGACGCAGGTCACGCCCCCTTCCCGCCGCCGACGGGGCGCGCGCGCCGAAGAGCGCGGGACAGGTGACTCCTAGAGGACTGCGTCTGCACCTCCCCCGGCGGGAGTCCCTTCTTCGCGGCCTCTGCCGCCCCCTGCGTCCCCTCCTGGGCTTCCGAGAGTCTGACTCAGCCAAGCCTGCATCGCTTCGCCTCCTACAACACACCCCGAGCGCGAGGAAAAATTACAGGATTGCAGGGGCACGGCTAATGCGCTCTAATTACCCACCGCCGCTGTCATCCGCGGCGCTCCGCGGCGCTGGGCCAACGCGCCGTAATTAGGCTGCCGCTCCCCGGTCCCAGAACCCTCCCTTCGCCACCCCCGACCCACCTCGCGGTCCCCAGGACCACTGGCTGCCGCATCCTGCCGCCCTCCGGGACTGCCCCTCAGTCCCAAGAGAGCTGTGAGGCCTCACTGGGGGGTAGAACTTGGGGAGACCGAAGCCGGCCCCTCCGCTAAACCTACAGTCCTAGAAGGTCTCCGCTGGAAGAGACTGGGAGAGTGGGGAGGGGCCAGGGACCTATTTAGTTGACAGAAACACTGAGGTCTACTGGAAAGTTAGTCTTCGGTGGGAGGAGTGGCAAAGGCACGCAGGGCAGCAGTACCCACGTCTGGGCACGGAGAAGGGAAGGGAAGCCCGCCCAGCCAGAACTCCCAGACCCGCTCGTTTAACAGTGGCTTTATGAGCAGCACAACGGGCTCCCTCCCCTGGCAGGGAAATTACCTTCCTGCCAAGAAAGGTGACATCCCCACCACAGACACGGAGGCCCCGCCCGCTGGCCAGCTGTAGCCTGCTGGTCCTAGGGAAGCTGGTGAGGAGTGAGGTGGCTCTGGCCTCCCATGTCCAGTAGGGTGAGAGAGGCCCTGAAGATAGAAGCCAGGCCTGAAGGCCAGAATTAAAGGGGTAGCTTGGCCATCAGCTCCTTCCCCAAACCAGGCTCAGAGCTCTTCTCTATCAGGAATTCTTTCCTGAGGTCCAGGGGGTTGCAAAGTCATGGCCTTGGGCCATGTTTTATCTTCAGTGAGGTTTTGTTTGGCTTGCAATGAGTACATAGGTTTTAGGTTGAATGTGAGAGGCTGCAGACAATGTGGGTTCCTCGGCTGCCCTCCCAATGAAGGTGGACTTCTGATTTAGACCGGCCCGCTGGCCTGTGCCTTCATCCTTTTCCTCAGGGGCAGGATCTTAGTCCCCATGATTGCTGCCCCTTTGTGGTCTGCATGTTTCTTGGTAAGCGTGCCCAGTCAAGTGTATCTGGGAGCCCCCTCTTCTCTGTCATGGTCAGGTTCCCCACATGCAGTGGCCGTGGTGGCTGCACATGCTCCTGGATAGCCCTCTGGCACTCCTTTTTGTCATCTTGAGTTTCAGTACGTGACTTGGGTGGCACCCTATATTCTCCAGCAGGGATGGCAGCTATTTTTCTGCCATGAGACTAGAGGTTGCTTGAGAACAGGAAATTGGATCTCTCCCTTCAGACTGGGGTTTCACTAAGGGCTGGAGAACGGGGGAATATGGGAGGATTATCTTCCATCACAGGGAGCACTCCGAGGGCAAGGCTGTGTCTCCCTCAGTCTGGGGATCACTGAAGACAGGTCTGTGTCTCCCTCAGACTGGGGCTCCCTGAGGACAGGGCTATGTCTCCCCTCAGACTGGGGCTCCCTGAGTCATGGCTGTGTCTCCTCTCAGACTGGGGCTCCCTGAGGATGGGTCTGTGTCTTCCTCAGACTGGGGATCCCTGAGGACGGGGCTGTGTCTCCCCTCAGACTGGGGCTCCCTGAGTCAGAGTTGTCTCCCCTCAGACTGGGACTTCCTGAGGGCAGGGCTGTCTCCCCCCTTCAGACTGGGGCCTTCCCCAAAGGACAGGGACTGTGACTCCCCGGGACGAGGTTCTTTGTGTCTTCTGCATCTACTGAGATTCTCATGAGGACAGGGTTGTGTCTCCCCCTCCATCTGGAGCTCCCTGAAGGCAATGGCCTCTCCCCTCAAATGGGACATTTGCACCCAACCCCACCCTCCGGCTCCCCATGGCGCCCAGGCATTCCTCCCAGGACACCATTTGTCACGCTTTGATGAATGAAACCTACTAAGAATAACTCAGTCCTTGTAGGCTCTGAAGGACAGGGGGAGGGAGAGGGAGGAGGCTGGTGATTGTGGGGGTACTGGGGGAGGAGGGACACAATCCATTTATTCAATAGCATTTCCCGGGTGCCCAGCTGAGCACTGGGGGAGACACAGTGAGTGCCACAGATCCCCCTACTGTGCCATTTCTGCCACTGACAGCCAGGAGTGTCCACAGGTACCCCTGAGACAGAAAGTTCAGGCCCCTGCTTCACAGCCTCCCCATCCCAGCAGTTATTCCCTCAGGGCCAGCCAGCCCCCTCCATGCCAGTCATGAGCTCCCTCTGCCCCTCCCTTCAGTGGAGGGGAGACTTTGAAATCAGGTGCTTGGGGTGGGGGCGCTGGTCCCAGTGGGGGTGTGAGGAACCCATAGGATGAATCCCTGTCCCCTGCCCTCCCCCTATTCTATTCTTCCTTACCCTGCCCCTTTCCACTCCAAAACCTCAAGCCTCTAGCTCATATTCGAGCGACCTTTCCAGTGCAACTGTTCTCAGGGGGCCCTTGGGAGTCGGGAGGCTGTGACCTCAACCCACTTCTTTGGACGGTGCCTTCCTGGCACTCTGCCCCCACCTGCCACCTCCTGAGAGGAACATTTCAGCCGGTCTTGGCAAAAACATCAGTCTATGATCCAGGCAGCCTGGTGCAGTACCAGCTCTGCCACTGACACCACTGTGACCTTGAGAAGCCATTTACACATATGGGCCTCAGTTTCTCCATATGTAAAATGACTTTTGTTTAGCTTTCCTGATTTTCAAATCTTTTTTTCAAACAATGAATCCTCTTGTTTAAATTGTAACTCGTGTGGCACCTCTGTTCTCTGTGGTAACATAGGAAAAAAGTTGGGGTTTCTTTGGTCAAAATAGGGGTGGGCTTCACATCCCAGCGGTTAGTCCATGACACACGAATGCACACATACGTGTGCATACAGATCAGCTCCCGGGCACTAAAGAGTCCACTTCACAAACGTCTGAACTCTGAAATCCTTTCCTGCTCAAACATTCTGGGACCCTGACCGGACTGGGAGATCTAGAACCACGGGTGCCAACAGCTGTAAGGAGGAGGCTGTGATTTCGGACCCCTGGGCCTGGGGCTGGGGCTTGAGCCAGCAGGGGTTCCCTTCCACACTTGGGTCCAAAGTCATAGCCTGGGCAAACCCTCACTACCCTTTGCCCTCCCCACCCATCCAAGCTAGAGGTCAGAAAGGCTTGTCTGATGCTAAGCCGCCTTAGAGGGGTGGCAGGGGCCAAATGGAGGCAGAGTGTCCTTCCTCAGTGGGAAGGAGGCAGCAGGTTGGGTGGCAGGCTCTGGGATCTCATCTCTGGAATCCCTCTCACATGCCTCGGAGGAGGGTCAGAGTGGTAGGGTGGGAGGGCCAGCAGCACCCTGCAGTGGCTAAGGGCTGGGGGCTGATCCCAGGAAGCCCAAGGCGGGCAGCATAGGTAGAGGAGACTCAGGGAGCTGCACCACTCCATCCACAAGTGTGAGAATTTGGTACCAACAGGGAGCGCAGGTAGGACAGGGCCAATCAGACACTGGCGACAGGAAGGCAAGAGTGAAGAGAGGAGCAAGTACAGCCCAGGGAAGAAACAAGTCACCAATAAGAGGCAGGCCTAGGCCTGGACTCCGAGCTTGGGGCAGCAGGGCAGACCCCTTCAAGGGAGAAACCACAGATGTGCCCCAGCCTCTCCTTGATGCTGTGAGTCAGGGGTGCTTAGAAGGGCTCGTGTTCAGCTTCAGATGCCCAGGGTCACCACAAAGGAGTTGCTGCCTCTTCCCCTGCACCCCAAGCAACCTGCATCTGCATGGCCCTGGAGAGGCCATTGCTCCTGATTTCCCTTAGGGAACATGGCCAGGGAGCTGCTGTGAAAGTCTCCTCCAAGTCCCCACCTCCCTGAGATGTACCATGAGGGAAGGGAAGAGATGTCTCACCGACTTCTATCCCTCCATCTCAAACAAAGACACACACACAAACACACACACACACTCTCTCTCGTCTCTCTCTCTGTCTCTCTCTCTGTCTCTCTCTCTCTCTGGCATTTGTCCCCAGGGAGTGCCTAGAGACTCCACAGCCTTGGCCCTGGAAACCCCTAGGCAGCCACTATGTTGCCAGGCACGTCTCTGGGCACTGAGGCCGCAGCAATGAAAAAGTCAGCCAAGTTCCCTGCCTTCATGGCGCTCACATTCTAGGCAGGAAAGACAGATGATCAACTAGTGAAAAAAATCATAAAGCTCAGGTCATGGTGTGGCAAGTATTAGAGTTGAGAGGGATGGGGTGGGGTGGGGGCGCTGTTTTATATGAGGTGGTCCAAAAATATCTTTGTGAGGTGGTGACATTTGAGTGGAACCCTGGACAGCAAGAAGCCAGTTGTGCTTTGATTTGAGGTCAAAAGGACTCCAAAATTTTAGTTTTTTAAACAGAAAAGATGTGTTTACCCATAAACATGAAAGGGCAGGAAAATTAGAACTATGCTTCTTGAGCACCTATTATATGTTTAGCACCGTAATGGAAAATTCATAGACATCATTTCCCGTCGCCCTCTTCAGAACCCTCTGTGTCAAATCGCATTATTTTCATTTTACAGATATCAAATGAGAAATCCATAGAGATTATTTCATGCGTTTAATAAGATTTATTGAGTATTCACCTCTGAAAACGCTGTAATAAATCCCATATGGACCCTGCCCTCCTAGAGCCTACAGTCTGAGAGCGAGGAGATGCGTCAGGGAGGGCTTCCTGGAGGAGCCAATGTCTAAACTGAGCCCGAAAGGATGAAGAGGGGGTGACAGTTGAAGTGAGTTGGAGGGGCCAGAATTTTAGGCAGAAGGAGCAGCCTGCACAAAGGCCTGGAGCCTGGAGCACGGTTCCCTGCAGTTCCAGCAGGGAAGTGAGAGTCGTGCAGGATGGCCCAGCCTGGAGTGGGAGTGGGGCAAGCTAAGGCTGGGGGTGCTGGCTGGGGCTGGACACGAGGGGCAGGGTAGGTCTGGACTTCCTTCATAGGAGACCATGCTACGAAAGGGTTATAAACAGAGAAGTAGCAGGGCCAAGTGTCTCTTTAAAAGGCTTCCTGTGGGGGCTGAGGCAAGGAGTGGGCTGGGGGCTGGGAGAGGGGGTGTGGCACCAGCAGCAATGAGAGACTGGTGGGCAGAAGTAAAGGACTGAGGAGGGGCTCCTGGCCAGGTTCCTGAGGAGGCTGGGGTGGTGAGTAGGACCCTACAGGCAGGGCGGATGGGCCACCTGGTGTAGCTGTTAGGCAGGGCAGGTGAGTGGAGCCCTAGCCAGAGCTCTGATGACCTGCCTACCTCCAAGTGACAGGGTTACCAATGGCAAAATGTGGATGCCAGCCAACAGCAAGGCCTATCAGGCAATTCCTACAGGCTCACACAGTGCACCCACATGCACACACAGGCATAAGCACACCACACAGACACACACAAATACACATGCATCTGGCCCCATTCCCCCATCTGTATTGATAATGGGCTGAGAAAGGGCATGGGAGCCAGGGCAGAGATCACAGAACAGCAGCACCTTGCTCAGCTCAGGCCTCAGGCCCTGTGCATCTCTTTCTGGAGCCCCAGGGCAGATGCCCCTCCATAGCTCAGGCCCATAAGTCCCCCAACTCCTCATATGCCCTGAGAACCTGCCTGTAGGTACCTAATTTAGGATAAGCAGACACTCTCCTGGTCACATTAACAGGGAATGCGTCCCTGGGCTTCACAGCCAGCAGCAGAATCCAGACTCGGAACTGAACCTGCTGGGTGGGGGGAATAGGCCGTATCAGAGAGCTGAGCATTCACAGGGCCAGCGCAAGGACTCAAACTCAATGTCAGACACTCAACAGCTCAAGCACAGTCTGGGGGAGGCCACATGTAAGAACAATTTGTGCGAACATTTCTGGGAGGAGCCTTGCCCCTCAGGGAGCAATGAGCGTGCAGACTTGGGCTGTACTAATGGGAGGGCAGAGTTCAACCAGAGAGGGGGTGCCCCCTGGGTACCAAGCTGTCCAGGCCCTCCTGGAGCAGTGGTTCCAGATCTGGGAACCTCCTCAAGGGGACAGTGACAAAAAGGGTGACAGGGTGGGGAGGAGTCCAGAAACCCCATCATACGAGGAAATGTCACAGGGGGGTTTCACCCCAAGAAAGAAAGCCCTTTCTGTGGATGGTATCCCACTTTCTGTGGATGGTATCCCACTTTTACATGCTCTACATGATGCCTTTCCCTGGTCTTGAGGTTGCACTTACTAGAGGCAGCTTTGCAGTTGCCCATTTGGTTGATCTGTGGAGCCTCTCTAACTAGGCTGTAAGTTTCGTGAGGTCAAGGGCTGTATATGCTTTTTACCATTGTTTTCCTGGTGTCTGGCACATTCTGGAAGCTCAATAACTGTCTATACGTGGAAAGAAAAAGGAAGGAGGGAAGGAAGAAAAAAGGAAGGAAGGAAGGGAGGGAGGAGGGGAGGAAGGGAGGAAGAAAGGAAGGGAGGAAAAGAGGGAGGAAGGGAGGAGGGAAGGAGAGAGGAGGGAAGGAGAGAGGAGGGAAGGAGGGAGAGAACAAGAAAGGGAGGAAAAGAGGGAGGAAGGAGGAAAGGAGGGAAGGAGGAAGAGAAGGAGAGAGGGAGGAAGGGAGGGAGGACGGAGGGGAGCGGAAGGAAAAGAGAAGCGGGGAAGAAAGGAAGAAAGAGAGTTGAGCATGCCTTGAATGCTCTGAAGGCTGCCATGCAAAGGAGGGTTAAACTGGTTCTCCAGGAGCAGAAGAAATGCCAGCAGAAGGTGAACTTAGGGAGTCAGTTTTTAAATTATCAACAGTAAGAAGTCTTAAAAGTCAGATGGTCACAATGTCGATTGGATGGTCCCAGAAGACTACGAGCTTCTCGGGAATGAGTTTAAGCAGGAGCAAAAGTAGCACTTTGCAGAGGTGCTGTTGCTTCAATGAAGGAACCAATGAATGGTGAGTGAATGAATTAATGGATGAAAATTTACCAGTGACTGCTACAGAGAATTTTACATGCTGAACAGAAGACTGGAGACCTCTGACGTTTGTCTCAGAAGTGAGTCTGTGAGACTGGTGCTATGCCAGGCCCCAGGTAGGCAACGAGCCATGGGCCCTGTCCTCAAAGAGCTCAGTGAGAGACGCACGCAGCACACGCACATAGGCAGGAAAGCACATTTTGAATCTCTAGAAATCCCAGACAGGTCATGCTGGAAGACATTCATAACAGGGCAAGGAGAACTGTCTTGAGAGAAGCTCAGCCCTGACTCCCCTCCCCATAACTTTCCAACTTTCCCAAGGAGGTCACTTTCTAGAATCCCCTTTCGGCCACTTTCCCAGGGGTGACCCTTTGGCACACGTCTGTCCTGAGGTCATGGCCTATCTGGCAGCCTCCTCCTCAGGGTTAGGAGTGGGGTTGGCACCTGGCCATCCTTCAGAGGCCTGGGTTAGGTGCCTCAACAGCTCCAGCTCTGGGACGTGTGCAGGTGCCCTAGTTCCAAGCCCCCACTGGCAGGTTCAGAAGCCTGAGACATATAGCCAGGCCCTGACCAGCAGGCCCTGACTGCTTGCCTGCAAGCTCCCTGAGAGCAGGGATCATCTCTTACTTGCCTCAGTCTCTCAGTGCTGGCACAGCATGGGTACTCAGTGTATGTGAGGTGAGTGGCAGAGTACCAGGGCTGGCAGAGCTGCCATGAAAAGGGGTGCTGTGCTCAGGGAGATGGAGATGGAGTGCCTTCCTAGTAGGGTGCAGTAGCACTAGACAGGGACTAGGAAGAGCATGCAAGTTCCCTGAGCTCCCTAAGCCCAGCACCGGGTCAGACTTGTCTTCTGTCCATGTTCAGGGTCTGCCCTGTCTCCAGCAGCCCCACTGTGGCTGGTGACCCGTCAGTGACTCACAGCCAGCTGTGGGCACAGAGTGGAGAAAGTGGCCCCCAGCTGAGCTCATGCACTCGCAATTAGTCCTCTACACCTCCTCACCACGGAGAGCCTCCCAGATTCCACGCACGCACGTCCCAGGCTGCCCTTTCCCAACCGCAACGTGGCTCTTGTGCTTATTTTAGCCTGATGAAGCCTCTTGAAATGTCAGAGCTGCAACCAACCGAGCTAGGGATCATCCAGTTCAATCCTTTCATTCAACCAGGGAGAAAATGGGGATTCAGAGAGGGAGTGAGAGTTGCGCTTCAGGTCATACAGCTAATTGGTGGTGCAGCCAGAAATGGACTGCAGGCTTCGGGGGCCCAGATCCAGCTGTCCTTAACTCCAGGGGGCAATGTGCTTCAGGTAGCCCCTCACCAGACTTCTGGAGCCACTGGAGCCAGCATACGTGTGTTTGAATCCTTCTTGGCCACTTGTCAGCTGTGAGACTGTGGGCAAGTTACTCAGCATCTCCAGGCTTCTGTTTCTCCACCGGTAAAATGAAGCTAACAGTGGCATGTCCCTCCCAGGTTGGTGTGAGGAATGAACGAGTTCATATATCTGAACTGCTAAAAGCAGTGCCAAGCACATAGTGCACACTCAAAACATATTAGCTGACATTCTTGGGTGCTTTGTGTAGTCACCAAGACTTGGTCCCTGATGTGGAAAGTTTAAAATTCAGTTTTATGTGTTTGCCAATGGGCGAGCAGATTCTGGGAGACCAGCCATATAACCAGACTTCTGGAAAACAGATGTGGTGCTACTGTGGGGACAGGTGTTGCTGTCAGAAAGACCCACAGTAGGCACAGAAACTGCCTTCCACTTTGGCAGTCACCATCTGAGACCCACAGATTTGCAGACATTGAGGCAAAGGCAGTTTGGAGATTCTCAGGGCTATTCAAGCTCGGTGAGCCTGAAGAAGTGCCCTTCTGGACTCAAGAACCGGGTCTCTGTTTGTTAATCTGCAAAATAAGGGAAATCATAGCCTCGGGCTCACTGGGTGGTTGCAGGCATTAGATCGGGTGGGACAGTACCTGAAATAATCCTTTCTAGCTTTCCTCCTCCATCTCTCTTTGTCACGACCCTCATCATCTGCTTCAGGCCAGTTGTCTCGATTCAGAGCTGCCTACCCTGGGCCCAGTTGGATAAACACTGACGAATTCTTCCCCTTCCAAGTTCCTCTTTTTCCAGTCACCAGCTCTCTGATACCTCACACCAGATGAGTTATGGTCCCAGAACATGTAAAAGATTGGGGGTGTCCTCATTCCAACCCCGGAGATCCTTGTTGAATGGATGACTCAGTGAATCAACAACTGCAACGATTCCCAGAACTTCCTGAAAACTCACTCTGAGCTCTTAACATTGGGCAACACTCTGGTTTCCCCCAGAGCCCCACCACAAACCACCTCTGAGGAGAGGCGGCTCTGCAGTTGCCTCATCGCTCTTTGCTGCCTTTCATCATGCTCATTTACACGAGAACTTTCTCTGCCCCTACTGCTCCACCACCCAGTCTGGACAATCAGGTGTGTTTGCATTCTCCCCAGCAGGAAGGCAACACAACCATTTTGCTGTCTGTAACCACTGCTGGCATGCCTAGTGGTCAGTCCTGAGCCCTCTCCATCTGCCCAAGTCACAACTGTCCCCCAACCCACCCCACCTAACCTCCTATGATAGCCTGCATAGGACAACTGACTCTTCTTGCTTGCTATTCCAGCTCCACTAATAGCCCATGACTCCCGCCTAGCCCCAGCCAGCCCCACCTGTAGAGTCCTGCTACGGGTGAGCCATTCCTCACCAGGGGCATCACCTACTGGCTGGATTCTGTTCTTCAGGACAAACTGGAGCTCCCCAGACAAGAAGGCTGACAGGCTGGAAGTGGTGGCTCACTCCTGTAATCCCAGCATTTTGGAGGCCAAGGTGGGTGGATCACCTGAGGTCAGGAGTTCAAGACCAGCCTGGCCAACATGGTGAAACCCCGTCTCTACTAAAAAAATACAAAAATTAGCCGGATGTAATGATGACGCCTGTAGTCCCAGCTACTCAGGTGGCTGAGGCAGGAGAATTGCTTGAACCCAGGAGGTGGAGGTTGCAGTGAGCCAAGATCACACCACTGCACTCCAGCCTGGGTGACACAGTGAGACTCCATTTCAAAAAAAAAAAAAAAGGCCTGAGCCATTGGGAATTACATGCCTCTTTGAAGGCTGGGAATCTGAGCACTAGTTCTGCCCTCAGGAACCAGGATATGGCCTGGGCATCATCTCCAGCTTCGTTCCAGCTTATTCCCCACCATTGGTCCACTGCCCAGGCCTCTGCATGTTTCTGGGCCACCAGTGGTCCCTACACACCAACCAGAGGATTCCAAGAGTGTCTCACCTGGAAGATCCGAGGAATCACCCAGTCTAGTGGAGATGGTCTCTAGAGTGTTTGAAAATGTTTTGGAGTATTTTTCATTGTAACAGTGATTAGAGATGTTCTGGCATTGGGTGCCACAGGCCGGGCATGCTAGATCCCACAGTGGACAAGGCAGTTTGCATAGTGAAGAATTGCACCCCTATTCTCCTTGGAGAAACACCAGTTCTAGTCCAAAGTACTTATTGTACAGTTGTAGAAACTAAGAACCAGCGAGGATAAGGGACTGGCCCAAGGTTACCCAGCAAATTTGTCTCATAGGTATTCTAATAATGAGGATCCAAGAGTTCTGTTTCTTGGCGATTTCAATGGTATTTAGCCTCAAAATCCACTAGCAGTCATCAAGTTTGGGGCATGATGGGACAAATGAAGACTAATGTTGAGTCGTTGGGAAGATTTTGTAGAGGTGTCATTTGAGCTAAGCTTTGAAGGATGACTTGTGGACCTGTGACTCCCGAAAGTAGGAGAGGGCAACAACAGACAAAATGCGCAATAGTGGGGAAAGGACTAGAGCCCAGGAGTGAAGGTGGCTGGGAAATGAGCACAGGCTTTGGAAAGGAGAGCCGTGGAAGATGGAGGATGAAAGAAGGGTGACCTGAGGCTAGATCATAGAGGACTTTGCATGTCAAATTGAGTATTGGGGTTGGTTCCAGGACCCCTGCAGATACCAAAATCCTGGAATGCTAAAGTTCCTTATATGTAATAATGTAGTATTTGCGTATAACCTATGCACATCCTCCTATATGCTTTAAATCATCTCTAGATTACTTATAATACCTAATGCAATGTAAATGCCATATAAATAGTTATTATGCTGTATTGTTTTTTATTTGTATTATTCTTATTTTGCATTGTTATTTTTATTGCTTTTTCCTCAAATATTTTTGATTTGCAGTTGATTGAATCTACAGATATGAAACCTACAGATACAGAGGGCCAGCTGTATTTTGAGGCCAAGTTATCAGGTGCATACAAATGTAGAATTATTACATCTTCATGAAAAATTGAACTTTATATCATTGTGAAATGTCTGGATATCTAGCAATGCTCTTTGCTTTAAAATCTATTTAGTCTGATTTTAACATAGCTGCACTAGCTTTTTGTTTTTGTTAGTATTACATGTTTTATCTTTAACTTTTATCTTTCTTTATCTCTATATTTCAGGTACATGTATAGGGTATAGCTGGATTTGGATTCTTTTTTCTTTTTATGAGACAGGGTCTTACTCTGTTGCCCAGGCTGAAGTGCAGTGGCATGCTCACGGCTCACTACATGCTCACTGCTCACAACAGGTATGCGTCACCACGCCCAGATCATTTTTGTACTTTTTGTAGAGATGGATTTTCTCTGTGTTGCCCAGGCTGGTCGCTCCTGGGCTCAAGTGATCCTCTCACCTTGGCCTCCCAAAGTGCTGAGATTATAGGCATGAGCCACTGTGCCTGGCCAGATTTGGGTTCTTATCCAAAATAGGTCTGAAAATCTTTGCCTTTTAATGGGAAAAAAATAGTCATTTTATATATAATGAAATTACTGTTTATTTGGACTTCAACCAATACTAAGTGCTTTCTATGTGTCCTACGTCCCTATGCTCCTTTTTCTTTCCTTTCTTTGCCTTCTGTTGGAATTGTTTTATTTAATTATCCCTCTTTTAAAATATGGAAGTTATTCACTTTTTAATAAGTTTTTAGGAACCACCCAGAGATTACAGCATGCCTTTTTAACAAATCCTAATGTTAATTGATTCTTTTACTCTCCCCAAAATAAATGCAAGAACCTTAAAAACCTTATACTCTCCCCAAAATAAATCCAAGAACCTTAAAAACCTTAACTCTTCCTAAACATCATTATTATTATTTATAGGTAGCATATATTTGCTATTTATCCACATGTATACCATTTTCATTGCTCTTTATTCTTTCTCGCATCTCTATTCTTCTATTTAGAATTATTTTCTTCTGCCAAAAAAAGTCCTATTAATGCAGATCTGCTGCTAATTAATTGTCAGTTTTATTTTTCTAAAAATAGATTTATTTCACTTTCCTTCTTGAATACTTTTTTCTGGCCATTAAATTGTAGGCTGCCCATTTTATTTTAGCCCTTGTAACATTTTTATTTACGATAAGAAATGTATACAGTCATGCACCACAAAACATTATGGTCAATAACATACAACATACTTAACAGAAGTTTCATCAAATTATAATGGAGCTGAAAGTTCCCATTGCCTAGTGACAGTGCAGCCATCATACGTCATAGTGCAGCGTGTTATCTATGTCTTTGTAGTGATGCTGGTTTAAACAAACCTACTGTGCTGCCAGTCACATACAAGTATAGCACTTAAAATTATGTACAGTAGGCCGGGCGCAGTGGCTCAAGTCTGTAATCCCAGCACTTTGGGAGGCCGAGACGGGCGGATCACGAGGTCAGGAGATCGAGACCATCCTGGGTAACACGGTGAAACCCCGTCTCTACTAAAAAAAAAAAAAAAACAAAAAACTAGCCGGGCCAGGTGGCGGGCGCCTGTAGTCCCAGCTACTCCGGAGGCTGAGGCAGGAGAATGGCGTAAACCTGGGAGGTGGAGCTTGCAGTGAGCTGAGATCCGGCCACTGCACTCCAGCCTGGGCAACAGAGCAAGACTCCATCTCAAAAAAAAAAAAAAAAATTATGTACAGTACATATTTGATAATGTAATAAATGACTATGATACTGATTTATGTATTTACTATATTATACTTTTAATCATTAGAGTATAATCTTCTTTCTTACTAAAAAAAAAAAAAAACAAAAAAAACAGGTTAACTGTAAAACAACCTCAGGCAGGTCCTTCAGAGGTATTCCAGAAGAAAGAAGGCATTGTTATCAGAAGAGATGACAGCTCCATGTGTTATTAACCCTGAAGAACTTCCAGTGGGACAAGGTGTGGAGGTGGAAGACAGTGATAATGATCTCGACCCTGTGTAGGCCTAAGCTAATGTGTGTGCTTGTGTCTTCATTTTTAACAAAAAACTTTTAAAGGTTAAAAACAATTTTCATAGAAAAAAGTTACAGAATGAAAGTATTTTAAAAGAAAATATTTTTGCACAGCTATAAATGTGTTTTTGTTTTAAGCTAAATGTTAATACAAAAGAATCAAAAACTTTTTACATTAAATAGCTTATAAAGTTAAAAAGTTACTGTAAACTAAGGTTGATTTATTACAGAAGAAAGAAAATTTTAAAAATAGTTTTAGTGTAGCCCAAGTGTACAGTGTTTATAAAGTCTACAGTGGTATACAATAATGTCCTAGGCCTTCACACCTACTCACCATTCACCCACTGACTCACCCAGAGCAACTTTCAGTCCTTTAAGCTCCATTCATGGTAAGTGCCCTCTACAGGTGCACCCTTTTTTATCTTTTTTTTTTTTTTTTTTTTTTTTGAGACGGAGTCTGGCTTTGTCGCCCAGGCTGGAGTGCAGTGGCCTGATCTCAGCTCACTGCAAGCTCCGCCTCCCGGGTTTTACGCCATTCTCCTGCCTCAGCCTCCGGAGTAGCTGGGACTACAGGCGCCCGCCACCTGGCCCGGCTAGTTTTTTGTATTTTTTTTTTTTTAGTAGAGACGGGGTTTCACCGTGTTACCCAGGATGGTCTCGATCTCCTGACCTCATGATCCGCCCGTCTCGGCCTCCCAAAGTGCTGGGATTACAGACTTGAGCCACCACACCCGGCCTTTTTATCTTTTATGTTGTATTTTTACTGTACCTTTTCCATGTTTAGATATGCAAATATTTACCATTGTGTTATGATTGCCTATAATATTCAGCACAGTAATATGATATAAAGGTTTGTAGCCTAGAACCATATAGCCCAGAATAGTAGGCAATACCGTCTATATTTGTGTAAGTATACTCTATGATGTTCACACAACGATGAAATTGCCTAATGATGCATTTCTAAGACACATGACTATATTTGGTCTTCATCCCAGTTTCCTGGCACACAGCTCCTAAAAGCTTTGAAATCTCTTAAGTGGTAAGTATGGTTTGTAGCTAATGAGATGTCTGGTGACTGGGGGCTCCTGGATAGCCTCAGGATGGGGCTGGTTGCCAGGGGAACCAACCATGTGATTAGAGTGTTGTAACTTTCAGACCCCCGCCCCAACCTCTGGAGAGGAGAGAAAGGCTGAAGGTTGAGTTGATCACCAATGACCAATGTTGTGATCAATCATAAAAACCCAAAGGAACTGGATTCAGAGAGCCTCCAGATTGCTGAACACGTGGTGGTTCCTAGAAAGTGGTGTTCCTGGAGAGGACATGGAAGTGTACACCCCTCATACCTCGCTTTGCGTAGCTCTACCATCTGGTTGTTCATCTATATCTTTCAAAATTCTCTTTGTGATAAATTGGCAATAGTAAGTAAAGTGTTACCCTGAGTTCTGTGAGCCTCTCAAGAAATTTAATTGAACCTGAGGAGAGGGGAAACCCCCAGTTTATAGCCTACTAGTCAGAAATATATGTTGCAACCTGGGACTTGTAATTGTCATCTGAAGTGGGAGGCAGTCTTGTGGGACTGTCCTTAGACCTGTGTGATCTACATTAACTTCAGTTAGTGTCAGAATTGAATTAAGTTAGTGTCAGTATTGACACTCAATTGGTGTCTTCTGGAGAGTTGATTGTTGGCAGGGAGAAATAGCCACATATATGCCAGAAGTGTTTCATGTTGAGAAAAACACTTACTTTGTTCTTTTCCATCTCATATGGGGCTCTAAAGAATTCCATCATATTCTGGCTTCCATTGTTTCCATTAAGAAATTAGCTGCATGACTAATTGTTGCCCCTTTGAAGGTAATCTGTTTATTAAAAGATCTCCTTAGCTGGGTGCTGTGGCTCACGCCTGTAATCCCAGCACTTTGGAAGGCCGAGGTGGGTGAATCACTTGAGGTCAGGAGTTTGAGACCAGCCTGGCCAACATGATGAAACCCCATCTCTACTAAAAATACAAAAATTAACTGAGCATGATGGCACGCACCTGTAATCCCGGCTAATTGCGAGGCTGAGGCAGGAGAATTGCTTGAACCCGGGAGACAGGTGGATCACAAGGTCAAGAGATTGAGACCATCCTGGCCAACATGGTGAAACCTTGTCTCTACTAAAAATACAAAAATTAGCTGGGCATGGTGGTGCATTCCTGTAGTCCCAGCTACTTAGGAGCCTGAAGCAGTAGAATCGCTTGAACCCAGGAGGTGGAGGTTGCAGTGAGCCAAGATCGTGTCACTGCACTCCATTCTGGATGACAGAGACTCTGTCTCAAAATAAATAAATAAATAAAAGTTTAAAAAAATTAAGATCTCCTTATCGTTAATGATCAGGTTTTAGTTTTACTCTGATAGTAAAGCTGCACTCTTCAGTTTAACTCTGATAGGCTTAGGTGCAGGTTCCTTTTTATTTATCTTGCTTTAGGTTCTTTGGGCTTAACTGAGTATATGGATTGATATCTTCCATCAGTTTTGGAAAGGTCTCAGCCATTATCCCTTCATAGATTGTTTTTGTCCTATTCTCTTCAACATCCTAATTGTTTTCTCTATGTCTTTTAGACTCTCTTCTATATTTTTCATTCTTTTACCTTTCCATGCTTCATTCTGGATATATATGTATATTTTTTTCTCTTTTTTTGAGATGGAGTCTCGCTCAGGAGACTGGCTCTGGAATCACCCAGGCAGGAGTACAGTGGCATGATCTCGGCTTACTACAACCTCTGCCTCCTGGGTTCAAGCAATTCTCCTGCCTCAGCCTCCTGAGTAGTTGGGACCACAGGAATGCGCCACCATGCCCAGCTAATCTTTGTATTTTTTTTAGCGGAGACAGGGTTTCACCATGTTGGCCAGGTTGGTCTCGAACTCCTGACCTCAACTGATCCACCCACCTCGGCCTCCCAAAGTGATGGGATTACAGGCATGAGCTACCATGTCTGGCCTGGATATTTTTTCTAATCTAGCTTCTAATTCAGTAATCCTTTCTTCAGCTATGTCTCATATACTTTTAAACCTATCCATTGAATCCTTAATGTTGGGTATTAAAATTTTCAGTTCTAGAATTTTTATTTTTTTAACAAAGTTTCAATTGCCTGCCAAAATTCTCAAATCATGTCTATTTCCATCATGTATTTTTATCTCCTTGAACATAATAAGCATTGCTGTTTTTTTAATTATAAAATCTGCATCTGATAATTCCAACATCTAGAGCCCCTGTTGTATATGCTTTTATGTTTGTTCATGTTGTCTGGTCTCATGTGTTTGGTTTTTGGTTTTGGTTTTGGTTTGTTGTGTATATGTGTGTGCGTGTGTGTTTTGTTTTGTGTGTGTGTGTGAGAGTTATTTTTGTTTTTTTGTGTGTGTGTCCTGGACATTGTAGGTGCAAAGTTGTTTGTAGAAATTATCTGACACTGGGATGACATCTTCTTCCAGAGAGGATTTGCAAGACCCTGAGGGCACTAGCAACACTGGGGCACCTTAATCCAATTTCAGGAATCAAGATGAGTCAAAGCAGAGCTGCAGTCGCTGTAAGAACCTGTCTACTTCCAGTTTATCCTTAGTCCTCAGGCACAGCCCTTTGGGGTCTCAACCCAAAGCAAGGAGGTTTACTAAATGCTCCTCTTGGTAGGCCCAGTCTCATAGCCCCAGATCCTGAAAAGCTCTGATCAACCTTTCAACCTCTCAGTCACTCCCTCCATTCCCAGAGGAAAAGCATTTAAAAGCCAAGCTCAGCCAGGTGCAGTGACTTAAGTCTATAAGCCCAGCAATTTGGGAGGCTGAGGCAGGAGGATCACTTGACCCAGGTGTTCCAGACCAGCCTGGACAACATAGCAAGACCCTATCTCTAAAAAAAAACAATTTTTTTTTAATTAACTGGGTGTGGTGGTGCACACCTGTTATCCCACCTACTTAGGAGGCTGAGGCAAAAGGATTGCTTGAGCCGAGGAGGTTAAGACTACAATGAGCTGTGATCACATCAGTGCACTCCAGCCTGAGCAACAGAATAAGACCCTGTCTCAAAACAAGAAACAAACAAACGAACAAAAAAAAACAAAAAACGCCAAGCTCACCTCCCTAGTCTCAGTCCTCTCCATATCCTAGCTCAATAATTATCTACTATCTTGTTTGTCTTATTAGTGCTCAGATGCTTCAAACGGTCTGTTGTTGTGGTGGTAGTGGTCGTTTGTTTTTTTTTAATATATAGCTCTTCTAGTTTCCGTCAGCAAGAAGATTGATCATCATTACCTAGTCTGCTGTTACTAAAAGCAAGCACAATGATGTGCAGGAAATTTCTGAGACACAACCATGCTAAAAAGACGTTTTGCGTTTTAAAGCTAACAGTTTACACAACACAGATTAACACGTCAAGGATTGTCATAACAGAGTTTATTTTTCGGAGTTAAAAAGTTTCAAGATTTATATGATTTATTGGCTTTAATACCAAAGAGGATGAGTCAGGATAATAGACTTAATAAGAGCAAAGTTAAATGTGAAGTGGTTTCATGTTTTGAAAATAAAATTAGATTCTGTGTTCATTTTTAAGGAACCGTGACCCAAGAGAACTGACAACACTGGTGGGAGTTTCTAGGAAGGGGAGAGGAGCCAAGGGCTTGCTCTGGGGTGATGGGGAGGAGCAGGCAGATCTTGGAAGAGTATGGTGAGTTCAGCACTGATGGCCTTCATCCAGCGTGTGAAGAGTCCAGCAGGAGAGGCGTCAGGGGCCAGGGGTGGGGTTCTAGCTGGGTCAGCTAATGGACAGTGAACCAGAGAAATTGACTTGGGAGCTGCTTGTGGCCAACTGGAATTGGAACAAGGGGAGCTAAATCACTCTGATGGTGAGTGCACAGAGAGAGAAGGATGCCCTCAGAGCACCAGCCTTCAGGGGTAGAGGGCTTGGTGGGGGTACCCTGAGGGGAGCAGAAAGACTTCCAGATGATGGGAGGTTGAACCTGCTGGGAAGAGGCTCTTTCGAAGTCTTGCTGGCCTTAGAACCAATTTCCCCCAAGAAGTTGAGGCTGAGAGGAGGAGGCTCTGCTGACTTGGTGAGAGCAGTTTCCATAGGGTTTGGACCAGAAGGCTGCTGAGAGGCGCTAGGAACAAGTGGGAGGTCAGGAAATAGAGGCAGTGTGTGTAGACTTCTTTTTTAGAATGTGTGGGGCTCTGAAGGAAGGAATTGAGGTGGTGATTCAGGGAAGAGCTAGTGGGAATAACTGGAGGAAGTTTGTGGGCAGAAGGGAAGATTCTTGGGCAGACAGAGGGGCTAAAGAACCCCAGGAAATGAAAAAAACTGAGGGATTCAGTGCCCACCCTGGGTAGCAACGTTCAGAGCCCTGCACTCCACCAATAGCTCCTGTTAATCCCATTTTTCTGATGAGGAAAGTGAGACTCAGAGAAGCTGACTTGTCCAGGTGACTGCTAGAGAGAGGTAGGCCTGGGATGGACACCCAAGTTTGTCGAGTTACAAAGCCCATCTCTCAGCCTCTGCCCCCTCTCCCCGTGCTCATCATGGTTTCAGGATTTTCCATGACCGTGACCACCCCCATCACCACTACACTGTCGCCGTCATCACGCCCACTGTGGCCTCCACCACTATGACCACCTCCGTCACTGTCCACCCCACCACAGTAATTACGCTCACCAATACAAGATTTCCTGTGCAGGACACATGCAGTTTCTGTCTTTAGGGGTCTCCTATTCTGAGAACATGCAAACAACAAAACAGGCGAGCAGAGAGAGACAGTCAGCCAGAGCCTCTGCAGCATACAGCTGGCTAGGGGCTGTGCTGGTCCTATAGTCGGGCTTGAGCTTCCAGCTTCTTTCTGAGGAGGGGGCATGTCAGAGACTGGTTTTGCCATTTGCTTATCTTTTCCCATGGCAAACTCCATGGGCCTCTATCACCCATCCTCACCCCACCCCAAATTCTCCATTCATTGTCTCTAAGCTGAGAAAATTAAACAGATTTTTTCAAGGGAAAATCCTTAGGGAAGGGAGTGTGTGCAGAAGGATTAGGGGCTGGGCTGAGTCCCAGCCATTCTTGGTCCTCCTCCGAGACTCTTGGCTTCCTGCAGGGACATGCTCCCCACTCACTAGGGCCCCCTTCCCTCCCCCAGCACCACCACACCCCTCCTTGGCACAACCAGGGATGGGAAGCCCAGGAGTACAGCCTGGGCCTGCCACCTCCATGTCTCAGGGGGCAGACCCTCCCTAGAGCTGCCCACAGGCCTTCTCCACCAGGCCTCAGGCCTGAAGAGAGAGAGGTCTGGGATATAAGAGGGAGACAAAGTGGGGATGAGGCAGGCCTGGGGATGCTCAGAGAAAGTTTCCATGCTGAGCAGCTTGTTCTGAGCCACGCTGCCAATTCCCCCTCCTCACTAATCCCAGGATTGGAGAAAGTGGAGTCCAGGAATACAGGAGCCAGAGTCTGGGATGGGCACAGTGTGGTGAAGGGAACCAGACAGGCTTGCAGTGGAAGCGCTGCTCAGCCCGTCACATGCAGCTGCTGTGTGGTCCAGACAGGCCATTGACCTCTCTGAGCTCCACGCCCTTGTTTGTCAAGTGAGGATCATTTAGATAGAGCACATGTGTTAGCCGATGTGTTCGGGAGGCAGTGGCTAGTTGCAGTGACCGTTGTTGTGAGCTCTAAGTGCAGGGAAGAGGGGTTAGGAAAGTGTGTGGCTATTTCTTGCCCCACCGGACATCACCCCTGGCCTCTTGAGCCCTGGAAGGCCGAGCTGCTCACTGGGGAGAACGTGCGTTGGCATCAGGATGGCCGGGTGGGACCTCCGCTCCACTGTGTGAGCCGGCGATGACTCATCCTCACCAGGCTGCCATTTCCAGGTTGCTACACCAAGATGCCTTATAGGCCTGCTTCCAGGACTGAGTGAGAGTTAGCATAGGCAAGGGTCTAACCCAGTGTCTCTGGGTGTCTGCCTCACTTCCCTTTTTCCTTGGTCTGAACCCAGTGAGTCCAAGCCACTGGTTCATCCTCTGTACTCAGGGGCAGACAGGAGCCCAGCAGTCCTTATCTTGCCCTTTGTTTGCCATAACCCCTTGCTCCTCTTCCCCAAAGCCATTTTCGCCTGTCACTGTCCTTGCTCAGGAGCCTAGCATAAGCTCCCAATTCTCACAAACCAGCCTTCTCAGCCTGGCATTGAAGGCCCCAGCATGCCCGCCTCCAGCCCCATCCTCTCTGCCTGTCTCACCAAATGCTCCTCACCCCAAGCTCTAACGTGGCCCTGGCTGACCCCTTGCCTCCCCCTGGTCCCTGCAGCACTCATCCCTGCCGCCTCCTTCCTCTGTCCTCCCTAGACTTCCGAGTTGGGCCCCGCCTCATTCATCTTTGAGTTCCTACGGATGTAAAAAGTCACAGACAAACCAAATCTCCAGCAGCAGCAGAGAGGAAGTCTATCAATAACAGGCCATAATGCAGTTACCAGGAGGATTGGCTTTGGAAAGAAGCAGGTAATCGAATCTCCCTTCAGGCGCCATCTGTCTCCATTGCCCCTGCCTCACCCACTGGATGCTCACCTGCGTCCGGCGGCCAAGCAAGCGGGCCTGGCGGTAATGCAATGACAGCACCATTCCATTAAAGGGAGCTTGGGTTCTTTGGGGACAAGGGGAAGGGTTTCAGAAGGACTAGCAGGAGAGAACAAGAACAGGGTCAGAAGGAAACAAATGGAGAAGCGACACTCACAGCCAAGATTGATCTGGAAAAGAGTGCAGAAGAGTATGCTGTTCTCAATATTCCTGTTTCTTTTGAATTCTCACCCATATCTTCTCCCTTTCAAGTTTCTGAAACTGCTGCTTTGTGGGAAGGTCCCTAGCACACAGAAGGTGCTGAGACACATCAACCCAGACTCTGGCACCAGGCTGCCTGGAACGGAACCCCACCCTGTCCCTGGCCAGGTGTATGACCTGGGGCAGGCTAATTAACCTTTCTTTGTCTGAGTTGGCCCCTCTGTAAAATGCAGATGGTGACAGCAATAGTGATAGTGATACTCACGTCACAGCCGGCTGTGAGGACTAAACGAGTTAATCTAGGTAAAGCCTTAGAGAGGGCCTGGCCTATGGGACTCCCACATGGTCATCCATTCAGGTGGGATGGCAGCCCCTAGAGGGCTCCCTGGAGGGGCGGCCAGAACCCTGCTTATGTACAGTGAAATGGTGCAGGGATGATCTCTTCACAGCCACGCAGTGGCCTGCAAGAGCTGAGCTCCTCTTCCAGGATCATAACTGAGCCCTATTTCTCACTGTCTGTGACAGGGGCTGTGTAGGGACAGCAGGCAGCTGGTCCCTGGGCTTCACAGCCAGCCCACTTCTAGAGCTTCTCATTCCACTGGTGTGGGATGAGACCCAGGCATTGGTAACTATTGCAAACTCCCCAGACAAGGCTCACAAGCAGCCAGGGGTGGGGACCACCACCTCTGGCCTGGGAGACCAATGTGAGTGTGGTTATAGTGCCTGGCAGAGAACCAGCCAAGAGAGGTCAGCAGGACCAGGAAACACAGGCACCTGAGGACCCCAGACCCTCAAGGCCACCAACCTTGAGCAGGCAGCAAAGGGTGGCATGGAGTTTCTGGTTGCCAGTTCCTCATTCAATTATTCCACAGATGTTTACTATCTGCCTGGTCTGTGCTGGGGCCTGGGCAAGGCCCTCCGGCTCCAGAAAGGCGAGACACAGTTCTGCCCTTCAGGCCATAAGGTATAGTGGGCGAAGCAGTGGCAGTCCAGAATAAGAGCAGCAGCTGCTGGGGTGCAGTATACCCCGAGAAAGCTAGAGTTGGGGAGCACGGGGCACATATACGTATTTTTGACATTGACACTATACTGAACATACTCTTAGAATTCGTATTTTTCAGCAATAACTTCCCACCTTAATAAACAGTCATGCACAATACGATTTTTCAAGGCCACATATCACACCACACGGGTGTGCTGTAATTTTTCTAGCCCTCCCTCTGCTGCTGGATATTTAGTATTTTCAGAGGCATCAATGAGGAGGGCTTATTTTCCTTGCACAGTGAGATGCACAAAGGTGGCAGCAGGCTACCGCTGATGTTACAGCCGTGTGTGCTGCCATCCACAGCCCAGGCTCCCTCTAGCTTTCTGCCCCTCCTGCCTGAACTTGTGGCTCCCTCCTTCATGCTCAGAGAATGGCTGTTGGACTTCCAGCCATCACATCCACATTCTAGGCAAGAAAAGTGGGGAGAGAGAAGAGCAGAGCATGCTGCCTGCTGAAAATCCCCCTCTTGAAGCAAGAAAACCATATAGTTGATCCTTCAAGGACATGCTCCCCACTTACCAGGGCTCCCTTCCCTCCCCCAGCACCACCACACGTGCCTCCTTGGCACAACCAGGGATGGGAAACCCAGGAGTACAGCCTGGGCCTGCCACCTCCATGTCTCAGGGGGCAGACCCTCCCTAGAGCTGCCCACAGGCCCTCTCCACCAGGCCTCAGGCCTGGAGAGAGAGACATGGCCAGGTCCATGTCTAGGCCCACCCTAGTTGCAAAGGAGCCCAGAAAGTCTAGCCTTTGCTGGGCACACTGCTGCTGCCCTGAAGAGAGCTGGAATTGTATTAGGAAGGAGGGTGGGGAGGAAAAGCAGCCACCTTGATCCTATAGCATGACAAACTGAATGCCTTATTGTGGATATGCAGCCTGGCAGGCAGTGGGTCCTCCAGGCACAGATTATCCCAATAGAGGTTAGCTGATGACTTTGCCAGAAATGTCTAGGGGAGGATTCAAACAAAAGAAGGAAATCAAGAGGCTCCACAGCTCTTTTTGGACTTAGGGCTTTGGGAGAAGAGTCCCACACCCTTAATTAGGTTATTCTACAACTTGAGTTTAATGGAGAAAGTATGATGAATTGGAAGTCAGAGGTTCTAACCTCACTCTACCTCTCACTGTGCAACCTGTAGCAAATTCTTAAATTTTCTGAGCCTCAGATTCCTCCGCTATAAAATGGGAATAAAGTAACTTATAATTATTTGTGATTGATATGTGCTGGACACTATGTGAATTATTTACATGAATTATCTTACTTAATTCTAACAACTCTATGAGATGGCTGTTATTATTTCCCCCATTTTACAAACAAAAAACTAAGGCACAAAAAGGGTTAACAGTGAAACAATGCTCTTCCCCACCCACTTCAAGGATTACTGAGGTATAATTGACAGATAAAATTGTATATTTTTAAAGTGTCCAGTGTGATGATTTGATATATGTATGTATTGTGGCATGATTCCCGCCATCAGGTTAGTTAACACATCCACATCCCTCACATAGGAGGCAACATTTATCGCCACTGCACCCTCCTCTCTGCCAGAATCTTGCAGAGTTAAGTGTAACACATATGTGAACTGTGACATGCTTCATAAATAGTCTACATTGGAGCCTTCTGTGTTGCCTTAGGACTGTAGACTTGAAGAAAAATAACAAATTCACGTATTTGTTTAAGAAATATTTCTCATTCAACTGCCATGCTCCAGTACTCTCTTAGGGCAGACATCAGTAACCAGACAGAAAAAGCACTTGTCCCTCAAAGAGTTTACTTTTACTTTTAAATGAGAAGAGACATAGAGAGGAAACATAATTAGAAAATTAGTGAGTTTATGTTAATACATACTTGATAGATAGTGATATATGCTATGGAGAAAACTAAAGTAGAAAAGGAGAGTGTTAGGATGACTAGGGGCTGCCATTTTAGATGAAGGGGTCAGAAAAGGCCCCCTCTGTACAAAGAGGACATTTGTAGGAAGCAAGGGAACTCATTACAGGGACATCTGGGGAAGGTGTCCCAGGCAGCGGGAACAGTTGATGTAATGGCTCAATGTGGGCACTTGCTTGGGATGTTTGAGAAACAGCAGGAAGGCTCAAGTGGCTGGAGTGGATTGGTGGATTGAGTGAGCCGAGAGTGGGGAGAGGAGGTCAGGGGGCAATAGGTTAGGGGCTGGTTAAGGTTTTGTGGCCACTATAAGGATGTTGGCCTTCGCTTGAGGAAATGGGAGCCACCAGAGGGTTCTGAGCAGAAGGGTGACATGATCTGATCTGCTTTTAACAGGATCACTCTGGCCACTGCTGAGATTGGCAAAGCAAGGGGGCAGGCAGGAAGACCAGTTGGGGGCCATGCAATAATCCAGCTGAGAGAGGTAGGTGGCTTGGCCCAGGTGGTCATGGTGAGTGGGCGAGAGGTGGTCAGATTATGGATGGTTTTTTTTTTTGTTTTTGAGATGGAGTGTCACTCTGTCACCCAGGCTGGAGGGCAGTGGCGCAATCTTGGCTCACCGCAACCTCCGCCTCCTGGGTTCAAGATGGTCGTGAGTCAGTCTCCCTCCCAAGCAGCTGAGATAACAGGTGTGTGCTACCAGGCCCAGCTAATTTTTTGTATTTTTAGTAGAGACAAGTTTCTCTATGTTGGTCAGGCTGGTCTCGAACTCCTGAACTCAAGTGATCCACCCACCTTGGCCTCCCAAAGTGCTGGGATTACAGGCATGAGCCACCACACTCAGCCAGATTATGGATGTATTTTGAAGACAGATAGGGCTGATAGGATTTACTCATCGATTGGACAGGGAGTAAGGAAAAGAGAGAGAGAAGTCAAAGATGACTCCAAGGTTTTGGGTCTGAGCAAGCTGGAGGAGGAAGTTAACTGAGAGAGGGAAGACTATAGGGAATGAAGATTTGGAAGAGAAGATCAGATGCTCAGTTTTGGACATACTGATTTGGATCTTCTCATTAGACCTCCAGGGAGAGATGTTAAGCAGACAATTTGAATACACAAGTCTGGAGTTCAGGGGAAAGGCTCAGGCCTAAGATATAAATGAAAGGGTCATGAGCATAGAAATAGTATTAAAGCAATGACAGTGAATTAGTTTACCAAGGGAGTAAACACAGAGAAGAGACGGAAGATGTGCCAGTACTGAGCCCTAGGGCTTTCCAGTGTTCGGAGGTTGAGGAGAACAAGAAGGCACAGCCAGAGAGGTGGGAGGAGAACCGGGAGAGGGCAGTGTCCTGGAGGCCAAGGGAAGAAAACACAGATGACTTATCTAGAAATAGCCATAAAAGGTTTCAAAAAGTTAATGCCCTTTAACTAAAAAATGTGCTTCAAGAATATCTTGTAATTAAATGTTCCTGACTGTGCGCACAGATTCATGGCCAAGGATGTTCTTGACAGTGTAGGTTATAAAAGTGAAAAACAGAAAACCACCTGAATGTCTAACGATAGGGTCTTGGCTAAATAAATTATGATACATCCATGTGATGGGATAGACAACAGCCATGAAAACTTACTTTTTTTTTTTTTTTTTTTTGAGACTGAGTCTCACTCTGTCACCAGGCTGGAGTGCAGTGGCACAATCTCAGCCCACTGCAACCTCCACCTCCTGGATGCAAGCGATTCTCCTGCCTCAGCCTCCCAAGTAGCTGGGACTACAGGCATGCGCCACCACACCCAGCTAATTTTTGTATTTTTAGTAGAGACACCATGTTGTCACCATGTAGAGTCACCATGTTGGCCAGGATGGTCTTGATCTCTTGACATAGTGATCCGTCCACCTCAGCCTCCCAAAGTGCTGGGATTACAGGCATGAACCACTGCACCTGGCCTGAAAACTCACATTTTGTGGAAAATTTTAAGACTCCTGAAAGACCTGCATGCAGGTTTGTCTTCATGATCTATTATTAAGTGAAAGCAAGCTGGTTACAAATCATTATAGTCAACAAGGTCCCTGTATCAGTCAGTTAAGACTATGGGAGCCACTCTAGGCATTTAAAGCAGAAAGGGATTTAGTCCTGGGAATTAGTGTATACAAAGGTGTGGAAAGCCTGGTTTGGGTTCTTTGCTAGCTTTTAGAGTGTTAGGAAGTTGCTGAAATCACAGGATACCTGAGCCTGTAGCACCAAAGCAAAGAAAATGCCTGGAGGCTTCTCAAAAATCTCCTATATGCTGAAGCCCACACAGCTGCCCACAGCTGCCACCAGGAAAATATTATGATTTATGCTTCTTTTCCATCTGCCAAATCTTGTGAAAGTGCCTCTCATTGGCTGGCGAGGATTCTAAGGATTGTAGCTCCCTGGCTTCCAGCCCCTGCTGGCCAGGGAAGCATAGGTTAGGGGAGGGAAATTATATCAAGTTGCCAGCAGACAATACTGCACACTTTACAAATATTTCCTTACAAAGATAATGTGCCTGGAGAAAAGACTGAATGCATAAATGCTATGGTAGGCCAAATAATGTCTCCCAAAGACGTCCACACCCTAATGCCTGGAACTTGTGAATACATTATGTTACTTGTCAAAAGGGACTTTGCAGATGTGATTAAGGTTAAAGACCTTAAAATCGGGATATTTTCCTGGGTCATCCAGGTGGACCCCATCTAACTGCATGAGCCCTTAAAAGCAGAGAACATTCTCTCTGACTTTGCCTTCTGCTGTATCTCCCATCTTCCCCTTTTGCCACATCTCTCCTTTGCTTCTAGCACAGTTTGGAAAGGATCCCTCCAAGTCTGAGGACCCCTCGTTCTAGGGAGGGGAGGGGCTGTTGGTGTCCCTAAGCTGCTAACACCAGGTGGTATCTGTCCAAAGAAGAGGATTTTTTAGGGAAATTGCATTGTTTTTCCTAAAAGCAGTCATCTTGCCCTCTTGGCTTAGCCTCATACAGCACATCTGGGATGCGTTTACTAGAAACTTCTCCCGGAGGCCTGGGCCTGGTGCAGAAATTGAGAAGACTGGAAATGAGTAAGACTCATGCCAGCGCACTTAACAGGATCCACCAGTGGCACCTACTTTTCCACAGGAAGCCACACAAGTCAAGAATCCACCATGCTTTTGCAAGATGACTCCAGGGAAAGCCCTCCTGGGTTGTGCCTCAAATGCCCAAAGGGTTCTTCATTCTGCCACGCACCCCACCTCATTCTGAAGGCCTAGCCCTCATTGTGTGTGCACATCCAACCTCCAGGGCCCATCTTGCCCCTTTCTATTCAAGTCCCTGCCTTTAGTGCCTGCCCAGGGTCCTGGCTCCCCCAAGGCTGGGACCCGCCTTGCTCTTGCCTTTTGCCAGAAGCTGGACTTCTGTCCTTAGCCCCAGACTGATGGCAGGAGACCCTTCCTGCTGACCAGCCTTCCCACTATATTCCCAGTCTCCCGTGGCTAGGAAATAGGGTTGGCTTCAGTTTTCCCACTGGAATGCACCAAAAGTAGCAGGAAAAGATTCAAGAACCCTTTAATGCTCACAGCTTCATCAGCATCCAGAGGTCATTCAGTCCCCTGCCTCCAGAGCAGAGTGTCCACCACTCACTCATGCTGGCCTCCTGTCAATGGCTGGCCATGCTCTTCTCACTTTACCTGAAACTCAGTTTACCCCCACACCTGTCTATATGCTCTATTTTCTCTCCTGATGAAAGAGTGGAGAATGTGTCTATACTCACTCAGGTAATACAAACACAGCCACAAAAACCACCTTCCTTCCTCTTAAATGACTGCATTAATTAAAGGTTTGTAGGCCTGGAAGATGCTAAGGTTCTAGGTCAAGGAATTTCCTCTTCTGTGCTCCTAGAGCTGACAGTTGTAAGGAAAGGAAGGGCAGCTCAGGGAGGACATCTAAAGGGTCTTCTTGTCTCCTGGTTACCTAACCTCAGCACATCACCCACATGGGTGCCCTCTGCCACTTCAATCCCTGTCCACACTGGAAAGTCTCCTCCTTCCCTCTGACCCTCTCCTTTCTCCAACAAGCCCTGGGCACAGCAGTGTTCACCCAAGAGTGATGATGAAGTCAGCCAGGTTCCTAAGAAAGGGTCATGGCCAGAGGACTTCAAAACTGCTTCAGGAAATGGAGGGAGGGTGTGGTGACATCATATGTTCAGGACCAAAGAACAGTCCTAGGGATGCTGGAGGAGTTGGGGTGGAGGGCGTGGTCACTGCTTTCAGAAGCTGCTGCATGAAGGCTGCATGCTGCAAATGTTAAGAAGTAGCCACGCCAGGCTGACGTCTTCCTGACCTCCTGCCACCTTCGGGGCTCTCCTTTAGCCTCCCCTGCCCTAGTGTAGGAGTAGCCACCTGTGCCTGCATTGAGTCCACTAGCCTGGGAGAGGCCCAAGGTTCTGGATCATGCCTCTCTCAAAAGACTAGGGCTCAAGATAGTCCTGAGGGTGACAGAGGTGCAGGGTTTCCTCAGGTGGCAAGCAGAAGAGTCCTGGTTTTCTTCCAAGGACCCCTGCCCCCTGCTCTTCAGTCCTCTCCAGACTTCCTCCCTTCCCCAGGCCTTCTCATCACCCTGCTCATCTCCACATCCTCTCTCAGCCTTGGGGAGGCTCTTGTGGATCCTCATTCCTTTGGGACAGGAGGCAGACAAACATCCTGAGCCTCAGCTCTTGCCTGGCCATGCCCCCGCCGCACACCTCTAGCCCTGACTTTGTGCCTCTGCTTCCCAGGGAGGAAGATGAGCGACGGAGGAAGTTCCGAGCTAAGGAAGGGAGTATTGATGAAAGCTGTGTTGACAAAAGAATGTGTCAAGACTAAGTATGATTCTTTCCAGAAGTACAAGAAAGCCAAATTCTGGGAAACTCAACATAACCTACTATATTAACATGTAAAGTAGATTAATTTTCCCAACATGTTTAATGGGGAGACTCTAAAAGTAGTCCCATTAAAGTTGACATCAGCTCTCCCCATAAACGATCACCATTAGTATTCAACATTGTTCTGCAATTATTCAACAATGCAGTTAGATGAAAAATAAAATAAGAGATATAAATATTATAAAAAGAAAGTAGTTATTACCGTTGGATGATATTATTCTATGCTTGGATAGTCCAAGAGAATCAGCTAAAGAACTTTTAGTAATTATCAGGAATTTATCAAAGTGGCTAGTTTAAAAACAAGATTTCCTAAATACAAGAAATAACTAATAAAAGAATATGGAAAAACATCCCATTAATAAGGTTAACAAAAACCTAACCTAAAACACGTAGAAAAAAATGTGCAGATACATGGAAATAGCTGTAAAAGCCAAATGAGGGACCTTACACATAGACTTGAATCGATGGAGAAAGACCTTCTTCTTGGATAAAAAGTCAGTAATATTGTAAGCATGTCAATGTCACCATAATTAAACTATAAATTCAGCATACTTCTGTACAAAATATCAGCTGTTTTGGGGGGATAATTTGACAAAATGATTACATACAAATTCCTCTGGAAAAATAAGTATAAATGAATAGAACATCCCTGGAGGGAAAAATAAGTAAACTAACAAGGAAAGAGTAGCACTATAAAACATTTTTCAAAAATATTATATAGCTATAATAATTAAAATAGTATAGGACTGATGCCTGCATACAGATCAATTGTAAAGCATAAAAAAATTTTAAATAGGCCCAAATAAACATGAGAATTCAATTCAGTAAATTGAGATACTAGTCAGATATTTGGATCAAAAATAAATAAATCTGGATTCGCTGCATCACTCCTAACACGGACATAAACTCCAACAGCATCAAAGATTTAAAGAAAGAAAAACATTTTAAAAATAGTCATAAAAGTGCCAGAAGAAAATATGTGTAAATGTTTTCGTGAACCTGGGATAGTGATTTTCCTAGTCATAGAACAAAACAGAAGTCATAACAAGGAAGATTAACAAATGTACCTACACAGACATTAAAGGAAAAAACTCCATAAACAAAATCAAAGGACAAAATAAGAGAAAAGTACCTGCAAGATGTACGACAAAGTGCTAATTTCCCTAATTTAAAAGAAGACATTTTTTAAAACAATAAGAAAAAGATTAAACAATCCAGTGGCAAAATATAGGCAAAGAATAAACAGGTCATTCACAAAAAACACAACTGGCTAATGAAAATATACACAATGTTCAATCTCACTAATCATTTTAAATGCAAGTTCAAACAAGATCTAATTTTTCATTTATCAGATTGACAAAGATGAAGAAGGTAATACGATACAATGTTGTGAAAGATGTGGCAACACAGGCAATCTCATACAATGCTGATGGAATGAAAAGTAGTACATTCTCTACAGCAATTAGGCATTATCTATTAAATTTTATTTTAGTTTAGTTTATTTTTTGAGACAGAGTTTTGCCCTTGTCACCCAGGCCGGAGTGCAGTGGCATGATCTCAGCTCACTGCAACCTCCGCCTCCCAGGTTCAAGTGATTCTTCTGCCTCAGCCTCCAGAGTAACTGGGATTACAGGTGCCCGCCACCACACCCAGCTAATTTTTTATTTTTAGGAAAGACGGGGTTTACCATGTTGACCAGGCTGGTCTCGAACTCCTGACCTCAGGTGATCTGCCCGCCTCGGCCTCCCAAAGTGCTGGGATTATAGGTGTGAGCCACTGTGCCCGGTCTGGTGTTATCTATTAAATTTTAAATGTTCCGGCCAGGCACAGTGGCTCACGTCTGTAATACTAGCACTTTGAGAGGCCGAGGCGGACGGATCACGAGGTCAGGAGTTTGAGACCAACCTGGCTAACATGGTGAAACCCATCTCTACTAAAAATACAAAAATTAACTGGACATGGTGGCGGGCATCTGTAATCACAGCTACTCGGAATGTTGAGGCAGGAGAATCGCTTGAACTCAGGAGGCGGAGGTTGCAGTGAGCTGAGATCACACCACTGCACTCCAGCCTGGATGACAGAGCAAGACTACATAGCAGAAAAAAATAAAAATAAATAAATAAATAAATGTTCATATTCTTTGACACAGCAGTTTAACTTCTAGGATATTATCCTCCAAAAGCATTTATGCAACTACCCAAAGATATATGCACAAAGGTGTTCATGGCAGCATTGTTTATAATTTTTAAAAAGGGAAACAAATCACAGCTTCATTTATAAGGAGGTGGTTAAGTAAATAATAGCACATCCATAGAGTGAACTACTTTACTGCTATTGAAAAGAATAAGGGGCTGGGCACGGTGGCTCATGTCTTAAATGCCAGCCCTTTGGGAGGCCAAGGCAGAAGGATCAACCACTTGACACCAGGAGTTTCAGATCAGCCTGGGCAACATAACAAGATCCTATCTCTAATTAATACATAAATAAAAATAAAAAAGAACAAGGAAGCTTTACGTAAATACTATTATGGAAAGAAGTCTAACATAAGTGAAAAAAACAAGTTGTTAACCTTACATGTAACATATTTTTTAAATAATATGTTTTAATCATGCCTTGGCCCATCCAGTTCTCTTTGGAGGTCCCTAAGGAAGCTTAATATATAAAAACAGCGGTAAAAGAAGGCAAAATATCACTTTAATACTCACTGGGGTCCTGGCTTCCAGTGGGCACAGGACAAAGGCCTCTCTGACAGTGCACACAGAAGGGATCCAGCGGTTCGTGGGTCTCCCTCTACCTTCACATCCTGTGATGTGCCTGGACCCAGATCCTCCACCTTTCTGTGCACGCACACAGGGGCCACTGCTTGGCTCAGAAGACCCCCACCCTCTAGTGGCTCTGGAATCTCTTCCTTCAGGGTGTGAAGGCCAGGGAGAGAGGCAGGGGAAGGGGTTGACCCACCCTCTGGGGTCAGAGGTGCTGAGCCTCCCGGATGCAGGGGGTGGACCAGAGCCAGGAATTGCAACAGCTGGCCGTGGGGTTTGTGGGTGAGTGGGCAGCCAGCCTGCTGTGGTGAGGAGGGGAAGGATTTGTGGGAAACATGGTTGGCAGAAATAGCCAGGATGGCATGCACCGGCAGCCTCTGGGGAGGGGACCCTTTCCCTCAGCCAACACCCTCAGGGTCCATCCTGGGGCATTGCTGGCCACCTGGCCACCCTACAGGCTTTGAGTCACTTCCTGTGTTTTTCTTTCCCTCCAGGTAGGCTCTTGACTCACAGCCCTCCTTCTCTTCTTCCTGTCCTTCTGTGGCTCAGGGGCAAGGACAAGACCCACCTGAGGGTCGGGAGAAAAGTTAGGGGACCTTGGCTTGGGATAGGCGCCCTCCCACTCAGACCTCTTACCTCAAAGGTTACCTCAGTCAATCAGTCCCCTGTGTCCAACCCAGCCCAAAAAGGGACTCACTGAGTCCCTCCTAACTCCTTCCCTCAGAGAGAAGGGCTGGAGTGCTCAGACCTCCTGTCTGCAGATTCAGCAGCTTCCGCCTTCTCTCCCAGTCCTGTACCCTAACCCCACTCTCACTCTCTCGCATTACAACAAACTCCCTCAGGAGTTCCATCTTCTCAACAAATATTTTCTAACTGAATCGGAGTCAAACTAAATCTCCAGAGTAGGATCACAGGCCCAGCTGGTTGAGCGACACAGAAGCAGAGTCCTCTCCACCGGGGACACTTTGGTCCTCATGGTTGGTTGTCTACTCAGCCTCTGTCCCCACACCCCTTTCCTCCTTTAAAACCCAACCCTCGGCCGGGCGCGGTGGCTCAAGCCTGTAATCCCAGCACTTTGGGAGGCCGAGACGGGCAGATCACGAGGTCAGGAGATCGAGACCATCCTGGCTAATACGGTGAAACCCCGTCTCTACTTAAAAATACAAAAAAAACTAGCCGGGCGACGAGGCGGGCGCCTGTAGTCCCAGCTACTCGGGAGGCTGAGGCAGGAGAATGGCGTAAACCCGGGAGGCGGAGCTTGCAGTGAGCTGAGATCCGGCCACTGCACTCCAGCCTGGGTGGCAGAGCAAGACTTCGTCTCAAAAAAATATATAAATAAATAAATAAATAAAAAACCCAACCCTCTCCGCCTCCTTCACAGTAAGGCCCCGTGCCTCACCAACCAGTCAGCGAAGCCTCATTCTCTCTAAAGGAATGGGTATGTGGCCTAATGTCGACTGATGAGAACTCAAGAGTAAGACTGCTAGGGGCACTCCAGGGAAAAGTTCTCCTTATTTGAAAAATAGACCTTCAGAAAGATATGGCCCCTCTTCAACCTCCAGACATATTGTGTCTGGATGCGATGTCTGGACCTTCAGCAGCCACCTTATAACCATGAAGGGCGCTATAGCACCTGAGGAGCAAATCAACACGCTGAGGATAGCAGGGCAGAAAAACAGGCGGAAACTGGATCCTTGGTTACTCAGGCACCCTTCCTGGATCGGGACTTTTTTAGGAAATGAAAACTTCCTATATTGTCGAAACCATTTTGAATCAGGGTTTCTGTTACTTGCAGTCAAAGGGCCTGATGATATAGCTAGATATTTGGCAAGTATGGATGAAGAAACCAAATGAGTAGTTGTGAGCAAGGAGGGTGCATGGCCTGAGGAAGAAGATGACCTTTCCAAACCTCCGGCTCATGTTTAGCCTCATGACACGAGACCAGGCCAGCTGGGTGCTGAGAGAAGCAAGAGGAATTTGGATTGTGTGTGTGTATAAAGATGTAAGAAACAAGAGCTGGAGTGAGGGTATCTCTGGGAATCAGTAGCTCAGGTGTGGTGAGGGAGAGATACAGAGATGTTCATTACAGCGTTGTTTATTCATGATTCCAAAAACAGTGGAAGCAACCCAGAGGTTTATTTATAGAGAATAGATTAAACTGATGTTAGTATGTCCATAGAGTGGGAGCTGGGTATCAGCAGAACCTCAAAGAGGAGGCACCAGCCAAGCGGGAGCCCTGGATGGGGTCATGTGGTCTGCCAACTGTGGACCTCCATTGAGCACCAGGTCTTCTCCTCACCAGTTTGGAAGGAGGGGCCTTTTGGCCAGGCTCCTGGTTCAGTTCCTATCACATATTTCCTTGCATTATACATTCCATTCCCTGACTCCCCAGTACAGCTCTGACTCCCCAGCACAGCTCTGACTCCCCAGCACAGCTCTGACTCCCCAGCATTGCCACTCCCTTCTCAAGGGCAGGGACCCGCTCTTCTGTGTCTCAGGCTGCCCTGGGCTAAACATAGTGGTTGGGGCCTGATTACATAGGACCCATGAGGAAGAGAGCTTCTGTCAAAGGCAAGGGAGGAGGAAGACTGTCTAGAAAAAAGAATCAGGAAAGTGGAAGGGCCAAGGTTTACTGAGCAGGACCATTGCTATGGAACCAGGAGAGGGACAGAGATGGGCAGAGGAGGAGATGAAGAAACAGACTCTAGATGGAGGGCAATGGAGCTGGGATGGGGACAGCAGAGCCAGAGAGGAAATTCAGCCCCTGTATACAGCACCATGGGAGGGCACCCATCTATCACCCACGGTAATGCATTTCACCTCCAACGCAGTGCCAACACACATGGGTGTGCAGAAACTTGAAATGAACGTTTTGCAAAACTATACTTCCCCCTACAACATGCAAAGCACTCTGTTTTCTATTCTATTCTACTTCATGTTTTTCAAATGCTGGTCACAACCTACTGTTAGGGTTGTGACCAGCCAGGGACAAGGTCTGTGCAGAGACCAAGCACAGGCATTCAGACTCTTTATAGCAATTTTTTCTCTTGAATCCCACAACACAAAATTGGAGTTTGGGCCGGTCGCAGTGGCTCAAGCCTGAAATCCTAGCACTTTGGGAGGCTGAAGCGGGCAGATTGCCTGAGCTCAGGAGTTAGAGACCAGTCTGGCCAACATGGTGAAACCTTGTCTCTACTAAAATACAAAACATCAGCCATGCATGGTCTCAGGTGCCTGTAATCTCAGCTACTTAGGAGGCCGAGGCACAAGAATTGCTTGAACTCAGGAGGCAGAGGTTGCAGTGAGCGGAGATTGTGCCACTGCACTACAGCCTGGGCCACAAAGCGAAACTCTGCCTAAAAAAAAAAAGAAAAGAAAAGAAAAAAAAATTGTACTTTGTCTTATTTTATTTTTCTAATCATTCCTTTGCATTATACAATATTATCAGTTTATGACAAATTGGAATTTTCTTTGAGACAGAGTCTCGCTCTGTGGCCCAGTCTGGAGTGCAGTGGCACAATCTCAGCTCACTGCAACCTCCGCCTCCTGTGTTCAAGCAATTCCCATGTCTCAGTGTCCCGAATAGCTGGGATTACAGGTGTGTGCCATAACACCCAGATAATTTTTGTATTTTTCAGTAAAGGTGGGGTTTCACGACATTGGCCAGGCTGGTCTTGAACTCCTGGCCTCAAATGATCTGCCTGACTCAGCCTCCCAAAGTGCTGGGATTACAGGCGTGAGCCACTGCACCCGGCTGACAGATTGGGATTTTTTTAAAAAAACTAGTCGTTCTTTCAGGTAGCTTGAAAAGCACTGTGTTGGAGGATACGGGCCCTGCCCAGCAGTTCACAGTCCAAGAGGGAAAACTCCTCCGGCCTTTCCACACTGGGGAGCAGCCTGCAGGCCTGCCTTCCACAAATGCCCCCTTCCCTGCCTATCAGAATCCTCCAAGGCTCAGTTCAATGCTATCTCTCCAGGAAAACTTCTGAGATGGCACCTGCCTGCACTCGCTGTTGCCCTGGAGTTCTCACAACGCACTGCCTGGACCTCTTTACCCTATTTCATGTTCTTGTTTGGGTGGCTGTCAATGGACCTGCTTAGCACAGATTCAGGACATGGGTCTGACACAAGCACAGTTTTGCACGTAGTAGGTACATCAAAGGCAAGAGAGAAAGAGGGGCAGAGACAGGGTGGGAAAAGGAGGGAGATGGAGGAATGGGCTCTATGGATGGTCACCAGGGATGGGAAGTCTGAGTCCAGGTTCTTCTGACACTGCAAAGTCAGAGGAGGGCCGTGGTAGAAATCCTGGGTGTATCCTAGTCTAAGTGATCCAAGGAGGGGAGCAGGGTAAGGGGTCCACTGGAGCAGGAAGAAGGGAGTTGCTCTGAACCAGGTTTCCCCAGGCATCATGGAGCCTGTCCTGAGGAGGGGAACAAGAGGTAAGTCTGGGGAGAACTGGGCAGGGCCTGGGACCTATTAAGTGTTTGCCCTCAGGAGAGGCAAAGTGGGGAGCCCTCTGAAAGTGGTGCTGGGGGGTCTTCACAGAAAGGGCAGAGCGTATGCTAAACCCAGGCAAGCCCTCGAGAGGTCATTTCATCTGTCCTCCTGCCTCCATTCCAAACTCTGGTAGCAACATCTGGACTTTCCATCCTAACAAGCCCTGGAGCTGGGACACACTGACTCCCTTCGGTGCTTTGTTTCCCGTTGCCCTGGAAGCCCCTGCCATCCCCACATCATTTCCACAGTGTCAGCTTCAAGATTTTGCTGTGTGACCTCAGGCAAATCAGTTGACCTCTCAGAGCCTCAGTTTCCTCATCTGCTCAATGGGGATAATAGCACCAGGGGTGCTATTGTGGGAACAGAGTGAATAATGCATGGGGAGTGCCTGGCAGGTGGTGGGTGTTGGTCAGTACTCCCTCTTGCCCCAGGCGACTCCCTGGGACGGCACTCAGCCAGGAAACATGGATATCATGTAGAGTGTCTGCTGTGGGTCCAGCAGTCTGGCAGAGTAAGGAGGAATGGGCTATCTGAGATGGAGAGCAAGTAACTAAAGAAGGCCTCCAAGAGGAGGTGAGTTGCAGACAGGAACTGATGACTGACCTATAGAGTAAAGGGAGAGCAATCTTCCCACATGGGAGACCTGATCTCTGCAAAGACTCATGAGAAAGAAAAAGCTGGGATGGGAACGCAGGGCAGAACAGCTGGGCCAGCTCCTGGAATGGGGAAAGGTGTGCAGAGGGGACAGCTGGCAGAAAGGGCCACTGGGTGCCATTTCTGAGGGTCAGCAAGCCTGGCATGTTCCTGGCCCTGCTCAAGACGGTGACGAGTCATCAGGCGAGGAACTCCCACCGAGCCAGGTGAGCAGCCCTGGCCTCAGGATTGAGGCTGCCAGCTTGCCTCCAGGAACTGGCAGGGACTGGGGTAAGGGCTTGGGGAGTGGAACAATGTGTTTTGTGTGTGCTGGCCATGGTGGGGCTGGCTCTTGAAATTTTCCTAGAATAAGCTGGAGCCCAGGAGCAGAGCTAGGGCTGCCTCTGCTGAGAAAGCCTGACCCTGTGGTCCACCCAGGGCAACAGAAGCCCTCACCCCAGCCCTCCCTCCATCTTCAACCAGACCCTTTACAGCCTACCCCACCTAGGCTCAACCAGTAGCTCCTCCACACTCACCCACAGCCTTCACTCCCGCCTGGGGCACACGCACCCCGCTACACCCTGTGCTCAGTGCATACACCCCCCTACCACACACACAGAGGCAGGGGTCATGCAGTGTCCAGTGGGTTTATGGAGAGAGGGGATTCTCCTTGTACGAGACAGTATGAAGAAGCCTTGATGTGGGGGGCAGAGAGCAACAGACACATAGAAAGACAGGAGGGCCTGACGGGAGAGTTAGGGCCAGAGAACAGGACAAGAAAGAAGAAAGGGACAAAGAAAGGGGAAGTGGACAACAGACACAGAGAGACAGAGGCAGTGAGGGAAAGGACCTCAGAGGAAGAGCAGGACAGTGTCCCGGGGGTTCCTGGGGCTCTGGTGGTGGGCAGTGGGGTGCTCTGCCCTCAGCCCTACAAGCCCCCAGCACCCTAGGTCACCCACTTTGGGCCTGCCACCAAGAAAGTTCCTAAACTCTCTCCTCTTCTCACAGTTCCCTCCCCCTGCCCTGTGTCACATTCAGGTAAGATATTCAGGGCTCACCCACCACTTCAAGAGGGAGGAAGTCCTGAGTTCCCAGGTCCAGGCTTCAAGGCCTGGGGACCAGACCCTTGGCTTCTGCATGGTGCTCCACACAGCTGTGTAGACTGCAGGGCCCTCTGACATCTGTCCATCCCTGGTGTAAGCAGACTTTACTTGAGCCCCAGGCCTATTGACCTCCAGGGACAGCATTTCTGCCACTCACTCCCAGGAGCCCCCAGAATACAGCCAACATAGCTTCATTGTCTCCCCAAAAGGCATTGCCTGCTTTTTGGAGAAAACACTCCTCCTGGCTTTCCAGGCCTATCATGCCACCCAGGAGCACTGACTGTTTCCATTGTCCTAGTCTCTTCTCTAGGAGCTCATTTCCTCTGCATACTCAGAGGTTTTCGTCTTCTGACTCCTTCAGATGCCCATAAAGAGGCCAGGCATACCCAGTCTAGCTCAGGTACCCAGGTAAGATACTGACTGGCCAGAGAAGGGTCTGGTCTCCTTCCTCCTTTGTTTCTTGCCTCTCAACAAGTCCCCTCTCCATGACAAAATATCGCCTTCAGTCCCACCAACAGTTTGGAGGTGGATGCTTTGCAGGGGAGGCTTAAAGCCTAACTACTCCATGCTCTTCACCTTTCCCTCAGCTGGGTACATGGGGTTTCCCCCTTAGGGAAGCAACTGTATTGCCTCTCTTCTAGAAAATTAAAGCCACCCAGGGCTTCAGTGCCAGGCCCCTTATTATGAATTCCTCCAATAGGCCTGGAATGAAAGCCAGGCTGCTGACTAGGGCCGGCCCTCCAAATCCCCTCCGACCCTAACAAGGAAGAGAGCTGTCTTGCACAATGCCACTTGCCAGGCTACATGCAGCTCCACAAGGCCACCTCCTCATTCTCATTCCCGAGCACTGCCAGGGGCCATCAGAAAGAAAGAGGGCTAGGGCTGGGAATGGAGACTGAGTCCTAGAGGGAGGGAGGGCAAGGGACAGAAAGAAAAGGAGAGCAAGAAGAGGAGAGGAGAAGACTGAACCAGAAAAAGATGTCAGGGGTGGGGGTTGGGGTGGGGTGGGATCTGTGGAGAGAGAGTAGAAGAGAGAAAGAGATGGGGAGAGAGACAGGGAAAAGATAAATAAGAGTCATGGTAAGAAAGAGACAGGAACAGAGAGCCTAGGCTTCTCCTGGCTCCTCTAGACCTCTCCAGTGGGATTTAAGACCTCAAGCAATCCTGGAGATCAGCATGGAGGCTTGGCCTCGGGCTCGAGGATCAAACTGTCTCCTGGGAACCAGCCCCATGCCCTGGACTCAGCCTCCGTGGCCCAGGACAGTAGTGGGTACAGGTAAAGGCTAGGGAGTGCCTTTGCCAGGACCTCTGGGAAAAGAGGCTGCAGGCCCCAAATTGTGGTTAATCTCCAAGGACACGCAAGAATGCAGCAGGAGAGACTAGGATTAGACAACAGGGAGAACTTGATGACAGCTAGAGCCCTGGGATTCATTCCCTGCAAGGGCAGGGAGGTTGAGAGGGCAGAGGAGGAAGGAATCTTCGAGGAGGGAGTTGACATCCTCCTGGAAGGCTGGAAATGAAGCACAGGCAGCCCAATCTTCTCCCACCTCCCTCCACCCCCCTCCACCTCCCTCCACCTCCCTCCACCTCCCTCCACCCCCCACCACCCCCCTCCACCTCCCTCCACCCCCCTCCACCCCCCTCCACCTCCCTCCACCCCCCTCCACCCCCCTCCACCCCCCCCACCTCCCTCCACCCCCCTCCACCTCCCTCCACCCCCCTCCACCCCCAGCGATGAGTCAGGGATTCCACAGAATGCTGAATTCCTGTCTTCCTTTGGGCAATGATACTTGACACTCTCCTGGGTTTTCTCTCCTGCCACAGAAGTAAAATCTTCAACCATTCTCAAGGACTTCGTTCTCCTCAGCTCCCCAGACAGGCCCCTGCTTTCCTGTGAGTCACTGTATCTTCAAAGCCCCTTCCTGCCTCAGCCTACCCCGATAGCTCTCAGGCTCCTGGCTTTGCACGAGCTGTTCTGTCTGCCTGGAACCCTCTTCCTGGAACTAGCTTCTTCTCATCCATCAGAAACCAGTTTAGATGGCACCTGCTGAAACAGATCAGCTCACAAAGGCCCGGCACAATGCCTGGCCCACAGAGGCATCCCTGAGTGCTGTAAATGAATGAACTAGTGCAGTGAATCAACGAATGCAGAAGATTCTGTGAGCGGCAGAAAGCACATGCCCTACCCTCAGGGAGTCCACCATCTGATGGTGGAGACTCAGCCTCTAGCTTGGAACCTCTCAGTGAGCAGAGCTGTAGAACTCAAAGAAAGGAAAGCCTTGCCTGGGGCCTGCAACCAGGTTCCCTCTGAACTTCATGGCAAGGAAGCCTTCTTCTATGGTCAGGGCCCAGCTCACACCTGCTACAAAGGCAGGGCCCAATAAACATTTCTGGGAGGGAGGGGAGGAGAGGGGAGCAGAGAGGAGGGGAGGGCATGGGAGGGGAGGGGAGGAAGGCATCTCATGGCCCTTTGGCTTTTCTTTGAGTACTGCACTCTGGTCAAGAGGCTCCCTGGTAACCAGGGCCAACTGGCCCTTTCCATCAGAGCCAGGCACAGGAGAGCACAGAGTGGGTGCTTACTCCATATTTGAGAGCAGAATAGAGCTGGAGGATTCTGGGCATCGAGAATCCAGGCCCCAGGCCCCAGCGACAAGGCTACCTCAGTTTCCAGACCCACAGTGAGAGCAACCAGAGGGCCATGGGGCCAGGAAGAAGCAGCTAAGGCGGTGTGGGACCCACCTGGGGTGAATGGATGACTGAGTCTCCAGGGTGGCCTCAAGGGTGACAGGGGAGACCAGACAGGGCTAAGGGTTGCAGTCCTGGTAGGATCCGAGCCTGGGGAAAAGGGAGAAGCTGGGAAGGAATCCTTCCATCAGCCCTTCAAGGTGAGCAAAGCCCCCTGTACTCCCCTTGTCCCAGCAAGGGCAGCTGGTTAGTGGATCAGGATCGTTGCCTCAGGAAGGCAGGTTTCTGTGAATGAATCTTTTCCATGCTCAAACCAAAACCTCAGTCCCTAGCCCAGCAGGCAAAGCTGCCACTTCCTCTCTCCAGAACAGCAAAGAACTAAGGCACTGGGAAGAGACCTGCCACCTGGGGCACCTCTTCCCCCTTCAGGCCACCCTGGGGGTGGCTGCTGTGGCAGAAGTGGAGGAGAGACAAGTCCGGAAGGGAGACTATCTCCTGAGCTGACCTCTGTGTTCTGCTGTGATATCCCTGCCTCAGGAGACAAAGCGCCACAGAGGGTAAATAGTAGGGGTGGAATTTAAACCCTGAGAAAGTGAGCAAAACGTCAGAGACTTCCTGGGTCTACGATAAGAGTTCAGTGCCAGGGAATGAGTAAGTGCTGAGGCATGAAGCCAGGGGTTAGTGGGTTAGTGACCCACCCCATCCACCTATTCCTTAGCTGGCCATCATTAGGGAAATGATGTGTTTATTTAACCAACACTTACATAGTGCAAGGTAAAGCACAAATACCTAACAAATATTAATTCAGTGATTCCCCAGAACAAACCTAGGAAGACAGCACTATTGTCATCCCCAGTTGCAGATAGGGAAACTGAGGCCCAGGGAGGCTACCTGACTTGCCCCACATCACACAGCTGGAAAATGGCTGAACCGGGATTCAAACCCAGACATCATGCTGCCCCAGTTGAGTCTTGCTGCTACCATGATTTCAAAGCCTGGAAGGGTTCAGAGAAAGTCGAAAGTCAGGAGGCCAGCATCAGGGGTGACAGCCCTCCTTCAGTATGAGCTTACTCTTTCAGGGAGTAGGACAAGGACCTCCCCCAGCAATGGCCAGAGCCTGAGAGAGCAGCTGATGTAATTGCACCCCTTGTTGTGGGGGTGGGGAGTTGGCCCAGGCCCAGGGAGTGGCCAATGGCAGGGCCCCCCGCCCCCTGCCTCCCCCTCAGCTTGCCAGGGAGAAAAGGAACCCCTCCAGAGTATTTCTATTATCTGGAGGAGAAAGTGAGGGACGAAGAAAAGTTGGCTGGAAAGCAGACTGAACTTGCAACTTGGTTTAATAACCAAATCCCAGTTCTCCCTCTGAGCCAGGGTTCCCTCCCACTGTCCCCTCCAGAAAAATCCAGGCCAGGCCTGGGTCTGGGAACAGAGAAGCCTGTCCCCACAACCTCCGCCCCCCGAGCTCCCAGCTCCCTACTAGAGCCCCAGAGGTAGGGTCCATTTCTCCTGGAACCTGCAATGGCCTCTCCAGGCCTCCAGTTCCACTCTGGCTGGTCAGGTGGAGAAAACTCTTCCCGAGCTCAAAGGGAAGAGGAGGATCCCAGAGATGGGTGACTGCATTTTCCACCCTGAATATGAGGCTGCGTGGGTTGGAAAAATAAACGGCATTGGTCGGGGAAGGGGGAGTGAACTGTTTGAATGAGGGCTGTCCTGAGAAATGCCGGTCATGTGGTCCTTGGTCCAAATGAAAGGTCAGAGCACCCACTGCGCAGTCAGAATGGCTGGGGAGCGCGAGGAAGGGGGAGGAGCAGAGTGGGCACGCCTCATACACACTTACACACAAACATTCATATTCATCTTCACACACACCCACGCTCACATACACACACACACACATATTCATATACACATTCACACACATCCATATATACCTTCACACATACCCACACACATACACACACACAAACATATCCATATACATATTTACACACACCCACACTTATACACATTCACACACATCCATATACATCCTCACACACACCCACACACATACAAACACACATTCATATACATCTTCACACACACATTCTCACACACATCCATATACATCTTCACACACACACTCATACACACATTCATATACATCTTCACACACACACTCACACATTCATATACATCTTCACACACACACTCACACATCCATATACATCTTTACACACACTCATACACACTCACATTCATATACATCTTCACACACACACTCATACACATCCATATACATCTTCACACACACACTCATACACATCCATATACATCTTCACACACACACTCACACACATCCATATACATCTTCACACACACTCATACACACTCACATTCATATACATCTTCACACACACACTCACACACATCCATATACATCTTCACACACACACACACATCCATATACATCTTCACACACACACTCATACACACATTCATATACATCTTCACACACTCACTCACACACATCCATATACATCTTCACACACACTCATACACACATTCATATACATCTTCACACACACACTCACACATTCATATACATCTTCACACACACACTCACACACATTCATATACACATTCCCACACGTCCACTCATACACACACACATTCACATACATCTTCACACATCCACACTCATATACACCAACCCACATTCATATACACACACTTACACTCATACACATTCATATACAATTTTACACACGCACACACTCACACACACTCATACACATCCATATACATCCTCACACACACCCACACACATACAAACACACATTCATATACATCTTCACACACACATTCTCACACACATCCATATACATCTTCACACACACACTCATACACACATTCATATACATCTTCACACACACACTCACACATTCATATACATCTTCACACACACACTCACACATCCATATACATCTTTACACACACTCATACACACTCACATTCATATACATCTTCACACACACACTCATACACATCCATATACATCTTCACACACACACTCATACACATCCATATACATCTTCACACACACACTCACACACATCCATATACATCTTCACACACACTCATACACACTCACATTCATATACATCTTCACACACACACTCACACACATCCATATACATCTTCACACACACACACATCCATATACATCTTCACACACACACTCATACACACATTCATATACATCTTCACACACTCACTCACACACATCCATATACATCTTCACACACACTCATACACACATTCATATACATCTTCACACACACACTCACACATTCATATACATCTTCACACACACACTCACACACATTCATATACACATTCCCACACGTCCACTCATACACACACACATTCACATACATCTTCACACATCCACACTCATATACACCAACCCACATTCATATACACACACTTACACTCATACACATTCATATACAATTTTACACACGCACACACTCACACATTCATATACACATTCTCATACACCCACACACACAAAACACAAAAACATTCAGATACATATTCATAGACACGGCCACACACATCTCACACCCCCCACACACTTACACACATTCAAACACAGTCTCATGCACACACATGCATATACATATTGTCACACACACTCACACACACTCATCCAAACATTTATATACACAGTCTCACACCTCGACACACGCACATGCACTTATCTACACACTCCTACATGGAGACACTTAGATACTTATGGACACACACACATGCAGACACACTCCCACACTCCTACACACACACATTCACCCCCTCACACGCCCACACATGTATATACACGCACATCCTGAGGCACACTCAGACACACACACTCTCAGAAACACACTTATCCCTCGGAGGGGGTAGGACCAGCCTAGGAAAGAGTCCTTCTGGGAGAATGGCATGGCTGGTAGCTGCCAAGGGGTAGGCAGAAGCCTAGGACTGGGCAGGGAGCCCAAGAGTAGGGGGTGGTGCTGCGGGCCACTGTGCAGGGGCCAGGACTGTGAATGAAGTGGGTACTGCTCCTGCCCCCCTTGCAGGCCCGCCTCTGGCCAGGCCAGCCTCCAGCCCAGCATGGTCTCAGGCACCTTGGGCAGGGTTCCCAGAGCTGGCTGAACTGGGGTCCTGGCCAAACAGCCCTCCCCTGCCCTCCCATTCCTCTCCTCTTGCAGGGAGGGGGTGGGGAACCTTCCCCATAACCCTGGCATTTCACCCCCAGCCCACACAGGTGGCTTTTGGAGAAGCTCAGGTGCCAGAATTTGACCCCAAAACTCCAGGTTCCACAACTCTCCCTGCTTCCTTCCCAGGCCAGGAAGCCTTGGAAGTCCAGCCCCCACAACCTGTCCCCTCAACTATGACATTCCTTCCCTTCCTTCCTTCCTTCCTTCCTTCCTTCCTTCCTTCCTTCCTTCCTTCCTTCCTTCCTTCCTTCTTCCTTCCTTCCTTCCTTTCTTTCTTTCTTTTCTTTCTTTCTTTCTTTCTTCTTTCTTTCTTTCTTTCTTTCTTTCTTTCTTTCTTTCTTTCTTTCTTTCTTTCTTTCTTTCTTTCTTTCTTTCTGAGATGGAGTCTTGCTCTGTCACCCAGGCTGGAGTGCAATGGTGAGATCTCGGCTCACTGCAACCTCTGCCTCCCAGGTTCAAGCGATTCTCCCACCTCAGCCTCCTGAGTAGCTGGGATTACAGGGACCTGCCATCATGCTCGGCTAATTTTTGTATTTTTGTAGAGACATGGTTTTGCCATGTTGGCCAGGCTGGTCTTGAACTCCCGACCTCAGGTGATCCACCTGCCTCGGCCTCCCAAAGTGCTGGGATTACAGGTATGAGCCACCATGCCCAGCCCATGACATTCATTTCTACCACATCCCAGGTATCCTATCTGCCCTCCTCCACGGGCTGAGTGTAGTGCAGGGCAGACTGTCTCCCTCCCCACATCCCCCACCCAAAGCAATGGGAACTACTGGCATTTTAGTCTTTAAGGCCAAATGAATTGCCTGTGTGCCTGTGGTGGGGGCAGGAGGGGCAGGCATTAGTAGCTTGATCTGAACCAGCTCCCTCTTTGAGAACTGGCTTTCTCCTGCCCTCTCCAAAATCTTCTCCACCCGCTCCTCAACATGCAGTCCTGGCAGGGGGAGCCCCACTTCTCCCTGTTGGTGCCAGAGAGCTGAGCCACCCTCACAGTGGCTATGTCCCAGCCAAAGGAAGGGACCCTATGGGCAAGAAGACCAGCCATCATCCGGACCCGGGTGGCCTCCCTTAAGGGGACTTGGGCAACACCCTTTACAGGACTTGGTAGGGTAACAGCAAGAGGATCACCATCCTGTCCTCACAGGGCTTGCATCTGGGAGGGGCTCTTCCCTGTCTTGGAACTGAGCCTGGACAGCTCAGGTGCCCTCCAACCTGTTCTCTACCTGAGCCAAAGAGATTTTTTCCAAAACACAAATCGGATCCCATCCAGCCCTTGCTTAAAACCTTTCAAAGGTTTCCCAGTGCCCTCTGGATAATTCCTTAATGCAGCACAACACGCAAGATCTGCCATTGCACCTCGCCGCCTCTTCCCCGCTGCTCCATGTCATGATCCTCACCCATTGAAAGGAATGCCACCCCCCTCCCAGTTCTGGGATGCTCATCCCCACTCCCAGCTCACTCATCATCCTGAAGATCTCAGCTCCACCTCTCCTGGAAAGTCTTCCTACATCCACCTCCGGGTCTCAAGCTGAAGCCTCCTCTCTGCTCTTGGGGACATTGCATCTCTTCTGTCCTGGCACAGATCACAGTGTGTTGAAACAGTCTGTTTGCTCCTCACCCTTCCCATCTCAACCAGGAGCTCAGGAGGGAAGGGATACATCTGTCTTACTCATCATTAAGCTCCTAGCCTCAAGCACAGCACCTGGCACAGAGGAGGTGCTGGATAAACTTGAATGAATGAATCGATCAATCAGTCAACAGCCCATCACTACCCAGGGCCATTTTGCACACCTTCCAGGGCTGGCCTGAGGCAAGCATGCCCACACCCCTCTGCTCATGCCCCTCAACCTACTGCCTCATATGGCACAGTAAGGCTGGCTCCTCACCCTCTGGAAAGAATCTCCTGTATAGACCCCCTCCCCTAACCAAGCCCTACCACCTTCAAGGAAGGCTCAGCTCTAATCCAGGACACCACCCCAGGAAGTCCCTGACTGCCTCCGCAACCTCACCTGCTCCAAACTCCTGCAAAGCCTTTCACTGGGGCCACTCTTTGGCTTATATCACAATGTACTTTTTTGGGTTCACTGTCAGCTCCCCTAAGGCTCTTGGCCTCCCATGAAGGCTGGGGCCCTGGCAGACAGAACCAGCAGGTGCTACCTGGGCTGCACTTTGAGGCAGGCCCTGTGCTGGGTCCTCTAGAAAGATAGGCCAGCCTGGCTGTGCTGAGAACTCAGGGTGGAGCAGGCTTCGGGAGCAGGGGTTCTACTGTTTCCTTTCTCACCCCAGGCCCTGCTGGGGACCAGGACCTGGAAATGAACATCAGAGGAGGAAGGCCCCAGTGTGGAAGCGTATCAGCCAACAGGCAGAATCCAAGGAGAGGAAAGAGCTAAGACTGGGCCATCAGAAGCCAGATTCCCAGTCCTCGGGCAGGAACCCAGGGGGGTCAGGGAACAGTCCCAGCAGAAGAGAAGGTTGAGAACTGGCTTTCTCCTGCCCTCCCGGAGAGAACGGGAGGCTTCCCTCCATCTGCCTTGGCTGCTGCTCAGCTGGGAGAGGCTTCTACAGAGGTGAAGGACTCACTAAAAGGATAGGGCTATGTGTATGTCTTCCCCAAACCCCTGCAGCAGTTCACCAGCGTCTTGGCAGTGGCTCAGCCAACCTCCTGCTCAAATCACCAGTGTTCTCGGTACCAATCAGCAGAGGTTAGATGCATGGTGGCCTAGTGCATGCTGGCCCCTGGCAATGGGCCAGAAGTACAGAAGATTTGGCGCTGGCATGACTGGAAGGCTCCCTGCACAGACATCCCTCCACACACAGACACATTTTCAAGCTTAAGGATGGGGCTGGAGAAGGTGGTCCATTTCCCCTGGGCAGCCATGAGATGGGGTCCCATTGCCCTCACTCACACTGGGCCATCCATGCTGATGCTGGCCAGGAGACCCATGTTAGCTTCTGACTTTGCCATCAACCTGCTGGGTAACCTCGGATATGCCCCATCCTCCTCTCTGTAAAGTGGGTGCGATAATCCCTGCTCAACTCACCCCACAGGGCTGCCATAATGATCAGATGAAGTTGTGGCCATGAAAACACCCAGCGAACTTTAGAATCTACAAAATGAAATGTTTCTGATTATCATTCTTGTTGTTATCATCATCTAAGGAAACTAACTCTGCTGCCTCATTTAAATACAGCAGTTTCATATCCCTTCGAGATCCCCTCGCTCAGCAATCATCATGGCTCCCCTTCGCCTACAGGATAAAGGCCACATTCTGTGGTCTAGATGTTCATCTGGCCTAAGCCTACTTTCCAGTTTTATCTCCCTTGCCTTTTAGTCTCACTGGTCCTTTTGGAGTTCCCCCAGCACATTTTTTGTATTCCTGCCTCCATGCCTTTGTCCATGCTGTTCCCCCTCCTGGAACACCCTCCCCCATTACCACCTATGGAATTGAACTCCATCTTTCAAGACCAAACTGTGGTACCAGCTCTTCCATGAAGCCTCTCTCTCAGCTCAGCCAGAAGTGCTCTCTCCTTCTCCGTAAGGGACGTGGTTTACATCAAATGCCATGACACTTTCTGGCACAGAGTTGGTGCTCACAAAATGAAAGTTGCAATGACCACACTCTGCACTCGGAACACTGACTCATTTAATCCTTACTACAACCCCATGGTTGTGTACTATTAGCATCCCCATTTTCCAGATAGAAAAATCAAGGTGTAGAAAGGCTAAATACTTTGCCCAAAGGAGCATCAGACCAGGGCTTGAACCTGATCAGCTGACTTTGGAACCCATATGTGCCTCTATCATGAGAAACTGCACCATGTCTGCTTATTCAGTTTTGCTGTCCCCTGCCCAGCCCAGGGCCTGGCTTGGAGCAGGTGCTCAGTAAATATTTGTTGGCTTCAGCACTCATTTCTCAAGCCTCCCGTGCAGTCATCTCACTGTCCTGGGAGTCTCTTAAGGGCAAGGCCCAGTGGCTGGCTCAGAGGGGTCCCAGGAAATGTGACCAAATGGCTCCACTCACCTGCATATCCATAAATGTCCTCATGCATCAGAGTGCCAGGCTAAGGCTGGAAGAGATGGGGCAGCAACCCTTTGGCCAGCAGCATGAGGCTGTCTGGTAGCACACTTGGTGACCAAGTTGGCTACTGGACAAGGTCAGGGATTAACCCACCCTCTGTGGTCATGACAGGCTGTCAGGAAAGTGCTGAGCAGGGTGGGGAGGGAAGCAGGAATAACTCTCAAAGTCTGAGTGCAAGGGGCTCTAGGAACCACCTAATCCAATTGTTCACTCCCATTTAACAGATGAGGAAGTTGAGGCACTGGAGTTAGAATGACTTCCTTGAAGATGAAGAAGAAAAGGCTTGCAAAGATGCCAGTATTTCTGGGCCTTTCCTCCTCACCCTGTAGGTGGGTATGGGTCCCCTCCTCCCCCATGGAGAGCTTGATAATCAGCCCTGTGTAGCCCAGGCACCAAGAGGCCTGAGCTCTTCGGTAATCTTAGTCCCAGAGAAAAGGGTGCCCTCAGACAGCTTTGCTAGGCTGCTGTGCCCAGCTAGCAGCAGCTCCTTCAAAGAGAATAGGGAGAGAGGTTGGGAGAAGGCCAGCCACTAATTGTGGAAAATAAATCAGAGACATCTAAACCACACAGTTGAAGAAGGGCCAGTTGCACATAGACATGTTTCCTTTTGTGTTCTTGCTCACCAAGTTTAATTGTTAATTGAAAGCTGGGAGTTATATAAGTTATGGGGATACCAAAGAAGGAGTTAGAACAAGCTGTTGAAAATTACCCACTTGCTGAGTGGTTTGTGAGGTGGGGAGGGGTCTCAGAAAAGCAGGCAGCTGACCCCAAGAGGGCAACCAGGACAAAACCATCCCCTAAGAAGAGCTCTCTCCATCTGCAGCCACATGATTCCTGGAGCTTAAGAGCAAGGAATGTGTGTTCAAGCTGCTGGTTCCCCACAAGTGCACATGGAAATTCAAAAGTAATGCCATGATATTGATTTCTCAGTTTAATAATCAGACAAAACCTCCCACATCTCTGACCCTGTGCTACTTGTAAGCAGGGCTGTATCTCCCTCTCTGAGGGAGATCCCTGGGGACAGAGCTGTGTCTCCCTCAGACTGGGGCTCCCTGAGGATGGGGCTGTGTCTCCTCTCAGACTGGGCTCCCTGAGTCTGGGCTGTGTCTCCCCTCAGACTGGGGCTCCCTGAGTCAGGGCTCTGTCTCCCTTCAGACTGGGGTTCCCTGAGTCAGGGCTCTGTCTCCCCTCAGACTGGGGCTCCCTGAGGATGGGGCTATGTCTCCCCTCAGACTGGGGCTCCCTGAGTCAGGACTGTGTCTCCCCTCAGACTGGGGCTCCCTGAGTCAGGGCCGTGTCTCCCCTCAGACTGGGGCTCCCTGAGTCAGGGCTATGTTTCCCCTCAGACTGGGGCTCCCTGAGTCAGGGCTGTGTCTCCACTCAGACTGGGGCTCCCTGAGTCAGGGCTGTGTCTCCCCTCAGACTGGGGCTTCCTGAGTCAGGTCTGTGTCCCCTCAGACTGGGGCTCCCTGAGTCAGGGCTCTATCTCCCCTCAGACTGGGGCTCCCTGAGTCAGGTCTGTGTCCCCTCAGACTGGGGCTTCCTGAGTCAGGTCTGTGTCCCCTCAGACTGGGGCTCCCTGAGTCAGGGCTCTATCTCCCCTCAGACTGGGGCTCCCTGAGTCAGGGCTGTGTCTCCCCTCAGCCTAGGTCTGAGCTGCATCTTCCCTATGACTAGGGTCTTCCCGCAAATAGGAAGCTGTTTTTCCTCTCTCTGATTAGGGGCTCCCTGAGTCAGGGGCGTGGTTTCTCCATGAAATCAACCTCACCTCACCAACCTGGGTTGATGAACCAGAGACCTGCAGCCACCTGTCACCATTGGAAAATGTCAGGACACACCCTCATGTCAGAGTGGGAAGGGTTAAGAGAGGGCTTGGAAACCGCAGTTCTCAGGAACACCTTTCTCATCAGCCAGCCTTTCCTGTCCTGACTGCTGCCAGGACTTAGATCGGCCTCTGATGGGTTCCAGCTGACAGTTAGGCCTCCTCCATTCTGACCCTCAGGCAGTGGTGTCCTGTAATGACCCACCACGGGTATTCCCAGCCACCTGAGCCAAGGAGGGCTGGCATTAGGATGGAGTGGGATGCAGGGAGAGAATGGGCAGCCCTGCCATGGGGAGGAAGCAGAGTACAAGGGAGGGGCCTGAGGTAGGAGGGGACCCTGGGACCTGGGGTAGGAGGAGACAGTGGGGCCTGGGGTAGGAGGAGACAGTGGGGCCTGGGGTGGGAGGGGATGTTGGGACCTGGGGTGGGAGGGGACAGTGGGACCTGGGGTGGGAGGGGACAGTGGGGGCTGGGGTAGGAGGAGACAGTGGGGCCTGGGGTGGGAGGGGATGTTGGGACCTGGGGTGGGAGGGGACAGTGGGGGCTGGGGTGCCAGAGACTCCCTCTGACCACCTGGCCCTATAGCCTGGAGGCTCAGGGCAGGGTGACATGGGCTGCCCTTCCCACATGGGCTAGTTTCTTTTGCTGCCACCAGCCCTAGGGAGAGGCCTCCCCATAGCCTCCAGCCTGGGCAGCAGTTCGTGGCTCTCCCAAGCCCCTCCTCAGCCATGAGTCATTCCCAGCAGTCTGCATGAGCCAAGGCAGCAAACCCCATCCCACGGCCTGCAGAGAGCCTGGGACAAACTGCATGACCGGCCAGATGCAGGTGCCCAGAACAGGAGGATCCAGTCTGGTCTGGATGGGGAGACTGAATCTTGGATCTTCAGAAATCCCGGCTTTGGTTTCCCAAACACTGTCTCTTCCCCACCCCCACCCCCTAGATCCCTCCTTGCCCGGCTCACTGAGATTGTGGTGCATTTCTCATTTTCACCTCGTCTCTCACACAGACCTCCTCTAAGCATCCTCGGACCTTTCTGGACCCAGCTCAAATGTCTTCCACCCTGGAAAGTTCCCTGTTCACCTTTTCACACCCTTAGCTGCATAGGCCCACACCTCTTCCTTGTTAGACAGGGAGCTACAAAGAGCAGCCAGGCCTCTATTTCATCCTTTTCTGTCCCCCAACACCCAGAGCAGTGCCTGGCCCATAGGACGCACTCATGATAGCGTTTCCAAAGATGGATCCAGCCAGGAGTTAGATAAAACCACTCAGACTCTAATAACCAATATTTGCTGGTCCCAGCTGCTGACAAAGTCCCACCAACTATTCCTGAACAGGCCTAGGAGGCTCTCTGCCTAGTACAATGACCTGCTCCAGTGACCTGGTATCACACTCCCCAAGGACCACACACAAATGGCACCACTGATGTGCCTGAGCCTTCAAGGTGCCTCAAAGCTGTATAGTGGTGTGTGGTAAAAAGCGGAGAAGGCTTCTTACTCCCTTTCTGTTCCTCTCTGAGAACATCCAAAACAGAGCTGCTGTGCCTGGCATCTTTCAGAAGGTTAAAAGACAGTGTGTGGTCAGTATGCGGGAGCGACTTTCAACATCATTCCACCCGCTGCTGTGTGCCTTCCTGGCCTGCAGAGACAGGAAAAGCCAAAAAACTACATTTCCCAGTCTCCTTCCCTGCCGTTAGGATCGGGATATAATTTGGGTTTAGCCAATCAGATGCACATGCATGAGATTTGGAAGGCTGTGCTTCTGCAGTGCCAGCTGCTTTCTGGGAATAAGAAGGGGTGTGTGTTGTTGTTGTTGTTGTTGTTGTTGTTGTTGTTGTTTTGCTGCAGTACTGGCAGAGGGGGTCAAGAGGAGAGACACAGTGTGTCTGTCTCCTAGCCTGGACCCCAGCAGGTACAGTGTGGAGCTGGCAGCAGTGGCAGCCTCCTGATCACACTGCAGTGTGGTTCTGGGGCTGGTGACCTCATGGTTGCCAAAGAGGCAGCAGCTCCCTTGGTGGCCCAGTTTTGCAGTGTGACTTTGAGAGCTGTTCCTGAAAGCTCCACCTCAAGCTGGTCTTCGGTCCTGCCAGTAGTTGTGTAGCCATTTCATACTCTGTGATAAATCCCTTTCACTGAAACCAGTCAGAGCAGATTCTGTTCTCTGCAACAGAATCCTGATGGACACACAATGCTTTATATCCTAGTCCTATACACTGCCACACAGCTCTTAGTAGCAGACTGAGACTGGGCCCAGGGTCCAAGCTCCTTGAATAAGGCCTGACAGTGCATGTGTGCGCATACCGGGGAGGCAGGGGCTCATCCGGCCCCATCCTCCCCTGGCCCCACAGCGGGCACTCACAGTCTTCCTGGGGGGAAGACAGGGAGAACCCAATGCCTGTGCAAGGTTAAACAGCAGTGTGTGGGCTGAGCAGGCGTGCCGGGACTACCTGGCCAGGCATGCTAGGGGCTTGCAGCAGAGTTCAAGTGCCAGGGAATGGAGCTGATCTGTAGGTTTGGACAGAGGCAGTGGAGCCTGGAATGGTGGGCTTCCTGTGACCTGCTCTCTTTCAGACCCAGACATGAGTCTACCAGGGAGCTGGACCAGAGCAAATCATCAGCCTGGCTTAAAACGGCCCTTGTCATAAGACTGTCCACCTGACTCTGTCTTCCCTTTGAATGAGTTCTCCTCTGGGAGTTTCTTTAGATCTTATGCACGTCTGAAATCCAGCCAAGGAAGGTAAATAGATTCTCATTTCATCTCTCAACTCTGATCAGTTAGTAGTGACGACCTGGATCAGTACATGAGAAAAAGTGTGAGGCTACTTCTGGACTCGGAAGGAGAAAGTGCTAGGATTGGCTAGTGATGCCTGCCATGGGAGCAGAAGCGGATATTGACAATGTGCATGCTGTGTGATCGCTTACATATTTGAGGGAGAAATGAACAAAGGTGCTTCCTGCTTGCAGATGGGGGTTCATCTAGCCATACACGCCCCAGACAGCTCCGAGCCCTCATGCCACCCCAAGGGTTCCTGACACCACCCACCCATTTCCCCAACTCAGCATTTGTTCACTGGCGCATTTTATCAACTATTTCCAAAGCTTCCTGATTCCTTTTCCCCAGTGTAAGCCCTCTCCAGCTCTTACAGTCCCCTATCCTGTGCTCCAGGTTCACACTAACTCTCACTCCCACCAGGGTTCTGACCTTGGGAGCTGACCTCAGGAAAGAGCTGGAGCTGATAGGGACTGATTCCTTGAACTAAAGTAAGTGCAACCCCCTCCAGGAACATTCCTGACCTCTCAGGCTCCCCACAGGCCCTCCCTCTGTGGTCTTGCTCACTCGTCTCTGGTGCCCAATCAGTGCTGGGCACTCAGTAAGCACTTGATAAGCCTGTGGATCAGTGAGAGGATACTCAGAAGTTTGGGAGTGACCTCACTAACCACTGGCTTCCCTTTTCCCATCCTTGCCTCCTGCCTATTCCCGTACTCAAATACCTTTGTTGACACTGACATTTGGCCTCCCAAATCTCCAGGAAGCCTGCACGCAATGGGGCACCCTGCATCCCATCTGAGTCACCACTGAACCCAAATCTGGCCTGCTGCAGAAGCTAGCTGCTGGGTGGGACAGAAAATTGCACTCTTGAGGGGCTCCCAGGCTTCCCCTTGAGGGAAGGCAGCCATCTCCTGGGCACTGCAGAGGTCAGGGTGGGTGGTAAGCCATTTTTCATGGAAGAAAACAAGCCCTGAACCCACCCCACGACATCCCTACTCTGGGTTCTTGCTCACCCGCCACACTGTTTCTGCTAAAGGAAAACAGATGGTGTCGTTAATTGGGCTCTGGTCCTCATTAAGGTTGAGGGTGGGGACAATGAGTGATACACCAGGTCATGAACAGCAGCTTGAGGGGGCAGGTGCCCTGGTGCCCACATGCCCCAAGGACTGAGTCTTGGGAGGGGGATCAGGCTGGAGTCCGACCTCTCCCTGATCACTGGGCTCTGAGCCCAAAGCAGAGCCCAGTGACAACTCCTGGGGGGTCCAGATGCTCACAGCTGGAGAAAGTGAACATTGACTGGGGTGGGAGCGTGGGGCCGGGTGAAGGCAGCAACTGCGGAGGAGGCAGAGAAGCCCAGGGAAGAGTGGGCAGGAGCTGCTGGAGTCAGAGAATGCTCTAGAGGCAAATCTGGGGCCTGCCTCTTCCCACCAGAGTACCAGAGCCTGAGTCAGACAGCCCAGCCCCAGAACCCCACAGAGGGACATGAAGGGAAGGCACAGCCATCCCTCTCTCCAGGGGGCCCCATGCTAGAGAGAGGCAGTGGTTCAGAGCCAGGCTATCTAGGTTCAAGCCGTGGTTTTGCCAATCACTAGCTATGTGATGCTAGGCTACTGCCTCAATCCCTCTGTGCCTCAGTTTCCCTACCTGTGAAATGGGATAACAATTCCCCTAGAGAATTGCAGTCGTTAATGAGCTCAGAGCAGCACCTGGCACATAGTGCTATGTGTTCCGTTTAGGTTAAGGCAAGAGTCCCTGTGTTGGTGAAATGTGGGAGATGCTCATCCCTCCCTGTCACCAGCAACAGCAGAGTCTCTTGGAAGCTTCTCCTTGCATAACCATCATTCCCAACCTCTGAATCACCTCCTTCACCCCACCAGGATCCCCAAGTGATGGGAGAGACAAGGGGTCCAACCCAACCCTGCCCAGAAAGTGAATGAGCCAGATGCATTCTTTTTTTTTTTTGAGATGGAGTCTCACTCTGTTGCCCAAGCTGGAGAGCAGTGGTGCAATCTCGGCTCACTGCAAGCTCCGCCTCCCAGGTTCACGCCATTCTCCTGCCTCAGCCTCCTGAGTAGCTGGGACTACAGGTGCCCACCACCACACCTGGACAATTTTTTGTGTTTTTTAGTAGAGATGGGGTTTCACCGTGTTAGCCACGATGGTCTCGATCTCCTGACCTCATGATCTGCCTGCCTCGGCCTCCCAAAGTGCTGGGATTACAGGTGTGACCATCGCGCCTGGCTGAGCCAGCTGCATTCTGAGGACAGCAATTATTGGGCACCTGCTGTGTGCCAGGCCTGATACTGATGTTTTATCTGCACTTCCCCCATTTAGTCTTCAAGGTAGGTATCACTCTCCCATTACATAGATAAGAAAGCTGAAGCCTTGAGATGAGTGTCCAAAGCCACCCAGAGAGCAAACAGAGAAGCTCGGGTTGGAACTCAAGACTCCCAACCCTCAGAATCTGTGATCTTTCCTCAGCAGCAGGGTGTGCTCCTAGGCCATTAATGTCACAAACACTGGGGGGCTTTTTTTCAATGCAGCGTCCTAAGACCCTCCCTAGAGCTAGAGAAGCGGAGTCTCTGGGTGGGATCCAAGAGTCTACCCCTGAATAAAATAGCTGCCTCTGGCCTTGGACCTCCTTCGACCTAACACAGCCCCTGTTGCAGACAACTGGACCCTGAAGAAGGAGAAAGGAGATGGAGCCCAGTCGATCTGCATGCTTACCTCCGAGGGGATGGATGCAACACCACTTCTGTGCCCCCTTCATCCTCCTGGTGCTTGGGCCCCAACAGGCAGAGTGGGACAAAGGAGGGCAAGGAAACATCTCCAGTATGTTTTCCAAAGCACGGGGGGTGAGAGGAGCAAGAGGGTCAATGGGGCCTACCTCCTCTGTCCGTTGAGGGGTGCAAGTGAAATGCAGAGGGACTGATACCCTGGACAGTACCCAGGGGCTCCATCAACTGGGGGCAGAAGACCAGTTCTGGGGGTGGGGGAGGTTCTTTCAGACTGGCCCTGCTGCTTGCAGCACGAGGAGGACCCTCTGTCCACTCCTACATCTCCCCCAAACCCCCATGGATGTCACTGGACAGCCGCCCCAGGCGCTCTGTGCTGCGGGGGCAGCAGACGCTGGGTCCTCAGTGAGGAGTGGAAAGGGATCGGCACACATCACATCACACTTGGCACAGCCCCCATTGGTGGGCAGCCTGCCACCGTGTTGGTGAGCCGTCTCCCTGCAGAGCCTTCACAGGCGGCACGGGAGGGGCTTTCAGGGGAATCACTGCCTAACAGGAGTGGCACAGCCCCAGGAAGCCCCCGGACCATCCCTAGTTCCTGCCTTGCCTGGGACCAACCAGAGCTGGGCTGAATAGCAGAAAAGGGAGAAGTGCACTGGGGCTGGGAGATGAATTCCAGGCTGGGCCATGCTGGGGACCTCAGGCCACAACCAAGGGCTCGATCCCAGAGGGAGAGGCCTCCCACTAATCATATTCAGGTGACTGGAAGCTCTGAGGCTCTGGACCCTGCTCCCTGGAGATGTTAGGGAGGAGGGGGAGGGAGGAGTTCCTTGGCTCTGGGTCAGTCCACAGACTTCTCCCCAGAGGCCCAAGGGCTGCTGGGGGTGGGATAAAAGACCCACTATCAACTCCCACAACCACCCACGCCCAAATAATACCCCAGTCTACAAGAAGCCAGGTCCCATAGAGTTGAGGGAGCTCACAGTCTGAAGGAGGAGACACTTCCTGCTGTCTGGGATCTGCCAGTCTAAGGGCAGAGACGTAGCCACTTCCTTCCAGAACATCAACCTCCCATTCTCCTCATTGTCTCCAAACAGGACTAACACTCTCCTGTCATCCCTTTCATCCTGATCTCAGTCCTTTCAGACTCAAATCACTGCCCTCCTCATCCTCAGAGCCTTCCTGGACGACCACACAGCCCCAATCCCCCACCCTGGCACTCCTAGAGCAGCTAATTTGGTGGTGGACAGATAATTCCTAACGGCATGCAAAGAACTCACATTTCCTAGGCACCACCTGTACTAGAGGCCTGGTGGCAGGACCTTGGTCATGCAAACATGACATATGATCCAGGCATGCAGGGAGCTTCCAGTTCAGGAGAATTAGGACGGACCAAGAAGATATAGTAAACTGTCAGTGAAACATCATCTTTTCCCAGACATTTCTGTGTGTGTGTGTGTGTGTGTGTGTGTGTCCCCAGCTAGGCTGGGACTTTGTGAGAGGAAGGCAGGAACCCAGCTTAAATATCAGGCCACACCCCCACCTAAACTAAGTCCCTAGGATATTCTCCCAGAGCCCCAAGTAATTTTCCCTCTCAGCACACATTACAGTTTATAATACTTTTTGGTGTGACTATTTGCTTTCAGACTCTCCTTTTCCAAGCTCTACAAGAGCAGCTGAGTCCATGGCTTCACCCATGTATCTTGAGCACCTGGCATATCTGATGAATGAAGGAATGCTTTGAATGAAAGCACCACATTCCTATTCATGCCCTTGCCCCTAGCACACAACCTGTAGGTGCTCAGTGCTCAGACTTGGCAGGATGGCACAGTAAAAAGAAGCCCATCTTGCCACAGCTAGGAATTCAAGGTCAAGCCCAGAGCAATCCCAAGGCAGTTCATCAAGGAAGACTTCCTGGTGGAGGAGGACAGGGACTGGGGACTTTCAGCCTCACATCTGTTCTTCAGTTCATCATCTGTTTCTGGCAGGAACTCCTGACGACAGAGGTTACGTCTGGGTCTTGGGGCCATCACCAGCACACCCCCATTCAAGCTGCGCATGACCTGCCCCACTGTCGACAGCCAGCTGTGACTCACAACTCCTGAGCCTTTCCTCTTGGCCCGAGATCGTGGAGTAGATATTACAGCAACATTACTAACCACAAGTAGAGGTGGTGACCGTGCTTACGCTCAGAGCACCTCCCCCAACCCCTGAGACCAGAGCAATGACCTCACATGCGTGTTCGGCAGCAAGCACGGACAGTCCTGCCCGGAGGCAGGGGCATGGCCCACATGGCCCTGGTGTTCCAGAGAAGCCCAGCGTCTGGCCTCTTCCCCTCAGCACTGGTCACATTCTCCCCACCTTCCCCACCAAGCAGCCCACCTGGGGTTGGTGCTGAGTCCCCTGCTGCTGCCTCGCCCAGGTGAAAGCAGAGTAAGAAGTCCCCTTCCCCCCCGCCTCCCTGGGGTGGGCTGGAAGAAAGAAAGGGAAGTGACAAAAGCTGCCTATCCCTGTCCTTCCTCACTGCTGGGTCTAGGACACTTATTCTGGGGAAAGTAGCGTCTGAGGATGTGGCTGCAGTGGCCAGTTGCTGGCGCCAGCAGAAATCCCCAAGCCCGTCAGTAGACTCTGTTCAGACGCGTTTGCTGACCATGGCACTGAGTAAGTGCTGAGGAGACACCTGAGGACCGAGGTCACACCCCTGCCTGCCATCTCCTCCCAGACAGGCCCCTCCTAGGGCTCAGACCATTCCAGTTTCTCTTGTCAGACCCTGAGAAGGCCCAGGACATCCACCCCTACAGGGAAGGCTCAACAAGAAAGAAAGAAACACACAGGAACTGGGCTCAGAGCCCAGCTGCATGATCTTGGGCAGGTTACTTAACCTCTTTAGGCCTCAGTTTCTCAACTATAAAATGGGACTAAGACTAGCTGCCTATTGAGCTGTCGTGAGATAAGTGAGTGCGCTGGCCTGGATCTGCGGATGTTGGACAACAGCCAACAGCAGCCGGATGTGGCATTGTGCTGCTGCCTTTAGCAGCTCCAGGCAGTAACTACTGAGTATCAGGGAAGAACTGAGACCTCGGAGAAGGGAGAGAACCAGGATTGCTTGAGGCAGGGAGTTGGGAAGGCCCCACCTACCCTCTGGCAATTACAATCTAACGGGAACAAAGAGGCTTTGTGGCAGATCCTGTCTCCTAATATCCATTCTTTGTTTATTCCCCAACTTTTAGCCAGACCCCCATGGAATAAAGACTATACTACCCAGCTTCCCTTGCAGCTAGGTGTGGCTAGATGACTGAGTTCTGGCTAATGGAATATAAGTGTGTGACTTCTCGGAAGTTTCCTTGATGGGAAAAGGCATGTCCTTCTTCAGGCTTTCTTCTTCCTTCCTGCTGGCTGGGGCTCCAGCAGCCATCTTGGGCAAAGAGGTGACCCTGGAAATGGAAACCACACCTAGCAGATCAGAAAGATAGAAGGAGCTTGGGTCTCTAACCACGTGATCACATCCCGGAAATATTTTACATGAAAAAAAATTCACTATTTTTCTTGTGTAAACCAAAATTTAACTGATACAAGCTTCTCCTCTGGTGAAATAATCTCGACTCATGTGTGGCTGGGCAGAGTAGGATGGATGAGGTGTCTAGAAGAGAACAGTTACCAGGGATATGATGTCCCCATCCAGGAGAACTTCCTCCTACTTGCCCTGTGAGGCCAGGAGGAGCCCTGTTGAGAGGACTTGGCTTGAGGATGGATGGATGGATGGATGGATGGATGGAAAGGAGGGAAGAGCCCAGGTAAATGCATGAGATGAGGAGGAATACCTAGAAGGAGGAAATACCCTGGGAAAACACTCCAGGTGACAGAGAACCAGGCTAGGGGTGTGGGGATAGCAGAACAGGACAGCCTACCTGACTCACTGCCCAAGTCGGATTCTCAGTTTTCCCATCTGTGCTTTGGGAATGGGCCTTATTGCCTCACTCAGGACAAGCGTGAAGTGATTCAAAAACCAAACCAAAACTAAACAGAAAATCGGTGTAGCATTAAATCCATTGTCAGCCCAGACAAAACCCTCCTCTGTGCCTGGGATTCCTATAAAGTAAGGATAACCGTGGACCCCACCTCACCTGGCTATTGTGAGTATTTGGCGAAAGGGCTACTGTAATGTGCTCATCACAGTGTCCGGCACAAGGCAAGTGCTCAGTAAGCAGTCAGTGCTCATTATTGCTGCTGTTGAAATCCTGCCCTGGGGTGTGAGGAACAAGGAGCTGCCACTTGATTGGTCTGTGGCATGAGTTAGGGAAAGAAACCCGGACTCCTCACTCCAGAACAATATCTCCAGTGCTTTGGGGACCTAAAGGACCAGGTAATGCCTTGGGAGCACCACACCATAAACACACATCAGAATCCTGACGGCATAAGATGGAATGGGGGTAGTAGGGAGACCTGGCGGGGTGGGGGCAGCCAAGGCTTAAATATTGGTCCCACTGCCTGGGACCCCTGGAGGGACAGCTGTCAGGCCAGGCCTGACCCCCAAGCTCTCCTCCTTGGCCAGGCCAGGTCCACATTTGGTCACAAGAAGTTGGCAAGAGGCCAGGCAGGGCCACAGAGGCCATGGAGAGGGCAAACACAGGCCCAAGGGTAAGGGGGAAAAAGTCGGGCTTGTTCTGCCTGGGCAAGAGAAGGCTCAGGGGTGACATCAATGCCATGATACACAGTTAGATGAGTTAATGCCCAGGGATGCTCTTCCTAAAGTTCCCCAGAGAAAGTTGGGGGTTAAATGATGAGTGTGTTGGCAGATTCATACCCTCAAAAAATTATGAGTGTGACTACTGTTAACAATGAGCAGGGACTTTAAGAGGAGAACTAAGGAGCTGTCATTTCTCTCTGGAGGAGTGAAGGAGAAGAAATGATCTTACATTAAAGTCATCATGATTCCGGATGACCTAAGGGAGAATTCTGACTGCCCATGACATGAGTTCTCTGTGTGCAAGGAGCTGTGGATTGAGTCCAGAACTGAACAGAGCACACAGCTTCAGTGGCCTGTCCTGAAACCCTAGCACAGCCCCCAAGTTCTGGGCTTCTGTTCCCACCTGTGTTAAGTCGGACAAGGTAACGATTATGGAAAGGGATTTGGGAATCATACAGAGATCAGTTTGAAGGCACTTTGGACAAGTTACCTAACTTCTCTGTCCTTTGTTTCTTCCTCTATTTGGAGGAAAAAAACAAAAAAAAAACCAGAACTGGGTGCAGAGGGTTGCTGGGAAGATTAATTCAGTGGATGCCAGCTTAGAGCCTGGCACCCAGGACAAGCTCCATAAATATTCTCTAGTGGGGCTGCTATTTTTCTCCTATCTGGGCAGGGATTGGACAGTATCACTTGAGTTCTTTTCAAGTCTAGAATGCCTTGATTCCACAGTCCTGTGACTCACTAATTCTGCTTCTGGGGTCTGAGGACTGGGGATGACTTGGTTGCACAGCTCTGCCCTGCAGGGCCCTGGTCTAGCACCTAGACATAGCCCAGCCTATAGTCTGCACAAATTTTATTTCTACCAGTAGATTTCGCCTTGCTCATCATGTGCCCTCAGCCTCATGGGCAGCCTTGTGGCCACAGGTGGCCCTGCCAGCTGTCCCTGACCTCTGCTCTGCACCTTCACCTGGAGCAGGGCAGTGCAAGCCCCTCCAGCTAACTCCTTCTTCACACCTACGGTCCCCTGACAATGTCACATGCTGTGCAAGTTGGCAGGGCCAAGAGGGGCCACAGATGCCAACACAAACACCATTCCTGTGGAGAGAGAAGAGCCCATGGGTGTTATTTTTAACCTGCTGATTAGAGGCCACAGCTGTGCCCCTGGGAGTCCTGGGACTAGGGGCTCTGAGGGGGATGTGAGCTGTCAGGCCTCATCTCAATGACTCCCAAGGGTATTGGGCTGCAGAAACCCCAGCCCTTCTACCACTTTGATGAAGAAGTGTGAAAGGGAGACACAGATCAAGACATGCCCCATCTTGCCCACTGGTTTCAACTGGGGCTGAACCCAGCCAGGAAGAGCAAGGGTGCCACGAATCACAGAACGTTAAACCTAGAGATGGGTCCGCTCCAGTCCCCGCATTATACAGATAAGGAAACTGAGATCTGAGGGGAGGAGGCCCAAAGTCACACTGCTGGTCAACACTAGCTTCCTACCCCCTTGCCCACCTGTTGTAGACCTGGAGCTTGACAAGGACATTTCTATAACTCTCCAAGGCCACATCCTGGGGGTCACCTTGCTCCACCCTCTGCCCGGGTGACCCACCTTGCCTCTGCCCCCTCCCCAGTCTACCCTACCCCAGTGGGCTGAGCTTCTGACAACCCCATGATGAGGGCCCCAGGCCCTGGCTCACAATGCAAGGACTTCCTAAGTGCCCCAGCAGTGCCCCCTAGAGGCCAGTGGCAGCAGTGGTCAGCACAGCGGGCAGCGCCATCATGGCTGGAGGCCCAGGAGAAGACGTGCAGGCCAGGGCGTGCCTGTGTGGGGGGAACAGGACCTAGCTTCTGCCAAGGGCCCGCTGTCGGCTGTTGCTGAGCTTGTGCTCGCCAGAGGAGGGGGGCGGCAGGCAGACAATGGACCCCACGGCCCAGCCTCCTGGCCTTGGCCCCTTGAGCTGGGCAGGCAGCCGCTGGCCAAAGCAGCCGCCTCCATTGGTCCCTCACGTAGCCCACGTCCTGCCTGCTGGGTGGCCCTTATCACCGGGTACGTGCCAGAGTTCCACATGCCCACACTCCACAGTGGGGAGGGGACTAGGGGCCCAGGAGGAATGGGACCAGTGGGAAGTTAGGCTTCCAGTTTCCCTGCATCCCATTCCCAAGGAAGGGTTGAGCAGGCCCTGAGCACCCCTTGATGAGTCTCTAGTTCTCAGAGAGCTCTTAGCCTCATTTCGCTGAGTCCCAACTCTCAACAACTGTTCTCCCCTTGGACTGAAGGGGTTGGGTGTAAGAGAAGAAAGAAAGAGGCCAACAGCTTCATTTGAATGCTCTAGGTCACTAGTTTACGAATACCAACTGTTCCTCTTAACAAGCTTATACAAGAAGTAGTATTATACTATGCTTACTACTATCTGGGGAAACAGGCACAGAGAGGTTGAGTAACTTACCCACAACCATACAGCTGGTAGGGAAAGAGTCAGCACTCAAACCCAAGCAGACTGACTCCAGAGTTAAACCACTCCTCAACAAAGCAGGGACGGGACTGGCTGGTGCTCAGCCCTCTACCCCACAGAAATGATGGCTTTGGGGTCAGACAGACATGGGCTCAGGCCTGGAACTGCATGCTCTAGGGCCCGTGAAGGCCCTCTCTAGGCCAATGTTTCCTTACCTGTGAAATGGGTGCAGTGATGCAGTAAGGAAGGCACAGCCACATGTGCCTCACTGGTGGAAGCTGCTGCACAAATGCTCCTCCCCTTCACCCAGCAGAGCTCAAAGCCTCCTTTGACTGAAAGGTCAAAATGTCTTCTGACTGGCTGCCTGAAGCCCACCACCCCAGCCTCCACTTCCTCTGTCCAAACCTACAGATCAGCTCCATTCCCTGGCACTTGAGCTCTGCCGCAAGCCCCTAGCATGCCCGGCCAGGTAGCCCCGGCACGCTTGCTCAGCCCACGCACTGCTGTTTAACCTTGCACAGGCATTGGGTTCTCGCTGTCTTCCCCCCAGGAAGACTGTGAGTGCCCGCTGTGGGGCCAGGGGAGGATGGGGCCGGATGAGCCCCTGCCTCCCCGGTATGCGCACACATGTACAGTCAGGCCTTATTCAAGGAGCTTGGACCCTGGGCCCAGTCTCAGTTGGCTACCAGAGCTGTGAGGCAGCGTACAGGTCCTTTCACCTCACTGGGCCTGTTTCCTCATTTGTCAAAAGGACATCTACATCCCCGGCTGGTAAAGACACAGTGAAGCCACATCTGGTACACACCCCTCCCAGAAGACTTCCTCATAATTTCTGCTAGCAGATTAGGACTACAGTGTGTGTGGGCAGGGAAGGGGTCTGGCTGGGAGGACAAGAGAAATGGACATAGACGTGAGAGAAGGCAGGAAGCACAGGGGTTTCCCCACCATGATGAGGCTGCCCAGGCAGGGGCCGAGTCACTGGCTGGGTCTAATCTGCTGCTTCCCAGTCACTGACAATGAAGTGACCACAGGCGGATCACAGGAGGGAGGTGGCCAAACAGGACAAGAAAGGGAGCTGCAGGGACTCTAGAGGAAGCAGCCTGTGAGGCAAGGCTCAGCCTCTGCCCTCAGAGGGACCTCAAGCTGATGGGGTAGCAGACATAGCTGCTGCCTTCAGTGAGCTCCCAGTCTGACAGGGGAGACAATCTTTTCTCTCAGGAGAGAAAGGAGCTCTGCCTTCAGGGAACTCCCAATCTGACTGGGAAGTTTTATCACCTTCTGCCTTAAGGGAATTACAACTGTGACTGGGGGACTCAGCCTCTGTTCTCCGGGAACCCCAGCTTGAGGTGTCTATGTCTGAGGGAGCAGGTGCCTGAGTGAGCGCTGTGTATTTGTGTGTTGACACCCTTCCTGGCTTCCTTCAGACCCTCCAATCTGACGGGGGAGTCACAGCTCTGCTCTGAAGGAGCTCCTGTAAGATGGGGGAGACATCGTCCCCGCATCAGGCAGCCACTAAAATCAAGGGGGAGACTTAGCTCCTGCCGTCTGTCCTCAGGGAGCCCTGTCTGCACCCATGGGTACTCAGGTTAAGCACGCATGCACGTGCACATGGGGAATGTGTGCAGGCCCTCTCAGGCACAACTCCCCACCATGCCCACCTGAGAATTCCTCACAGTAAGGAAGGAGAAACCTTGTTCGAGCCCAGGCTCAGGGGGCTTCCACAGAGGGGCTTCTGGGAGCCTAAAAGACAGAGGATGGGGGAGACAGAAGTGCCACCACATCTAGGGTGGCTGGGCTCACTGTTCTGAACAGCTGAGCCGCATCTGCCTTCCTCACCTCCAACTCCTGATCCCTGATTCACCCCAGCCTCACATGTCCCCTGAGATGCAGTACATGGTGTCTCCCACATGCATGCGTGGCTCCAACACATGGAATAGGGTGGCTGGGGCTTGGAGCTAGAAGGAGACTCTACTTTTCCTCCCCCCGGCCCTCATGTTGCCCTTTCACGCAGCCACTCTGAGTGATGGGAGCGGAGCGACCAGTTCACCCAGAGTCACTATGACTCAGTCTTCCCACCTGGAACCCTCATACTCGGTTCACAGACTCCATGCAGGGACAGTGAGCAGGCAGGGAGTCAGCGGGAAGGAGGCCCACAACAAACTGGGAGCTCCAATTCACCCACTCAATTCCGTCCTAGGGCAGGAAAACTTCAGGAGAGCAGAGGATGGGGCTGGGAGGGAAAATAATATGCACGGGAGGAAGCAGGGAGCACAGGACATTTCCCCTCAAGTGGGAGTTCCCCAAGGGCAGGGCTGTGTCTCCCCTCAGACTGGGGCTCCCTGAGGACGGGGCTGTGTCTCCCTCAGACTGGGGCTCCCTGAGGATGAGGCCGTGCCTCCCCTCAGACTGCTTCTCCCCTCAGACTGGGGCTCCCTGAGGACGGGGCTGTGTCTCCCTCAGACTGGGGCTCCCTGAGGATGAGGCCGTGCCTCCCCTCAGACTGGGGCTCCCTGAGGACGGGGCTGTCTCTCCCCTCAGACTGGGGCTCCCTGAGGACACAGCTGTGTCTCCCTCAGACTGTGAATTCCATGAAGACAGGCACTGTGTCAATCCCATCAAACTAGGTCAGAACTAGATCTCCTTTAGCATCTAAAACAGGTGACTCTTCCACCATCCCCAACATCATTTGGGGGTTTTCAGACTGGGTGGGGTGGTGTGTATACTTCCCAACAGGCCACTCTCCTGAGGAAGGACAATCATGCCTGAGGAAGGCAGGGGCTTCCTCAGTGAGCAGCCTGTTCCCAGTTCACCCACTCACCCCTCTGGGTGGTCTCTCCCAGTCTAGCCCCAGTCTCTCACGTTAAATCACCATGGGTAGCTGGGCAGGCAAGACCCACAGGATGTGTGTGCAGGGCCTGCCTGGGCCTGGTGGGGGGTGTCTAGCTGAGAGCGCAGGCATTTTGTAGCATTACCTCATGCCCGCTGCCCTCAGCTAGGGGCTCTTCAGGACCATTTGAGCATGGGGAGTGGGCAGACAAGCCTGGGCAGCTATGCCCATGGCCTGAGGAAGCCAAGCTTGGCAGGTTCCTGCTTCCATGAGTCTAAATCAGCACAGGAAGTGGGTCCCAACACCACTAGCTTTCCCTTATCCTATGCTCTAGCCACCTGGATTAGAAGAGGGAGAGGCCTCCTACCCCAGTGTGTCCCTGTGAGGGGACAGCCCTACATTACAGTGTATACATTTTGGTAGTGAAGGAAGCAGGAAACAGCTGGACAGGCCTGGGAATCCCTCTCCACTCCCTAATCACCTTTCAATACGAGGAGCTGGGCTTTCCCAGCCCTCTATCCCCCACTCCTCCCTGCCTCCTCTTGACCTCCTGTACCTTTTTCAGGGAAATAAAACACAGAACCACGCAGAGATTAGGGCTGGACTTCTGTGCTCTCCTTTCTCCATTGACAACCCCATCTCCAGGCTGGCAGGATCAGAGTCGGTGCCTCTCACCTAACACTGAGAATTGGGCATTGCCATGGCTGAGGGCACCCTAAGATATCAACCCCATTACACAGATGGGCAGACTGAAGCCTGCGGGCTGTCACAGAATCAGGACAGATCATGCCTTGGGGGTGACGCAGCCAGGCTTGTGGTCAATACCCACTCTGCCTGAGTCGGGGTAGCTCCTCTCTCGGCCAGACTGTGAGCTCCCTGAGCTCAGGGACTGGTCTCCAGCTTCCTGAGAGGGGTTTGCTGGGTACAATTGAATGGGGGCATGCTAAGTATTGACCTGTGCTGGCCCTGGGGTGGGGTTCTGTGGCCTCATCAGCCTAGCCAGTTTAGCTGCAGGGCCTCCTCACCTCTGGACCCCTCCTTGGCCACAGGTCTCCCTAGTTGGTTCCTGGAACCCAGACTCTCGGTGCCCGGGGAGGGAGGGTCTAGGGTGGCATGGGCAGCTGTGTATCCAGACCAGAATGGGCCTGGAGAAATCCCCAGAGCCTGGTGCAGGAGCCCCCTCCCCCAGCTGGCAGAAGGGCAGGTGGAAGCCAACCTGCTGTCCCCTGCCTCTGGGTCCCAGTGAGTTGGCTGAGCCAGGCCCAGCTTGGGCAGGTTCTCCCACATCCAGTGCCCCCTCATCCTCACCCCACCCTGGCCTGATCCCTTTTTCAAGTACAGTCCTTGCTCCAGCCAGATGTCTTGAGCACAGGCTGATTCCCAAGAAACCCATGCCCTGCCCCACAATCTCTACTCATCCTGCCCTCTCTCCCTCCTGTCCCCACAGGAGCCATCTCCCCAGGGCCACTGGCTCACCACACTTCCTGCAGAGCTTTGACCCTCTAGGAGAGCAAGCCCCTCCCCAGGCCAGGGAAGGGTCTCAGCAGAGGCAGCAGGGAAGGGACAAGGATCCAGCTTCCCCAGTAACCTAGCATGCCTCTGTCTTCCAGCAAGTCACGAAACCACTCTCCTATCTGTCCCTATTGTCAGCCTATCCCGTCCCTCAAGGCAGCAAGTTCTTAGGTTGGCTTCCCATTGTGTGGGAGAACACGTGGCCTCACTCTTATCGGACTGACGCCAAGACTTGCTGCAATTGGGCTCAGCAACAGAGAGTTCGCAAGAAGCCCAACCCTCAAATACATACTCTATAATCCAGATGGAGGCGCTCACAGAACCTGCCAGCTGCCATCACTAACCCTGCTTTACATACCTAAAGGCAGCTTTTTTAAACTTTAAAAAAAAATTGTGATAAAATACACAGAACATAACATTTACCATTTTAACCATATTTAAGTGTCCATTTCAGTGGCATTAAATACATTCACATTACATAGGTTCATATTTCATCCATTCACGTTACATACGTTCACATTACATACATTCACACTGTTGTGCAATCATCACCACCATCCATCTCCAGAATTCTTTTCATCTTGCAAAACAGAAACTCTGCTCATTGAACACTAACTCCCCATCTCTCCAGCCCCTGGCAACCACCATTCTACTTTCTGTCTCTATAAATCTAACCACCTTAGTTACCTCATTAAAGTGGAATTATATAATATTTGTCCTTTTGTGATTTGCTGATTTCATTTAGCACAATGTCCTTAAAGTTCATCCCTCTTATAGCATAAGTCACAATCTTCTTCCTGTTTAAGGCTTAATAATATTCCATTGTATGTATGTACCACATTTTCTTTCTCCATTTGGGTGGCTTTTTAAATTGTTAACTGCTTTTTTTTTTTTTTTTGAGACGGAGTCTCACTCTGTCAGCCAGGCTGGAGTGCAGTGGCTTGCTTCCTCCATCACCCAGGTTCAAGCGATTCTCCTGCCTCAGCCTCCAGAGTTAACTACTTTTTATAAAACCAAAGTAATATATTCTCGTGGCAAACAGTCTGAACAGTTCAGAAACATATAAAGTGAAAAGTGGACTTTTCCATCCCTTCTCACTCTGGTCATGGAAAGCCCTTTTTGGTGACTCTGAAAGTTTAAGGCAGAAGGGCTGACTGGTTTTTATCAATTGTTTACACATATTGTGATATACTCCTCATCAGTACTTCTGAAACATGAGTATGCATCAGAATCATACACAGAACATGTTAAAACCACAGACTGCTGGGCCCCAGCCCTAGAGTTTCTGACCCTGTAGTTCTAGCTCAAGATTCCGGGTTTCTTTTTTGTTTGTTTTTTTGAGACAGGCTCTCTCTCTGTCACCTGGGCTGGAGTGCAGTGGCGTGATCTTGGCTCCCTGAAACCTGCACCTCCCAGGCTCAAGCGATCCTGCTGCCTCAGCATCCCTAGTAGCTGGGACTACAGGCTAATTTTTTGTAGAGAGGTTTTGCCATGCTGCCCAGGCTGGTCTTGAACTCCTGGGCTCAAGCAATCCTTCTGCCTTGGCCTCCCAAAGTGCTGGGATTACAGGCATGAGTCACTGCAACTGGCTGAAAATTCTGGACTTCTAACAGGCTCCATGCCCATGGTGGCAGAGGGCACACCCTTCATTGAGTAGCACCATCCAAGCAATGTCCTGCCACTTGCTTTTCTACTTAGTGAATATCAACACACAACCTCAACCTCACTCTTTTTAACCACTGCATACTAGTCTGGTCTTTGGATGCCTCATAACATATCCAATCAGTGCCCTATTAATGGACTTAATGTTGCTTCCAGTTTTTCAGGTTTGGAAGTGAAACTGCAATGAACACACTTGTATGTATACTTTGAACATTTGTGACATTTATAACAGTGCATCTGATAAATTCCTAGACATGGAACCCTCGAGTTAATGGTTTGTGAATTAATTCTCATGTGTATTGCCAATCCCCTTCACTGGTGCAATTGTCTTCCCCCCCGCGCTGAGGATGTCTGTGTCCATACAGTGAGGGGTTGTTATCAATCAAACTGGCGAAAAGATAATCTTCTCATGTCTTCATTTTGATTTCTTCTATTTTGACTGAGGGTGAGTATTTTCACCTGCTTGTTAACAGTTAGTATCCCCTTACCGGTTTATGTGCTTTGCCCATTTTTCTATTTGTTTTTATTTTCCTTATTGACTTGTAAGAACTCATCTGTCGTCTATGTTAAAAATATTTTTTTCCAGATGGTTGTCTTTAGAATTCAGGATATTACATTAAAAACCTTTTTTTTTTTTTTTCAGAGATGGGGTCTCACTGTGGTGCCCAGGCTGGCCTCAAATTCCTGGGCTCAAGTTATCCTCCCACCTCAGCCTCCCAAGTAGCTGGGACTACAGGCATGTACCACAATACCCTACATCATATTTTAATACAGCCAATTTTTTAAAATTCTTTCCCTTTGTGACTCCTAGGTTTTGTGTCAAACTTTCCCCAATCCAAGAACATACACTTTTAGACTTTCAGATGTTTTCTTCTAGTAATTTTATGGTTTCCTTTTTACATTTAAATCTTTGCTCCATCTGGGATTTATTTCAGAATAAGAGATGAAGTGGGGAGCTGGATTTCTTTTTCTCCCCCCTTAACAGCTAGCCAGTTGTCCAGTTTGATTGAATAATTCATCTTTTCTCCTCTGATCTAAAATGTCACTTTATCATATATTTAATTTCCATTTGTTCACGGGTGTGTATCTGGCCTCTACTCTGCTCCTTTGATCTGCCTGTCTGTTCTTGTGCCAGTACCCAACTATTTTATTACTGGAGCTTTCTACAACATTTTAGTAGCACTAGTCGTCCCTTATAATACTTCTTTTTCAGGGTTTTCCAAGCTCTTTTTGCATGTTTATTTCTCCAGATGAACTTTAATATAATTTGTCAAGTTCAAAAGATCTTGTTGTTTTTCACATCTTCCAACAGATGTGATTTTCGGACGTCTCAGCCCATAGCCAAACAGAAACAAGTTGAGAATAGGGTGGGTTTGGTGGTCTGCCCTGGAGGCAGACAAAGTAACGGTAACAGAAGTGATAGTTTATACGGAGAGAGTTGATGAAGTGATAAAGTACTATAAAAGTAGACACAAGAACTATGAAAATGTAGCCTTCATGGAATGAGCCTCTAGTGTGGGGCCAAAACAGGCCTTGGATTTTCACTGTATTACAACCAGGATAGTGATGGACCCTTGTAACCACAACCCTGAGTCATGAAGACTCACATGTTCTGTAACCTCTGATTAAAAGCCCGGAAAGTGTGTAATATCCACTGGTGATTCCTATCCAAAATATCTCTTTTTAAGGTTTCAGATATTAATGTCTGGAAAACTAGTATGAAATGGTTCATTCTTGGATGGTGACATAAACATGACATGTTACTGGCCTCTCTATAGTTTTCTCAAAGCCCACCTTCAAATTCCAAGGAGCTGCCAGTTCTGGGATTTGAATTCACTCTATTCATGGAAACAAAGCTAAGGGAAATGTCCCCAGACTTTCAGCCAGTTCAAACACAATAATAAAAAGAAGGTTTATCTCATACTGAGCATCTGCCTCCAACATATGAGGCATGTTACAGGCAGATTCGATTTTAATCCTCAACAGCCCCGCTAGGTGAATGCTGTACTCCCATTATACAGAAAAACTGAGGCTCAGAGGGGTCAAACAACTAGGGCAAGTTTAACTTAGTATGTGACAAAGAGCTCTCAGCTACCTTCACCTGCACATTCCACAGACCTGTCGCCTTCAGTTCACTCCCACAGGGAGGTTCGAAACACCACCAACCCTATTCTGACATCCCTTTGCAAGGCCCTGACACCTGCCTTCCCAGTGCCCACCTAGTCAGGAGAGCCAGGATGCACAGCAGGGAGGGTGGAGTGAGGTGCCAACCTGGCCCATCCAGGGAAGGAAGACAGCCCTCCAGCCACCTACTTGCCAGTGGCCCAGGTGGCAGGCCAGCCACCTGCCAGTCCCCTTCCCAATCAGGGATTCAGGAAGTGAAGAGAGCGCCCCTGGAAGTCAGGAGACACCTCCAAGATGAAGGCCCTGCCTGCCATAGCCCGACACAGCCTTCCTGTACTTCCTGTACAGGAGGCAGACTCTGTGCTTACCATAACACACCTTTGTCAGTGGTGTGGGCAGAGCCCAGCAGAGTCCTGGACACCCCAGGGAGTAGGAGCCCTGCAGGTGACATAGGAGGAGGTGAAAGGGAAATGAACTCCCTTGGGAGTTCCCCATCCCAGAGGAAATAAAAGTCAAAGCACTCCTTTGTTTTTCCTTCCCAAGGCCTTATAAGGGGCTTTATGGGGCTTGCCTGGGATTGAGGTACAGCAGAGGTGGGAGGGTGAGGGCCTCCAGGCTGAGAGATCCTGGGGCAAAGGTGGAACTATATGGTCATGAACATGGGCACGTTCTGAACTCTGTGAACCCCTAGCCCAGGACCTGGCTGACTGTACAATCCGTCACCCTGCACCCCGTAGCAGAAGAGCCTACTACGCGCAGAGGACAGTACTATTGGGGTGGCAACTGAAAAGGGGCCTGCGTAGAGGCGGGGTTTGCTGGAGGGGTAACAGAGTGTGCGCGGAGGGGAGAGGGTACGGGGGTCACAGCCCAGCATCCCCAACCCTGGCGCTCAGAGGAGCCGCGCGCTCCGGAGCTCGGCGCGCGCGATCAAAGCCGGCGCCGCACGCGCACGCGCGCCCGCAGCCGCTCCCCCGCCCGCGCGGCTCCGGCTCCCGCGCGCGCGCACTTGAGGCCTCCCTTGTGCTGCTCCTCCATTCGCTACGTGCAGAATGGTCCGTCGGCAGCAGCTGCAGCGCCGGGTGGGAGGGGGAGGAGGAGGGGAGGGGGAGGCGGCGCCCCGGTCTCGGGGAGAGGCCGTGGCGGCCCTGGCGAGAGAGGAGTGGGGGCGAGGGGCTGGGCCCCCGCAGCGGGGAGGACAGAGGGAGAGTCCGGGTGGGCTTGATGCTCAGCCTTCGCCCTCCCCCGCCTCCGATTCTTTCTGCAAGGCCATTACGGCCATCTCCCGGCCTGAGCGTCCTGGAACCAAGCCTACCAAGAGGGGTTTTCTCCGTGTTGTCTCCTCACCAAAACCCAGAATCCAGACCCAAGAAAGAACCACTCCTGCTGACCCCTCCTCCCGCTTCGCGTCCCAACCGCATTCCCAAGCTTTCGTGGAGGTGACCCAACAGCACACATTTCCCTACTCCGCCTTTCATGGGGTGGGGTCCCTAAGAGGTACTGCAGACTCACTCCCCTTTTCATCTCTTACCCCACCTGGAGGAAGAGGCATGGCCAGGATGGACACCAGAGCACATTTCCCAGCATTTCCAAGGGGAAAGGCCAGCATCTCAGCATGCAGACTCCAACACGGCCACAGAAAGGTCGAGTGGCGCTGAGGAGCAGACTGCTGCCCAGGCCCCTAGGGCCACTTCCAAAGGAGTATGATGAGGACTAGGTTGCTTTGGACTCACTCGTATTACGGGGCTGCGCCCTATACACCTGTTTGTAAAGGGTCTTCCTGGAATGTAATGGTGAGGGACCACCAAGCGGTGGACCAAGGATTCCAAACAGACCAGCTCCCTGCCCTGCCAGGAAACCAGATGTGGCCCAGATGTCCATAGCAGTTCCTCCCACAGGGTGGGACACCAGCTATTCTGTGCAACCCCTCCCAACCCTTCTTAGGGAGGAAAGCTGGCGACCTCCGTTGTCCCCTTCCCATTTGGGCTGCTAGAAGGGAGCAACTCACTCATCCTCCTCTTCCTTCCCAGAGCCTCCTGGGCTTATCTCTGCAGCAACCACCTAGGTTCAGCCTGTGGTCTAACCACAAGACCCCTGCTGACAGGTTAAGTCAAGATCGCCGGGAAGACATCCAGTTTCATTACACACACACACGTACACACACACCCGACACCGACCTATGCGCCTGGGCTCTGCACAGTGGCTAGACCCCAAAAAGCAGATTCTCCTGTTCCCTCCCTGGTGGCCTCAGTCTTTTGGCGGCGCCCTCTGCTGGCCACTATGAAGTGCAGGAAAAAACAGTCTGAAGATAGACGCTTGGTGGATCTGGGGAAGGGGACAAGAGGCACAGAAACAAGTGAAAACTGGGAACTGAGAGCAGCGCTGGGCTGGCCATAAACAAGTGAGGCATGATGACGCCTTCCTGGAGGTGGGGAGTTTTGAGTCAGCTTTGCATGGGCCTAGGGGGACAAGCCAAGCTGGCAGATAGGGGCTCAGGACACCATAGGGATGGCCCTTCTTGTGTGCTGAGCCCTACCCCTGTCCTGGATGGCTCACACACCCACCAACTCTGATGGCTGCTGTGCCCTGCTTGGGGGTCCTTCCTGTCAGCCTCTATTGGGATGGTGGATGGGGAGGAGCAGCCATGGAAACCCTGATCCTTCTAGTCATAGCCTGGCTCCTTGGGACCATGAGAGGTGTCCCCAAAGAAAAGCCTCCGATTGACAAATCTCTGCCCCACCCCACATACACACAGGATGGCCCAAGCCCAGGTCCCTGGCATGGTGGGGCAGGGGCCTGAGTCACAGCCTGGTGTGACCCTGCCCAGTCCCAGGAGTGGCCAGCTCGCCCAGAGGTGAGACCCAGGTCAACAATCCATCAGTCTGCCTCCTGCCGCCAGGTATCCTCCCCATCACGTCCTGCACGTGGGGTGGGCCAGGACAGTGCTGGGCAGAGCTAGTGTTGGGCCTGTGCCTGGGGGCCACCAAGGGGGCCTGGAGAAAAGAATGGAGGGGTTTTCACCTCCTGAGCAGCAGGAGGAGCCAGGTGGGGTTAAAGACAGGAGGTTCTGGTTGGACCCACAGGCATTTGGAGTCTCTCCCTGCCTGCTGGGTGAGGGAAGCAGCAGGTGCCAAGAACTGCTGGCTTCTAGGACTTGCCCCTCAACTTGCTTCTCCTGCGGAGGGGCTTCTAGGGTCACCCTCAGGGCCTTGACACCTGCACAGGCCCTTCACCAGGGACTTACCTCCAAAGGCAGCTCCTGCTCCCAGCCTTCACAGGCCCCACTAGGGCCCAAGTCCCCAGACCCAACCCCAGTACGCAAGCTGGCTAAGTCAGAGAGCCTGGCTGTCTGGACCACTCCCAACCAGTAAATGGCACTGTGGGCTTCCTCCATTCTGCCTTCCCTGCCCCACTTCATTGATTAACTGACTTCCAACTTACTGGTCAGGCCCCCTTCCAGACCCTGCCTGAGTAAAGAGGACTCCCAGAAGCAGTGACTGAAGGCCCAGGGGGGCTATAGAGAGCCAGGTGCTTTAATTGGAGGTAATTAGTTAATTTACTCTGAAAGCAATGGGGCAGGGCAGGGACAGGGGGAGGGGAGGGGAGGAGCTAGGGGGCTGTGACCTAACTGGGCTCAAACTCTCAAACTCTGGTCAGCCTCCTTCTGGACCAAAGCTACCCTGAGTGTACACACCCAATTAGGAGACCCTCTCCTGGGCCCCAGGTCAGAGCAAGACCCAAAGCGGACTAGGGTGGCTTTACAGAAAAAGCAGGTGCCCTGGGGTGGTGGGAACAGACCTTTTGAGGTTAGATAGGTGTGGACTGGCATGAGGGGATTGGAGAAGTGCAAGAAGCTCTGGGATGGGAACTGGTCCGTCTCCTGTCACCTATACTTCCATCCCTCCCAAGGTCATTGCTCCCACCAAAGTTAGTGGCCCAGCCCCCTCCTTTGGTCAGTGAAATCCCAGGGCAGCCCATTTTAAATACAATGGGGCCTGAAGGCTAACTTCTGTCATTCCTGCTTTGGGAAATCATTCCAATAACCGGGAAAAAAGGGGGCCCTAGGACAGAGCCCCTGCCGGGCCCCAGGGGGCGTGTCGTCGGCTCCTTTGCGTCGCCGGCCGGCGGCGTGGCGGGGACTCTGGCCGGCAGCCTCCCGCGCCGTCCGGAGCAGCTGACCCGCTGGCGGTGGGCCAGGTCGCGGCGGGGCCTGGAGGCAGCAACGTGCGGCGCGGCATGTCGCGGGCACCGCGGCAGGGAAATGTGGGGGCGGGCCGGCGCGCCCCTTCCCCCGCCCTACGCTGGCCCATTCATAAAACCTGCAGGCGCTGCCCGGCCTGGCAGCCTTGGTCTCCTAATTGCAAACTCATTAAGGAGTTTGCATCTCATTTGCATGGAAATCATTTCCTGGCCCTAAACAGAGAAACTTCCCGCCCCTCCACCAGCCGCTCTCTGCCCTGCTTTACCCATGCACAGTCTGGGAGAGGAGAGGGGGCATATCTCTGACCTGCACCCCTTCCCCGGCCTCACCACCACCCTTCCACTTTAGGAGTTGAGGAGGGGATTGGCAGAACGCCCACCCAGCCAGGAGCCCTGCCTGTGCCCCAGGTGAGCCGGCCCTGCCCTAGTGGGTCCAACTGAGGGGAGGCGCCTGCCAAGTCATTTGCCCCTCGGCCTGACTGTGCCCAGGGAAGGGAGGAGGCGGTCGGCAGTTGGCCCCAGCAGCTGGTTGTACCTGGCAGGAGGTGGGTGAGGCTTTTCGTGCCCAGCCTCACGTACATGCCCTGCCACAGGCCGTGCCCCCACCCCCACACCCCTCACCCCACAGAACAAGCGCCTAGTGACTGCAGAAACAGACACCCAGTCATGGCACACAAAGGCACCCACACCAGGCCAGCCATCATGGCTGCCACCCTGGCAGCCACCCTGGAGGGCAGACAGATGCCTTCACAAGCCATTTTGTCTTTCTCCAGCTTGGTGCCAGGACTGGGGGTGGGGGAAAGTGTTTCTCCTGAGAGTTCTCTGAGTAAGGGGGCCCATAGAGGAGTTTCCTTATGTACCCCAGCTGTGGCCTCTTGCCCCTTCTCTCCTGTAACCCATGTTTATAGAGGCCTCCAAGTGCTCTACCCTGCATGAGGACCTGCCCAGGCGAGGGGGTCTCAGGAGGGGAAGTGGGAGATAAAACCCCTAAGGAAGGGACACCTAAGTGCCTCCCCAACCAGGGTCTGTCCTTCCTGTCCCAAGGGTGTGTGGTGGAGGGAGTGCTCCCCAGTTTCCTGGGGGTTGGTGGGGGGTGGTATTCTAAACCTTTGGAAATGGAATAGAACTGCCTAAAGTATATGAAATTAGATACTACTTGGGACACTATGTCCTGGTTCTGTACGTCCTGGGACAGTGTAAAAAGTGATCACAAAATTTTCAACCTCACAGTCTAAAATAAAAACCTACCTTGTCTTCCTCCCCAGACATATCCCTGCTTACGCTTCCCATCTGCCCACACTCCCACCTGCTGTATCTGAAGTTTCTCCCTTCCGTCACTAGGGCATAAAGGGGTGGGCAAGGACGTTTTGAAACACTGACCACACATCCATCCTGAGCATGGCTGGACCGACCCTACCCTCCCAGCTCATGGAGCAGTTGGGTTTCAGGTGCCATATGTGTGCGTGGTTCAGGGGTGCTGAAAGAAAATTTTAGAATGCCTATTTGTTTTTCATCTAATCCTTTTTTTGTTTAGTGTGAGTGTGTTTTACAAGGTAAACTATATAAAAATACACTCGTATGACAGGTGTGTACTCAACAATCTTTTTTATTGCTAAGGGCACGTGATCAAAAAAACTTCGGAGGTCACTGGCCTAGACTTCAGGTGGGGCACCTGTGGGCAGGGGATGGCTTGTCTTGTCCATCTAAGTATCTAGCCTGACACATGACTAGTTCAGAGCCTGGCAGGGAGCAGAGGTCAGGGACACAGCATTGACTGAACAAAGTCCACCCCAGAACTGACAGATGAGGAAACTGAAATAATTCTGGGGTGGGGAGATTGCTCAGAGGAGGACGTGGGCAGGTTGAGAGAGTCTCCCCTCATTGCTGCTATGTCTGCAGCCTGCCCGTGTCCAACACCCAGCACCCACCCAAATCCTACTTCTACCCACCCCAGGGAGCACAGCTCCCTCCTCTGCCTGCGGGCAGAGTGGCCACCTGTCTTGAGCGTCTTACTGGATCCTGATTAGCAGAGCCAGACAGGGTTGTCACCTGCCACATCCCTCTACCTGGCAGAAATCTGTTGCCAGCTTTGTATCCTAGAACTCTCTGGAAGTCAATCTGGTGTAGGAGAAAGAATTTAGGCTCCAGACAATCCTCATCCAGCCTGGTGACCTTGGGCACAACACATAACTGGTATAAGCCTCAGTTTCCCAATCTGTATATTGGGACCAATGTTTGTACTTACTATACAGGGTTGTTGTGGATGTTGAGTAGCCCACTGTGTGTATAGGGTCTGGCATATACTAGGTTTTCAGTAATATTCCTCTCCCTCTGTGTGCAGCAGGTGCCCCATAAAGAATCTGTTGAATCGTGATTTGACATCAGCATGGGAAGGAGAACTCCAAAGGCAGACAAACGAGCCTTTGCTCCCTCCTCTGCCTGCTGGCACGGTGGCCACCTGAGCTCTGTCCTGTGCCTTCCTGCAGAAATGAAGCAGCCACTCTGGCAGCCTTGGGTCCTCTTCAGGTTCATCCACTCTGTGGTGGGGTGTCCTCTCCCTTTTCTTCCTTACAGCTCCTTTCCCTCTTTCGGGGCTGCTTTCACTTCAAGCATGAGCTGAGGGTGACTCCTGGTGGTCATTAGTATAACTGCAGAATCCTGACCATTGACACCTCCATCTGGAAGTGCATGAAGTCGAGTGTGCAAGGAAGTCATTCTTTACACTTTCCCTACACCTCCCAACTCCCTGTCAGGGCCCTGGGGAGCCTCAGGGGTGAGTACTCCCCAGGGACTCCACCCTCCAAAGTTCCACCTCTAAGGGCTTCACTTGCCTGATGAGTGGGGACAATTAAGGAGGCCTCTGCCCAGATCCTGCAGCACCAGGCCTGGCTCCAGGCAAAAAGCAGAACAGTAGCTACTCTTCCCTCAAGTGCTACTGAACACCTTGCAGGCATCATTTTGTCCAATTCTTACCACTAGAGCCCATTATCACAAAGAAGAAACCAAGGTACAGCAAGGTTAAGCAACTTGCCAAGGATCACACAGCTCCCCAGTGCCCAAATGGTGAAATGAATACAAGTAACACTCAATGGGACACCAGACCAGCCCCTGGGGGACAGAGGAGGCCTTGAGGAAGGAGCCTGCCATGGGGTTAGAAGCCTCAAGTTCTGACCCAGCCTTGCCCCAACTAGTGGGGTGGCCTCCATCAAGGGCCTCTGCTCACTGATCCTCGGTCTCCTCAACAGCACCATAGGATGGAGGACAGGGCAGGATTCTCAGATTGGCTATACATGGAAATCACTGAGAGGATTTTTCAAATACCCATGTTTGCCCAGCCCTGACTAAGGAAATCAAAATTGGTAGGGGTTGGCTAAGACATAGGTAATTTTAAGAAAATCTAGGTGATTCTATAGGCAGCCAGGGTTGAGAATGGGTCCTCTAGGAGTTCCCCATCTTCAGACTTCCCAGCCCTCTAGAGATTGGCTCCCCAGGGCTCGCCGCTGTCCTAAGGGCTCTCCAGAGAAACTATCTTTTTTTTTTTTTTTTTTTTTTTTTTTGAGACAGAGTCTCACTCTGTCACCCAGGCTGGAGTGCAGTGGAGCAATCTCAGCTCACTGCAAACTCTGCCTCCTGGGTTCACACCATTCTCCTGCCTCAGCCTCCCGAGCAGCTGGGACTACAGGTGCTCGCCACCACACCTAGCTAATTTTTTTGTATTTTTTTAGTAGAGATGGGGTTTCACCTTGTTAGCTAGGATAGTCTCGATCTCCTGACCTTGTGATCCACCCTCCTCGGCCTCCCAAAGTGCTGGGATTACAGGCGTGAGCCACCGCACCCGGCCCAGAGAAATTATCTTAATTTGTCTACCCAGACCCACAAGAAGCTGCCTCCCAACCACCCAAGGGGACTGGGCCCATCAACCCTTTCCAGAGGGGGCACAGTACGCTTGAGCCTCTTGAGTGTCTGACCCCAAGCCTGGCCTCTGGGGTGGTAGGAGAGAAAGTCATAGGGAGCTTAACCTCAACAGGATGAAGGCGCCATAATTAGGGTCAGGTGGTTGGCTCAGCCTGCGGAAATCCCCAGCTTAGTAGGGATGGGGAGTGGCACTGCAGCCTGCGGGAGGGGTCAGGGCAGAAGTGAGGGGGCAGGGGAGCCCAAGCACATGGAAACCCAGGACCTAGGCCCCAATTACCTCCTGAGAGGGCGCACTGGGGGCTTCTCAACACAGTTCACTCCCTCCCTGGGGTTGCTGAACCCCAGGGAGGGAAGGAAAGGCTGACCAGCCCCCCAGCCCCAGAGACCCTACTGCTCCCTCCGGCTGGGGTGCATCAAGATCATCCCCCTACCCCAGCCTTTGACCGGAGGAGGAGGGCACCGGTGGGAAAAGCCTACGTGAGTGTTCCCAGGGCAACCCAGGCTTCTCTCCTGATTGTAATCCTCAGTCCTTGAGCAAGGGATCGCTTTCCACTGTGGAATGTGACACCAAGGGGACAAAATGGGGCCGGGGAGGGGGGCAGAAGCCATGGAGGGAAGTTTGCAGGGTGGCACTTTTAGCCCCCAAAAGGCCCTCCAGGAGGCAGCTGCACAGGGAGAATCCCCTTGCCCCCATGACTCCCTGAGCCTGTCATCTGGCTCACCCCAGGGCACAGGGTCTCAGGCTGGACTGTCCAGGTGTCCCCCACCCGCAGACTCCTGTCATGAATCTCAGCGCAGGGGGATTTGGATGATCACCTTTGCCAACCACTCATTTTGCAGGGGAGGAAATGTTCCAAGAGATGAGAACTAGCCAAGACCACGCAGCATCAGAACCACTCCTAGAAGCCCCAGCTTCTCCAGAGACTGCTTCAGTGAGCCAGCAAAAACTGGAGCCTGCAGCCTCAGGAGCTGCCACACACACCTAGGCCAGAATCCCTCTGCCCTGCAGCAGGACACCCTCCCTCTTGCCCTCCAGGGTCATGGGCTGGACATGGCAAGGTAAGCAGAGGGCAGATGCATGCTAGTCCACACAAGCTTGTGACGCCTGGGACTAGGGGCCAACCTAGTGGCTCCCACATTGAGAATCAACGCCAATTCCAGGAAGCCTTTCCAGCTGACCCCCAAAAAGCTGGTAATACTTCCCTCCCACAACACAACCTTGGCCTCTCAAAGGCTGTCCTCTCCCCCAGCCTCACTCTGACTCATTATGTAGGTCCTGTGTGGGCCTCAGTTCTCCTGGCCATGGGCTCTCCCCATACCTTAACCTGGGAACCCTGTGGGCAGGATCATGTGGGACAAAAAGGTCCTGTGCCCAACCCAGCACCAATCACAGGGAGGCTTAGGACTAAGGAGGGGCTCCTGGAAAGAGGGCAGAACTCAGCTCAAGTCACAGAACCTGGGAGGGACCTTCAGTGGGAAGCAGCTTCAAATGTCATCTGGGGTGAGCATGGTGGCTACACCTGTAGTCCCAACATTTTGGTGAAGCAGAGGCTGGAGGATTGCTTAAGGCCAGGAGTTCAAGACCAGCCTGAGCAACATAGCAAAAATTTGTCTCTCCGTATATTTTTTTTAATATTAAAAAAAAAAAATTTAATGTCATCTGGTCCAGTCCCTTGTGCCTCCCAGTTGGGAGGCATGGAACTTCTCAACACTGCAGAAATGGGCATCTCTTCATGTATTTAGTCATTCAGTCATCCATCCAATGAACCTTGCCCAACTGTTTTCTACATCTCTGCAGCCAAGGCAATCCAATCCATTCTCAAGGCACAGGTTAAATCCTTACCAAATAGAGTCAAGGGTCCATCCATTTCCTCTCCCAGGCCTAGCATGGTTCTAAGTGGAAGTAAAAGGTGCTGATCAGCAACTGCCGCCCACCTTTACATTCCATGGTGGTGTTCTCACCTGGCTTGCACATCACGGGTTCATTTCAGACTCAGCCACCAATCCAGACAGATTGGCCCTCACTGCAGATGGGAAGCTGAGGCTGAGCAGGTGAAATAGCCTTGCAGCTGGAAGAAAGGTAGGGCCAGGACTTGGCCCAGGCAGCTGAACTCCCGGCCCTGGATTCATTTTACATACCCACTCCCGGCCCTCCACCAGCTTGGGTTTCATGTGGAAGACAGGATTTCCCCCAGGGGAATGAAAATTTGATTTTGGCCCGCAATTATAAAAATAACAGTGAAGATGGCTCAGAGGCCTGCTGGTCTCAGTGCTGTGCTGATTTTGCTAAATGTACGGGAGTCAAGTGTTGCACACAGAACCCCCCACCCCTCCTCGGGCCAGGCTCACAATGCCCTTGGCTGGCACAGCTGCACATGCAGACACACACGCACGCACACACATGCACGCCTGAGTCCCTGCACGTCCCAGGAGATGTGTCCCACCCCCTTCATTCCCCTCTGATAACCCAGAGGCTTCCAGCAGGACAGACATGTACCCTTCAGGCTGGCCACTTCAGGCACGTGCCAGACCAGCTGCCAGGGCCCAGAACCTCAGGCCTGCTGGGCCCTAGAGGGTGACCTGCTCCATAGCTGACCCTGCTCAACCTCAGAAAGGATGGTAACTCTCCGGGACGTGAGGGATGTGAGACCCACCCAAGCCCTCCATGGAGTCAGTGTCCATGCAGGGTAGGGTTTAATGAGAAGCCTCAGGGAGCCTCCCAGCTTCCTGTGGGCACCCAGCCCCTGCTGGAGTCCTGGGGAGAGTGAGCATACTCCAAGGAGATGCAGAGAAACAAGCAGAGGCTCAGGCAGGGCCAGCAGGGCTCCAGCAGGAAAGGGGGTGAATCTGGGAAGGGTGGAGGTAATAAAGATGCATGGAGAGGGCTTGACCGAGGAGTGCTAACTGGGCAGTTGGAATTTAAGAAAGGGAAGACCCGTGTGACCTGGGAAGAGATTAGGAAATGGGCTCTGGAGCAGGCAGCACTGGGTTTGGATCCTGGCCCTGCCACTTATAAGCTGGGTGATGTTGGGCAGGTGGCTTACCCTCTTTGAGCCCCTCAGTGTCATCTGCAAAATGGGTGTACTAATAGTACCCAGCTCCAGATCGTGAGAAGAAAATGAGGTCCTCAGTAAAATGCTAAGCGTTGTGTCCGGCACACAGGGCCTGCTCAATTCACAGTAGCTGTTCTTTGGAAAGTACAGAGGCTCTGAGAGAAAACCCTGAGAAGCGAGCCACAGCCTACCCTGTGGGCTGTTAGAAAGGGGGTCCACATGGGTGAGAGGCAGCAGAGGGGCTGGGGCCAGAGACCAAGGCAGCCTCTGTCCTCGTCACTCTTGTCTTTGAAGGGTATGACAGAGTTAAGAGGTAAAGACAGCCACTGCTGCCCTACTGGGGTCTTTCCAGGGGATTTGTGAGGGTCCTGGGGAGCTTCTCTCCACCCCACGCCTGCATCATTCAGATGGGGGGGCCAAAGGCCACAGAGGAGAGGAGACTTGCCCGAGGTCACTCAGACAGTGAGGATAGAGGCAGGCCTGCTAAGCCCAAGTCAACTTCCTTTTCCCTGCCCCTGCTCAGAAAGAGAAGCCAGGAGTCAAAGACCTAGAAACCACATTCCCTGTGGATAGAGATGCAAGACTCTGCTCCTGTTCTCACCCAGGACTTCGGCTAAGACCTTGCTGAGGCCTGGAGAACTCTTGTGCTTCCTCTAAAGCCCCGAGCGAAGACACCTCCTCCGGAAAGCCCACCCTGACTGGTGATGGCTGTCCTGCCAGATGGCCAAGCTGTGTTCTGCCAGGACAGGCTTATACCCTTCAGGCTGGCCACGTCAGCATGTGCCAGACCAGCTGCCAGGGCCTAGGGCCTCTTTTGAGGCTTTGACTTGGCCCCCACCCTGGTTCATGGACCTACTATTTCCCCATGCTGAGCTTCAAGGTTCTGAGGCCAGAGACAGGGTCCTAGTCAAGTTTGAGGCCTCAGATCCAACACCATGACCCAGCCCAGTGCTTTCGTGTGTGGAATGAAGGAATCCTGACCATGCTGGGCTGAGACCTGCCAGGGCAAGGGCCCCAGGAGTAGGGACAGGGCCCTGGGGCATAGCCATCCTTCTCTGGCCTATCCCTGCCCCATGCTAAAAGCAAGTTCCTGTTGCAAGCTGTACCCTGTCCCAGACACCTGGCATTTACCAAAAGGGCAGAGACAGTGAGAAGGGCCTCCCCTGTGCCATCCACTCACAAAGGAGCTGGAAAGGCCAGCAGGAAGGAGAGGAGTCATATTTCAAAGGGCTCTGAAGATGTCACAATGACGGTGATGCTCAGCACCTCAAACCACCCAAGGAGCCATATCCAGACTAGACAACATAAGAAACAGCTGCAGAGCAGCAAGAGGACAGCAACCCTACCCCAGAAATGGACATGAGAGGTAAACAATTGAAGAAAACAATTGAGGCCAGGAATTCGAGAGCAGCCTGGGCAACATAGTGAGAATCTGCCTCTTCAAAAAATGTTAAAATTAGCTGGGCAAGGTAGTGTATGCCTGTAGTCCTAACTACTCAGGAGACTGAGGTGGGAGGATCACTTGAGCTGAAGTTGAAGGCTGCAGTGAGCTATGATCACACCATGGCACTCCAGTCTGGGTGACAGAGTGAGATCCTGTCTCAAAAAAAAAAAAAGAAAAAGAAAAGAAAAGATGCTGAAAATCATTATACATCACTTTTACCTCTGGTAGATGGGCAAAAATTCAAAAGCTGGAAAAAGCCCAGCATTGGTGGGGATGTGAGTTACAGCTCCATCCCCACAGGACACGACTTACTAGGGGAATGTGGCAGCTCATTAAGAGGGTGGGTGGGCAGGAAAATGTGTGTCTGCACATCTAGGGTTCCATGTAGCAGTTGGAAGCAACAAGGCTAGATTTTATTTTGATTGATTGATTGATTGAGGGACAGGGTCTCACTCTGTCACCCAGGCTGGAGTGCAGTGGCATAATCATAGCTCACTGCAGCCTCCAACTCCTGGGCTTAAGGGATCCTCCTGCCTCAGCCTCTCAAGTAGCTGGGACTACAGCTGTACATCACCATGCCCAGCTCAAGGCTAGATTTTATAGTCTTGACTCAATGAGATCTGTAACACAATGACATTTATCAGAGTAAAAAGAAAAATACGTGTTTACAAAAGAGTAATGCCTACCTGCAGGAACCATACAAACAAAGGCATCAAAGACAGTAAAATGGGGAAACAAAGGAAGGGTGTGAGGAAGGGAGGAAAGAAATAAACACCAAACGAGAAAAGTCAGTGATGCCAGTGAGCCTGCCGTGGCCTGAGTAACACTAGCCACACCCCCGGTCCACACTGAGGACCACATCTGAGGTCCACAGGGAGGAACAGTCCCCAAGGTCCTCAGCACATGCTCAGGTGGAGCCAGGAGCTGCGTCCATGACAGTCAGATCTGGGCCTGACCTCAGAGCTTGCTCCTCCCTGCACCTTCCACAGCAGAGGAGGGTCTTGGCCAAAGTCAAGCTGCTGTGCACGCAGGGTCGCACCTACCTTGGGCCCCTTTTATGCCCTGGAAGAGGACATAACCTCAAACTAGAGCAGTGATTCTGCCCTGAGCTGGGTGCCAGGAGAAAATGGGAAGCAAGTCCTTGCTCTTACAAAAGTTCCTGGGAGGTCAGGCACAGTGGCTCATGCCTGTAATCCCAGCACTTTTGGGGGCGAAGGCCAAAGGATTGCTTGAGACCAGGAGCTCGAGACCAGCCTGGCCAGCATATTGAGACCCCCATCTCTAAAAACGTTTTTTTTTTTTTTTTTTTAATTAGCCGGATATGGTGGCTGGCAGCTATACTCTCAGTTACTCAGGAGGCTGAGGCAGGAGGATCATTTGAGCCCAGGAGGTCAAGGCTGCGGTGACCTATGATCACACCACTGCACTCCAGCCTGGGTGACAGAGTAAGACCCTCTCTCAACTTTTTTTTTAAAGTTCCTGGAATTCAGGTGATTTTTTTTTTCTTTAAGGAGAGTCTTTATCTTTAGACACACGTTTAGAAAAATCTGCGAAATGATATGCTGTTACAGATGTGCTTCAAGATCTAGGTGTGGGGACACGGGAGAGGGGGCAAGGAGGTGGATGAAACCAGCTTGGTCATAAATTGATAGCTGCTGAGTCTGGGAATGAGTGTGTGGGGTTCATTATACCTTATTCTCTATTTATGCATGTGTTTCAGAGTTTCCATAATAAAAACTTCAAAAACAAAAACTTCCCAGTAAGAAACTATCCCATGTGAGGGGACTAGCCCCTGACCTCAGGGAACCCCACCCAGTCTGCCAGGGGACACGAAACCCCTGCCCTGTATCTTCTTAGCCTGCCTCAGCTGGCCAGGGGCCACATTGTAGGACACAGGCATGGGGGTCTTGACAAATGCTCAGCCTCGGACCTGGCCCTTATCACTGAGGCCAAGTGTTAGGCACTGGAACCACATCTAAGCAGACCTAGTTCTGGTTCCAGCTCCACCTTGCACGTGGCCTGAGGCTCCTCACCTGAACCACACCTGCCTGGATCCGAGGAAATGCCCAGTGAGTCCTGGGTCATTATCAGTGAGAAAGTCCCCCTGCTCTTATTGTGGCTGCTCCTCTCACTGCCTCTGCCTCCACATCTGTATGATGAGGATGGGAATCACCTGGCAAGTTTGCAGCTTAAATGAGGCAATGCTTAGTGTACACTCAGACAGAGCTGCCAGGACCAGGAGAGGGAGTTGGCCAGGGTCATCCAGCCAGCTAATGGCATAACTGGGTTCTTCACAGGAGCAGGGCACTGTGCCAGCTGCCACTCCCATCCCCCACCATGAGGCCTTCAAGCCAGTGGACAGCATGTCTTCGTTCAGAGTTTGAGGCCATGTCCCTGAGACCCTTCCCTCCAGCCCCAACTCCCATTCCAGGAGCCTCTGACTCGAGAGCACCAGGAAGCCTGCATGGGCCAGATGCAAGCCAGGAAGGAGAGGACTAGGAAAGGAGACAGAAGCCTCTATCCTACCCTCCTGGAACACAGAGGTATCCAGGGACATCAGTCTGAGAGAGTGTACCCAGACTCAGGGACTCTACCAGGAGACTGCTGGGTGACTCCTAAGTCAGGAGTGTTAGCCTTGCCTACCCTTTCCTTTAATTAACAATAATAATAGTCAACATTTCTATACCTCCTATTGTATATAAGGCAGTGTTCTGCTTTAGGTATATTATCTCATTTGATTCTCACAACAACCCTAAGAGGCCAATGCTATTATTGTCTTCATTTTACAGATGGGGAAACCTAGGCACAGAGAGGGTAACTTTCTTTCCCAAAGTCACTCAGCTGGGCCTGACCTCTGCACACAGCAGAGTTAGGATTTGGCCCCAGCCAGCCTGCCTTGAGTTTGTGCTCTTACCCACCCCAGTGCACTCTCAGACAGCATTGCCTGGCTTTTCCTGAGCCAGTGCTTCTGATTCCCCCTGGGGTGTAACAGCTGATACCCTGTTTATACCACAACACCTGGGGTGGGAGCTTCACCCAGGGTTGGCAGTGCTGGCACCCGGACAGCACTCCTACCTTGTCTCCTACTCGGGAAAGCAGAGCAGAAGGTAAGTGGTAATAACACTATCAGAGGGATGGGTTTTTAACTCATTATTTGTTCTTCTTTGTTGTTGTTGTTGTTGAGATAGGGTTTCACTCCCATCACCCAGGTGGAGTGCAATGCCACAATCTCAGCTCACTGCAACCTCCAACTCCTGAGCTCAAGTGGTTCTCCTGCCTCAGCCTTCTGAGTAGCTGGGACTACAGGTGCACCCCACGGCACCTGGCTAATTTTTGTATTTTTTGTAGAGATGGGGTTTCTCCATGTTGCTCAGGCTGGTCTCAAACTCCTTGCCTCAAGCAATCCACTCACCTCTGCCTCCCAAAGTGCTGGGATTACAGGCATGAGCCACCGTGCCCAGCCTCCTTCTTAATTTAAATCACTCATAAAAAGTTAACCAAGATCTGGGCCAGGTGCAGTGGCTCAAAAATATATATACAAAAAATTAGCAGGGCATGGTGGCACACCTGTGGTCCCAGCTACTTGGGAGGCTGAGGTGGGAGGATTGCTTGAGCCAGGGAGGCAGAGGTTGCAGTGAACCGAGATTGTGCCACTGTACTCCAGCTACGCCAGCCTAGGCAACAGAGCGAGACCGTCTCAAAAAAAAAGAGAAAGTTATCCAAGATCAGCAACAAAGTAGTCATGAAATGCCCTTACAACCAGTCACAGCAAGGCCCTGGAGAATCTTTCCTCTACTGAATGCAAGCAGCTGGGGCATCCCTCCCAGCTGAAACATGCTGAAAGAGGAGTGGTTAGGAGCCCAGGTCTCAGGGTGGGTGCTGCCACTTCCAAGTTGTAAAACCCTGGATCACAGATTAGTTCACCTCTCTGGGCCTCAGTTTTCCCATCCGCAAAGTGGGGATGATAATAGCATCTCCTCGCAAAATTGTTAGAAGGTTTTTTTTGTTTTTTTTTTTTTTCCGGCTTCAGGTTTATTTGTACAAATAGCAGAGAACACCAGCCCCATGCAGACGGCAGCCCAGGGGGTTCATACTAGTCCTTCCGTCCTCATGTTGGCAGACAGAGATCTTTACTCTGAAACCTTTGTAGGGGCCTGGGCAGCTTTGGGAGCCTGAGCTGGAACTGAAGCTGGAGCTGCAGCCTGGGCCTTAGTTTGGTCCTTGGCCTTTGACCGGCACAGCCTGAGCCCTTTGGTAATGCAGGCATGAACACGCTTCCCAAGCTTGGGGTGGGCAATGCAGGCAAGTCAGTCGAGCTTGCAGCTGATACCCTTTGGGATCTTGGGCTTTATGAGGACCTTGATAGCCTCAGCACGTGCCCTCATGGCCTTGGCATCGTTGGCCTGCATCTTCTTTAGGCTCTTCTTGTTGTGCTTCTCGGCAAGGTGCATGCTCCTCAGGAACTTGGGGTCCACCCCGTTAAGACATTTGTATCTTTGTGATCAGGGTTTCCTGATGCCATTTCTGTGCCACTTTGGGGACTGGTTGTGTGTGTTGTGGTTCTTGGACTTTGCCATGTCTGCACCTTAAGCCGTGGCTGCCGAAGCGCCTAGAACTAGAAGAGCTAGAAAGTTTAAGTGAACTAATCTATGTAAAGCATTCAGCATAGGGTCTGGCACATAGAAGGTGCACAACATGGGCTATTAGCATTACTACTGCGATCAGGACCAGCCCAACCAAATCATGCGCTCCTTTGGGGGAAGGAACTGCATCTTATTTGTCTATTTGAGCATTTGCCATGGGGCTTGGCACACAGTAGGTGCTCCATGTCTTAGATCAGGTTCCCCAGAAGCAGATCCTGAGATGAGGATTCATAGCTAAATGATTTGGGAGTGCTCCCAGGGAAACTGGAGAGGGACTTGGGAGAGCAAGACAAGAAAGTAAGAGGCCAAGAAGGGTGCAGATTCAGGCAAAATTCTGCAGAGGGTGACTTCAGCCTGATCTCGCAGGGGAACTTGGGAGTGTAAGTTATACCTCAGGGTTGTCCTCGCTCCAGGCAAGGGAGCTGGGACTTCACTCCCCTGCACCCCAGTCATTGGCTAAGGTCCACCATGAAGGGGATAGACTTCCAGGCACTTACCATTATGCTCCAGAAGCAGAGGGCAGTGCCGAGAGACCACCCAGAAGGGAAGGCACCCAGGGGCCAGGAGGGTCCATGAAAATGGAAAAGGGGTGGAGGGGACCTGCCACCTTCCATAAATGTCATCCCAGCCTCGGAAGGGTCACAGTTCCCCAGAAAGTCCAGGACAGTGGAGGCAGAGCGGACGGGGGGACTGCCAGGCCGTGGGAGCAGCTCTAACTTACACGTTGGTCAGAGCCGTGAGGGTCCACTGGGTGGCCAGCCTCCCTACCAGCTGACAGTGGCAGGCCTGGGACTGCCTGAGTTGGTCTTAAGGGCCCCTACTATGTGCCTGGCATAGATGCTGAGTTCTTCACATGATTTTCTCATTTAACCTTCACACCACCCCTGGACAGATGACTCTGAGGCATGGAGGCATGGCATGGAGAGGCCTACCTGCGGCCCCCCAAAGAGTGAAGGGCAAAGATGATTGATGTCATTAAGAAATGCAAATAAAAACCACAATGAGCTACCATTTCACACCCACTAGGGAGGTTATAATAAGAAATCTTTAATGAAACATAAGTGTTGGTGAGGATGTGAAGAAATGAGATCCCCACACATTGCTAGTGGGAACGTAACATGGTACAGCTGCCGCGGAAGTTCGGCAGTTCCACCATAAGCTAAACACAGAAGCACCACAGGACCCTGCAATTCCACTCTTAGTATAGACTAAATAAAATTAAATACACTTGTTCAGACAAAAGCTTGCACAAGAATGTTCACAGCAGCACTATTCACAACCCCAACGGTGGAAACAACTCCAATGTCCACCACTGATGAATGGATACACAAAATGTGCTACATCCATACAATGGAATATTATTCAGTCATAAAAAGAAATAAAATACCGATGCATGCTACAACATGGATGAACCTTGAAAACATGATGCTGAGTAAAAGAGGCCAGACACAAAAGGCCATATAGTGTACAATCCCATTTATCGGAAATGTACAGAATGGGGAGATATTTAGAGACAGAATGCAGATTGCTGGCTGCCAGGGGCTGGGAGGCAGGGACTTAGGAGCAGCGTGGAACTGGGGAGTGGTGGCAGTCAAGCAGCATTTTCTTTTTTTCCTTTTCTTTTTTTTTTTTTTCAAGATAGGGTCTCACTCTGTCACCCAGGCTGGAATGCAGTGGCATGATCTCCGCTCACCACAGCCTCAACCTCCTAGGCTCAACCAATCCTCCCACCTTAGCCTCCCAAGTAGCTAACTACATGGGCACACCATCACAACAACTCATTTTTGTATTTTTTTGTAGATACAGGGTCTCCCCATATTGCCCAGGCTGGTTTTGAACCCCTGGGCTCAAGCAATCCACCCACCTCAGCCTCCCAAAGTGCTGGGATTACAGGTGTAAGTCGCCGTGCCCAGCCTGCACAGCATTTTCAACGTACTAAATGCTGGTTCCACCACTGGCTGTGTGACCTTGGGCAAATCACTGAGTCTTTCTGGGCCTCAGTTTTCTCATCTGTAAAATGGAGATAAGCAGCAGCTCTTCGTTAACTCATGAAAAAGCCTTAAGCATATTGCAGGAACACAGTAAGGACCAGCAAGGGTTCGTTTCCTTCCTCCCTCTCCTTTCCCCACACATGCCCTTGACATTTATCCCAGCCAGATTTCACCTATACAGTCACTCTCCCGGGAGGCTGTGCACAGGGCAGTAGTACTTGTCGAGGTTCTCTGATGGGCCCTGCCCATAGGATGTTTACACTTTTTCTTTTTTTTGGAGGCAGAGTCTTATTCTGTCCCCCAGGCTGGAGTGCAGTGGCGTGGTCTCAGCTCACTGCAAACTCCACCTCCCAGGTTCAAGCGATTCTCCTGTCTCGGCCTCCTGAGTAGCTGGGATTACAGGTGTGACCCACCATGCCTGGCTAATTTTTGTATTTTTAGTAGAGACGGAGTTTTGCCATGTTGGTCAGGCTGGTCTCGAACTCCTGACCTCGGGTGATCTGCCTACCTCGGCCTCCCAAAAGTGCTGGGATTACAGGCATGAGCCACTGCGCCCAGCCGGATGTTTACACTTTCAAAGAGAAAACAAGTTAATCCACAGGAAGGCTAAGTGATAGAGGGGACTGAAGAATTTCTGGACTAATCCAGGAAATATTCTGGACTAATCCAGGAAATATTCAGGCCCTTTCCCTCCAGTCATACCACCAGGCCAGCAACCTGCTTCAACACTATCTCCCTTCATACACACACGCTCTCCAAACTCCTAACCCAACAATTCCCAGGAGCTGGTTTCTGACCTTGTTCCTCTCTGTCCACAGCTCAAAATGTCAGCATAAGAATGCTGATTGACCTTTCTAGGGAAGAACTATTCTTTTTTTTTCAATTTTTGGTATTAAAATACTCATTTTTTAGGCCAGGTGCGGTGGCTTACGCCTGTAATCCCAGCACTTTGGGAGGCCGAGGCAGGTGGATCACGAGGTCAAGAGATCAAGACTATCCTGGCCAACATGGTGAAACCCTGTCTCTACTAATACTACAAAAAATTAGCCGGATGTGGTGGCGGGCGCTTGTAGTCCCAGCTACTTGGGAGGCTGAGGCAGAAGAATGGCATGAACCCGGGGGGTGGAGCCTGCAGTGAGCCGAGATTGCGCCACTGCACTCCAGCCTGGGCGACAGAGCAAGACTCCGTCTCAAAATATAAAATAAAATAAAATACTCATTTTTTTAGGATACAATAGTAGGAAACTAATTTTTTACCTATCCTGTGTCCTTACTTGACAAAATAAGATGCCACCAACTTTTATGCCAGTTCCAAAAATGACTTTTTGACATTTTACTGATAAATCTTCAAATCTGAGAGCACAACACTGTGCCCCCTAATCCCAATCTCCTTCTCCCAGCAGGGAGTGTATCCTGCTTCATTTGCTCAGTGAGCACGAGGAGGGCATGGGCCCTCGGGTCCATCCCTGCCAGGCCGCTCCCTCCAGCCCTCTCTGTCATTCCCTCAGTAGCAGACAGGCAACAGCACTCCCTCTTCCCAGCATCACTGATGCCAGGCTAGGTACCACAGCCTCTGCATACCAACAGACTGGTTCCTACGTCTGGTGCCAGAGGAGGTAGGTAACATGGAGCCATCACACTCACCCAATTACCAGACCTCTGGTCAGCTTAAGAAGGGATGGAGGCCGGGCGCAGTGGCTCACACCTATAACCCTAGCACTTTGGGAGGCCAAGGCGGGCGGGATCACCTGAGATCAGGAGTTCAAGACCAGCCTGACCAACATGGTGAAACCCCGTCTCTACTAAAATTTAAAAAATTAGCCGGCCATGGTGGCGCATGCCTGTAATCCCAGCTACTCAGGAGGCTGAGGCAGGAGAATCGCTCGAACCCAGGAGGCAGAGGTTGTGGTGAGCCAAGATCATGTCACTGCACTCCAGCCTGGGCGACGAGAGCGAAACTCCATCTCAAAAAAAAAAAAAAAAAAAGAAAAGAAAGAAAGAAGGGATGGTCTCTGTTCAGAGAGCAATTTTCTTCTAAACTAAATGAAGCTTCATCAGACTGTATGGACCCCACTCCACCTGAACAAGTCACAGCGCAATCTCCCCATTGAGAGAGGCCTATAGGCATCACTGTGTCCTCCTGGCCTTCTCTAAGTCTCTTGGGTTTGACCAGACCATTCTAGGTATTGTCCTACCATGCAGGGTAATGCAAAGGGTATGGCCAAGGTCCCTAATGCTACAGCCAGTAATATACCCCAAACTCTCCACTCAAAATCCTATCTTGGGCTGGAAAGCAAAGTAAGTGGCAGAAACATGAGGCCACCCCTGGGCACTCCCGCTCTGGGAGCTATCAGGCTCAGCCTCACATGTAACCTGCAGCATGTGTTAGAAACCATCAGGAGATCACCAAGGACTGCTAGAAAAGGTCGGGAAGACAATCACAGGCAGGCAGGCAGCAAATACAGGCTAAGGCTCACTATGGACCAGGCACACTGCTCAGGGTCAAGAAAGCAAAAATGAGGAGGACATGATGCCCTGCCCTAACGGGGCTCCCTTATGAGCAGGTGTGGCTTGGGGGAAGAGGAGAGGCCAGGACTAACATGTATCAAGTCTGTTCATCTGAATTCCCAGAGAAAAGAGCCCCATACTCACAGAGCTGACAGCTAAGCCAGAAAGTAGGGAAATTTCAGGTTGGGATAAGCCCTAGAAGAAAATAAACAGAAAGTAAGATGAAGCAGAAGCAGGGGATCTAGAGAAGGTGGTCGCAGAGGGCCTCTCTGAGGAGGTGATATTGGAAATGAGGTGGAGGATGGAATGAGAAGGAAATATTCCAGGTAGAGAAGGGCAGGTGCAAAGGCCAGGAGGCAAGAAAGGACTGAGAATGTTCAAGGAGGGGTGGGGATGTTGATGTGGGTAAGACGTGGAGAGCAACAGGAGACAGGAGGGAGGCAGGGCAGGCAAGGCTTTGCAGGCCTGGTGAGGAATCCGGGTTAAATAAGAGCTTTATCTCCATTTACTAGATGAGAAAACCGAAGTTCAGAGGTTAACTTGCCCAGGGTCGCACAGCTGGTGAGTAGCCAAGCTGAGATTCCATCATACAGTCTGGTGACAAAGTCCACATGTTTTCTTTCCTCTACTCACTGAACAGGAACTTGCTGGCTGTGACAAAATGTGGTAACTGTTAAGTGATTAATGACAAATGGTTTATGACAGGAGCCTGGGGTGGGATGGTGCAGTTTGCCGGGGAAGTCTTCATGGAGGAACTAACTGGTCCCTAAGAATGAGGAGGATTTTGCCAGGTGGAAAAGTGGAGAGGAAGAACGCTCAAAGCAAGGAGAATAACTTGAGCAAGGTCAGGGATGTGGAACATGAGGCCTGGTGGGAGCTGAGAGGCAATGGAGTTGCTGAGAGTAGAACTGGCGGGAGACAAGCATGGAAGGCAGGGTGGGCCACACCAGGAGGGACCCTGAATGCCTACCAAGGATGTCTACATTGAATTTCTGGGCAACGAGGAGCCAAGGCAGTTTCTTCAACAGGCTGAGCTGTACTGTGCTTTAGAAAGATGACTGTGAGGCAGGAGCCTCGAGAGGCTGGTGTGTGGGGAGGGGCAGCTAAAATAAATGGCCAGAGGCTGCCAAGAGAGGTGGGGCAGAACAGGGCCCATCAAGCCCCAGAGGTAACCAAGACTGGTCCCCACTGGACAGGGGCTCATGTATCCTAATTACACACAACCTCCATGACCTGGCTGGGGGGTATTTGGGAACAGATTAAGCAGAAGATAAAAAAGCATTTTTGGTTTGGTGGTGGTGGTGGTTTTTTTTGTTTTGAGACAGAGTTTCACTCTTGTTGCCCTGGCTGGAGCGCAATGGCACGATCTCGGCTCATTGTAACCTCTGCCTCGCAGGTCCAAACAATTCTCCTGCCTCAGCCTCCCGAGTAGCTGAGACTACAGGCGTGTGCCACCACAGTCAGCTAATTTTTGGATTTTTAGTAGAGACAGGTTTTTACTATGTTGGCCAGGCTGGTCTCGAACTCCTGACCTAGGTGACCCACCCTCCTTCACCTCCCAAAGTGCTGGGATTACAGGCATGAGCTACCACACCTGGCCAAGAAAGCATTTTTACAGACCCCAAGAATGGGGTGGCTCATGCCTGTAAAATCCCAGTACTTTGGGAGGCCGAGGTTGGTGTATCACCTGAGGTCAGGAGTTCGAGACCAGCCTAACCAACATGTTGAAACCCCATCTCTACTAAAAATATAAAAACTTAGCTGGGCGTGGTGTCAGGAGCCTGTAATCCCAGCTACTCAGGAGGCTGAGGCAGGATAATCACTTGAATCTGGGAGGCAGAGGTTGCTGTGAGCCGAGATGGTGCCATTGCACTCCAACCTGGGTGACAAGAGCAAAACTCCGCCTCAAAAAAAGAAAGAAAGAATGCAGTGTCCCCAGCCCCAGGCCCCACCCTGCTTCACCTCACCTCCCTCCCCAAAGTTTGGCCTGGGTCACTGGCTGGAGTCCATTCCTAGCCTACAGCCGCAGGCCCTGCTGCAGTGACCCCCATCAGCCCAGGGCATTCTGTTCATGCCCCATGACTCCCATGAAGGACGACAGCAGGGTGCTGGCTTTACAGGAGTTGGGTGAACCTCAGATACTGAGAGTGGACAACACTTACACAGCCCAGACCCGGAAAGGGGACCTGTTTTCAGTGCTTTATTTTGACTCACTTGATTCCTACAAGGTAGGTACTATCATATTCCAAGGAGGGGAAACTGATGCATGGGGGACTTGCCCAAGGGATGTGAACTCTGGCAGTCTGGTGCCAGGGTCTGTCCTCTGTGCTCCGCCTCAAGGTAGTCATTGCTCTCTCTACACTCTGAGTGTCTCTACCCGCTCTCCTCTCTCCTCTTTGCTTTCACAATGATCCTGCCAGATGTTCCATTTCCTGCCAGGAGGGAGGGCTACATGTGAAAATTTGGCATCAGAGCCTCAGCTGCTCCCTCCTCTGGAACCACCTGCCTGCCTGCCACAGCAGGCGGTGAAGAGCCAGCCCTGACATCAGACAGCCCCTGGAGGCAGGCAGGCCTGTCTGAACCCTCCTCCCCGCTGCAACAGAGATGGCTACCAGCCCAATGGCCAGGCCTAACAGCAGGCTGTGCCTAGCCCCCACTTGACAGGCAGCGCTCACCCCTCACCTCTGCTCCAGGGGCCCAGCTGAGGCAGCACCTGCCCAGGATGTCATGGTGCCACAGTTGCACCAGCTCCAGGACCAGGGCAGCTGAAAGCCCCTTTGCCCACTAGATGGCGCAATGTGCACAGAAATGTGGGTTGACCACTTGGCCTCCCCTTCCACCTGCAGAGGAACTGGATTTCACCATACTCTGCATTTATCTCATTTTTATTCTCATTCCTCATCCTAACCCATAGCCAACCATTTGTATGTGTCCTTGCAAAACAAGTGTATGTATTTTTTAGTTTCACAATTAGTACATTTTATACACACACACACACACACAATTATATATATATTTCTTAATTGTTTTCACTCAGCACTGTATTTTTAAACCTCATCCATGTTGCTGGGTGAACATTTAGCTTCTGGTGGGCACCTTCCACATTTATTTACCCACTCAAGTTCCCTCCAACACCCCAGCAACCCTGTCTAACGACCATCCTTAGACAGCAACCGTTACGGCTCGGCCTGAAAACCTAAGAAGTGGAACTGCCAGGTTACCGGGCATGCGGCGACTTCATTTGGCACAGTACTGCCAGCCAGCTCTCAACCCACCCAGTTCTTGGAGGGTTCCTAGGGAAAAGATGCCCCAGCCTCCTAGGACTACTCAGCCTAGCACCCCTTCCTGTGGGGAGAGGCCCCAATCCTCTCTGCTTGGGCGCAGGGGAGATGGAGAGCCACTGGCCTCTGTCAAGAGCATCTTGCAAAGGTAAAACCTTAAGGTCCTACATCTCCCCTGGGACTTTTTTTTTTCTTTAAGTAAAGGGCAATGGCTGGCCAGTTAAATCCCCCACATCCCTCTCTTCAGGAGTCTTTCTGATTACAAAGCCCATTCTTTTTCTCCCTTCTCCCCCTACAGAAGTATCCCAGTTTCCTGCATTTTCCCATTTCTCTTCCTCAACCCATGTCTTCCATGTGAACACTCTACACTTACTAGCTATGTGTCTGTGGGCAAGTTACTTGAACTCGCCGTCTTTGTCTATAATATGGAAATAAGTAATATCATTACTAATAATAGGCACACAGGCATAATCCCTCCCTGGCCTCTGCACACAGCCTTCTCTCTAACTCAATGCTGCCCCGCTTTCCACATATATTTAAATAGCTCAAGCTCCTCCTCCCCCAGGAAGTCATCCCTGATTGAACCAGATACAGTCCCAACGTCCTTAATCCAACTGTCACCTAGTAAGAGCTCAAGTGGTTATTTTTGGCTGAAATTTGAAATAACAATAATGGCTATGATGCACTGAGTGCCTACTATGTGCCAAGAATTCTATGGCCTACTCCATATCCACACAAGAGCCCTGGAAGGCAGACATTGTCATACCCACTTCTCAAATGAGGAGACCGAGACTCAGAGTAAGGTGACTTGCCCTAAGTCATTGGCAGGTAATTGTCAAGGTCAGGACTGGAGTACAGGCTTGATATAAAAGCTCTACCCCACACCACCTCCTTCAGAATCCCTTCCTCTTGCCCTCATTCCCCCATACACATTGTGTGTGCATTGCATTTTAAAATTATTTGTGGTTTTAAGTACACAAGTAATAGAGGGATATAGTCTCTTTATTTAAAAAAAATTAAAAGCACATACAGCTGTGTCACCTTTGACCAGGAACCTTCTATCCTCCCTCCTCCCCAAATGAACTCCCACTATTACCACTGTCTTGGGTATCAATCATTCTAGCGTTTTTTTTTTTTTTTTTTTTGAGACAGGGTATCCTGCTCTGGTGCCCAGGCTGAAGTGCAGAGAATGCAGTGGTGTGACATCACAGCTCACCACAGCCTCTGCCTCCCAGGTTCAGGTGATCTTCATGCTCAGCCTCCCAAGTGGCTGGGATTACAGGTGCACGCCACCAGGCCCAGCTAATTTTTGTATTTTTAGTAGAGATGGGGTTTCACCATGTTGGCCAGGCTGGTCTCGAACTCCTGGTCTCAAGTGATCCACCCACCCCGGCCTCCCAAAGTGCTGGGATTATAGGTGTGAGCCACTGTACCCAGCCCCCAAAATTTTTCTGTATTTGTAGGAAATAATGTTGTTGAGTGATTTTACATAAATAAAATCACTTGCATGCACACACTACTTCAATCAGAACTGCTCCTGCAGAGTCTCTCCAGCCCCAGGGCCTGTCCTGCAGCCTCCTAGTGGCACTGCTGTGGTGTGACCTGGAGAGCTGGGCACAGTGGTTCACGCTTGTAATCTCAGCACTTTGGGTGAATGAGGCAGGTGAATCACTTGAGACCAGGAGTTCAGGACCAGCCTGGCCAACATGTTGAAAACTCATCTCTACTAAAAATACAAGAATTATCTGGGCATGGTGGCCTGTGATCCCAGCTATGCAGGAGGTGGAGACACCTTGAACCTGGGGTGTGGAAGCAGAAGTGAGCCGAGATTGCACCACTGCACTCCAGCCTGGGTGACAGAGTAAGATTCTGTCAAAAACAAAAAACAAAAAAAAAACAAAAACAGAATAAAGTGTGTGTATCACTCTTCAACAGGCTATTTCCCATTCCACAATGTCTTGGAGAGCTACATCTATACCTACACCATCCTTTCTTGGAACAGTTGTGTGCTACTCCATGGCACACATGGACTTGCTTATTTACCCAGGTCCCTACTGATGGCTATTCAGATTGTTTCCAATTCTCACTATTAAAAACAGGCTGAAACGAGTATGTACAGACCTCTCTGGGCACTGTGGTATGTGTTCTGTGCAGGGCAAGGACAGTCATCTCTTCTCATCTGTCACACTGTTAGCAAACACCCCTCACGGGGGTTCTCAACTTGGGAGTCACTGGAGGTTTCAGGGGGACCTCAAATCCCTGAAATTACACCCAAAGTAACCTATGTGTGCCTCTGCATCTATGCACTATCTGGGGAGAGGGTCCACAACCCTTAGCAAGTTTCAGGTTTTTGAAGGGCCCATAAAAGCTAAGAAGTACTGGCCTGTATTAACTTTCATACCTTTATGTTCTGGGTAATACAATGTTATCTGCTCAAAAGGACAAGCCGGGCAACATAAAGCCTCTTCTCCCCCTTGTTCTGCCAACAAGTATTCCACCTAGTGTGGAAAGAAAGGACCTCTGGAGTCAGACTCAGGCCCAAATCCCGGCTCCATCCATTACTGTGCAATTTGGGGCAATGAATTAACAACCGAGTCTCAGTTTCCACATTACAAACTGAGGTAAGTAAAACCTGCTTCATAGAGTTGTAAGGAGTAAACAAAATCCCTTGCACCAAGCATCTAGCATGCACAGTAGGTACTGCTATGTACCTGTGTCCTTGGTTTCCTTTAGTTCTGGCCAAGAGCTTTAGGCAACTGGGACCTTCTCAAGGGCAGGGACAAAGGCTCACCCAGTGTCTGCAATCCCCTTGAGCTCTGAGCCTAAATCTGTCACGGACAAATTAGGAGTGAATACACTGAGAGTCGAGTCCTTGTCCAGGCTCTCCCGGTCACACCACAGCAGTGCCACTAGGAGGCTGCAGGACAGGCCCTGGGGCTGGAGAGACTCTGCAGGAGGAGTTCTGACTGAAATAGTGTGTGCATGCAAGTGTGCATGTGTTGTGTGCTCATATATGTAAGTGTGTGAATAAGTATGCACGTTTGAGTGTGAGCCTGCGTCTGTGAGTGTGTATGTGTTGGCGTGTGTGTGTACACTTGGGAGAGGCAGAAACCAAAGGGGAGGTAAGGTTTCCAGAGAGGCAGCAGCAGCCCCAGCTTCTTCCCTTGAGTGTCCAGGCTGCTGGAACAAATATTCCATTACCTACTGTGCGTTAAGCACCGCTCCTGTCCTTGAACTCAAGGAAGACATAACAAGACAGGTGCCAGCATTGTTCTAGGTACTGGAGATACAAAAAGACACATTCCTTGCCCTCCACCGAGGTCAGACATGACCCATCCCTGGAGTTGGTGGTACTTCAGTGAGTAGAGCCCTGTATGGGGCACCCATGAAGAGCTGTGCTCAGGACCAGAAATCGTGGAGAAAGGCATAGTGACCCTGTCCTGGGCAGCAAACCCTTTGAGAGGGGCCACATCCCCTACCCTGCCCTGCAGACTCAGACCCAAAATATCTGCAGCCACCTTTTCTCCTCCCTCACTTGGCCACCAAATAATGCTGGACAGAACTCTTCTCTGTTGGGGAAGATCATGGGGCGTAGCACCCTCAGTACGCTGATAACCCTTTCTCCATCCTCACCTTCCCTCTGGCAGCTGGCCCCACCTTTCCGCTCCCACCCTTCCCTCATTCCCAGCAGATAACACCCCTCTTCTAACTAACATACAAGCTTACCTCTCTGAGCACCCAGTCCCCCCAGCAGGCTCAGGGAATGAGGGTGCCGTTTCGCTTGCTCACGTTCTCCTGTTTCCTCCTCTGCTGGGGTCTCCTTCCATCAGTCACCACTGCCCCCCACCCCAACTTCCACTCATGAACCACCACCAACTATGGTGCAGTAGCACTGCAGCCAGGTTAGGCAGCCCAGCGCCACCATTTCCCAGGCCTGGGACCTCAGACAAGTTATCCCACCTCTCTGAGCTTTGGTTCCCATGCCTGTAGCACAGGGCGAAACCCAGTGATGCTGACAGAACCTACCTCACGAGGCCACTGGGAAGATAAGATTACACTGGGCACATAAAATGCTTAGGACTGGGCTAGGGAGTGTTTAGTGAATGTGATCACTGCTGCTGTAAGCCTCTGACAGCACCCACGGTATCTCAAGGGTACAAAGCCTCTAGTAGATGGTCAGAAATAGAGTCCAGGGATGGCATCAAATAGTTGTTTACTTTCCCCATCAAATCATCCTTTGTCCAAGTCAGAAAAGCCCCAGACTCGGTCTCCCCAGGGGTCTCCATGCAGAGCCTAGGCTCTCCATCAGGCAGCCTGGTCCCAATTCCCTGGGTCTGGGCATCCCCGTTCAACTTCAGGGTAAAATGCAGACCATACTAGTGGGCCTTTTCTTGCTGATGATACGGGTCTCTTAGTAACTTACTATGCCAACGTCTTCTTACCAAAGACCTCCTCGAAACAAGGGGAGAACCACCTGTCTATAAGAAGAATTGCTCAGGTGTCTCCCATCCTAAAATCCTTATGTTGACCTCCAGCTACAGGCCATCTCTCTCCTTCCCTTCTCAGTCAAGCTTCTTGCAGAAGTCACCTGCACTTCCCCCTTCTCACCTCACCACAGGCTGCCTGACCCCACCACTCCACCAGTGACGGCCTGTGGCCACTCCACCTTTCCCTCCAAAGGCCTCACTTCATCTGCTGAGGCTGACCACTTCCTCTTGGAACATCACCTCCCTGGCTTCCAGGACTTCACTTCCCCAGTCCTCCTCCCATCTCCTTGACTGTCTTCTTGACTCCCTACCCAGCTTCATCCTGCCCACTGGCCTCCTAAACACTGGCTTCTCCAGCGCTCCACCCTGGCTTACCGTGCCTCTCTCCCCAGCCCCTTGTTGGGTGACCTCATGATTAGAAGCACTGTGCATTTCTGAAGCCTCTAAAGTCTCTCTCCCTCTGTTCTCACCCCTGACCTTGTTTGGTGCATCCCACTGTCAACAAAACACTTGCAACTAAACAAGCAGAAAAGAATTCCCTCCCTTCTCCTCTCTCCCCTCCTAAGAACTCCATAAAGAGCCCCATCCACTCCACCAAGTCAGAGCCCTGGAAGGTACCCTCACCTCCATCCACCTCCAAACTTTCACCAGATCCTGCCTATTCCACCTCAGGGGAAGTTGACCAATTAAGCAGCCCAATAGGCTTAAGACCGCAGGTGGAGGGAGGCATGCATGTGCTTTATTTCTTGGACATGGCTCAGAGGAGGGGCAGCTCCTGAGCACAAGGGCAGGGCGAGGGGCAGCACAGGCCAGCAGGAGAGAAAGCCTTGTAGCCCAGATCACACACAGTCTCACCAGATCCCCAGCTGTGCCATGGCTGCTGCAGGCATCTCCCTTCCCTACCTCAGCCCAGGCCTCCACTGGTCAGCAGCTGAGCTGGCCCAGCTCCCCTCCACAGGGACAGCCTGCAGCTTGCCCTGTGCTCACCCCCAACCCCCCACCCCATTCTCCTTCACTATGAAGCTCCTCTGAATACAAAGCCCACCTCTCAATAACCTATCCCAAGATAATTTGGTTGTGCTAACTTGAATTTCTGAACTCCCTGCCCTGTTTCCCAGCATGGTCCTTTCTCCATGCCAAGCTATTTCAACCTACTAAATAGCTATTTTCCCTCAAATCTTTCTAAACTCCTGTCCTTCATCCCTGCCTTGCCCTACCAGAGTATTATGTTGTTTTGTTTTTTTCCTATTTTTTTTTTGAGACAAAGTCTTGCTCTGTCACCCAGGCTGGAGTGCAGTGGCACGATCTCAGCTTACTGCAACCTCCACCTCCCCAGTTTAAGCAATTCTCCTGCCTCAGCCTCCCGAGTAGGTGGGATTACAGGCGCATGCTACCATGCCCAGCTAATTTTTGTATTTTTGGTAGAGACAGGGTTTCGTCATGCTGGCCAGACTGGTCTCAAACTCCTGACCTCAGATGATCCACCCGCCTTGGCCTCCCAAACTGCTGGAATTACAGGCATAAGCCACCGTGCCCGGCTGTCTCTTGAACTTACTGAATTGAACTTACTGCTCCCTTCCTGGCCCCTCACACCATCCCTTTTAGAGGGGTTCTTTGCACAGCAGCTGGGCGATCTTAATAAATGTCCATCTGGGATGGGGAGCCACTGGCCAGTTAAAGCAGGACAGTGACGGGGTTAAAGTCCCAGCACCTAGTGCAACCCATGTAGCCTTCCCTGGCCTGGCCTGTCAGCCGCCTCAGCCCCATTGCAACCCTCTAGGTACCTCAAGTGGCTGGCAGGTCCCGGCACATCCCACCCAGCATCACACCTCTGGTTTTGGCTGGAATGAAAGGGTATTCCCACTTCAGCCTGTCACTTGACTAACTCTGACTGTCCCGTTTCCAGGCTCTGGGCATCTTCTCAGGAAGCCTTTCTGACCCTCCCGGGTCAGTGTTGCCACAGCACAGGGGCTCTTGTCACCTGCTGCAGGAGGCAGAAACTGTTCATGGATCTGTCTCCCTTCTGAGAGCTTCTCCAGGACAAGATCCATATTTTGCCCATCTGGGCACACACAGTAAATGTTTGCATCAGTCAGCGTCCAAGCAGGCAACAGGAGGCCACTTGAATTGGGATAATTTGAGGACAGTTTAACAGGGACTGTTAACAAAGGTGTGGACCAGTAGAGTGGGTGCTGCAGTGCCCTGACACCAAGGCCCCAAGAGTGTGGAGCACTGTCTGAGGGGCTGTGACGTGTGACTGAGGAGTGTGGTCAGCCCTGCAGGAATGGGAGCCTGCTGATGCAGTCCGTGCAGGTCAGCCTCCTGGGGCACAGGGCAGGGTGGAAAAGGGTGAGAGGGACCCTGAGGGACAGATTCAGATGTCCAACCCGGGGCTCAATCAATGTCAATTGAACAGAACTTCACTGATGAGACATCTGAGCAGGGTTCCACAGGATGACCGTCCACCTCTCCAGGGAGAAAATGACATTCCAGGCCAAAAATGTGCCAAGGCTCACCTGTGGGCTCAGCATGGCTTATGCCTGTGTAAAGGCAGCAACAGTACAACACTGACAGGGTTGGAGAAGCAGTGAGCAAAGTCAAGGTCTCCAAGTGGGACGAACCCCCGCCTCCAGGTTGAGAGCACCGAGTGGGCAGAGCTCCTCCGCCAGGCTGCAAGGGACTTCTTTGGCTTGGGTTTTCCAGATGAGAAATTGGCTTTGGAGAAGGTGAGTGGTGGCCCTTTGTGGGGATGGGGAAGAACCCACACTCTTCTTTCACTTGATAACTCACTCAGCAAACATTAGGAACCCACTTGGAAACGGGTGTTAAGAGCTCCAGGGTGAGCCAAGACCCAGGAAGCCCCCAGTCAGCCAAGTGCAGAGAATGAAGACTGGCCCATTTCCTTGGCCAGCATAGATGACCAAGCTGTGGAGTGACAGGAAACAGTGGTGTTAAATAAGGCCAGGAGCCAACCTCCAGCAGGAAGCACTGACCTCAGCTTGGGCCGGAAGGTGCTGACCTAAGAGGCAGCTGGAAGTAACTACAAGTATCCACAGTGGTCATCCAACGGATGCTTCCGGAAAGCTATTTTAATAGCTGAGGGAGGGCACATTACCAAGAAATATTTCCACCACAGGTCAGTGCAGCAGAAACCAGAAATGAGGCCAGGCGGTCCTCACTTCAAATCTCAGCCTGTCACTTGACTACAAGTCCCTTAACTATCCTCAGCCTGGCTTTTCTCACTCATAAATCAGACACAATAATCACACGGCATCATTGTGAAGACTTGGAAGAGAATATGTAAAGTGTCCAGCACAAAACTGGCACAAAGCAAGCCCTCAATAAATTAATTTCCTGTCTGTTCCTACTACCATGTGCTAGAGACCAAGGCTGGAGAGATGTGGCTTCTACCTCCAAGAGCTGCCTCCAGTGGGCAGCTAGATTGTCACAAGAAGTTGGCAGCATGCCAAGACCAGGTCAGAGCCCTGGGATGAAATGTGAAGTTCCAGAAGGAAAAGGAACAGCACTGCTGCTGTAGGAGAATGGATAGCACTTCATAAAAAACAAAAATGAGGCCGGGGGTGGTGGCTCATGCCTATAATCCCAGCACTTTGGGAGGCTGAGGTGGGTGGATCACCTGAGGTCTGAGTCTGAGACCAGCCTGACCAACATGGAAAAACCCCATCTATACTAAAAATACAAAATTAGCCGGGTGTGGTGGCGCATGCCTGTAATCCCAGCTACTCGCGAGGCTGAGGCAGGGGAATCACTTGAACCCCGGAGGCGGAGGTTGTGGTGAGCCGAGATCGCACCACTGCACTCCAGCCTGGGCAACAAGAGCGAAACTCCATCTCCAAAAAAAAAAAAGAAAAGAAAAGGGAAAAGTAGGACAAACCCAAAAGTGACTCCAAAGTTGTAAGATTTGTAAGGCAGGACGATTGCTGGTGCCACTGCTAAGACAGCCCTGAGAGGTAAGGGCAGGGGCAGAAACCAAAGCTCTGAGAAATGTGACCAGCCAAAGTGACCTGACATGCGAGCCAGCGGCTGAGCCCAAGCTAAAGCTTTGGCCTCAACCCCCAACCCAGAGCACTGCACATGCAATCATGATCCTCCGATGGCCTTGACTGCTGGCCTCAATCCTTCAGTAACCTGCAGTCTTTCTAAATTTTCCAACACCTGCTCCAGCTGTAGGGCCCAAATCATGGCAATGGGCAGATAAACAGTGAGCAAGTACGTATCTCCATGGATTGCAATGTGGCTTCATTCCAGAATTCCACACCACTATTTATGAACCATCAGCTCACTATGACTCCCAGATGCTCTCTGTCCTCCTTACACACAACAGGTCCTACCTAACTCACCCTTAAGACTGTCAGCACTTGGGGCCAGGGAATTCTTTGTTGTGGGGCAGTCCTGCACAATGTAGCATGGCCAGCAGCATCCCTGGACTCTACCTACTAGATGCTGCCCCTAGTTGTGACAACTAACACTCTCTCCAAGCACTGCCAAACGTCCTCAGCTGAGAACCACTGCTTTATCTCTTGTACAGCTTTTTTCCCCCTAAACATGAAAAGTAAAAACACACCCCAGCTTAAGGGGTTACAGACATCATAGGATACCTTAAACTGGAGTCATAAACTGGAGTGTAATGGGGAAAGAGGAAACACTGGGCATCTGGCCAGCGTGGGTGAGGCCCTTGAGATAAGGATCTATGTGGCGATAGGCAACTCTGTCCACCACGGGTCCTTGTAGACACTCCATAATGTCTTAATTTTTACCAACCCCTATACTAGATGTCTATATGCGACTCCTAAATTGAGAATACAAATTTTAACTTTTCAGCTCTCATATTTCTGTGCAGCTACTAAGCATCAGTGGCAGAACTATGAACAAGACAGAGACCGCCCCTGAGCCACGGGCTTGCCCAATTTCAAAGTGCTGTAAGAAGTGCTATGCTGAGGAGCAACAGGGCTCAGCCGGGGCCCCACAGAGGAAAGAGAACACTGGCCCAACTCTACCACTTACTTCCTGTTTCCTATCTTTAAAACAGGGACACCAGCCCTACCTACTATTCAGAGTTGTCACCAGGCCTGGAGTCACAGAAGTTCTACGCTGGAAGAAACCTTCTAGGACTAAAAGGTAAAGGCACTCTGCAAACTGGAAAGTGCTACACAGAGGTAGAGGTCTGCCCGGGGGGTTCAGAAATCACGTGGATCCCAGTGAGGAAGCGCCTACTCAGAAGAAAGAAAAAGCAGCAAGGTGGGCTCTGAAGCTCTCAGACCCAGTGAGGAATGCAGGGGTCAGAGAGCTTTCAGACCCCAGCTCACAAGCATCCTGCCTCCCTCCGACCCACCAGCACCACATACTCCAACCACCTGGTCCACATGCCTTGGGAAGTCCTGCTCCTCAGTGCAGCTGAGGTTCTCTCAACTCCTCACAAGCAATGCTGCTTCCTGCCTCTGCAGGCTGGACAGGTATGGCCCCACTCAAAAGAATTTTTCAGGCCCCATTTCAAAAGTATGTGGTGGCTCACGCCTGTAATCCCAGCATTTGGGGAGGTCAGGGTGGGCAGATCACTTGAGGTCTCAGGAGTTCAAGACCAGCCTAACATGTTGAAACCCTCTCTCTACTAATAATACAAAAATTAGCTGGGTGTGGTGGCAGGCGCCTGTAATCCCAGCTACTCGGGAGGCTGAGACAGGAGAATCGCTTGAACCCAGGAGATGGAGGCTGCAGTGAGCCGAGATCACGCCATTGCACTCCAGCCTGGGCAACAGAGTGAAACTGTGTATTATGTCACAGTCAGATGCAGTGAAAAGAGCTGGACTGGGCATGAGAAAACTCGAGTTCTGTCACTCTCATATACGAAATGTGGGTGGCTCCTCAGTCCCCCAAGTCGACATGGTCATCATGAATGGTCCAAACCACAATGGTGGGAATCCACTTCAGCTTTGTTTTGATACAAACTGTTCTGAGGCCATAGGTGAGTTAACTCCAACAAAGCCTCGCCCTCAATTATGGGGACCCCGCCTGGAGAAACAAAATCCAGAGATAACCTTGAAACCTAATTTCAGACAAGGATTTCATCCTTCTCTACCTGCAAACCTTTTACCAGACCTGGCAGCAAACTGGTAAGTTAACGCAGTTGGTTGACAGGACGCCAGTGAGACACATGGACAAATGAAAGCCCTGGCTCCCTGACCCATGTGTGCCTGCCTCTTTGCAGACATTAGCCATGGCCAGCCAGGAAGGGCACTGGGTTAGCCTGTGGGAATGGGGCAGCACAGCCCACTCCCTGCCTGGGAAGCCCACTGGAGGCCAGGTGTAGTATCCCTTGAGAAGGCCAGCACCCAAAGGTCTCTCTTTCTCTCCTCTTCCTGTGCTGGGCAGCCCCCTGAGAACTGGTGCCAATCAACAGGGATCTCAGTGGGGAGCAGGGAGAGCAGCTGTCATCACACACTGGATCATCACCCCAGATTGGCCAAGAACTGTCTCTACTGAGTGTGTAAACACTTGGCCTCAAATCAGTTGCCAATCAAGGTTTCATAATATCCAAAGGTATCACAATTATTCAGGAGTTCTTAAGAAACTCCCAAAATAAAATAAGTTTAATTTTCATTTTAAAAATGCCTGTGGCGTGTCTTATGAAACAGCCTGCCATAATATCAAGCAAATGACAACAGATTATTACTGTTTCCAAATCTAGCTGGGAATCACCATCTTTATACTGAAAGTTGAGAAGCAAACTCATCACCACTTTCAGCCCAGGAAGCCCAAATAATTCAGAAAATTACTAATATTTGGCAAAATAATTCAGCAAGGTGTCCAAAATGCTGGGAAGAACTGAATTGTGATCTGTTATCATCCTCCGGGTGGGAAAGAATAAAACAAAAGTCCCACGATTTTAAGTCTGAATTACAAAATTAGAGGAAGAAAAGAAATGCAGCTGCTGGTACAGATTCGAATTTCAGTTAAGCATTTGAGTACAGTATTAAACAATTTTTGTCAAAAACAAGATTTCTCAGCCACTGAGAAAGAAAATCAAAGACCATGAGAAGAGGCCAAGAAAGGCAATGAGAGGCCTGAGCAAGGACACTGAGGAGGCTGCATCCAGGGAGGTTGGAGCGGAACGGCCTTGGGGTCCCGCCTGCACAGTAGGATCTCACCCCCGGAGAGACCCCAGCCCTGGCCCTCCTCCTCACTCTGACACAGGAGGAGGCACACCTCCAGTGAATTCTGCCTCACAGTGGCCACTGCCCTCCTAAGTGCAAGGCTGGGCTTGAGAATTTCAGGCGAGAAACTCAGTGGTGAGTGGTTCTCCCCAGCTGCAGCAGCTGGTACTTAGTGGCTCTTAATTTCCCAGCTTTCTGTGCTACTTCCCAAAGGCACACAGGAAGTGGACTGGACATCTGTGCCAGAGGTGACTAGCTTCAGGAGTGCTGATGGTGGCAAGGCCTCTCTGCACACGCTTTGGCCAGGTCCCCCCTCACCTCATCAGCAGCCAAGGGCATATCCCTCAATGTGGCTGGTCCTTAGGAGTCACACCCATTGGCCAGAGGTCCTGAGCACCAAGCCCTCGAGCAATAAGCTCCCAACTCGAGAGGCTGTGGCCAGTAAGCAGCAGGGTTCCATCTGGAACCCAGGTCTCTGACTACAATTACTAACCTAGAGCTCTTTTCTCACACTTCTTCAGCAGTGGTCTAGCAGAGGAAGTAGGACCATGAGTGGAGCCAGCCACTTCAGCCAAGAAAGTGTGATGAAGTCCATGAACCCAGAGAATAAAGCCCTTTGGCCTGTCAGGGGCAGATTCTTAAGGGCACAGAAGGGGAAAAACAACAAAAGCAAGTTTATACTCATAGGGAAACATAATCTGTGATTATAAATATTTTATGGGCAAAGAAAGCAGCACTGGCTGAGAGACTGGGGTGGAGAGGGTGGACAGCAAATTAGATCCCAGCCTGCAAAGTGATAGGGCAGCTGGAAAAGCAGCAAAGCCGAGGCTATTCTGGGCTGTGCTGCAAGGGCCTGCGTCACAGGCCCTGGCCACAGACTTTGTTGAAACCACAGCCTTCCAGTGGTCAGCACAGAACACCTTGGGAAGAGGGTTTAAGTCCATGAAGACCAGAGCAGGGGACAGCGAGGACAGAGGAGAGTCATCTGAATGACTCTGGCAAACCTCAACAGCAGGGAGGCGGGTGAGGGGAGGCAGCACCCTGCAAGCACGTGAAAGGAAGACACTTCCTGCTGACTAAGGGCAGAGGAAGAAGTGAGGCTGACCCCAGAAAGCAAACAACCTGAGAAGCCAGAGGGCAGTATGGGTCAAGCTGCCCCAGTGAGAGCAAAGGTCCAGCCCTTGAGCAAGTGGTGCCAGGCTGAGAACAATTCCACCTTCCCTTTGCCTCAGGCCAGGGCTCTCTACCTCCCACAGCCTTTAGGAAGTAGCACAGAAAGCAGGGACATTAAGAACTTGCTGAGCACCAGCTGCTGCCACTGGAGAGAAACACTCAGCACTGGCAAAGCAGGCCCTGGTTTCAATGATTCCTCCTCCTTGACCACATCCAACCACTGCAGCAGAGCATGTCAGCCCTTCCAGAGGGCCAGAAGGAGAGGATATTAGCTCCTAAAATACCCAGAGTACCTTGAATCAGGCTTAGTCAGAGGAGCCCTGGGGAGCGATGTGCTCCTCCAATGGAAGATGTAAAACTAAGAGCCTCTGCCTCATTGCAGTCAAGGCTCAGTGGGCAACAGGCTCCAAGGTGTGCCCACAGAACTCAGGAAAATCAGAACATCAGCCTCTAGGTTCACAGCTAGTAAGAATCGGGTCAAGATGGAGTAGACTCATCAACTACGAAAGGAAGACCCAATGATGTTGTGGGAGGACCCTGGGTTGGAAGTCACAGGATCCAGCTCTGAGACCAGCTTTACCACTTACTAGCTGTAGAACCCTGAGAAATCACCTCTTACCTCTGAAACTCAAGTGTCCTCAGCGTTATTTCAATTTAAGAGATTTATATCCAGCTACCTACTCGACATCTCTTCAATGTCTCAAAGGCACCTCCATTCAGCTTGCCCACAACTGCTCTTCCTCCCTAATCCTCCAGCCTAGCTCCATGTTCAACACGACCAACCATCCAGGCATAGAAGCCAGAAACCTCAGACCCATCTCCGGCCTTTCCCCATTACTATTCCCCATTACTAACCCATTACCAAGTCAACTCCACCTCCTAAAGATGCCCACTGCCCTCCACCACCACCCCGGTCCATATTATCACCGCGCATATAGTCTATTGCAAAGCACACACTCATCCCTTCTGCCTCCCTGAGGATCTCTCTGCAGAGCAAATCTAACCATGTCTCCCCTCCCACCAGCCTTATTCCACTTGCTAAATTACTCTCCAACAGCATCCCAATGCCCTCAGCATGAGGAAAATCTTCCAAGGGCTCATAAAGCCCCACTCCTCTTTTGGCTTCAACCCACACCATGATCCCTCTTGTGGCTCCAGCCACAATGGCTTTTTCTTCTAGACCTGGCATTTATCCCATTCCCTCCTGTCACAGGGTTTGTGCACATGCCCTTCCCTCTACCAGCAATGTTTCCTCCTCTTCTCTCACCTAGCTAATGCTTATTCATGTATTTCACTATGAGTGAAGTGCGCTAAAGTATACAGCTCAATAATTATTTACAGATGTCTATCCTCATGGAACTCCCACACAGATCTAGATTTAGAACATTCCTAAGACCCAGAAGGTTCCCTCTTTCCCCTTTCCAGTCTACACCTTCCCTACTCCCCAGGTAACCACTACTGACTTCTATCACTGTACATATTCGGACTGCAGCTGATGCAGTCCTTCCTCAGGGAAGCTGCCTCTGATCCCACTGAAAAACTCTAGCTCCTTTATCACTGACCCTTGCTACACTTGGGACTTTGCACTTGAGGAATTGATTCATGTTGATTTCCCCTGGGACTCTATAAGCTCCAGGAAGGCAGGGGCCACACCTGCTTTTACTCACCTTTGTTTTCTCAGTGCTGACCCATGCAGTCGTGACAATAGGAAATACCTAATTCCTATTTCTAAAAGTACCTATTGAGTGTTTTGTTTTTTTTTCCATTTTTTTTTTAGCAACATGGTCTTGCCATGTTGCTAAGGCTGGACTCAACTCTTGAGCTCAAGTGCTCCTCCTACCTCAGCTTCCTGAGGAGCTGAGACTACAAGCATGGGCCACCATGCCCAGCCTGAGTGCTTATTATTGCCAGGATATTGTTCTAAGCACTTACGGGTACAAACTCATTTAATCTTCACAACAATTCTATCAAGTAGGTACCATTATTACATCCCCTTTTAGATAAGGAAACTGAGCCACAGAAAAGTAAAATAATTTGCCCATAGTCACTAAGTGGTAGAGTCAGGCTTCAAACCCATACAGTCTGGCTATAAGAGCCTGTGTTCCTAATTATTATCCTACTCTGACTCTCAGAAGCCACTGAGATTAGTTATTCATTTAATGAGTTAACTACCTAAGTTATTCTAAATGAATTAAAAAAAAAAAAAAAAAAAGGGCCGGGCACAGTGGCTCACATCTGTAATCCCAGCACTTTGGGAAGCCCAGGAGGGCAAATCACAAGGTCAGGAGTTCGAGACCAGCCTGACCAACATGGTGAAACCCCGTCTCTACTAAAAATACAAAAATCAGCTAGGTGTGGTGGCGCATGCCTGTAATCCCAGCTACTCATGAGGCTGAGGCAGGAGAATTGCTTAAACCTGGGAGGTGGAGGTTGCAGTGAACCAAGATCATGCCACTGCACTCCAGCCTGGGTGACAGAGCGAGACTCCGTCTCAAAAAAGAAGGAAAAAAAAAAGAATTTATAAATAAGTTGATGAGATTCCACTAAAGAAACTAAGGGAGCCTTTATATCTCCCCAAGCAGACCAACAGATGAAGGAAAGATAACTGTCGCTGAATCACCTGTACAGGCCCAAGACTATGTCATCTGCAAAATGTAAGAATGTATCCATTTCTCCAACAGTCCAGGAAGGAAGCGCTGCTACTGGGCACAGAGGAGTGTTCCGGCAGACTATCCAGAACAAAGAAAGAATTACTGTCTGGACTTTACTACAGCCTAAAGGGAATGTTCACTAGATTAAATCAGCCTCTCTGCTCTTATTCCATGCTAACCCGGTCATCTTTATAACCTTTTAAAGCCTCAAGCCCACTAATACAGGAAGAGGATATTTGGGATGAGAAAAATAAAAACAAGTATCTTTTGGTTAGAAAGTGGCAGACTCCACGGTACATTTATAAATTGGCATTTGGTGTGTACCTGTTTTCCAGGGCCTGACAGTCCTGCATGAACTCACAGGGTCCAAACCAGAAAAGGGCTCAGACCCTGGCACCAAGGCTGCTCCATGTAAAGAATGCTACCCCGTGTGGCCAGACTTGGGTAAGCCACCTTTCAACTGTTTCAGTGTCATTTATTTTCCCACCACATCCCAGAAAGCTCCGGAAGAACACATAAATGAATATATTTATTCTCCCACAGGACATTACACTGTTACCCAGTGTGAAGGGAGCAGCCATGTGGCTCCCAAGCTCCCTTAGCAAAAGTGTGGTTCTCAGAACTGCTCCATTCACGAGCCCTCCTGCAACCAGAGGCCTGGGCTCAACTCACACAAAGTTCTGAGCAATGGCCAGCACCTTGGAATACTCGCCTTCCCGCCTGCGCAGGCTGATGGGGATGGGTGTCTTAATTCGTGTCCCCACAGGGTTCCCGTCGTCCTCAATGAGGACCACGTTGTTGGAGTCGAATCTGGGGGTCATTCGGGGGCCAGGCATGCAATGTCCCACAATGAGCGCCTTTTTCTTCTGTCCCTTGATGGCCAGTAGTATCTGGTCGCCCACCTTGCCCACTCCATTCTTGTTATAGACATGAATGCAGCGAGGAGCCCGATGGTATGGGCTGTTCCCCAGGGCACTGTTGTCCACCACTCGTACCCGCGTCATCTTCTGAATCGCACTCAGGCTCCCAGTGGTGCTAGTGGGAGAAAAAAAAGTCTGCAGTCTGTATCTCTCATGGTGAGGGTGCACAGGCCTCTTTGAGAGGTCAAGGCTAGGGAGAAAGTACATGTCAGCAACACACACACAGCAGAGTGCTGTCCAGGAGCAGCAACAGAAAGTCAGGACTTTGTGAAGACTTATCTGTACCCACAACAGTTTCCTCACAATTGAGAGCTTCTGCTGTTGTGTCAAGATCTCAATTTGGATGAGTTTTAAAGAGAACCCAATGTGACAATGAACTTCACAGCAGCCTACTTTAAAACCTTTGCTTTCCAAAAGGACTCTGAGGACTTAAAGGAATCCCTTATGGGCTAGGCTTCATCCACTGCCTATCCTGAAAAACCTGCTTCCCCAGAATACACCATTCCCTAATTTTCTTATTTACATGTTGCTGGGAACTAGAAGATATGGGTAAGTTTACAAAGGGAAGTCCTTGACACAACATAGCAAAAACTGGAAAAAAGTCAAGGTAACAATCTTTTAATACATTTTTCCTCATTAGAAAAAAAATTTTTTAGAGAGTATTTATTAAAGACAGACAAGGTATTATTAAACAAGACGATTACAGTAGGATTCCTATTTTCCTGATGCTAGCACCTGATGCTGGTGTTTCCACATGGTAATCCTAGGACCTCTTCTCTTGTTTTTTTATGCCTACTCTAGGCAATCTTACCCATTAGCATTGCTGCCAACTAGTAAATTCCATCTCCAGCCCCACCTCTCTTCTATATTCTAGTTCCATACATTTCCACTCTCCTCAACTCCCTACTCTATAGATACTGCAAACTCAGTAGGTCCCAAACTGACCTCACTGCCTCCCCTTGCAAACCTCCTCCTGCTGCTACACTTCTTATCTAGATAATGGCTTCTCCAGCAGCACCAGAACCCAAGCCATAAACCTCTCTCCACCAACATCAACTGGCCACCAAGTCCTGTTAATATCACCCGCTAAGCACCTATGTCCTTTCTCTCCAATCCCACCAACAACTTCCTTCATTGAGCAGCTCACTCTCTTGCACCAAGACTGTGACATTACTGTCCTAGTTGGTTCCCACTGCACTTCACTTTGCCGACAAAGAGCTCTCTTTAGACTATAAAAGTGATGGGCCGGGCGTGGTGGCTCAAGCCTATAATCCCAGCACTTTGGGAGGCCGAGACGGGCGGATCACGAGGTCAGATCGAGATCATCCTGGCTGACCCGGTGAAACCTCATCTCTACTAAAAAAATACAAAAAACTAGCCGGGCGAGGTGGTGGGCGCCTGTAGTCCCAGTTACTGGGGAGGCTGAGGCAGGAGAATGGCGTAAAACCCGGGAGGCGGAGCTTGCAGTGAGCTGAGATCCAGCCACTGCACTCCAGCCTGGGCGACAGAGCGAGACTCCGTCTCAAAAAAAAAAAAAAAAAGAATATAAAAGTGATGCTACTCCCCACCATCTACACTGTCAACAATCTTGTCCCAATTTACCTACCTTCTAAGGCCACACATCCTACCACTCTGGGCAGGAGCAACCAGGAACTACTGGAGTTCCCCAAGCACACCCTTCCTCCCAATTCTTCCTGAAGGCCTAAACAGGATCTGCCCCCACCTCCCTTTTGAGAAGACTGCCTCCACTCTTTCTCCTCCTCTTTCTCCACTAGCAGCTCCTATGAGAGACCATCCAAAGTACAATCCTCTACTAAAATATTCTATCACATTTTCTTAGAGTTACTTATTTTCAAGTTTGCTCCTATGGCTGACAGTGAGAATTCTTTCAGGACAGGAAGCAACTCTCATTCATCTCTGTATGGCCAACCCCAGGCGCGTTGCTCAGCAAACACCTGTGGGATGAGGGCATGACAGGGCCAGGAGGCATGTCTGCCAACGGGCATGCCTCCTGTGCTCTCCTGGCTTAGCATCTACAAGAAGAGGAGGGTGTCACACTTCTATCATGCTCAAGTTCTTGGTAATAAGCATGTATTATTTTTGTAATTCAAAAAATTTCATTTTTAAAAGAGATGATTTTAATGCTCTAGGGGAATGATAGGGTTGAGAGAGGTCAGATTCACTCTAAGAGTCTTGCAAGGACTGAAGAGTAAAAGCTTCCACCATGTGCCATTCCCCGTCGCACTTCTAACAGCATCATCACCTCTTTACCTATCCCCCATCCTGTGACCAGACCAACCAAGCCAGCTCGGCCTGATCCCTTTAGCTTTTCCCAACTCCATGCTTACCTCCCTGAGTTTTTACTCCTGTTCTAGTCACTATAACACCCTGTGTAACCCCTGATAGGAAGCTTACACAAAGACAGTTTTAAGAACTTAATGGGAAAAGTTACCTGAAACAGCGATGGCTCAGTGCTCTGCGTACACAGGTGAAGGGGCCCCAGGGCCCAGTAAAGAAAGCCATGGGATCCCAAGATAGATCCTGCAGGAAAAACGAGAGGGGGAAAAATTGGTTTCTAAGTCACAGCCCTTATAGCCAGTTTTCTTTGGGGACTTGTGTGGGAGATGGCACTTCCAGCACAAGATCATTAGTCACAAAATATAAATCTTAGCGGTTAAAGGATACACAGATGATTAGACAGAGCTCTAGCTCTGATTTTGCTGATTCACGTTCTAACTCTGGGGTTGGAGAGGTGGCATGGCCCACAACAGCTTCTGCTATAAAAAAAATACAGCAGCACAGAGAATGCCTTCCTTATTATATCACTTCCACAGGCAGGAGGAAAATATGAACCCTTGGTTATAAATCCAGCCAGGGACTACTTCTCGAGTCCTCCACAGAGGAAAAACTGCACACTATTGCCCTTGTTGATACTCATGCGCCTTCTGAAACCAGCACTTTAACTCCCTAAAAGAAAGTAAAGTATCTAAGCAGCCACTCAAGTTGTCTGTCACTACATCACCTTTCCCCCAAATGTAAAGGCCAGAACACCTGTATAGCTCAAGGCCAGCAAAGCAAAGCCAAAGGCTGCTCTTGCCAAGTCAAAGACCAAAGTCTCTATTTGGGTCAGTCTCCCAAACAACACTGTAAAATGGAAAACTGACCTACACCATACTACAGCTGAAAGCGGGCTTTGGGAAACCAAGTTGAAGAGTTAGTTGAAAGAGCAAACACCACCCAAGACTTGTGGCTCTAGTTTTCAGAATCTCAACCCTGTTGCTCCCTAGCACTAACAAATATAGAGGCTGCCAGTGCCCTGAAACACCAGAACATCACTTCAGAGAGTGCTTCAGAAAGGTCTGTAGCCAGCTGCAAAACACACCTGTTTTTCCACCCAAATGTCTGGCTGCAGAGGTGTCCATTCAAGGTCTGCCGAGAAAAGCCTCTACACTGTAGTATTTACACACAGCTTTGCTTTGCACAAGTTCAAACCACCTCAGATAAGACTTTATTTAATAAGAATGTTGGGGTGGGGGGAAAAGGAATCCACTCTTCCCCAGGAATACCTAGACACTCCATAAATACTTTTTTTTTTCTTTCCTTGAGACAGAGTCTTGCTCCGTCACCCATGCTGGAATGCAGTGGTACAACTGCAGCTCACTGCAGTCCTGAACTCCCCAAGCTCAGGTGATCCTCCCACCTCAGCCTCCCGAATAGTCAGGACCACAGACACACACCAGGATGCCAGGCTAATTTTTTGGGTTTTTTTCTCAGAGATGATGGTCTCACTTCGTTGCCCAGGTTGGCCTTGAACTCCTGAGTACTCCTGAGTTAATGTAATCCTCCCGCCTCAGCCCCTCAAAGTGCTGGGATTATGGGTGTAAGCCACCCACCACACCTGGCCTTTAAATGCTTATTAACTACAATTTAGCCTCAAATCCCAAACTTACTCCCAAGTGTTTTCCTTAAGACAACCCATGAAGCATTAGCCAAAATGTAATTATGATTAGAAAAATTAAATGCAAATGTATGCAACTACTAACATCTGACACATAGAGAATCACAGACTACCAAATGAGACCAGCTTTACTTTTACTGGTGAGGTGACCCTGGACAAGTAACCAAACTGCTGAGCTTTGGTTTCCCATCTGTAACACAGGGATACTAACAGTATCTTCCCCCAAGGTAGTTATGAGGATTCAATTAGATAAGCCATGCAAAGCACTTAGCATAGTGCCTGGCACTCTTCACCAGCTAATAAGCTATCATCATCATCATGTCGTATATCATTTTAAAGATTAGAAAATTGATATACAGGCAGATTAAGTGACTTGTGTAGAATCCCACAATTAGTCAAGGGCAGAACCAGAACTGGATCCAGGTTCAGTCCAAGGGTGTTCCAATCGCACTCTGCAGCCTTGCTCTGCTATACCAAAGCTCATTTCACACAAGAGCCCTGGGTGTCAAGCAGCTTTAAGGGTCATTTGGCCTCTTTCTGTGTTGTTTGTTTATGAACACTTATCAAATGGTTACAATGTGTCAGGCAGCAGGCTAAGTGTCTTATATTACCATCTCATTTAAACTTCATGGCCAGGCACAGTGGCTCACACCTGTAATCCCAGCCGAGGTGGGCAGATCACCTGAGGTCAGGAGTCTGAGATCAGCCTGATTAACATGGAGAAACCCCATCTCTACTAAAAATACAAAATTAGCCAGGCATGGTGGCACAAGTCTGTAATCCCAGCTACTCAGGAAGCTGAGGCAGGAGAATCGCTTGAACCCTGGCGGTGGAAGTTGGGGTGAGCCGAGATTGCATCATTGCACTCCAGCCTGGGCGACAAGAGCAAAACTCTGTCTCAAATAAATAAATAAATTAAATAAACCTCAAAAAACTCTATGAAATGGGTACAATTATTATTAGCCTCACTGTTATACACAAAGAAATAAAGCCCAGAGAGGTTAAATAACTTGCCCAAGGTCACATGGCTAGGAGTGACCAGGCTGAAATATGAACCCCAGTTGTGGGCTTCCTAAACCCATGCTCTTACTCAACAGAGTAAACATGGCAACTTTAATTTAAATATTAATATTTTACAACTATTGAATCATTCTTGTTCCATCAAGAATACTGACGTCAGCTGGGCGCAGTGGTGCATGCCTATAATCCCAGCACTTTTGGAGGCCAAGGCAGGCGGATTACTTAAGGTCAGGAGTTCGAGACCAGCCTGGCCAACATGGTGAAACCCCTTCTCTATTAAAAATACAAAAAATAAGCCGGGCGTGGTGGCGGGCACCTGTAGTCCCAGCTACTCAGGAGGCTGAGGCAGGAGAATCGCTTGAACCTGGGAGGCGGAGGTTGCAGTGAGCCAAGGTTGGGCCACTGCACTCCAGCCTCGGCAATATAGTGAGTCTCCATCTTAAAAAAAAAAAAAAAAAGAACACTGACATCACATGCACATTTTACTCACAGCCAATTCAGTGTTAGCTGAATCAACTGAAATGGAGACACATACCAGGTGAAAATTATTCCTTTTGGTCTAATTTAAGTTTTGAAGACAATTTGTAGTACAGGAGGCAAGAAGAGATCCATACTCAGAGCAATAGCTAAAAACTGGCAAAAAACAAACAACAAAACAAAACTTCTGAAAAGTAGAGTCCTTCTGGTCCAGGCTGCGTTAGCTCAAATCCCTGCCAAGCTGTTCCCATCTGATGCTGGCAGGCCCTTGGCTCCCTGGGAGAGAAGAGTCTCCTGAACGACTCCACAGAACCCTCAAGATTAACCCAGCACCACCCACATTCCCTCTCCCGAGAAGTGCAACACCCTGCCTCTCAGCACCACACTGCTTCCTCAAGAACGCTGATATTAGTCCAAGAACTGCAGAAGCACTTAAGGGCTTCCCAGAACTTTCCTGACTCAGGTGTCGTCACAAAGCACCTCCCTAAACTCTGTAAGGCTGTCAGTGCACAAACACAAACTCAGGCCTCCTCTCTGCACCTTGCTCTCAAGCCAACTCCACAACCAACACTCATCTCTGCCCAGCCAAATGTGACCCAGCTCCACAAGAATCTCCTCCACAAAGTCTTGTGTCAAACGGCAGCATCACTTGCTACCCCTCCTGAACACTGGGACATCCTCGTGCCAGTGCAACTCTCAGAGTCAATATTCACTATCCAAACACCGACACTGAGTAAATGTGGATACTTTGAGATAAGGCTGATGTCCTTTAACATTCTATTTCTTCCTACTCACTATTCAAAATTCAGAAACCAGATATTCTGACAACATGGCATCTGAACATGCTACAGGAATTCAGGAGCCACACAGACTCTGATGGTAAGGATTACCTGTGCTGCCCTCAAACACAAGAGTGATATATTTATGTCTCTAGGGAGCATTTCCCAATTCAGTGACTTTTCACTAGCTCTTTAGTGGATCTGATATTGACCTCTAGACCTAAACCCAAAGGACTCAGACATCAAATGGCCAGCAGTTAGCATTCCTATGAAGTTGAAAGCACAAAAGAACCAAATACATTCACTTTTTGTAGATACGTCCCGTATCCCTCCAAAAAAACAAACTGTTGTACCCTCCTCTTCCACCCTAGCAAAAGACCCCAGCCAGTCCTGATAGTAACAGTAGGAGTGCAATAAATACTTGTTGAATAAAATAAATGAGGTAGCCAGGAGAAAGACAGATCCCCCATGGATCTGACGGAGGGAAATCCAGACACAGTAGAGCTCTTATCTGTATTTTTGGAATCAGGACATGTCAGGCAAACACGCTGTAAGAGAATGATGGTGCTAATCATGGAGGATTAGCCCGTGCTTTTTTTCCAGGCCCCCTGGACTCACCTCCTGGGCCTGGTGCCTACACTGTCCACTATGGAAAATGCCTCATCCCACCACTAAAATAACTGCTTCAGATCAGGGAAGAGCAATGGAGGCAGCAATTTACTTCAAAGCAACTTTGATGGACCCTGATATTATTTCCTAGCATAAATCTATCCTATGGACACAGACCCTGAATCACTTCAGACCTAGTCTATACACAATGGTTGTTTCACAAGGAATGTCACTCTGAGTCTTGTGCACAGGAGACTGGCTTCAACAATAGTTCCTTCTCTACAACACTCTCACTTAGAGGAGGCCAGGTATTTGGAAAACTTTGGTGCCAGAGACGGCTTTTCATGCCACTTCCTGGTCAGCACTAAGTACTACTCTCCTGTTTTAGAACATGAATCAACTTCTCTTTAAAAAGAGGTGGGGTCGGGGGTGGGAAGAGAGGGTGGGTGGAAGGAAAAGAAAAAAGAAATTAAATTAATACAATCCAAGCCATGCTCATTTTCCATCTTGCTTTAAGATCTCCCTTCACTTGCAGAGGCAAGGGAGGACTAAGGATTTCAATGGAATATGGGGGAATTGGCATCGCCCTACAGGTCCCATTGGATGCATGCTCTGTGAGAGGAGGGACCAGCCCTTGCTCTGCTCTGTGCCAGACATTCAGTGCCCAGAACTGTGCCTAGCACAACTACAGCTGAGTAACTCTCTATTAAGTGGACAGAACTGATTTATGGCTGGGCACGGTGGCTCACGCCTGTAATCCAAACACTTTGGGAGGCCAAGGCGGGCGGATCACCTGAGGTCAGGAGTTTGAGACCAGCCTGGCCAACAATACCAAATTTTTGGTCTCTACCAAAAATACAAAAATTAGCGGGGCATGGTGGTACGTGCCTGTAGTCCCAGCTACAGTCAGTCCCCGGCTGAGGCAAGAGAATCTCTTGAACCGGGGAGGCGGAGGTTGCAGTGAGCTGAGATCACACCACTGCACTCCAGCCTAGGTGACAGAGTAAGACTCTGTCTCAGAAACAAAATAAAAAAAGAACTGATTTATAATTCAACCTCCAGCTCCAGAGAGGCTCCACGTCAGTGGGGTTTGTGGTTTTTCTTGTGCCCTTTACCCAGGCTCCCAGTGACTTGGGAGAGCCTCACAGGCACAGAGAGCTTTTTTTTTTCTTTCTTTTTTTTAGAGAAGGAGTCTTGCTCTGTCGCCCAGGCTGGAGTGCAGTGGCGATCTCCGCTCACTCCAAGCTCCACCTCCTGGGTTCACACCATTCTCCTGCCTCAGCCTCCTGAGTAGCTGGGACTACAGGCGCTAATTTTTTGTATTTTTAGTAGAGATGGGGGTTTCACCATGTTAGCCAGGATGGTCTCGATCTCCTGACTTTGTGATCTGCCCGCCTCAGCCTCTCAAAGTGCTGGGATTACAGGCGTGAGCCACCGCGCTCTGCCAGAGAGCTCATTTTTAGTTACCTGAGTTGGAAGGGCAGACACAAAGAGTCTGTACCTCTGATGCTTTGTGGAAAGCTGGAAAGTACCATTACTTTAAGTTTTGAGGATCAGCAAAATATATTTAGTATCACAGATCTATATGTAATTATACATTGTTTCTACCTAAACAATTTCAATCTTTAGGTACCTGGCAGGTTACATTTTAAAGACCTTTCAAGGGGAATGGCCTCTATAGAAAAAGGAGAAAACAAAAAGTTCAGCACAATCACAAATGAGCCTTAAAAGGAGGTTCTGCTAGTATGTAACGGACAGGAAAAGAGACACTGAGAAATCAAATGGAAAGCCCAGACGCAAAAAAGACAAACTCTGCCAGTGTGAGAGTATAAATGTCCTTCTTAATCAAAACAGGAAAAGCAAAGGCCTGGCAGCTCTGATAAATCAAAAACAAAAAGGAATTCTTGGGACCCTCTGTCCTGTCACGCAGACACAACCCCTCGCATCTCAGGTTTCTCCTCAACCATTCTGGACCAGTAAGTACTTTCATTTGTTGCTTACAGACTCATTACTGTTTTTGCTGCCCAACTATTTCCTTTTAGGAAGTGTGGTGTGTGCGTGGTTTGGTAACCTCACACAATAGCATGTTATAACTCTCAAAGTACTTTCACACAGATCACTTTCTTTGAAGATTTCAGTTTGAGCTCCCAATGGAAACAAAGAAACAGGAAAGACCAACAGTCTGCAAGGGGGCTGAATCTGCTAATGATTCTGAACAGTTCTGCAGGCTCCACAGAGTTGGAGAAATGAAGACAGAAATGCAAAGCTTGTTGGTTGACTCATCCAAGGTTAGAAGGCAATAAGGCCCAGATCAGAGCCCAAGGCTGTTTTTATTAAACACTGCACAATACTTGCACAGTGAAGATGCTGCTTTAGCCACTAATAAGCTTCACGGATACAAATAAATGTTCCACACGCAGGGTAAGTACTCCTTCTCCTTTGGCAAGGCTGCCACATAATCTTTAAACAACTCAGGAAACAAAAAGCCATCCCTTCATTAAATATCTGCACTACACGCAGGACAGCCTCGGACCAAAGCTAAAGCTGATTTTGAGTGATCTGCCAAGGTGTGAGTTTTCACAGCAGCACTATCAATGTAAAGTATCCCTCAATAGCATGATCTGCTGTTTCCACCACAGCTACCACTGAGAAAACCCCATTTCTCAATCCCATTTCACAAAGGGAAAACATGTCTAGGGTTATTGTCCTATATTTGTTTATCTAACTTATGCCCCACCTTGTTGCAAAAGTATTTAAAGTAGGGCGTGGTGGTTCACATCTGTAATTACACCACTTTGGGAGGCTGAGGGAGGAGGATCACTGGAGCTCAGGGGTTGGGGGTTGCAGTGAACCGTAATTTTGACACAACACTCCAGCCTGGGTGACAGAGCGAGACCCTGCCTCAAAAAAAAAAAAAAAAAAAAAAAAGCAGTAGTACTTAGACAGATCTGACAATTTTCAATTATTCAAGGTGGTTTTTCACTGTGGAGACAATTGTATAGTTTATCTAGTTTTGCTTCCCCTCCCATCCCTACCTCACAAGTATACAAACACCTATAATCCAGATATAAATTTGTAATATTCTTCATCTGGTCAAACTCAGGAAAAACTGCACAAGGTAAAGTAAAATTCTACTGAATCATATACATAATTCCCTTCCTATTGGGCCAGATTTAGGTGGGCTCCAGGTTTATGAAGATGTCAGATTGGCAGAAGAGTAGTGCGGAAAAGTTAAAGAATGGGGATGAGGCCGGGCGCGGTGGCTCAAGCCTGTAATCCCAGCACTTTGGGAGGCCGAGACGGGCGGATCACGAGGTCAGGAGATCGAAACCATCCTGGCTAATACGGTGAAATCCCGTCTCTACTAAAAAATACAAAAAACGAGCCGGGCGACGAGGCGGGCGCCTGTAGTCCCAGCTACTCAGGAGGCTGAGACAGGAGAATGGCGGGAACCCGGGAGGCGGAGCTTGCAGTGAGCTGAGAGCCGGCCACTGCACTCCAGCCTGGGCGGCAGAGCAAGACTCCGTCTCAAAAAAAAAAAAAAAAAGAATGGGGATGGGAGGGTGCTGCTGATAGAAAGCATGTATCTCTTTCACTCCATTCTCCCCTTCTCTCACACCAAGTCTGTGACCCTGGAATCACCTGTCCAGGTCTCAACAACTCTCTGCCAAGCAGAGATCATATTGGGAAAAGCAAAGTGGTCTGGAAATGGAAGTGCTTTAGCTTCACTCATATAAGGGATCATTTTAACGTGGACAATCCTTCTCTGAAGTATCCAGTAGGGACTAAATCTGCAGGATAAATTGTTTACCAGATCCTGGCCAGGAAGAGCAAGCTTGTTCCCTGATTCTCAAGGCAGCACCATGGATGCCTCTTTAAGATCACAGCCCTGAAAGTGTTTTCAGTTTAGAGTGGACATGATAAAGTGCTTCCTCTCTTTTCTAAAGACATAAATGATTTTTTGAGTTTTTAACAGAGGGCTTTCCTACTCTGAGTTGTGTTTCACTGGTGAATGGTAAGCTACTTTACTACGACCTTTTTAAATATTCAGCATATTACCTGACCCAGAACATTTCTGAGATCTGAACTGCAGTCTTCTCTTGCATACTAGTTGTCATTGTAAATACACATGTAAAATCATACCAAGGGTAAGCAACAACCCAGACAAACCATGAGCCTATAAAATAGAAGGCTAAACCATAACCTGCTTTTCGAGCCCCTACACAGCCCTAAGAACTAGCCAAGTGCTGGGCGCGGTGGCTCACGCCTGTAATCCCAGCACTTTGAGAGGCCAAGACGGGCGGATCACGAGGTCACGAGATCGAGACCATCCTGGCCAACATGGTGAAACCCCGTCTCTACTAAAAATACAAAAAAAAAAATTAGCCGGGCTTAGTGGCAGGCGCCTGTAGTCCCAGCTAGCAGGAGGCTGAGGCAGGAGAATGGCGTGAACCCAGGAGGCGGAGCTTGCAGTGAGCCGAGATTGCGCCACTGCACTCCAGCCTGGGCGACAGAGCAAGACTCTGTCTCAAAAAAAAAAAAAAGAACTAGCCAAGCAACCTGACAGTAGGAAAATCCATCTTAGGTGGGCCCAGGTATCATAATCCCAAAGACATGAGTGGAGCAAAATAGATTTTAAAGGATTCTTGCAACACTGAAGACTCTAGGAGCTACGGAGAGTCTAAATAACGATGTTCAGTGCCCAACTACCTGAAAAGTGGACTCCGGAGAAATTTTGTTGTTGTTATTTCCCTCCCCTCCCAACCCCGGGAAACATTTTATCTTTAATATTCAGGAGCAATAATAAAATATTTTGGCCACTGTTCCTTCACGGATTCCACAAGGCACTTAATTCTCATGTCAGGCTTTTTGAAATGCTTGCCCTGGAAAGTGTCACTTGATGGCTCACACACTCCTTAAGGATTAGGTGCTGACCCTAATCAGGCACAGGCAGAAATAGCTCAGGAATCCACATGCTCAGACTCATAACTATACTATTTTGTAAAAAAATAAAAACATATAAAAAATGCCTTCTGGCTGGACAAGGAGGCTCATGCCTGTAATCCCAGCACTTTGGGAGGCTGAGTTGGGTAGACTGATTGAGGCCAGGGGTTGGAGACCAGCCTGGGCAACATGTTGAAACCCCATCTCTACTAAAAATACAAAAATTAGCCAGGAGTGGTGGCGCGCACTTGCAGTCCCAGCTACTCGGGAGGCTGAGGCGTAAGAATTGCTAGATCCCAGGAGAGGCTGCAGTGAGCTGAGATTTTACTGCTGCACCCAGATCTCCCCAGCCTGGGCAAGACAGACTGAACCAAAAAAAAAAAAAAAAAAAAAAAGCCTTCTAGTGATCCTCAGAAGTCCAAAAACCAGGTAACTATGGCCTCCACTTCCATTTTTCAGATATCCATTACAATGCTATTTGACCTCAAAGTGAATTTTATTGTTCCACTCATGCAATAGATTACACCAATTTCACAACTCCCAGAATCCAAACCTACACAGACCCTTCCCACCAGGCACTTTACCAAAAACGGGCTTCATCTCCATCTTCCTTTCTGTCACAGTTGAAAAACTGCCCTTCCTAATTAAGCCAACCAACTTCTTACCTCAATAAAATCCTTGTTTTTCAACAGCACATACAGTATTTCCAGTGATGAATAGTGAACTGTCTTTCATCTCACACAGTAACCTCTGTGAAGAAGATCTACTTTGTTCTTTACTATATATTCCTGGCATGCTAACTGCATCCTCGTGGGCAATTTTAAGTGACTGAAAACTCAGGCAAAGAAAGGCAAGAGGGCAAATACAAGGGCACAGGACATCAATGCTTTTCCAATTTTTCTCACTGCGACCTACAGAAACACACTGTAGAACACCTTCTAATACACTCACACGTGTGTGTACACCTGAAGCAAGTGTCAAGAAACAATACCCTTACTAAGTGCAACACTGTCTGATATTTTCTGTTTCATGTGTTAAATGGCCGTGATCTACTAAACTGATTTCCAGTTCACCAATAGGATTCAGTTTGAAAAACACTGCAATAAATCAAACCTTACAGTTGCATTCCACAAGCTACTAATTAACTCTTGAAAAGCCAGCATACAGCAGAGACGCTGACCAACTACAAGATCCAACCCCCAGGTGGGCAGTGTCCTTCTGTTCAGCAGTGGCAGTTCCCCACCACCACCACCAGCCCTGGGAGTTAAGTATCTCCCAAATTCCCAGTGTTTCCCAAGTAGCCCAAGGTGTCTGTCATATGCCCTTTTAACCTCTTTATAAATTCAGTCCCATCCATCTCTTATGGTGGCAAAGTTCATTCATCGTCCGCTGTGGAAAGCAAAACTTCCTTTTTGTCCCCTCCAGGAACCAAAAATTAAAAGACCAGGTTGGTGCCCGTTGTGCCTTTGTGATCTATTTGTGTGGGTGACATATATATACAAGAGTCTCAGTCTCTCCCTTCATCTTTCCAGTCTTAATCACTGATAGATGCAGTCTCTGGTGAAATGAGAAACCAGGGAACCCCCTTGCCTGGGGGAGGGCGCACTCATCAGCGTGACAGAGTGAAAGCAAAAACTCAATCCTCACACCACAGAGGCGTCTGGACAACTCATCTCCAGACCCAAGTTGGGAAAGGGGAGGGCGGCGCGGAGAGCGGAGAAGCCCGAGGACACGCACTGGAGTGACCTGCGACAGCTGAACGCAGCCCGCCCTCCCCAAGTCGGCTCCGCAACCCGGGGAAAGCAGGTGAGAGCCCGCCATGGACTTGGAAGTCGCAGAAGCCGCCCACGGAGAGTTGGAGGGAGGAGGGTCCGGGTCAGGGGCCTCCCCTCCCCGTCGGGACCCCTCCCACTGACCCTCTGCCTCCCTCTCTGGCCTCTCCTCACTCACCCCGGGGAGTGGGCCTCCCCTACTGGAGAGAAAGGAAGAGAAGGAGAGAATTAGGGCCTTGACGCCCACCCCCGCACCCCACCATACCGCTCTCGCCGCCCGGGAAAATCCCGCCGCGGGCCCCAACGGCCAAGCGCCGCCTTCGCCCCACGCGATCTCTCCCCAGCGCCTGCGCGCCAGGCCCAGCCCGGCTGACGCGATCTGAGAGTGCGCGCGCGCCTTGCGTGCGCCGGCGTGGGGGACGGGACATACGGGGCTCCGCCCCCTCCCTCTTCCCTCCTCCCGCTCCCCCTCCCCCATACACTGCCGCGGCCGCCGCAGGAGCCCGGAGCTCGAGCCGCCCGACTCCCCCTCCCCCTCCCCCAGCCCCGCCCCGCCCCAACCCGGGGCTCCGAGCCGGAGCCGAGTCTGCGCCTGGGGGTGAGTACGCGACCCCTCCCCCAGCCCTCGCTCTTTTCTTCGAAGATCCCACCACCACCCAAAGAAAAAACCTGGACTCAGCTGCGCGTCCCCTCCCTTCAACCTCCTGCGGGACCCAGAGGTGCCCGGGCCCGCGGGACCCAGCGGTGGCGCGCGCTGCCCCCAACCCCGCACCATCCCGAGCCAAATGTGAGTCCTCCAACCCCTGCCGGAGGTCCAGATACTCGCCGCCCGCTCTCCCCAGCCCCGGGGAGATCCCAAGGGGTGGGACCCCCGCCCCCGGCCCCCGAGTGCCACTCTTCTCCCACCTGCCCGGTGCAGGTGCGCGTCCCCTGTGCGCCCCTCGGGGGTGCCAGCTGCGCCCCGCCTGTCCGCCGCCGCTGTAGGGAACTAGCCGCCCCCGCCCCCGAGTTTTGGACCCCGGGTCACCAAGTCCGATGCCTTCTGTCCCTTTTATTTTTTCTGCTGCTCCCGGGGGCGAGTACACCCGAAGTCGGCCCAGGGTAAGGGCTCGGGCTTGGGCAGGGGCAGGGTTCGCAGGCGCTGGCATGAGGCCGGCGGCTGCCCCCCACCCTTCTGGGTCCTGACTGATCTGCAGGCTGGGGAGGCGGCCGGCCCCGGGAGCGTGTCCTCTCCTTACGCCCCACACAGTGCAGTTCATTCATGAGCCGCCCGGGCCTGCGTTGGAGGGTGCGGTGGGGAAAAGATTCAGACGCGGAACTGAGAGTCCGGCAAAGGCCCTGTTGCGGGGAGGGGGCGCCGCTTTGTCCCTCCTGGCTGTTTTGAACGCCTAAGGCGGACAGTCCCAAAGCTTGGCTCCTTGTTCCCCAGAAAAGGAAAGGACGCTTTGGAAGTGAGGAGGAGAGGTCAGAGCCTGCCCTTGGGGCTCTATGTTGCCACCTGCCTGGGTATACTGGGCAGAGGTCTGGCTGCTCAGGGCAAGCTTGAGAACTCCACTGCCCTGGGGGGCTGGGGCTTGCCTACCCAATACCGGTCTGCAGCAGCCTGGGAGCAATGAGGCTGTGCCTAACACCTGCTGAAGAGAGGCCCATCCTGCCTCCCAGGCCAGGATGAGGAGGGGAGTGGGAGTGTCAGCCAGGCTTCAAGTGGGGGTGTGCTGGCAGCATGATTGTCCTCCAGGGCACCAGAGGGTCCAGGCCCTGGCATGCCCCAGGTGGCACATGCTGGGGCCTGCTGTTGCTCACTCAGTGCAGTCTTGGCCTGTGGGTGGATGGGAACATGGCAAGGCAGAAGGCAGGCAGTGGGTAACTAAGAACCCCCTTGGGACATCATATAAGTTCCCTCCAAGTATAGCAGAGTCTTAGAGACCTGGGTTCAAATTCTAGCTCTACCATTCTTCAGCTGTGTGACCTTGACAAGTTACTTAACCTGTCTGAACCTCAGTTTTCATTAAAAAGTGTGTTTATGCCTATAATTCCAGCACTTTGGGAGACTGAGGCAGACAGATCACTTGAGGTCAGGAGTTCGAGACCAGCCTGGCCAACATGGTGAAACCCCATCGCTACTAAAAATACAAAAATTAGCCAGGCATGGTGGCACACACTTGTAATCCCAGCTACTCGGGAGGCTGAGGCAGGAGAATGGCTTAAACCTGGGAGGCAGAAGTTGCAGTGAGCTGAGATCATGGCACTTTACTCCAGCCTGGGTGACAGAGCGAGACTGTCTCAAAAAAAAAAAAGTGTTGTTACTACCACCTCCTTACAAGTTTTATCATGGGGATCAAACAAGGTAACAAGTAAAGAGCTTGGCATCCTTCCTGGTAGTTGATCAATAATGGGTTGTCATCTCCGAACTTCTGACCCATTACTCTCCCATGCCCCCACCTCCCAGGCTGCCACAGATGGATGGGGTATGTTCAAAGAGTGAGAATATTCCCTATCACTCACTGGCAGAATCCCTAACACAGTGTAAACCCTTAGGTCTGAATAAGAAGTCCAACCTGGGCTGGGCGCGGTGGCTCAAGCCTGTAATCCCAGCACTTTGGGAGGCCGAGACGGGCGGATCACGAGGTCAGGAGATTGAGACCATCCTGGCTAACACAGTGAAACCCCGTCTCTACTAAAAAATACAAAGAAAAAAAAACTAGCCGGGCGAGGTGGCGGGCGTCTGTAGTCCCAGCTACTCGGGAGGCTGAGGCAGGAGAATGGCGTGAACCCAGGAGGCGGAGCTTGCAGTGAGCTGAGATCCGGCCACTGCACTCCAGCCTGGTGACAGAGCGAGACTCCGTCTCAAAAAAAAAAAAAAAAAAAAAAAAGAAGTCCAACCTGACTGAAGCGCTCTGTTATATTTCTATCATGTTAAATTCTGTGTTTTTTTCTTATTTTGTTTTCACCAATTTTCTTTCTCTAAACCAACCCCTTTTATTCCATACCTTATTAATAACAATAGCTAATTCCTGGAGCCCGTTATATGCCTTGAACTGTATTAAGAGCTTTTAATCCCCAGAACAACGACACAACTGGATTTTTGGCCCATTTTACAAATGAAGAAACTGAGGCCCAGGGTGACTAAGTAATTTTCCCAGGTTAGAAGCCTGGTCTGTCACATCCTAGAGTCTGTGCTTTTAACCACCAGACTACAGTGCCTGTCCCCTACACCTGCCTCAGAACCTGAAATCACAAACCCAAGGCCTGAGTGGAGGGAAGCTACAAGCAAGAGGAAAGGCAAGCAGGTAGAAATAGGGTATGGCATTTCTCCACAGTGGTAACTGGCTGCCTCCAGCTCCCTGGTGGAAGTGGCTCTTGTTTGCAGATATCTCTGCAAAGTGCGGTGATTAAGAGCATACACTTGAGCCAGGCAGCCTGGGTCCTTATCTGGGTCTACCACAAACTGGCTGTGTGACCTTGAGTAGCTCATATACTCTCTCTGTACCTCAGTGTCCTCCTGGGGTTGTGATGGGGAGCCAATGAGTTACATTTGTAAAGTGCTTAGGACAGTGCTTGACACAAAAGAAGAGTTAAATAAACATTTTTAATACATGTGTTATTTTACTACTTCTTTTTCTGTTTTTTCTTTTTTTTAGACAGGGTCTCTGTCTGTCGCCCAGGATGGAGTGCAGTGGCATGATCTTGGCTCACTGCAGCCTGGAACTCCCTGGGCTCAGGTGATCCTCCCACCTCAGCTTCCAGAGTAGCTGGGCCTACAGACGTGCACCACCATGCCCAGCTAAATTTTGGGGGGGTATCTTTTGTAGAGATAGGGTTTTCCTATGTTTTCCAAGCTGGTCTCGGACTCTTGGGCTCAAGCGATTCTCTCACCACAGCCTTCCAAAGTGCTGGGATTACAGGTGTGAGCCACCATGCCTGGCTTTTTCTTTTTTTTTTCCTGAAGACAAGGTCTTGCTCTGTTGCCCAGTTTGGAGTGCAGTGGCATGATCATGGCTGACTGCAGCCTCCAACTCCTAGGCTCAGGGGATCTTCCCAACTTGGCTTCCAAAAGTGCTGAGATTACAGGGGTGAGCCATCCCACCCTGCCTACTACTACTTTTTTTTTGAGGTGGAGTCTCACTCTGTCACCCAGTGGCATGATCTAGGGTCACTGCAACCTCTGCCTCCTGGTTTCAAGCAATTCTCCTGCCTCAGCCTTCCGAGTAGCTGGGACTACAGGCTCGCGCCACCACACCCGGCTAATTTTTGTATTTTTTTAGTAGAGACGGGGTTTCACCATATTGGCCAGGCTGGTCTCGAACTCCTCACCTTGTGATCTGCACACCTCGGCCTCCCAAAATGCTGGGATTACAGGCGTGAGCCACCGCGCCTGGCCCCTACTACTTTTATGCTCACTTATGGATATATTCTTTGCCTATCCCTCTGAAGTGGGTAGGGGGTAGAGTAAGAATATTCATATCTCTTTGTTACAGATTGGAAGACAGACTCAGGTTTCATAGTAACAGAGCTAGCTTCCATCTTCACCTCCTCCCCTCAGACCACATGGCATTGCTTTGATCCCAAGCCCTAACTTAAATCTTGTCCAGTAACTCCATTGAAAAAGTTTGTATCACGCCTGTAATCTCAGCACTTTGGGAGGCTGAGGCGGGCAGATCATGAGATCAAGAGATTGAGACCATCCTGGCCAACATGGTGAAACCCTGTCTCTACTAAAAATACAAAAATTAGCTGGGCATGGTGGCATGCGCCTGTAGTCCCAGCTACTCGGGAGGCTGAGGCAGGAGAATCCCTTGAACCCAAGAGGCGGAGGTTGCAGTGAGCCAAGATTGCGCCAGTGCGCTCCAGCTTGGTGATAGAGCAAGACTCCGTCTCAAAAAAATACATAACAACCAAAAAGGCATATAAGTTATAGCTCTCCAACCCCCACCATGCACACACTCCTTAATGGTAAAATAAAACCTTAAGTTAGCTAGAAATAAAATCCTCCATCACTCTCTGGACATACTTCTAGCTAAAGCCTCAATATCAGACTAGAGAAACTCTGGGATACAGCTGGTGCGGGCACCTTGTGGAGTGGAAGAACTGCCACCTCCCATCCCCGAGGTATTCTGCCTCAGTGTCTTCCCTCTTCTCAGTTGCTCAGCCCAATGCTGGCTTTGAAAGCAGCTGCCCTTGATGAAACTCAGCCCAGCAACCCCGCCCCCACAATTAAAAGCTTGGAGCAGGCCTGTCAACAGGCAGAGCCGCCAGCCCAGGCTCCACCCCTTACCTGTCCTGTCACCATGCAGCTTGCTTCCCCTGCTGGGTTCCTGCTTCCTCCCTGTAAAATGGGGATAGTGATCTGAGTGCACCCTGCCTTCCTCCCATGCAGGTGGGAGAAGTAATGCAGTTGTGGAGGTGAGAGTGCTTTGTGACCCTAAGGAGGCCGACAGCAGAGGAACATGGTGATTTCAGTTACTAAGCATCTAGCCAGACCCTGTCCACCCTGCTGGGGCCAATTCATATAGAAGCTTCCAAAATGCTCTACCTTTCTTTGGTGTGGATAAGACAGGAGGTGATAGGAATGGTACTCTGGGGCTTATTCTCATTTCGTTCTGATCTAGTGGAGCCTTGGAATTCAGAGAAACAGGCAAGGGGTGGGAATGGAGTGTTGAGATTGCTGGAGTACATTGGAGTTGAGAATTGAGAAAGGGGGACTAGTTAGAGCCCCCCCCAGCCCAAGATACCTATACCTACCTTTAACCTCCCATAGTGCGCCAGGGTTCTGTGCATCTTATGTTTACATACCCGGGCTCCCAGACACACCCATGTTCACACCCCCACTTCGAAGCCAACAACTCCCTTCATTTCCGGGGACTGCCATGCAGTCACCTAGCTCCTCCTGGACACATGTCCACACATCAACACACATTTACCTAGACACACATACCTGGACACACACATTTCCACAGCACCCTCAAGTTCTCTGGCCTGAGAACTTTTAATGAGCATTTATAAAGCTTCCATGGTTTGCCGAGTCCTGTTCTAGGTACATCAGAAAAGCATTGTGGTACCCTAAAAAGCATTCTAGCTTTAAAAAGAAGGTGAGCTAGGTTTGGGTCCTAGGTCCCTCATTTTATTAGCAGTGTGACCTTGGGAAAGTTACCTAACCTCTGAGTCCCTGTGCCCCCACCCTAAAATGTCAGTGACACTCAACTCAGGATCGTTGAGGATTGAATGAAATCACGAATATATTATTCTTGAAACTGAGGGCACTGGACAAATGGTACCTGATACAATTACTAAATTGGTGTATTTTTAAAGGCAGCTTGAACTGGAAAAGGGGGAGGCATGATACACCAGCAGTTACTCCTTTAGTCTTCCTAATCCAGGCTTTGCAGAGACTCCCTGGGACCAAGTAAAACACATAAACAACTCCATCCTCCCCTCTATCTGAGGGCTTCTGCCTCTTGCCCTGTGGTTGAAGTGTTAGGAAGAGGCAGGAGAAACACTCTGATTCCCCCTGGGAGCTAAGGGACCCTGCTCCTGAAGTTGCAGTCACTGTTTCTAGTTTTGTTGTTCTCTTTGTCTGGTTTTCCTTTTCCTTCCCTGAGGACCTTCCCCCACCCCCCGCCCCCAAGGCAGAGCTTCAGTGTTGTCAGCAGAAGGGTCCCCCAGGGACCCCCCAGTAAAATGGGTGGGGCAGTGTTGTACTGCTGAGGCCACACTTCTCCGCCATCCTGGGATTCTCCCCAGGGGCCCACTCTATTCTGTCCCCAAGCACTTTGAGAACCCAGGCACTCAGGCTGGCTGTCCCTTTCCTCCTCCTCCTGGCCACCCCATCCACTCTGAGCATCAACGCAGCTGGCCGTAGCAGGGAACCAGACAGCACCCTGGCTGCCCGGGCAGGCTAAGAGGCCCCCACCCACTCTCCCCTCCTTTGCCAGTGGAAAAGCTCGCCGGAGGGCATAGCTTTCCCAGCCTTCCCTGCTTTAGAGGCAGGAGCATGGCACTGTGGGAGTTGTAGTACTCATAACACTCAGGTGATCCTGTGCAAATAACTGAAGAGAGGAGAACGGCATAGGGAAGAGAAATGAGAATAAGCAGGAGTGGCTGGGGCCAGGGAGGTAACTCGAACGCAGAAGTCCGGCTATTTACTTGACTTCCTACTCTGACCCATCGTCGAACCTAAGCCAGTTATATAGAGGTGATTAACAGAGTTCAAAACCCTAATCAAATGAAATCGTGCCATTTTGCTAATAGGCATAGAAAGAAAAGATCAGGATGAGGCAGCTGGCTCCTGACCCATTTTCCCCTGATGCGGAGACCCCTCATCTTACCCTGAGTCCTCAAGTCTAAGACCCCTCCCTGTCTTCCCAGGCTCAGCTCCGCCCCCTGCCCTAAGACAGAAAGAATGAGAGTGTGGGGGTGGCAGGGGCAGGGGGCATTTAGATAGATGTTAGAAAATCACAGACCCTTTCCTGAAAATGAAACCAGCCTCTTAATGAAACCAGCCTCCCCAGTCCAGGCCTGGCATCTAGACTGAGTTCCCCACACCCAGGGTGGGGTGTCATAGCCAGATTGCCAGTGAAGGCAAATCCATGTGACTCAACTCTCCCCTCCCTAGGCCCTTATCTCCAGAGGCCAGAGCTTCCACCTACCCAGGCAGCCTGGTGATCTGCCCTCACTGCCCCCTCCCCACACCCACCCTACTGGGCCATGAAGGGGATGGAGGCAAACCCAGCTGACTGTTCCACCCTCTGCCCAGGAGGACCATGCGGCAGTAGCAGCCATGCTGCCCTTTCTGCTGGCCACACTGGGCACCACGGCCCTCAACAACAGCAACCCCAAGGACTACTGCTACAGCGCCCGCATCCGCAGCACTGTCCTGCAGGGCCTGCCCTTTGGGGGCGTCCCCACCGTGCTGGCTCTCGACTTCATGTGCTTCCTTGTGAGTGCCTACTGCCACCCCCTACCTTGGCATCCATGCCCTGTACACACCTGGCAAACACCTCCAGCTCTAACCACTCTGCCACCTGCCCCTGGCTTCCCAGGCTTAAGCAGGAGGAGTCTCCATCATCCAGCCCAAGCCTCGACTTTGACCATTCACCCGAGCCAGGGTCATCCCCTTCTAAGACAAGATTTTGGACCCTCTGCTTCTGCCCCCTAGTCCAGCAGGTGGACAGCCTCTGCACTTGCCAACTGCCCCCTCTTCCCTCAGGCACTGCTGTTCTTATTCTCTATCCTCCGGAAGGTGGCCTGGGACTATGGGCGGCTGGCCTTGGTGACAGATGCAGACAGGTAAGGGTCTGGGACCCTCCCTCTAGCTCTCCACACACACACCTTGCTCCACACTCCTTAGGAATAGGAAGGAGCCAGCCCTCTCTCATTCCCCTTTGCTGGGGGGATGAAAAGGGACTAGCCCCAATGTGGGCATGGGGGCCCTCAGTTGGGCCTTGTTCCTCACCTGTCCCCAGGTACTCTTCCCCACCTCTGCTAACCCTGTCTGTTCTCTGTCCCCAGGCTTCGGCGGCAGGAGAGGGACCGAGTGGAACAGGAATAGTATGTGGGGCACCAGCCCCCTCATTCCCACTAAACCAGCTTTCCCTTTTCTTCTCTCACGCTTCTCTTCTCTTCCTGCCAAGTTGCTGGTTTCTTTTTGCAGTTTTCTCCTCTGCAGGCTCATGTTTCGGATTAACGCAGGCGGTGTGCTTTGCAGAGCAGGGGGCTCCCCAGCTTGTCTCTGCCTCAGCTCCCCTTCATCTCTCCCTCTGGCTCCCTGCCTGGGAGAAGTCTCTCCCTGTGAGAAGTCCCTCTCTGTGTGCCCCTGCCTATGTGGCCCTTGTTGGCTGGAGGGGAGGGGTTGTCCTTCAGGAAATCCTCAGCACAATCACGTAGAGACAAGATTGGGTGTCACCAGCAGCTTCTTGTCACCTAACAGCTAGTTCTTCATATTCCAGGGTTCTCTGCTCACCTCTTCTGGAGGCCTGGGAGGGGGACTGCCCAAGGAGCCCCCCAGACTGGGCTTTTTTGTCACTTTGTCATCTCTGTCTATAGGATTGGAGTTGCAGTTGTAACAGCTGTTGGAGTCAGGGAAGCGGGAGGGTAGGGAAAGGAGGGGAGGGGAGGGGGGGAGAGGAGGGGAGGGGAGGAGAGGGTCCCACCCAGGAGACCTTCCAGTCTTCCCAGCCCTTCCAGGTTTTCCTGGTCCATCCTTTCCTCCACCTCCTCATTGCTCTTTGCATAATATTGGCTCTGTTGCCTGTCCCCAGCCCCTGTCAGTCAACTCTGGAACTGCAGGGCCCTCTGGCGTTCTTGCTTCAGCCTCCTTAGGGAGATGATGAAGATTACCTCCTCCCTCAAGGCCCCACTACCCAGCATCAGTGCCCACCTCCGCTCCCACCCTGAGTCACCCTGAAAGGAAGAGGCATATTTGAGGAAAGCCGGGTAGAGGGCAGTCATTCCTCTCTGCTTCAGCCTCTGCGCTTCCTGTGCCTTCTGTGCCTTCTATGGCCCTGGAGCTCTGGAGCACTCAGCCCAGCTCCCCGGGGACTCAGACTCAACAGGCTTTCTGATCTCTTATCTCCCTCACCCTCAGTGTGGCTTCAGCGATGCACGGGGACAGTCATGACCGGTATGAGCGTCTCACCTCTGTATCCAGCTCCGTTGACTTTGACCAAAGGGACAATGTGAGTGCCCTCCCCCAAACTTCTTAGTCCCCCACCCCTCCCCCAGGGCATATGGGCTGAGAAGTCCCTCACTTTCAGTGATGTGGAGTCAGGGATGCTGGTTTGGCCTCCTCCTCAGCAAGGAAAGTGATTCATCCAAGGAACCACAGGATGACCCCCCCAGGCCCAGAACTCCTGACTCCTTCCTGTATGTCACAGCCTCCAAACTAGCACAGCCCTAACATTCGTGAATTCCCAACTTTGCCACAAAGAGTTCTGTGCTCACTTCTGCTGATTAATCCTAAGGCCACCTTTTTTCCGTAGTCATGGTTTTAGAAGTAATAATAAGCCCTTGGCTCATGCCTGTAATCCCAGCACTTTGGGAGGCCGAGGCAGGAGGATCACGAGGTCAGGAGATCGAGAGCATCCTGGCCCACATGGTGAAACCCCGTCTTTACTAAAAATACAAAAAATTAGCCAGGCATGGTGGCTGGCGCCTATAATCCTAGCTACTTGGAAGGCTGAGGCAGGAGAATGGAGTGAACTCAGGAGGCAGAGCTTGCAGTGAGCTGAGATCACCCCACTGCACTCCAGCCTGGGCAACAGGGCGAGACTCCGTCTCAAAACAAACAAACAAAAGAAATAATAAGCCCTCCAGCCCTGCCTAGCAAAACCAACAGAATCCGTCATGTTGCTCAGAGGTTGCAGTTGGGTGACCCCTGGCCGTGTGGGCCAGTTGACCTGCTTGTGGATTGGAGCTGAGTGGCAGTGGTCCCTTTCAAAAAGGCGTATGAATGGCAGTTCATAACAGACTCCAGACCCCCTTTCATATCAGACCTAACACACAGGTGTTACCTGCCTGGCTCTCCGTCATTAATTCCATGAGGGTGAGGAGCTTAGTCAGAACTCTAATCCTCAGACATGGGGTGGCCCTGGTCAGTCCCTCTTGGGCTGCAAGTCCTAGGGGTGGCAGCTCTTCCAGCAGTCCCAGCAGAAGATGGCCTTCAGCTTCCTGAGTTGGACTCACACTGGTAGGTGGCAAAGTTGTCACACCTGCTAGCCAGAGGTGTCCAGATGGTCCCCAGACTCAGGTGATGTTGGCAACAGGTAGCATGGTCCTGAATCATGGCTGAAAGGCACCTTTCTACCCCATCCTGTGTTATGTCTGGACCTTCTCCTGGATGGAGTTAGGGGCAGGGTGCCCTCTGCCCAGCCCTCCCCTGAATATCCCCACTCTCTGCCTTTACAGGCCTAGAGGGTGGAGCGGGGAGATCTCTCTTTTTTTTTTTCAATTTTTCCCTGAGATGGAGTGTTGCTCTGTCACCCAGGCTGGAGTGCAGTGGTGTGATCTCGGCTCACTGCAACCTCCACCTCCTGGGTTCAAACAATTCTCCAGCCTCAGCCTCCCAAGTAACTGGGATTACAAGCGCGCATCATCACACCCGGCTAATTTTTGTATTTTTAGTAGAGATGGGGGGTGTCACCATGTTGGCCAGGCTGATCTTGAACTCCTGACCTCAGGTGATCCGCCCACCTTGGCCTCCCAAAGTGCTGGGATTACAGGTGTGAGCCACCACACCTGACCGGAGGTGGGGAGATATCTTGTAGCTCACAGTGACCCTGGGCTTTAGTCCCTCCAGGGTAGACTAGAGGATTAATAGCTGGAATTCAGGCAGCAAGGCCCCCCTCTCTGCTTTTGGCAGCCATGTTGCAAACTCTTATTAGCTGGAGGTCTGGAGGCCCTGCTAACCTTAGAACCCCAAGCCCCACCCATCCCACCCTGGCCCACACAGCCACAGGGTATTTGCAGAAATCTGTAGATCTGGACATGAGGATTCACAGATAACCCTGTTTAGTGTTGGTCTTTTTTCTTTGAGGGCTGAGACCTTCCCTCTCTCCCTTTTTGGGGATAAGCTAGTTCCTAGGATATAAAGATTTTTTTTAGCGAGGGGTGTGGAAGCTGTTCCTGGAGGTAATTATGAGAATGGGTGGGACTTGAGGGAGAAGAGAGGTTCGGGTTGGTGGGCTGGGGACTCCCGCTGACAGCCCTCTGTTCCCCCAGGGTTTCTGTTCCTGGCTGACAGCCATCTTCAGGATAAAGTAAGTGGACCATCTTCAAGCTCTAAAGAAAGAGAGAAACTTCAGAACCTGGCATCTCCCTACAAAATTGAGAAGCCAGCAGTTTTCAGGGCCTTAGCACTCCTTGCCAGCCCAGCACCCTCCTCCCTGCTCTGGAAGGCCAAGCCCTGGGGACCTGAGCCTCTGCTGTTCCCTGAACACTCGCTTGACCCCACAATCTCCTCTGTGACCCCCCTGCCTGGAGGGCCCGCTCTTCCCTCTTCTCTCCCTGCCCCGCCCCACCTAGAGAGAAGGGGTGGAGCCCCTGCCTCAGCCTCTGTGCAGCCAGCGGGTGGGGGCAGCAGTAGGCTGGGAGCAGCCAGCCAGCGGCAGGCAGAGCCTGTGTCCAGCAGGCAGAACTCAGGAGATCCAGCCAGAGTCCAGCAGGCAGGCAGTGAGCACTGAGAAAGGCAGGAAGCCGGGACAGGTCAGCACTGCTGCCACCCACTCCCCCAAGCCTCCTGCATGGGTACCTCACTTCACTACACCAGGCTCAGCCACACCCATGAGGTGCTGCTGCCCCTCCTCCCATCCTTCCTTCACTTCTGCCTCTTTTACCACTCCTCCTCCTGCTGGTCCTCCTCCTTTCTCCTCTTCCTCCCTCCACAGATATTTCTCTTTTTTCTTCCCTTTTCTCTGCATTCCTCATTTTTCTTCTTCCCCTTCCTCTCTCTGCAGTTTCTTTTTTCTTTTACCTCTTTCTTTCCTTCTAGCCCTCTGCCTTAATCCCTCCCCTTCTCCGTGCATTTCTCTTTTTTCTCCCTCCCCCTCTCTTCTGCCTTGCTCCCCTCTCCCCTCACAGAAAATAGGGGACCAAGAAGTCCCATTTCAGCCCTGTACTGCTGCCAGATCAGCTGGAGCTGGGGTGGGGGTGGGTCAGGGCAGGTAAGTTGCAGCCCTTTTCTTGCCCTGGTCCTAACCTAATTCCTCTGTCTACCCCGTACGGCTGCAGGGATGATGAGATCCGGGACAAATGTGGGGGCGACGCCGTGCACTACCTGTCCTTTCAGCGGCACATCATCGGGCTGCTGGTGGTTGTGGGCGTCCTCTCCGTAGGCATCGTGCTGCCTGTCAACTTCTCAGGGGACCTGCTGGGTCAGTGAGGGCCAGGACGGCTAGGGTGGAGAGAGGATGGGGCTGGAGGGGATGTGCCCTGACCCCACCATCATCCTCTCCCTCTTCCCACCCCCTAGAGAACAATGCCTACAGCTTTGGGAGAACCACCATTGCCAACTTGAAATCAGGGTAAGATGTGAAGCTGGTCGGCCAGGCCAAGGTCTACGACCAGAGTCTGGGCCATGATGTGGGACAGAGAGGAAAGGCAGCTGCATTGATGGGAGCAAAGGTTACAGGGATGGCTGAGGGTCCCTGAGGGCTTGGGTTGGAGACAGAAGAGGGGGATGCCTGCTGAGGATCCCCCAAGGATGACCAGATACAGAAGAGGAGGGTGAAATCTCAGGAACCAGGGAGGGCCAACTGGGGCAGTTGGAGACCCTGTAACCAGTGGGTAGGGCGTAGAGAGGTGGCCTATCAGGGACATTTTCATTGGAATGGGAGAATCTTGGGGTCTAGGGGATGTGGGATGTGGGCCTGCCTTGTGAGGAGTCAGTGCCAGAAGGCTGGTGGCAGTAGAGGGCCCTGTCTGTATCAAGGGTTTAACACTGACAGGCTGAGGCATCTCATCTGAGTGTGTCCTAGCCCGAGTGGCTCCTGTGTATCCTCTCTGCTCCTCCCAGGAACAACCTGCTATGGCTGCACACCTCCTTCGCCTTCCTGTATCTGCTGCTCACCGTCTACAGCATGCGTAGACACACCTCCAAGATGCGCTACAAGGAGGACGATCTGGTGCGTGGAGCAGAGCCCAGGTCCTGCCCCGGCCCCAGCCTCTTCCCTTCCCTTCCCTGCAGGCCTCTCTTGTCTCAGCCCTGAGAGGTGTCAGCTGGGTTTGAATGCTGGCTCAGGAGCTCCCATCCTGCAAGTTACATAACCTCCCAAGCCATGATTTTCTCATCTGTAAAATGGGATAACAATAGTACCTCCCCCAAGGTTGTGGGGAATACGCGGAAACAGCCGTGCTGTGCCCAGCACTTGGGGAAGTAGCTGTGGCTGACATTAGGATAGTAATATTCCTTCCCCTTCTACATGCACTTATCAAGCCAGAACCGGACACCTACTCTATGCCAACCACTGTACTGGGTCCTCGGAGTCTAAGGAGCTGAAAGTAGTACCCCCTTCATCTGCCTCTATAACCCCTCAACAGCATAGGGTGGTGTGGCTCTTTCGTTAGGCTCACTGTCTGATTTCTGTTAGAAACACTCCCCTGCTTTCCCTGGGACCTGGTTTATCCATAACTAAGGCCTCCTCTCACCCCATCTGCTCCCCTCTGCTCACCTACTTCTCTACCCCCTCAAAACAAAACCTCCTTCTCTAGTGCCCCCCACCCCCCACATCCTCTGGCTCCGCTGGGGTCAGGCCTCAGAAGGCAAACCCACTCCCCTGTCACCCAGGTGAAGCGGACCCTCTTCATCAATGGAATCTCCAAATATGCAGAGTCAGAAAAGATCAAGAAGCATTTTGAGTGAGTAAGCTACACTTCCCCCTAGACTCAAGCCCTGCTGCAGAGCCTTCTCTGCCTTTGAACTCCAAGAACATCCTTATACGCTAACCTGGAGCTCTCCCATGAGTGGGATAGAGATTAGATCCAGGAAGAAATGTCCGATTCCAGGGTGGTTTAGCACTTGGGCTGGGTGATAGGCCCCTTTAAAACAGGAAAACGAGGACAAAAACTTGAAGAGCGAGTCACTCAAACCCCCTACCCGCAAACCTCCTCCTGGCTCAGACTGGGTCATAAGTCGTTGACCCAGGGTCCATTGGAGTACATACCTTCTTTAAAATTAAAAGCAGCGTTCTGGAGTTTGTGTGCAGATATGACAGGGAGAAGCTCCTTGGTTTTCAGTGGATTCCAAGGAGTCCAGGATAATTTGAACTGTGTATTCTCTGAGACTTTTTCAGCTCTGGAATTATGTCTTGGGGTGGGTAGAGCAGACCTCCTGGACTGTCCGGTGGCCAGAAACTAGAGAAAAGGGAGGTGATGTAATGAATCAAAGTGGGAACTCACCTGGTCACCCCATGGCTACGGATGCATCTTGGGGCGCAGCTCATAGGGTGGGGAATGAGAGTAAAGGGCCCCTCCATGGGGGTGTGTAGGGACAGTCTCTATACCACAGGATTAGGGCTCCTCTCACATATGCATCTGTTCACTCAGCAAACTTTCTCAAGTGCTCTTAGTCATAAGTTACCATAGTGGGCTTTGGGACTGTAAAAAATGAATAAGGCCAGGCATGATAGCTCATGCCTGTAATCCCAGCACTTTGGGAGACCAAGGTGGGCAGATCACTTGAGGCCAGGAGTTCAAGACCAGCCTGGGCAACATAGTGATACCCCATGTCTTAAAAACAATAATAAAAGATCACTGAGGGCCGGGAGTTTGAGACCAGCCTGGCCAATATGGCAAAACCCTGTCTCTACTGAAAATACAAAAATTAGCCAGGCGTGGTGGCGTGCACCAGTAGTCCCAGCTACTCGGGAGGCTGAGGCAGAAGAATCACTTGAACCTGGGAGGCAGAGGTTGCAGTGAGCTGAGATTGTGCCACTGCACTCCAGCCTGGGCGACAGAGTGAGACTCTGTCTCAAACAAAGAAAAACTATTGAGTTCTCAGGGGGTTCATAGTATGGTGATCGGCTTTAGGAGCTAATCCAGGGTCTGATCAGAGATTGCTCTGAGGTCAGTCTGTGGTCAGAATCGGGAGCTGGCCAGTGGTCATGATAAGGGACATTGGTCTGGATCATGACCCAGACTGAGGTTGAGGTTTGGGCTCAGTCTAGCGTCAAAATCAGGGTTTAGGCCAGGTGTGGTGGCTCACACCTGTAATCCCCTTGAGAAGATTGCTTGAGCCCAGGAGTTCAAGACCAGCCTGGACAACATGTTGAAACCCCATCTCTACAGAAAAATATAAAAATTAGCCAGACATGGTAGCATGCACCAATAGTCCCAACTACTCAGGCGACTGAGGTGGGAGGATGGCTTGAGCCCAAGAGGCTGATGCTGTAGTGAACTGTGATTGTGCCACTGTACTGCAGCCTGGGTAATAGGGCAAGACCCTGTCTCAAAAAAGAAAGAAAGTAAAGAATCAAGGTTGAATCCGAGGCCCAGATCTGTCAGTTGGCCAGAATCAGAGTTCACTCACTGTCCTGAGTCAGGCCTGTGTGTGATCCAATCAGAGATCGTGTTTGGACAGGATTGAGAGTGAACATCTATCTGGTCAGGGTCAGATTCCAGAGCCTGTGTTAGAAGATTAAGGACTGGTTTGTGATCAGCATTAGTAGATGGATACTCTTTCACACTACATGCAATTATTGACAACCTTCTATGTGCCAGGCACAAATAAATTAGAAATAAGCCCAGTCCTTATACAGGCTATAAAACAGCAGTCAAAATTAGATCATTCTTGTCAGTATGAGAAAACTGTTTGGGGTCCTGTCTGAGGTTCAAGGTGTCATCAGCATTACAGGGCACTCTGGGTCAGGATTAAGGACAGTGTGTACTCAGAATTAAGTGACATCTTTTTTTTTTTTTTCTCATACCATCTTTGGTAACAATGAATTAGGTGACATCTTAATATTACCATCCAGTTGGAATCAGTTATCAGTTTGTATTGAAATCTGGTGTTGGGTTTTTTTCTTGTTGTTGTTGTTGTTGTTGTTTTGATACAAATATCTAGTGAGCACCTACCATGTGACTGCATGGGGAGGAGCTGGGGGTATAGCAGTTAACAACAGAAGGCCTGCCTTCATTTGCTTACATTTTGGTGGGGAGGGGTGGACAGGGAACAGATGAACTAGTAATAGAGACTGTGTCAAGAAGGGGTAGGTGCTAAGAAAACCACAGCAGGGAAGTGGGCAGGGTAAGAGGGGTTGGGAAGGGTTGCTATTTCTGATGGGGTGGACAGGGCGGGACTCTGACAGGGTGGCATTTGAACAGAGACCTGAGTGAACCCTCCTAGTCAACCGTCTATTCATTCAGCCCACATTTATTGTACACCTACTATGTGCTTCATGCCTGGGAGACAGAGTAGAACCAAACCTGATCAGTACCCTTGGGAAGCTCAAGATCCTAGTTGTGTTTCAGGGGTGGGTCTGTAGTTTTGTTTAGGAGAGGTCAGCCTATAAGCAGGGCTAAGGGAGACTGTAGTCCTAACTGGAGTTTTTTGGATCACTGAGATGAGCATTATGGAGTAGCCATTTCATTGATCTGCTCATTTACCACATGTGTATTGAACACCTACTATATACAAGCTGTTGGGACAGGGCTGGGTATATGGTGAGTAAGAGACAGCCCTTGAGCTCATTGTCAGGATTAGGCAGGGCTTGCGGTCCAAGTCTGTGGTCTGTCTGGATTGAAGGACTGTCTCAGCACAATTAGGGAGTATCTTGTGTGCAAATCAAGGGGCCTGTGTGGTTGGATTTAGAGGATTAGAGATTAGTCTAGTGAGAATGAGAGCAGACCCTTCCAAAGGGGAAACCTAAAATGGTTTGAGGAACAATATCAGAGGAAAGATCTTTAGCCTCCTGGGAAGTCCATTTCAAGGACCCTATCCCAGATTTAAGTTTCTAAATTCTCATGGGTTTATGAGGTCTGTGTTAATACTTTAGAACAGTAACTCATGCATTCAATACTTGGTGGTCCTTCATTAAAAAAAAATTTTTTTTGAGGCCGAGTCTCACTCTGTCTCCCTGGCTGGAGTGCTGCAATACAGGGGTGTGGTCACAGCTCACTGCAGCCTTGACCTCCTGGGCTAAATCGATCCTCCTGCCTCAGACTCCTGAGTAGCTGGGACTATAGGCACTCTCCACCACACCTGGCTAAATTTTTTCTTTCTTTCTTTAGGGATGGGGTCTCATTCTGTTGCCTAGGCTGGTCATGAACTCCTGGCCTCAAGCAGTCCTCCTGTCTCGGCCTCTCAAAGTGTTGGGATTGCAGGCATGAGCCACTGTGTTCAACCTAGAAATTGTAATAAAATATAAAAAGATGGGAACTCAGTCTAGATTAAGGATTAGGATCAAAGAACACTGCGTGATCAGATTTAAAAACAAACTACTGGCCAGGCACGGTGGCTCACACCTGTAATCCCAACACTCTGGGGGGCCGAGGCGGGTGAATCACAAGGTCAGGAATTCAAGACCAGCCTGGCCAAGATGGTGAAGCCCCATCTCTACTAAAAACATAAAAATTAGGCAGGCATGGTGGCACATGCCTATAATCCCAACTACTGAGGAGGCTGAGATAGGAGAATCACTTGAACCCAGGAGGTGGAGGTTACAGTGAGCTGAGATTGTACCACTGCATTCCAGCCTGGGCGACAGAGCAAGACTCCACATCAAAAAAAAAAAAAAAAAAGTCTATTAGGCTGGGTGTGGTGGCTCATGCCTGTAATCCCAGCACTTGGGAGACAAGGGCGGGCCAATCACCTGAGGTTAGGAGTTTGAGACCAGCCTAGCCAACATGGTGAAATCCCATCTCTACTAAAAATACAAAAAAAAAAAAAAAAAAATTAGCTGGGTATAACCTGTAGTCCCAGCTACTCAGAAAGCTGAAGCACGAGAATTGCTTGAACCCGGGAAGCGACGGTTGCAGTGAGCCAAGATCACATCACTGCATCTTAGCCTGGGTGACAGAGTGAGACTCTGTCTCAAAAAGAAAAAGAAAAAAAAAGTAACTATTCCCACCAGCCATGGTGGCTCACTAGTGTAATGCCAGCACTTTGGGAAGCTGAGGCAAGGAGGATCACTTGAACCCAAGAGTTCAAGACCAGCCTGGGCAATACAACGAGACCCCATCTCAAAATATTTCAAACAAACAAAAAAAAAATGAACTATTCCTTCACTCAGCAAGCATTCTTCAAGCCCTGCCCAGTACCAGGTACCAGTGAGTCAGTGACAGTTTCTCTCTGGTCAGTCTTAAGTCAAGGTAGGGATGAATCTGGGGTCAGGGTTAGGAGGTCAGTCTTGGGTCTGGGTAACAAGTCTAGGGTCAGTCTTTGGCCAGGGTGGGCTTAAGATTCAGTCTTTGGCCACTGTTAGAGGTCACCCTCACCCTGGTCAGGGGTCAGGATCAATCTCTTGTCTATCTTGGGCCAAAGTTAGAAATCATTTTGTAGACTGGGTTATGGGTTGGTTGAGGTCAATCTGTGGTCAAGGCTAACTGCTGGGCTGTGACCAGGTCTTCTGGGAATGGAGTTAAGGAAGTATATAGCCTATGACTAGACGCAGTTTCTCTCAACCTAAAGGTCACAGCCCTGGACAAGAATCAGACCATAGCCCAGGCTTTCCCAGCTGCATGCAGCGTGTCCCTACACATCCTGGTTCGTCAGCCCAGCCTGCACTCACACAGTGCTCAGGCCTTCTGCTCCCGCTTCCCCACTCAGATAAGCATGAGGAGGAACTGCAAAGCTTTATTCTTGGGTAACTCTCAGTTTTGTAGACTAAGAAAAAGGCAGCTTGAATTGGAGCTGTGGGTTTTTTTGTCTTTTTTTTTTTTTTTTTTTTTTTGAGACAGTCTCGCTCTGTCACCCAGGCTGGAGTGCAGTGGTGTGAACTTGGCTTACTGCAGCCTTCGCCTCCCGGGTTCAAGCAATTCTCCTGCCTCAGCCTCCTGAGTAGCTGGGACTACGGGCATGTGCCACCACGCCCGGCTAATTTTTGTATTTTTAGTAGAGACAGGGTTTCACCATGTTGGCCAGGCTGGTTTCAAACTCCTGACCTCAGGTGATCCTCCCACCTCGGCCCCTCAAAGTGCTGGGATTACAGACGTGAGCCACCATGTCCAGCCGGAGATGTGTTTCTTGAAGGTGATGGGGTCTTGGATGAAAGTCAGGGGCAGGTGGGTGGGGTCCCTGCACAAGATGATACATGGACTGTGTTTCAGGGAAGCCTATCCCAACTGTACAGTTCTCGAAGCCCGCCCGTGTTACAACGTGGCTCGCCTCATGTTCCTCGATGCAGAGAGGTAAGGGACTACGGGCGGGGAAGGGTAACACCAAGGGCCCCCTGCCATTGTGAAGGACATATTGGCTACCACACAGGCTCCCCTGCTAGATTTTTTCCTAGGGCATTTGATTTTAATTCAACTCTTTGGAAGGCCTGTTAATTCAGCTCTGGAAAGACCAAGGCCTGGAGGTTAGAGTTTGTTGTGAGGGGAAGGGGGCCCATGGTCCCCACTGCATCTGAGGACATGCCCTTCTTTGGCTACAGTATGAGAAATTTAGGTCAGCCTGCAGGAAGAACTTCTGGCCCTCTAGGGATGGGTGGGGAGACCTTAGGGTGTGGCCACATCTGAAGCATGTATCCTAAACAAATTCAAGAACAAGACAGCTCCTGTCCTTGGGGCGTGAGCTAGATGACCCCCAAGCTGAGCCAGCCCCAGCCCCAGATGTAGGTGACCAGACATCTGGGTCCCACAGGAAGAAGGCTGAGCGGGGAAAGCTGTACTTCACAAACCTCCAGAGCAAGGAGAACGTGCCCACCATGATCAACCCCAAGCCCTGCGGCCACCTCTGCTGCTGTGTGGTGCGAGGCTGTGAGCAGGTATGACGCAGGCTGGCTGTTGAGTCTGGGGAGGGGTTGGACTGGTCCTGGGGAGGCAAGGCTGGGGCCCTGCCCTCAGTGAGTCCCCAACTGTCCCTGGAATCCTTGAAGCCTCAGTTCCCACTGTTGGGTTTGTCTGATGTCCCTAGAGCGACCAGGTTTTCAAACCTCAAATTAGAAGATGTCAGCCAAAAGGGCGATGTTGTGCTGTACCCACTGACTCTGGGGACTTGAGCAAGTTGCTTGCTGCTCAGTGCCTCAGTTTCTTCATGGGGTTAATGTACCCACTTTATGAGAGTGTTGTGAGGGTAAAGTGAGTAATACATATAAAAAAGCTTAGAGGTGCTGGGTGCAGTGGCACATGCCTGTAATCCCAGCACTGTGTGAGGCTGAGGTGGGTGGATCACTCGAGCCAGGAGTTGAGACCAGCCTAGGCAACATGGCAAAACCTGATCTCTACAAAAAATACAAAAATTAGCCAGGCATGGTGCTGCACACATGTAGTCCCAGCTACTTGGGAGGCTGAGGTGGGAGGGTCACTTTAGCCTGGGAGGTTGAGGCTCCAGTGAGCTGAGATCCTACCACTACACTCACACCTGGGCATCAGAGCGAGACCCTGTTTCAAAAAAAAAAAAAATGCTTAGTGGAGCAGTGCCTGGCTTATAGAGAGCCCCGAGTCAGTGTGGGCTGGATGCTGCAGGCCCCAGCCTGGCTTTCCAACTAGAGGCCCTGGCCCTAACCCTCCCACAAAGGTGGAGGCCATTGAGTACTACACAAAGCTGGAGCAGAAGCTGAAGGAAGACTACAAGCGGGAGAAGGAGAAGGTGAATGAGAAGCCTCTTGGCATGGCCTTTGTCACCTTCCACAATGAGACCATCACCGCCATGTGAGTCCCCAGCTTGGCCCTCGGCCCTGAGCAGCCCGCCAGGGCTCCCTGACCCCTGTGCTCATGGCCTTCTGCCACCAGTGTGGCCTCCGGGTGGGCCTGTGGTTACCAGTGCCCATCTTTCTAGCATCCTGAAGGACTTCAACGTGTGTAAATGCCAGGGCTGCACCTGCCGTGGGGAGCCACGCCCCTCATCCTGCAGCGAGTCCCTGCACATCTCCAACTGGACCGTGTCCTACGCCCCGGACCCCCAGAACATCTACTGGTGAGCAAACAGGTGGCAGGGCAGGCTTTCCAAGGCCTGGGGTGGGCCCAGTAGGTAGGGGGAGGAGAGGGAGTGTCTTGGTGTCACTGGGGGCCATTCCTGCCCTTGGTCCCTGGAGTGACTGCCCCCCACCTTTCCAGGGAGCACCTCTCCATCCGAGGCTTCATCTGGTGGCTGCGCTGCCTGGTCATCAATGTCGTCCTCTTCATCCTCCTCTTCTTCCTCACCACTCCAGCCATCATCATCACCACCATGGACAAGTTCAACGTCACCAAGCCTGTGGAGTACCTCAATGTGAGGCCCCATGCCCCTTTCACTTTCCATGCTGGGTCACAACACACAGATACCAGGCCCTGAACCCTCTTCCCCCAGCCCAGCCCGTTCTGCTTCTTCCAGCCCCCTGCCACCAGCCAGCTCCCAAAAACCCGTGTGTACTTCCCTTCGGCTCCCTGCCACCTTCCCCCTCAGAGAGGTCACCCTTAGGTTTGCAACACCTGGAGAAACACCCAGGGAAGAGAGAGAGCCTGCGTTTAGTCCTGATCTCAAAAGAAGTCCCCTTCCCTCACCCCTTAGCCTTTCTAACTGAAAAAATGGAAGGGTTCCACTAGATCAGTGGCTTTTAGACTTAGATTCTGATCTCTTTATCAGCGTGAAACCGAATGTGGAAAAGCAGGGCTGCTCCGATGACAGTAGGGTGGCATGCACGTCTGCCTAGCCTCCCCTCACCCCTCCTGCCACGCACAGAGCATACCTCTTTAGAACCTCAGAGTTTGAAGAAGGACAGTTTGCAAATCACAAGCAGTGATAATAGCGTAATAGATAAGACCCAGACTGCATGGATTCAAATCCCTACCTCATGGCTTGCTAGCTAGGGAAGCTATTGAATTTTTTTTTGCCTCAGTTTACTCATCTGTCAAATGGGGTAACAGCATTACTGTGAGGATTAAAACATGGAAAGTACATCAGCAGTGCTTAGCACATAGTAGGTGTTCAGCAAATGCTGACTCTCAGTATTATTCACCCTGGGGTTATACATATGGCCCTGGCCCCCACCGTCACCCCAGACCTCCAGATGTTCTGGAATTCCAACATGGGAGCCTTGAGAGTTGTGAGGCCCAGGGCCCAGCTGGGGAGGAGGCACATAAGCAAAGCCACCTGGGTCCCCTAGACTGCCCTGCCTGACACCCCGCTGTGTCCTGCTGCAGAACCCCATCATCACCCAGTTCTTCCCCACCCTGCTGCTGTGGTGCTTCTCGGCCCTGCTTCCCACCATCGTCTACTACTCAGCCTTCTTTGAAGCCCACTGGACACGGTAAGGTGCCTCTACTCACACCACACCTCGCTGTGGCCTGCCCTCAATGACCCGTCCTCACAGGGCAGCACTTTGCCCTCCTGGCAGTCGCACAGCTGGCAGGGAAGGGGTAGTGCCCAGCACCCTCACCTTGGGTGGCCCACTCTTCCTGGGGGATACTCCTTGGACATTGTCATTGTTGAGGGACCAGGTCTGGGGCCTGGGCTCCCTTGACCTGTACCGTTCCCTGCTCCCCTCCCTCCAGCTCTGGGGAGAACAGGACCACCATGCACAAGTGCTACACTTTCCTCATCTTCATGGTGCTGCTCCTGCCCTCGCTGGGACTGAGCAGGTGAGTTGAGGAGGATGGGAGAGGAGCCAGGGTAGGGGGATTGCAGGACAGGGAGAGGAGAGCAGTTCAGGCTCCCTACCTCCCTTACAAGGCAAGGGGCCCGAGATGGGAAGCCTGGCCACCCCCAGGCTTCCTGAGCTACCCACCCCATGTCCAGGAGTCTCCCCAGTGGCTCACAGAGGAGGGACTCCCCCTCCCCTGGTGTTCTGCACCACTCCAGCCCCCACCCCGTCTCTCCTCTGCTTCCCTCCAGCCTGGACCTCTTCTTCCGCTGGCTCTTTGATAAGAAATTCTTGGCGGAGGCAGCTATTCGGTTTGAGTGAGTGACTGGGGCCCCTGGGGAAAGAGACCAGGCGGCAGGGATGGGTATGCTTGAGAGACATTGCCAGCCCCATGGGGGGGTGCAACAAAGCTTCCAACCCCTGGAGGGGGAAGAAGAGAGAGGATCTGGCGGGGTTACCCCAGAGGTTACCCACAAGGTGTCTCGGGTGTGTATACATGGTACAAGTCCCTGGGGTCTGTGTTGGTGTTCACTCTCTGGTAACTGTCTGGATGCTAAGATCACCCTCAAGGTAGATTTGGGGTCCACATTCTGGTAGTTTCTGTGGGGGTATCTTGTACCCATATTCTGGGACTAACATTGGGCGTCTCTGGAGTTCCACTTCGGAGGTTTGGGGAGCCATCTCTAGTGAGATCTTGGTCATACTTAGGGAGTGACTTGGAGGCTACTAGGGGCATCCCTGAAGGTCTCTAGAGCCCATATTTTTGGGTATCTGTGGAAGGCTGTTGGCCTTATAACTCTGGGGGTGTCTGTGGCAGGGGTGCTAAAGGACTTACACTTCGGGGTGTTTAGTGGTACAAGTTCTGGGAACACCTCTAACATTTCAGGCTTTTATTCAGAGGGGTGCCTATGGAGTTCTGTATGGGCGTCTTCTCTTGGAATCATGTGAGGATATATTGGGGGTCATGCATCATGGCTGCGGGCACAGACTCTAGGGGTTTTGCTCTAGGCCATCTGTGGTGATCTTTGACTCACACTTGGGGCATCTCAGGCACTGACAAAGGTTCCTGGGTTCCCCCAGAGATGTCGGGGGAAGGGTCTCAAAGCTTGTTTGTGGAGGTATCTGAGGTTCATGTCACACTCTGGGGGTAACTGGAGTTATGGTCATAGTGGGGGAATCTTCTGGGTGTTCCTGGGGCTCAGTCTTTGGGTTGAGGGTCTCACTGGGTTGTCTTTGGGGATCCTGGACAGTTCTCTCCTGAATGATCTGGTAGCCTTAGGTGGTCTTGAGCACTCTCTCCATGGCTCTTTATGAGGCACAAGTTCTTGGAGCTGTCTGTTGCCACTCTGTCTCTGGGGGGAACGGGGCACAGGTGCTTGGGGGGCTAAGCTGGGGGTGTCCACATGGAAGAAGCATGTTGGTGGTGGAGGCGTGGGGTGCTGTAGTTCTGGCAGTGGGCGGGCCGCCACCGGGTCACCCCAAGGGTGCAGTGCTGGAGCACCTGGTGCCCGCAGGTGTGTGTTCCTGCCCGACAACGGCGCCTTCTTCGTGAACTACGTCATTGCCTCAGCCTTTATCGGCAACGCCATGGACCTGCTGCGCATCCCAGGCCTGCTCATGTACATGATCCGGCTCTGCCTGGCGCGCTCGGCCGCCGAGAGGCGCAACGTGAAGCGGGTACGGCCGCCTGGGGCAGCAGCGGCCCGCACAGCGCCCCCTGGTGGCCCAACAAGAAACAGTAGTCATCGCGCTAGGGTTGAGGGGCACAGGAGGGCTGAGACGTGGGGAGTCCAGTTGACTCACGGTGGCTCCGGGCCATCCCCTTCCCATATCTGGGGCGTTCGTATTCCGCCATGGGTGGACATAGGTAACCCTGAAGGCCCCTGCCAGTTCTGACAGTAGCATTCTGTGATGGGAGTTGGGGAGATCTGGGTCCCTAGCACTAGGGTCCCTCTGTCTTAATAAGAGGGCTCTGGGCATTCCACTCCTAAGTCCACCCAACTCTTGCCCCCTACCTGCCAGGCCCCGACCCCTTGAAGGCCCCTCTCCATGCCCCATCACTGCAACCGCTGTGACCCTCCTCTCAGCCATAGCCCCTCTCTCCATCTGCTCTGCCCTACCCGACCCTAGACATTAGGTCCTGTTCCCCATGGCTTCTTTTCTGGCCTCAGAGGTCCTGGCTCCCTTCCCTGTCCCTCCTTCCCTGCCCCTCTACTCAGTCCCTGCCTCCCTGAGCCATCCTCCTGCCCATCTCCCCCCCAGCATCAGGCCTACGAGTTCCAGTTTGGCGCAGCCTACGCCTGGATGATGTGCGTCTTCACGGTGGTCATGACCTACAGTATCACCTGCCCCATCATCGTGCCCTTCGGTAGGCACCGCCGCGCCGGGACCTGGGCCCTGCTCGGGGGGACCCAGGACCTCACCCTCTCCACTCTAGGAAGGCAGGCCACCCCGAGTGGACAGGGCCCGGCTGGGAGACCGGCCCCTCGGGGCTCCCGCCCGGTCCCTGGCTCAGTCTGGGGCCTGGCCTGCGGGGAGGAGGGGGAGAGCCATCAGCTCAGGCCAGACCCAGCTGGCATGTGGTCCCCAGGGCAAAGTCACCCCAACATGGCCATACTCACCCACACCTGTGCCTTCCCTCAGTGGGATGTGCTTGGACACAGATCACATATGTGCTGACATGTTCACACACACCCTCCCACACAGGCATCCATGCGCACACTTGTACACCATCCTGTAAACTGAGGAAAGACCTGGATTCCAGGGTGGGACAAGTCCTTGCCACTCATGGAGATAGTCTGCTGTATCTGAACTATGTGACTTGGCCAGGTCTCTCCTCCTTTTTGAAGTTTAGCAAAGTTTCTCTTTAACCATCACCCCCACTGGTAGCCTCTACTTTCCTCCCCAATAACATCCTAACTCCTTAACCAACCCTCCCTGGTTATTGAAGGCTCCAAGTTCCCAAACTAACTTCCTTGTCCTCATTAGAAACTCCCTATCCCTCAACCTCTAGGGAAATAGAACTTGTCCCTTCATTTATACTTACCTGTTTAGGGACAGGGATAGAGAAAAATGATATGGGTTTTAAGAAGATGCTTGTTGACCCAAATGACTACATTTCCAGCAGTAGAATTCCCAGTGAGGAGTGCAGAATGAAGGGGTTGAGGTGGAGGAAGCTGAAGCTCTGTGATCAGGCTGGGGCATGGGGCACTGTCCCGTCCTGGGGCCTGGGCAGGAGGAGGGGCCAACCCTTCGGCCCTCTCAGGACCAGAACAACCTGTGACAGACACACAAAGGTTCGGCGGCACTGGTTCCGAGGTCAGGGCCCATGTGGCTTCCCTTAGGGCTCATGTACATGCTGCTGAAGCACCTGGTAGACAGGTACAATCTCTACTACGCCTACCTGCCGGCCAAGCTGGACAAGAAGATCCACTCGGGGGCTGTGAACCAGGTGGTAGCCGCGCCCATCCTCTGCCTCTTCTGGCTGCTCTTCTTTTCCACCATGCGCACGGGTGAGGGATCCCTACGCAGGGAACGGGGGCACGAACAGAGGGGTTTCCAACCAGAGTCCAGGCAGAGCAGGCCACAGGAGAAGCCGCATGGCTGGGGATGGCAGGCAAGGGGCCTGGGAGAGGCTGGGACCAGGCTGTAGCACCTGGGAGAGTGAGGACTGCATTCAGTGGGTATCAGAAGCTGGGGTGGGGAGGCCCTGGGGGTACCCACAGGAGATAGCAACCCCATTCTTTGCCCCCCAACACCAGGGTTCCTAGCTCCCACATCTATGTTCACATTCGTGGTCCTGGTCATCACCATCGTCATCTGTCTCTGCCACGTCTGCTTTGGACACTTCAAATACCTCAGTGCCCACAACTACAAGGTGTGGGGCGAGGGTGGCAGGGGGGATGGCTGCGGGCAGGAGCTCAAGGGGATACAAAGGGTCCCAGGGCTGGCGAGGGCTGAGGGCAGTACCAACAGGGCCAAGCGGGCATGGGGCCATGATCAGGGATGAGGACATACCCCCACTTCCTGACTCATTCTGGGCCCCTCAAGATTGAGCACACGGAGACAGATACTGTGGACCCCAGAAGCAATGGACGGCCCCCCACTGCTGCTGCTGTCCCCAAATCTGCGGTGAGTGCCCTCAAGAGTTGGGAGGGGCCTCTGACAGACTCAGCCTCAAAGCCCAGTGTTCCCTTAGTCCTGCAGAAAGGGGAACCTGTTCCAGACCCCATGGGGGCAGGGAGAGAGCTGATCTCCCTGGAGGGCTGCCCCTGCCTCCCAGGGTCCTGCCCACTCTGCTGTCCTACAGGCCTTGGTGTTCCCCCCATCCATGAGGGGTAGCTGTTCACCTTGCCTCTATTTCCTCTCCCTCTTCAGAAATACATCGCTCAGGTGCTGCAGGACTCAGAGGTGGACGGGGATGGGGATGGGGCTCCTGGGAGCTCAGGGGATGAGCCCCCATCGTCCTCATCCCAAGATGAGGAGTTGCTGATGCCGCCCGACGGCCTCACGGACACAGACTTCCAGTCTTGCGAGGACAGCCTCATAGAGAATGAGATTCACCAGTAAGGGGAGGGAGGGGCCCTGGAGGCCACATCCTGCCCCACCCCACCCCTACTCCCACGGACACTAAAACGCTAATAATTTATTAGATCTAAAGCCCCTTTCTCCCCAGCCCCTGCTTTCATTAAGGTATTTAAACCTGGGGATATCACTGCTCTCCCCCATGATGGAGGGAGGGAGCCCCCCAACCTCAGTGAGGAGAGCCCCGAGCCGGCCCCGGGGCAAAGAGGGGTGCAGAGGGAGTTCTCCCAGATCAGTACCCCCCACCCCTCCCCAGCTAGTAGCATAACCAGGAAAGGGTTAATGAGAGCCGAGTGGAGTACCTGGTGCACCTGGTGCCGGTGGCTGGAGACCTGGGGGACAGGTGGATCTGGGGCTGTCCCCCCGTCCCACCGCGCCGCCCCAGTTTTTTCCACCCCACAGTTCCTGGGATCCAGCCCTCCAGGGAATTGGAGCCTCCAGCCCCTAGGGGATGCATGAGAGGGGAGGGGGTGCTGAGTGGGAGGAAGAGTCAGGCTCAGAGCTGGGGTGGCCTGGGGGTGGGGGTGGGCAAGGCTGACACTGGAAAATGGGTTTTTGCACTGTTTTTTTTTGTTGTTGTTTTGGGGGTTTTTTTTTGTTTTGTTTTTTTTTCCTTTAAAATAAAAACAAAGAGAAAAGCTCTGAGGCAGGTGTCTGACTTGAGCTGCCCTGGGCACCTGGGCTGGGTCCCCGCCCTCCTATCTGGAGGGTATCTGTGTGACCCTAGGCAAGTTGCATCATACCTCTGGACCTCACTTTCCTCATCTATAAAATGGGAATAGCAATGTCATGGCCTCTAGCTGTTTTAAGGATTAAATAAATAGGAAGTTCTTAGCCCAGTGTTTGGCACATAATAACAAACCATAATTAATATTCTCATAGATGAGGAGATTGAGTCCCAGAAAGAAGAGGTCCCTGCATGACGCTGGGCAAGGGACTTGTTCAGTGTCTCATTTCCGTGTCAGGGAGAGGAGAGAGTGGGGCCAGCGAGAGAATTCAGGGGAATCTCAGAGGCAGGAAGGGCCCCTGTGCCCAGGTGGCCACCACACCAGCCCTGCGCACTCTGATCCTTCCCCTGAGTCCCTGAGCAACACACATGGGACAGAGATTCAGGGAGAAAAGGTCATGCAAAGCCACAGGGTCCATGCTGGACCAGGATGAAGGCCCCTCTGAGCACCTCAAAGTAAGCCTGGTCCCAGCCCATCTCCCTTCCCCAGGAGGGCCTGATCTCCTCAGTGAGAAGCCCCCTCCCATCCTCCAGTCAAATCCTACCCATTCTCCAAGACCCAACTCAAATTCACATTCTCGCCAGGCGTGGTGGTTCATGCCTATAATCCCTGTACTTTGAGAGGCCAAGGTGAGTGGATCACCTGAGTTCAGGAGTTCGAGACCAGCCTGGCCAACATGATGAAACCCCATCTCTACAAAAAATAACAGAAATTAGCTGGACATGGTGGTACAACCCTGTAATCCCAGCTACTTGGGAGGCTGAGGCATGAGAATCACTTGAACCTGGGAGGTGGAGGCTGCAGTGAGCCGAGATCATGCCACTGCACTCCACCCTGGGTGACAGGGCAAGACCCTGTCTCAAACAAACAAAAAAATTCACCTTCTTGAAGAAAGGTCCTGTGACTGCTGTACCCCACGCTGCAAAGGCCCACAGAGCCATGGTCCGCACCCACACACATGCATACACGGCATGTACTGCAGGAGGCCTGCATTCCAGTCCCTATTCTGTCACTAAATGGCTTTGTAACCCTGAAGAAAAGGAAGAAAAAGGAACTCCTAGAGGGAAGAAAAGAGACCTCAGAGGAGGAGGAGAACCAGGTTCCACAAAAGTCAACAAGAAACCACCAACAGCAGGAACAGCAAACACAGCAACCCTGATAAAGATTGCCCAGGCGCCAGCAAGGAGCAGGAGCAAAGAGTGCCCAAGGTCCAGCCCCAGGCTGCAGAGAGCTGTGGCAAACACAGCTTGGAGGGCCAGTGTCTACGGCAGCAGGCCGTGGGTGGAGGGTGGGCCAGTGACAGTGGAGGTGAAAGTTGAGGCCTTGGTCCTGGCCTCAGCCTCCATATGTATATCAGATCTGCAGTGTTGTGAAACATGAACTCCCAAATAGAGTCCCCAAAGTCTTGGGGCCAAGGGAGTGCCTGCTGGTGGTTGGGCAAAAATTGGCATGGCTTTGAAAGGAGCACCTTGGTTTGTGTGAAGGCTTCCCGGTGCTCCCGAAGCCTGTTTTCTGTATGGATGGGCAGGCACGCCACTGCCATTTGCCTGGCAAGCCCCCTTGTCTGCAAAGCATGACCTGGACAGACCTCAGCCCCCACCTCTGGTTAGCTGAGACCCCCTCATTCCTCATCTGCCCAGCATGCCTTCCCTTTCCTGCACGGCCTGAAGTTCAAAACCAGGTTCCAGCATTTCCAGATGTGAAACTCCAGATAATGCCCAAGCAGCACCCACAGCAAGAGTCCTGAGGACAGCCCTTCCCCAGAGTAGAGAGGAACACCCGTGCCTGCCTGCATTCTGCCCCTGGCACCTTGTCACAGAGTTCAAGTCCAGGTAGATCACATTAGAGGCATCCAGGAGGTGCAATAGTGGAATCAGGAGTTGGCAGGGGAGACCACAGGATCCCCAAAGTCCACTTCCTCCTTTCACAGCTGGGGACAGCAGAAGACACGGATAAGAGCTGAAGTTATGGCCGGGTGCAGTGGCTCATGCCTGTACAGAATCCTAGCTCTTTGGGAGGCTGAAGCTGGTGGATCACCTGAGGTCAGGAGTTTGAGACCAGCCTGCCCAACATGGCGAAACCCCATCTCTACTAAAAATATAAAAGTTAGCCGGGTGTGGTGGTGGCCACCTGTAATCCCAGCTACTTGGGAGGCTGAGGCAGGAGAATCGCTTGAACCCAGGGGGCAGAGGTTGCAGTGAGTCGAGAGTACGTCACTTCACTCCAGCCTGGGCAAAAGAGCGAGACTCCATCTCAAAAAAAAAAAAAAAGCTGAAGTTACTGGTTTAAATCCTGGCTCGACCACTTAACAGCTGTGTGACCCTGGGCAAGTTGCATCATACCTCTGGACCTCACTTTCCTCATCTATAAAATGGGAATAGCAATGTCATGGCCTCTAGCTATTTTAAGGATTAAATAAGCAGGAAGTTCTTAGCCCAGTGTTTGGCACATAATAACAGACCATAATTAATATTCTCATAGATGAGGAGATTGAGTCCCAGAAAGGAGAAAGGGGGAGGGCTCGCCCGAGGTCGGCTCCTGTATCGGAGCTTGGAACAAGGTTCTCTGATCCCTTTGGGTGCTCTTGCACCTGTTCTGTGCCTGATTAGTACCAGGCAGGGCTGAGGGGCACTGGGATGACCTGAAAGTCCCTGTCCTCAGCCATCATACATTCTAGAGAAGACTGTACTCCAGAGCGGAGTTCTTAGCTCAAAGCATTCCCCATTTCCGGTGCAAAGGTGGGACATGTGGTCAGACCAGTGGCCTAACCATGCCAGACTGGGGCCAGGCAAGGAGAGTGTTGCAGGTGGAATCATGTCCCCCAAAAAAGCATGTTGAGGTCCTGGCCCCCAGTACTTCCGAATGTGACCTCATGTGGAAACAGGGTGGTTGCAGATATAATTTGTTCAATTAAGATGAGGTCATACTGAAATGCATGGGACCCTGGCCCCATATGACTGGTGTCCTTATAAGAAGAAGAGACACAGAGGAGGGTGCCATGTGAAGACAGCAACACAGGAAAAATGCCGTGTCAGTGAGAAAGGAGGTTTTGGGAATGGGAAGGCTTTCTGGATGTAAAGGTCAGGTTGGTGTGTCAGGGACAACCCCTTCCTGGAAACCTTGGGCTGAAAGAAAGGGACTGGGACCTACCCTGATGGGATGACCATGATACAGTGAGGACAGCCAGGCTGGTGGAGTCTGCATGAGGCGGGGGTGCTGGGTCATCTGTCCCTAAAGCGGGTAGCCCTCAGCCGGGTAAGGGGCTAGGTTACTGAGAAGGAGAAAAGGGAAGGCAGCTGTTAAACGGGCTGCTGACCTAGGAATCCCACTGCAGTGAGAGAGTTCTAGGGGGAGGGTCTCTTCCCCCCCTCCCAGCAGAACCTTCAACTGTCAAGCACCGAGCTAGCCACCAGCATGCTGTCCTCCGCAGGTAGGCACTCATGGGGCCTTACCCCACTCGTGTACCTCCTGCAGGCTAGTCTCCCCCCAGGGAAGGAGTTGTGTCCCCCATCAGACTGGGTGCCCCTTTAGGGTACAGACAGTGACTCTTCCATCAGACTGGATGCTCCCTAAGGACAAGACCTGGGCCTCTTCCTCAGACTGTTTGGGGAAGGATAGGCCACTGGTGGTCAGACTGGGTGGTAGGCCGGACAGGAACTCTTTCTCCTCTCCACTGACAGTTGGAGTTGGGGCGAGGAGACGGACTGGCCATCCCACTGTCATGGCTGCTGCGGAAAAGGGTTTGTGTGAAAAAGCCCAAGTAGAGAAGAAAACTTTAGGGAACAGAGAAAACCTCTCCTAAGCCTAGAAAAGCAGGTCCCTCAGCCCAGGAAGATGAGATCCTCAGGGTGGCAGGGGCAGGACTAGCTGAGGCAAGCTTGGGACCAGACTCCGGGAGATGGGGAAGAGTGGGCTGAGGGGAAGCGGGTGGCTGGGCAGAACTGAGTTGTTCCTATGGGGCTGGGGTGCACAGAGGGCAGCCAGCCTTGGCCAGCAGAAGGTCAGCCCTGTACCTCACCCTCAGCCTAGGGCACCGTGAAACCATAGGCCCCTAGACCCAGCCTCCCAACTTCTCAGGCCCTCCCTGTTTACCTGACCCTAGGAAGTTTAGGTCTAGCAGGTGACCCCAAACTCAGTCCTTGTTCTTCAGAAGTGCCCTGAGCTTAAGCCCAGGAGTTCAAGACCAGCCTGGTCAGCATAGCAAGACCTCATCTCAAAATATAATTAATTAATTAATTATTTTTTTCAAAGTTCGCTGAGACAATATCTTAGTTTTTTCCCAGCACCGGAAATGAAACTGTCCTTAAATCTACAGTCCCCTAATAACAATGTATTGCATTTAGAAAATCACTGAGAGAGGCCAGGCACAGTGGTTCACGCCTGTAATCCTGGCACTTTGGGAGGCCAAGGCAGGTGGATCATCTGAGGTCAGGAGTTCAAGACCAGCCTGGCCCACATGGTGAAACCCTGTCTCTACTAAAATACAAAAATTAGCCAGGTGTGGTGGTGGGCGCCTATAATACCAGCTACTCAGGAGGCTGAGGCAGGAGAATCTCTTGAACCCGGCAAGTGGAGGTTGCAGTGAGCCAAGATTGTGCCACTGCACCCCAGCCTGGACGACAGAGTGAGACTCCATCTCAAAAAAAAAAAAAGAAAATCACTGACAGTAGATTTTAAGTGTTCTCACCACAAACAAATAACAAATGTGTGCAGTAATGCAGATATTAATTAGCTCAACTGAGCCATTCCACAATGAATACATATTTTAAAACACCATGTCGTACACAACAGATGTATACTTTTTTGGTCAGTAAAATAAAATAGATTTAGTTAAAACCGATCTACAGGTTCTCAGTCTGATGGAGGAGACAGGATGTGCAGCTGCAGCAGAAAGCTTCCTGTCCGTTCGTGCCTTATGCGGCAGCCCCTACGTTCCACGCTTCGCAGTTTCAGTTACCCGCTGTCAACTGCAATCTGAAAACATTAAGATATTTTGAGAGAGACCACATTCACATTACTGATATTATATTGTTGTATTTGTTCTATTTTATTACTTGTTATGGTTAACTGCTTATGTTAACTATGCCTAATTTATAAACTAAACTTTATCATAGGTATGAACATAAAGGAAAGACATAGTATTGATATATACAGGCTTTTGGGACCGGGCGCAGTGGCTCACGCCTGTAATCCCAGCACTTTGGGAGGCCAAGGGGGGGCGGATCACGAGGTCAGGAGATCGAGACCATCCTGGATAACACAGTGCAACCCTGTCTCTACTAAAAATACAAAAAAAAAAAAAAAAAATTAGCCAGGCGAGGTGGTGGGCGCCTGTAGTCCCAGCTACTTGGGAGGCTGAGGCAGGAGAATGGCGTGAACCCAGAAGGCGGAGCTTGCAGTGAGCCAAGATCGCACCACTGAACTCCAGCCTGGGCGACAGAGCGAGACTCCATCTCAAAAAATTAAAAAAATAAAAAAAGATATATACAGGGTTTGGTACCACCCATAGTTTCAGGTGTCCACTGGGGGTGTTGGAAGGTACCCCTACGGATAAGGGGAGCTACTGTGTTGCTCTGGCCATCTGTCTGCTTCCCACAGGCAGCCTTGGTCTGTCTGTCTCAGCCTGCTCACGCTCCTAGCCCATGTGACAGCTTGGATCTTTTGCCCTCTCTAAAAAGATGTTTTCTTTTGTTTTTGTTGTTGTTGTTGTTTTGTTTTGTTTTGTTTTTAGATAGAGTCTCACTCTATTGCCCAGGCTGGAGTGCAGTGGCCCAACGTTGGCTCATTGCAACCTCCACCTCCCAGGTTCAAGCGATTCTCCTATCTCAGCCTCCTGAGTAGCTGGGACTACAGGCACGTGCCACCACACCCAGCTGATTTTTATGTTTTTAGTAGAGACGGCGTTTCACCATGTTGGCCAGGCTGGTCTTGAATGCCTGACTTCAGGTGATCCACCCGCCTTGGCCTCCCAAAGTGCTGGGATTACAGGTGTGAGCCACAGTGCCCGGCCTAAAGACATTTTCCATGACAACTGTGGCGGTGTGGATAGGGGTGTCAGTCCTTCCTGCAAGTCAGAGCTGAGTAATGACCTCACACCCTGGGGACTGGGTATGCAGCTTCGAAGCAGGGTTTGGGGGCCAGACAGTGAGAAATGGTTTGTTGGGCTGGGTGGTGACTAGGGGACGGAGGGCTCTGGGGAAATGAGACAAGGGAGGTAAGATGGAACCTGAAGTGCCTTGGCCTGCCCTCTGATGTTCTTTCAGTCTTCTCCAACAACAGCATCTTCCCTGGTCCTTCCAGGCCCCCAGGAGAGCTCAACACCCTCAGTCCTTGGAGCAGCCAGGGTAGAGGCTGCCTGGAGTGACTGCACGGTGGAAGGGCATGGAGTGGTTTGCCTTATCGTGTGAATGGCCTTAGATGATTGGCTCAACCCAGGTTTGTCAACCCCAGCTCTCTTGACATTTTGAACTGGAAATTTCTTTATTGTGGAGGCTTTCCTCTGCACTGAGGGGTGCCCAGCAGCATCCCTGGCCTCTACTTACTAGATGCCAGTAGCTCCCCGAGACCTGCCCCAGTTATGACAACCATCACTGCCTCTAGACATTGCCACCTGTTCCCTGGGGGCCATCATCACCCCGGGTTGAGAACGTCTGACTCAAACTCTCTGGGAGGCCCTGGCTTCCACCCAGGTCAGATGGGAATAGTCATCCTGATCTGCCAGCTTCACAAATAGGGATCAGGGGCTGAAACAGAAGTGTTCAGCTCTCCCCTCTCAGGACTGCTTTCCATTTCCTGCACCTTCTTCTGTCTCTGTGGCCCTTGGAGCTGAACCTGCGGAGGAATCGCATGGGAGGGTCTTCTCCACGCTCCATGTTGGGGGTGCATTCACCTTGACCCCTCAGTGCCAGCCCAGAATAAATGCTTCATAAAACATGCCTAACATGAGTTGGGGTTTGCTTTCAGGAGCTCAAACCAGTGGCAAAGACAGACAAGCACACACATGACTCCAATATTGGAGTAATATCACTAGTATCATTAAATCCGATGATGGAGGGACGCATATGTGACACAGAGCACAGGCCATGTGATCCTAGAAGGAGCTCAACAAATACCAGTTGACCAGCCAGGTCAGTGGGGAGAAGGTGTCTAATGTTTCCTGAGCATCTACTAAACCCCAGTCTTTTTCCACACATGTTGCATTCTTCAACCCTGAAACACCCTCCCATGTGGAATGTAGCAGCCTCTACATAGGTGAGGAAACCAAGGCTCAGGGAGGTCAAACAACTCACCTAAGGTCACACAGCTGACACTCTGGCTCCAGTGCAGCCCAGGGCATTAGCTCTGCTAAAAAGGGACAAGCCATCCCTTTTCCAACACCGTTATCCATCTTCAACACCCCCTGTCAGCTGCTCCACACGGGAGGTGACTTCACAAAGACCACACACAAGTGGCAGTACAGTGGACGAAGGGGACGCACCAAGGCCCGCTAACTTACTCATCCTTCTCCAGCACAGCCGTGGCCCCTCACCATGGCAACCTCCCAGCAAGGCAGCGAGCCCGATGGTTGAGAGCATAGAGCAGCCTGCCCTGACTCTAATGCCCACTGCATCTGAGGAAGTTCAGCCTCTCTCTATCTCAGTTTCTCTGTCTACACCAGGGAAGTCATAATAGTAAGCCTCACCATTGGGGTTGTTGTGAGGATTCAATCAGCTAATGCATGTAGGGTGTTTAGAATAGTGCCGGTCATGTCGCGCTGCTAACTATTACTTTTAGAAATGCTATATAAGGGCTGACTACTCATAACTGAGGCAGGATTCCTAATATCTTCTCATCACAAGCCAAAGGCTCTATTGTAGTGAGCCCTCAAACGCTGCTAGCTATTATTATTTTTAGAAGGTTCTATATAAGTGCTCACTACTCATAACTGAGGCAGGATTCCTAATATCTTCTCATCACAAGTTACAGGCTCTATGGAGAAGCAAAATTCAGGATCCTGAGTCTCCTCAACCTTATTATTTTTTGTTTGTTTATTTTTGAGATGGGGTCTCGCTTTGTCACCCAGGCTGGAGCACAGTGGAAGGATTAGGGCTCACTGCAGCTTCCAACTCCCAGCCTCAAGCGATCCTCCCACCTCGGCCTCCTGAGGAGCTGGGACCACAGGCACATGCTACCATGCCCAGTTAATTTTTTTAAATTTTTATTTTGTAGGCACAGGAGTCTCACTATGTTCCCCTTGCTGGTCTCGTGAGGCTGAGGAGGGAGGATTGCTTGAGCTCAGGAGTTTGAGGTTGCAGTGAGCCGTAACTGCCACTGCCCTGCAGCCTGGGGAACAGAGTGAGGCTCTGTTTCAAAAAAGTATATCTATATTGAACACTTACTATGTACTCAATACAGCAGCAGGGATACAGCAGCAAACAAAACAGACAAAAATCCCTGCCCTCACAGGCTTTCACTCATGAGGGAGGTAAACAATAAACAAAATATATTGTATATTGGGGTTGCTGCAGGATAGGGAGTAGGGGAGGGGTGGGAGAGAGAAAACATCTATGAAAAATTAACCACAATGCTAAGCAAGGCATCCATTCATTCATTGCAAACATTTTTGAGCCAGCATTTTGAAACTCAGTAGTATACAAGGTGGCCTCGCCCTCTCCTCTTGAGAGCTCACAGCCTCACAGAGGAGGCAGACAAGTCAACTCAGGGAAGGCAGGTAGTGATGGGTGTCCTAACAAAAGTGTAGGAAGATAGCGCAGCCCCAAGTTCTGTGTGGACACCACAGGGGAGGCTTCACAGAGGAGGCAGCATCAAGCAGGCACTGGGAGGCTGGACAGGACTTTTTCCCAGTGGACCCATTGTGAGCATGGGATCAGGAATGATTGCAGGCAGAGGCACAAGGACGGCAAGAGGAATGAGGGTAGCCTGTGCAGAAAGGCATGGGGCCAGATGGCAGGTGGCAGCCTGGTTTGGGTTTGTCATGCTAACAAGGGAGACACATCTAAAGTATTGGGGAGGGGGTACAGTATCTATAATCAGGTTTGCATTTTATTTTATTTTTATTTTTTGAGACAGTCTCACTCTGCCACCCAGGCTGGACTGCAGTGGCGCTCCCTCAACTCACTGCAACCTCCACCTCCCAGGTTCAAGCCACCTCCTACCTCAGCCACAGGAGTAGCTGGGACCACAGGTGTGCACCACCACACTGGGCTAATAATTTTGTATTTTTAGTAGACATGAGGTTTCACCATGTTGGCCAGGCTGGTCTTGAACCCCTAGCCTTAAGTGATCCACCTGCCTCGGCCTCCCAAAGTGCTGGGATTACAGGGGTGAGCCACCACACCGCCCCAGGTTCACATTTTCAAAATCTTAGCTAACACTGTGGAGAACTAGTGGGGGAGGAGGATGTTAGAAGAAAAGGGACAGTTAGGGAATCATTCTTCTGGCCTAGATTTTTGCTATTTAAGGTTAATTTCTTGAGTGAGTTTTGTGTCAGAAACAAATGCAAACACTTTAGAATATCATCCATCCCCCAGGTGGAGAAACTGAGGCATGAGGAGATAGTGATGTTTTGGGAGGCCTCCCTGTGAGGGGATGCTTGACTTCCAGTCCTCGCTTACTGCACCGGATGTGGCTCTGCACAGGGGCAGCCCCTATTGTGGGCTGTGTGGGGGAGGACAGGAGAGATGCTAAGAGGGTGCAATAGACAATGTAAAGGACATAGTGATGGGGTCTGGGAAGATCCCCAGGTCTCTGGCTAGGTGGAGGGAAGGGGAGGACTAGGTTGAGAAGACTGCTGGAGAGACTGTCTCTCCTGGGACGCAGAGCTCAGGAGAGCTGCTTGGCCAGGCAGGGTCTCCCCAAGTCTGGAACACTCAAGAGGGGTCAAGGGGATGGGTTTGTACTGGGAGTGGTGGGCCCAGGGTTGGAGAGGGCTCTGGGGGCTGGCCTTATTCTGCTGGCAAAGCGATATCCTGGAAGTTTCCGGAGGAAGTAAAGGGTTCAAAATCTCATTCAAAGGGAGTTGGTGTGGTATGTGGTGGGGGCAACATATGTGATGAATTGGAGAGGGTCTTTAGGAGACAAGAGGCCATTTGAGATCTGGGGGTTGTCTGAAGGCCCTGGCCTCGGCCAGCGATGGTAGCAATGAGAAATTAGGGTCCTAGGAGGGGATTCCTAGTCATTGAAGGACTCAGTGACTGTTTTGATGTGGGATGCAGTGTGTTGAGATCTTGGGGAACCAGAACAGGGGGTCATCATAGGACCTGAGGAAATCCCAAGGAGGTACTCGTGTGGAACAGGAGAAGGGGTTTGCTTGGGGCAGTGGCAAGAGGAAGGGGGATAAGTTCAGCAACAAATCGTCCGTGGATGCCTTTGTAACAGAGATGGGGCAGGTCCTGTCAGCTTTCGACTGAGGAGAAACATTTCCCCTCAGGAGACTCAGCATAGGGTGAAGGTTGCAAGTTCGGTCCAGGGTCTGCAGTACGGACTTCATCCCACACCCAACCCTCACTGTGACCTTGGGCAAGCTGCTTAGCCTCTGGGCCTCTGCTCCCTTTTCCAGTAATCAGGGTATTGCATGTACCCCCTTGTAGGGCTGGCGTGACTGGCACAGAGAAGGTGCTCAGTGCTGTCAGCTCTGCTGTTATAACTAGTCTCCTGGTTCTGTTACTCAGGGGAGGAGGAATAACTGAGACCTCCTGCTCTTGCCTCTGGGGTCTCGCCCTTCTGTGGGTTCAATCAGAGTCTCACCTGTAAACAACCCCAGAATCCTGCTGCCCTCCCTGTAGCAGCACCCCAACCCAGTTCTTTTCCTCATTCTAAAATCTTCCTATACCCCAGCCCCAGCTGGGCTTTGTTTAACTTTAGACCACAGCCTTCCTCCCCTCCTCCCACTCTCTTTCTTATTCTAGGGCCGAGTCTTCCAGAGTCAGCAGAGAACCTGGATGGACCACAGGAGGATAAGCTTCGGGGCTTATATCCGGGTAGGACTGCAGACTCAGTCATGGCTCTGTGGCCTCCCTTTTTCTTCCTCCTCCTTCACTCTCTTCTCTTCCCCTGGGCCTGCTGGTGGGGGAAGTCAGTTGTGTTGTGTGGGGAGGGCAGTGCGGGGAGGAGAGGCTACCCTCAGGAAGGGATGTTGGCAGTTTGCAGTCCCCCTGGGGGAGGAGGTGTGGGCAGGGTGTCCAGAGTCCCAAGCCACCAGCAGGCCTGGGATCCATCAGCCAGCCTGACTCAACTCTTACCCTGACACTCACCCAGTGCCACCCGCTCAGCCATTACCTGACCCAGCCCACCCCCAGCAGCCCCTTCCCTCTGCCCTCCGCTCTCTACACTCCATTATTTCCACTCTCCTTAAAAGAGTGGCGTCTAGGCCAGGCGTGGTGGCTCATGACTGTAATCCCAGCACTTTGGGAGGCTGAGGCGGGTGAATCACCTGAGTTCAGGAGTTCGAGACCAGCCTGGCTAACATGGTGAAACCCTATCTCTACTAAAAATACAAAATTAGCCAGATGTAGCAGTTGGCGCCTGTAATCCCAGCTACTCGGGAAGCTGAGGCAGAAGAATCACTTGAACCTGGGAGGCAGAGGTTGCAGTGAGCCAAGATCGTGCCACTGAACTTCAGCCTGAGCAACAGAGTGAGACTCCGTCTCAAAAAAATTTTTTTTAAAAAGCAGCATCTGTTTAGATGGTCTGGAGACCTTTTTTTTTTTTTTTTTTTAAAAAAAACAGCTTTGGCCGGGCGCGGTGGCTCAAGCCTGTAATCCCAGCACTTTGGGAGGCCGAGACGGGCGGATCACGAGGTCAGGAGATCGAGACCATCCTGGCTAGCATGGTGAAACCCCGTCTCTACTAAAAATACAAAAACTAGCCGGGCGAGGTGGCGGGAGCCTGTAGTCCCAGCTACTTGGGAGGCTGAGGCAGGAGAATGGTGTAAACCCGGGAGGTGGAGCTTGCAGTGAGCTGAGATCCGGCCACTGCACTCCAGTCCGGGCGACAAAGCGAGACTCCGCCTCAAAAAAAAAAAAAAAAAAAAAAAACAGCTTTATTGAGAGACAATTTAAATACCCTACAGTTCACCCATTTAAAGTGTACCATTTGGCTGGGTGCAGTGGCTCATGTTGGTAATCCCAGCACTTTGGGAGGCCAAGACTGGAAGATTGCTTGAGCCCAGGAGTCCAAGACTGGTCTGGGCAACATAGTGAGATCCTGTCTCTACAAAAATTAGAAGTTAAAAAATTAGACAGGCATGGTGGCACACACCTGTGGTCCCAGCTACTCAGGAGGCTGAGATGAGAAGATAATTTGAGCCCGGGAGGTCAAGGCTGCAGTGAGCTGTGATCAAGCCACGGTACTCCAGCCAGGGCTACAGAGTGAGACTCTGTTTCCAAAAAAAAGGATAATTCCAAAGCACAATTCCAGTTGGGTGTGGTGGGAGTACAAGACGAGCCAACATGGCAAGACTCTGCCTCTTAAAAAAAAATGGAAAAAAAAAGCGTATAATTCAGTGGCTTTTAGTGTATTCACAAAGTTATGCATCCAGCACCACAACCAATTTTAGATTGTTTTCATTATCGTCCCAAAGAAATCCCATACCCTTTAGCCATCAACTTCTAATCCCCCATCTCCTTAAGCAACAGGCAACCCCTAATCTACATTCTGTCTCTCTCTATAGACATTTTATATAAATAGAATCACACAATATGGGTTTTTGTTTGTTTGTTTTGTTTTGTTTTGTTTTGTTTTTTGAGATGGAGCCTAACTCTGTAACCCATGCTGGAGTTCAGTGGCACCATCTCGGCTCACTGCAACCTCCACCTCCTGGGTTCAAGCAATTCTCCTGCCTCAGCCTCCCGAGTAGCTGGGATTACAGGCGCCCACCACCATGCCCGGCTAATTCTTGTATTTTTAGTAGACATGGGGTTTCACCATGTTGGCCAGGCTGGTCTCAAACTCCTGACCTCGTGATCCGCCCACCTTGGCCCCAGCCTATTCATTTATTTTTTTTAGAGACAAGGTCTTGCTCTGTCACCCAGACTGGAGCACCATCACGTCTCATTGCAGCCTCAAACTCCCGCAGCCTCGAACTCCAGGGCTCAGGTGATCCTTCCATCTCAGCTTCTTGAGTAGCTGGGACTACAGGCACACACCACCATGCCCAGCTAATTAAAAAACATTTTTTTGTAGAGATGAGATCTTACCATGTTGCTCAGGCTGGTCTCAAACTCCTGGGCTCAAGAGATCCTCCCACCTCAGCCTCCCAAAGTGCTGAGATTACAGGCATGAACCACTGTGCCCAGCTTATTACATTTTTTAATTGCGTTATTTGTCATTTTTTCTTACGCAGAGCCCACTTATACTGATACAGGAATGGTGGCTCACATAAACTACAGCCGGCTCAAGGCCAACGGCGTGGGCCAGCACCACAATGCCCACAACTTTGGTAACCAGAGCTTTGAGAAGCTGCGAGCAGCCTGTCTAAGAAAGGGGGAACTCTTCGAGGACCCCTTATTCCCTGCTGAACCCAGCTCACTGGGCTTCAAGGACCTGGGCCCCAACTCCAAAAATGCGCAAAACATCTGCTGGCAGCGGCCCAAGGTGGGCACTGGAAGGGAGGCGTGGACTCATGGACGGAGGGGAGTTTGTAGTGATCCCTCTATCACTTTTAGAATCTTCAATCCCCCACCACCCTATTTCTGAGCCTGGCACTAGGCCCCACCTTCATCAGAGCTGGGGACAGTTCTGAATATGCTTAAGCCAAACCTCCCAGGTAGCGCTAAGGAAATCAGCCACCAGCCTCTGCTATCACAGGCTGCAGCTATGCCAAGTTGGTCCTGTACCCTCTCCCCTCCCCTCATATCTGCTCCCCTGGAACTTCAAGGTGGGCATCATTCCCCAGCAAAGGTGGGAGAAAGGTGGGGAGGGGGCGTCCTGGGCCCCCTGAAACCTTTATTCCTTCACTGCAGGATATCATAAGCAACCCTCTGTTCATCATGGATGGGATTTCTCCAACAGACATCTGCCAGGGGATCCTTGGTGAGTGGGGCACAGGAAGCTGGTCTCCACTTGGGGAAGGGGATTGAGGGAGGGGTGCCAGGATGTCTTTTGAAGCTGGAAAACAGGGAGCCCTGAGGTTCAGACAGCCTGCTTCTGTTTCCCTGTCCCTCCCCTTCTGAGGAGATGACTGTGAGAACACCATGCATTCTGCCCCTCCCAAGTCTGGATGCCACTCCCTGCCTGCTGCAACCTGGGTCCTGGGGGGATATTAGTTATTTATGGCTACATAATAAATTACCTAGGACTTAGCAACTTAAAAAAACAAACAGCCGGGCGCAGTGGTTCACGCCTGTAATCCCAGCACTTTGGGAGGCCGAGGCGGGCGGATCACGAGGTCAGGAGATTGAGACCATCCTGGCTAACACAGTGAAACCCTGTCTCTACTAAAAATACAAAAAATTAGCCAGGCCTGGTGGCAGGCACCTGTAGTCCCAGCTACTCAGGAGGCGGAGGCAGGAGAATGGCGTGAACCTGGGAGGCGGAGCTTACAGTGAGCCAAGATCGCACCACTGAACTCCAGCCTGGGCGACAGAGCAAGACTCCGTCTCAAAAAAAAAAAAACAACAAATTTTCTTATCTCACGGTTTCTGTGGGTCAGAAATTCAGAAGCAGAATCACTGGATGGGTCTGGTTTAGGGTTTATCAGGAGGTTGCAGTCAAGACATCTGCAACCTGTGATCATCTGAAGGCTCGCCTGGGGCTGGAGGGTCTGCTCCTAGGAGGATGCACTTACATGGCAGGAGCTCTCAGGTCCTTGCTGGCTGTTGGCAGGAGGCCCCAGTTCCTCGCCATATAGGCTTCTCCATAGGGCTGCTTGCGTGTTCACAAAAAGTGGTAGCTTGCTCTTCCAAAGTGAGTTATCTAAGGGAGAGGACAAGGAGGAAGCCATAATGCCTTTTCTGACCTAGTCTTAGGAGTTGCACATCATCACTTCCACCATACTCTATTTGTCAGAAGCAAACACTGAATCTGGTCCACACTCGAGAGGAGAGGAATTAGGCTCTACCTTTGGAAGGGAGGATGGTTGAAGAATTTGTGGAAACCACTACAGGTGCTAGAACCTGATCAATCTGGGGTATCAAATAGGAGGGCAACGGGGTCCACTCAACCCACTCTCACAATGTTCCCATAGAAAGCCCCAGGTTAGATCTTCCTCCCTAAGCCTGGTCCTGTTCAAGGATTTCCTCCAGATCCCTCGTTGCGTCTTTAGGGATAAAGCCAGGGTGGGCTTTCTCTGAGACTGAATTCTGTGCCCTTGGGGCAGAAAAAACTGGCAAGGTATGGGCAGAGCAGAGGCCAAGGAGACCTTAGACCCCAGGGCCACTGCTGTGGCTGCTGTGGCTCAGTAGGCTGGAGGGACAATGTGCTGGAGAAGGAGGGAATTCACTTCTCCCAGGCACTCCAATGGTGAGGGGGATTGGAGCGTCCTTGCTATTCCTCTCTCCAGGCAGCCAGGAGGCCATTGGTAATCATAGAAACTTTCTGGTCCCTCAACCTCAGCCTGGCCTAGGATGCCCAGTACCCTGCCCCTGGACCCCACCCAGCAAGGGCTGAGATGCCCAGGAGACAGGTGGCAATGGAGGTCTGTAGTGCTCATCTCCCATAGGATTCCCTTTAGCTGAACTTCAGGCCAGGGACACTGCCCCATACCCACTTCAATGCCTAGCTCCAGGGATCCTGCTGGGGTACATACTAAGCCCTGGGTCCCCAATATAATGTGGGTGACATGAGGGAGAGACCTCTTGGGACCTTCGTGGCCACACCAGTGTACTCACAGGGTGCAGGAAGGTGACTGGATCTGTTGAAAGAATGTGGAGAGTATTGGCTCTGTCTCAAATAAAGCAGGTTACTGGTCAGGTGCAGTGGCTCGTACCTGTAATCCTAGCACCTTGGGAGGCCAAGGCAGGAGGATTACTTGAGCTCAGGGGTTCAAGACCAGCCTGGGCAGCATAGTGAGACTCTGTCTCTACTTACATATAAAAATTTACTTTAAAAAAATAGGTTCCTAGAGCCTAAGGCCAAAAGTACCTCTTTCCCAAACTCAAGAAAACAAAAGCATGTGGCTCTCACATAATAGAAAAGGTACAGTCAGGCACTGTGGCTCATGCCTGTAATCCCAGCACTTTGGGAGGCCAAGGCTGGCAGACTTGCCGGGAGTTCTTGAGGCCAGGAGTTCTTGAGGCCAGGAGTTCAAGACCAGCCTGGCCAACATGGTGAAACCCCATCCCTACTAAATATGCAAAACTTAGCCAGGTGTGGTGGCAGGCGCCTGTGGTCTCAGCTACTCAGGAGGCTGAGACAGCAGAGTCACTCAAACCCGGGAGGCAGAGGTTGCAGTGAGCTGAGATCATGATACTGCACTCCAGCCTGGGTGACACAGGAAGACACTGTCTCAAAAAAGAAAATGTACAGAAACTCACCTCGCCAGAGTCTCTCTGACTTCAGTTTCTCCCTGTTTGCCTTCTTCCTGAACGCTCTTTAGTGGGAGGGTTGAGGGAGGGTGCGTCTCTGCCAGGGGGTAAGAGTGGGGTACAGGGTCAAGTTCCTGCTCCCCTAGGCCTTGGATTCTGAGGCCCACCCACACATAAGGGGTTGCTCAGGGGTGGCAAAGCCCTGCCTGTCTTTCCAGGGGACTGCTGGCTGCTGGCTGCCATCGGCTCCCTTACCACCTGCCCCAAACTGCTGTACCGCGTGGTGCCCAGGGGGCAGAGCTTCAAGAAAAACTATGCTGGCATCTTCCATTTTCAGGTGAAGGATAGTGTGAGAGCCACCGTGGCTTTGTGGGGAGCGGGGGGAAGAATCATATATGCTTTGAAGTTTATGCTTCTTTCCTTTTGAAAAATAGCATTTATTAGGGTGGGTTTTGGGCTAATCATCAGAGAAATATCTGCCCACCAAAGAAACCATGTAAGCTGATTTTTGAAGTCCCAAAAGAAAATAGTTGTTAGCAATTTGTGGCTCTCTTTCTCCTTCTCCTCTTCCTCTCCATTGTGGGTGTGGGTGTGTGTGACACTGGTAGTCTTTGTCACATAATTTTTGTAATCTGCCCCTTTAACTTAGCTACATGTAGACAAATTCCCCTCCGGAGGCCGTGGCAGAAGCTGGAGAGGAGGCAGAGCCAGGTCCAGGCTTTGGGTTGCCTTTCCCTCACTATTCAGTGATTCTGGAGAGTGGAGCCTGTGACACTGGCGTGTCATCAGGTCTGGCCACTAGGAGGCGCTTGATGATAGGTTTCCCACGCAAGGGGTGTGTGTTGCTACCCGCAGATTTGGCAGTTTGGGCAGTGGATGAACGTGGTAGTGGATGACCGGCTGCCCACAAAGAATGACAAGCTGGTGTTCGTGCACTCAACCGAACGCAGTGAGTTCTGGAGCGCCCTGCTGGAGAAGGCATATGCCAAGTAAGTGCTGGGAGCCGAGGAAGGGGGCTTGCTTTGCCTCTGTCTGGGCAGCTGGAATCAGGGGGAGGGGAGGAGGTGGCAGGACATCCCCCCCTTCCCTCACCTCCATCCTAGAGCCCAACAGTGCCTTCTCTGTGCCCACAGGCTGAGTGGGTCCTATGAAGCACTGTCAGGGGGCAGTACTATGGAGGGCTTTGAGGACTTCACGGGAGGCGTGGCCCAGAGCTTCCAACTCCAGAGGCCCCCTCAGAACCTGCTCAGGCTCCTTAGGAAGGCGGTGGAGCGATCCTCCCTCATGGGTTGCTCCATTGAAGTAAGCAAAGCATGGTCCCACCTCAGGGCCTTTGCACCTGCTGTTGCTGTCACCCAAAAGGCTCTTCCCCCAGTATCTGCATGGCCAGCACCTTCTCATTCAGTTCGGCTGCCTTTTCCCCAGACTAGCCTTCCCTGCCTCCCTGTCTAAAGTCGCTTTCCCCACCCAATTTACTTTCTTTTTCTTTTCTTTTTTTTTTTTTTTTTTTTTTTTTTCCTTTTTTGAGACAGGGTCTCATTCTGTCTCCCAGGCTGGAGTGCAGTGGCAAGATCTTGGCTCACTGCAACCTCCACCTCCTGGGTTCAAGTGATTCTCCTGCCTCAGCCTCCCAAGTAGCTGGGATTACAGGCGTGTGCCACCATGCCTGCCTAATTTTTTGTATTTTTAGTAGAGAAGGGGGTTTCGTCATTTTGGCCAGGCTGGTCTCGAACTCCTGACCTCAAGTGATCCACCCACCTCGGCCTCCCATAGTGCTGGGATTACAGGCGGGAGCCACGGTGCCCGGCCAGCCCTTTTTACTTTCTATCTGGTTTTTACTTTCTCCCCGACATTTATTGTGACCTGAAATTATCTTGCTTATCTATGTTTTCACTCATAGCCCATCTTCTCTGGATAGTACTCACATTCCATGAGGGCAGTGACCTTCTTTGTCTCATTCACTGCTGGACTCTGGAACTTAGGAAGGAGCCCAGCATGCAGTAGGCACCCAACCAACATTTGCTCGACAAAATACATGAACACAAGGTGCAACATATGACCCTGCATTCTTGGCATTTATCCCAGAGAAATGAAGACATGTCTCCAAAAATGTTTGTACACAGATGTTTGCAACAACCTTATTCATCATAGCCCCCAAACAGGAAACAACCTAGATGTCCTTCAATGAGTAAATGGTTAAACAAACTGTGTTGATTACACACCGTGGAATACTACTCCGCAATAAAAAGGAACAAACTACTGATACTCGGAGAAACTAGGACAGATCTCAAGGGAATTATGCTGAATGAAAAAAGCCAGCCCCAGCCAGGTGCAGTGGCTCACGCCTGTAATTCCAACACTTTGGGAGGCTGAGGTGGGAGAATTGCTTGAGCCCAGGAGTTCGAGACCAGCCTAAGGAATATAGTGAGACCTCATCTCTACCAAATAATAATAATAATAATAATTAGCTGAGAAAAAAGAAAAAAAAAAAGACAACCCCCAAAGGTTACACACTGCGTGATTCCATTTAAATGACATTCTTTTTTTTTTTTTTTTTTTTTTTGAGACAGATTCTCACTCTGTTGCCCAGGCTGGAGTGCAGCGGTGCGATCTCATCTCACTGCAACATCCACCTCCTGGGTTCAAGCGATTTTCCTCCCTCACCCTCCCATGTAGCTGGGATTATAGGAGCCTGCCACCACACCTGGCTAATTTTTGTATTTTTAGTAGAGCCAGGGTTTCACCATGTTGGCCAGACTGGTCTTGAACTCCCGACCTCAGGTGATCTGCCCGCCTTGGCCTCCCAAAGTGCTGGGATTATAGGCGTGAGCCACTGCACCTGGCCTTAAAAGACATTCTTGAAATGACAAAATAATAGAAATTAAGAACAGATGAGTGGTTGCCAGGGTTTAGGGAAGGGGAGTTGTGAGAAGAGATGGGTTTGGTTATAAAAGGGCGACTCAAGGGATGCTTGTGGTGATAGAAATGTTCTATATCTTGACTGTGGTGGTAGCTACACAAAACTACACTAATGGAATTGCATAGAGCACACAAAAGTGAGCACTTGTAAAACTGGGGAAATCTGTATAAGGTTTATGGATTCCATCCATATCAGCATTCTGGGCTCGGCACAGTGGCTCACACCTGTAATCCCAGCACTTTGGGAGACTGAGGTTGGCAGATTTCTTGAGCCCAGAACTTTGAGACAAGCCTGGGCAACATGGCAAGACCCAATCTCTACTAAAAATACAAAAATTAGCTGTAGTCTCAGCTACTTCGGAGGCTGAGATGAGAGGCTCGCTCTAGGCTAGGAGGTCAAGGCTTCAGTGAACCGAGATCACACCACTGCACTCCAGCCTGGGTGACACAGTGAGACCCTATCTCAAAAATAATAATAAAGCCGGGTGCAGTGGCTCACGCTTGTAATCCCAGCACTTTGGGAAGCCGAGGTGGGTGGATCACCTGAGGTCAGGAGTTCGAGACAAGCCTGGACAACATGGTGAAACACCATCCGTACTAAAAACTCAAAAAATTAGCCAGGCGTGTTGGCAGGCGCCTGTAATCCCAGCTACTTGGGAGGCTGAGGCAGGAGAATCACTTGAACCTACGAGGCAGACATTGCAGTGAGTCGAGATCTCGCCACTGCACTCCAAGAACAACAAGAGCGAAGCTCTGTCTCAAATAATAATAACAATTTTTAAAACATTCTGGTTTGATATTTCACTGTAGTTTTGCCAGATGTTACCACTGGGGGAACCTGAGTATGGGATACATGGGATTTCTCTGTATTATTTCTTACAATTGCATGTGAATCTACAATTACCTCAAAATAATGATAATAATTTAAAAGTTTAGTTTAAAAAAATTAACCTGGAGAGCTCTCCCTTCCTTTGGGTGCCCAGTCCAGGTCCTCCGTACCTTCCCTTCCTCTCTGTTCTGTAGGTCACCAGCGATAGTGAACTGGAGTCCATGACCGACAAGATGCTGGTGAGAGGACACGCTTACTCAGTGACTGGCCTTCGGGATGTGAGTCCTGAGAAATGTGCCCTACCCCAAGGACCCTGAGAAGGAGGAGAACGTCTCCCTGACCCCATAACTCTGACCTTTAACCACCCCTGCCTACCCAGGTCCACTACAGAGGCAAAATGGAAACACTGATTCGGGTCCGGAATCCCTGGGGCCGGATTGAGTGGAATGGAGCTTGGAGTGACAGGTAGGTGCCCCTAACCCAGGTCAGGGGTGGTCAGAGGATACAGCAGGCAGTGCTAGGTGGACCGACTGGTATCCCGTCTGGGAGAAAAACCTGTACAACAGGGCAAAGCCCCTCCCTCTAGATTCTTCATCTAGCTCTGCACCCCAGCAGGCAGACATTTAGGGAAGAGGGAGTCCCTTGGAGAGGAAGGAGGTGCCACGTGACCTCCACCCCTCTCCTTCCACCGCCCATCTCTGCTCCAGTGCCAGCGAGTGGGAAGAGGTGGCCCCAGACATCCAGATGCAGCTGCTGCACAAGATGGAGGACGGGGAGTTCTGGTCAGTGTGGCTTGGGGTGGGCTTCCTACCACTGCCCTAGGCCCTGCTCCTTCATCTCCCTGCTCTGCTCCTCTCTGTGCCTTGGATGCAGAGGCTCGAGTGGTTGTTGAGGGGTTGTGGTTCAGGGAGAGGGAACTGAGGATGCAAATGTGCTGCTGATGGGCTCCACCCCCACCCCACCACAGGATGTCCTACCAAGATTTCCTGAACAACTTCACGCTCCTGGAGATCTGCAACCTCACGCCTGATGCACTCTCTGGGGACTACAAGAACTACTGGCACACCACGTTCTACGAGGGCAGCTGGCGCAGAGGCAGCTCCGCAGGGGGCTGCAGGAACCACCCTGGTGGGTGAGGGGGTTCAGGGGGAGGGGGTGTGCAGGGAGTGAAGGATGGGCCATGGCTCACCATGAAACCAGACCTGGGGCACAAGTCACCGGAGTCAGGGTCCATGAGGTCAGGGGTTAGTCAGATTTCACAGCCGCTGTGGAGGAGACAACTCCTGTGTGGCTGGGGAACCTCGGTCCACCCTGGAAAGGGCGTAGCCAAGGGAAGCCCCCATATAACCATGCTGACCCGCTTCCACCACAGGCACGTTCTGGACCAACCCCCAGTTTAAGATCTCTCTCCCTGAGGGAGATGACCCAGAGGATGACGCAGAGAACGATGCTGTGGTCTGCACCTGCCTGGTGGCCCTGATGCAGAAGAACTGGCGGCATGCACGGCAGCAGGGAACCCAGCTGCAGACCATTGGCTTTGTCCTGTATTCGGTGGGTGCCTGGCTGGTCCCCCCGGCCACTCACTCTCCCTCACCTGGCCTCACTCCTTTCTTGCTTGCTTGCTTTCTTGCTTTCTTACTTTCTTGCTTTCTTGCTTCCTTGCTTCCTTTCTTTCCTTTCTTTCTTTCCTTCTTTTTTCTTTCTTTCTCTCTCTCTTTCCCTCTCTTTCCCTCTTTCCCTCTTTCTCTTTCTTTCTTTCCTTCTTTTTTTTTTTTTTGACAGAGTCTCACTCTGTTGCCCAGGCTGGAGTGCAGTGGCGCAATCTCCATTCACTGCAAACTCCACCTCCCCAGTTCAAGTGATTCTCGTGCCTCAGCCTTCCCAGTAGCTGGATTACAGGCATGCACCATGCCCAGCTAATTTTTGTTTTTTTAGTAGAGATGGGGTTTCACCATGTTGGCTAGGCTGGTCTGGAACTCATGACCTCAGGTACTCTGCCTGTCTCGGCCTCCCAAAGTGTTGGAATTACAGGTGTGAGCCACCACGCCTGGCCGCCTGGCCTCACTCCTTTCTCCCCAGGGCCACTTCCTGCCTGGGAGAGGAACAGGCTCCAACAGGCTTCACAGCCCTGATTTCTCTTTTTTTTTTTTAGGACAGGGTCTCAATCTGTTGCCCAGGTTGGAATGCAGTGGTGTGATTACAGCTCACAGCAGCCCTGACCTCCCAGGCTCAAGCAATCCTTCTACCTCAGCCTCCTGACTAGCTAGGACTGCAGGCAATTGTCCTGCTAGTTTTTTTTGTTTTGTTTTGTTTTAAATTTTTTTGTAAGATAGGATCTCACTATGTTGCCCAGGCTGAGCCCTGACTCTTGAATGGTGCTTTGTGCTTTCCAAGCCAGAGCCAGCAGGTTTCTCTTCATGGATTTTATCGTTTATGCCAGGCATTGTTCCAAAGGTCTCAGGAGTACTAACTACTAATACCTTTAAGGAAGCAGAAGGAGCCTGTGGACCAGCGATATGAAGTCACTTGCCCAAGCTCACACATCCAAGGGTCAGAGGCCAAGCCTGTGTCCTGATTCCCAGGCACTCTGAGACTTTTCCACACGCTGCCCCCCGCTGACAATCCATCCCCCTTGTCTGCTCCACCAGCAGCACTCATTCCAGGAGCCAAGAGAAAGCCCTGAGAAGCATTTCCCAAGCCAAACCATGCTTTTCAAAATTCTCCAAATCTCCAAAAGAATGTTGTTCATTCACTTGCATTCCCTTCTATAAGCAAGTTTTATGGAGCACCTACTGTATGCCAGGCCCCTGTTCAGTCTCCAGGGGTTCAATAGTGAGCAAAACAGACACAAGCCTTGCCCTACTCTTAGGGCCATTAGTCCACCAGGTTAGCAGACTGGTGCCTCAGGATAACATTTTTGCTGGGGGTGGTGGCTCATGCCTGTTATCCCAGCACTTTGGGAGGCCGAGGTGGGAGGATCACTCGGAGGATGCCCAAGGAATTTAACACCAGCCTGGGCAATACAGCAAGAGCCTGTCTCAACAACAACAACAAAAAATTAGCCGGGCATGGTGGCACACGCCTGTGGTCCCAGCTACTCGAGAAGCTGAGGTGAGAGGATCATTTGAGCCCAGGAGGTCAAAGCTGCGCCGAGCCATGATCGCACCAGTGCACTTCAGCCTGGGCACAGAGTGAGACCCTGTCTCAAAGACATCTTCAAGTTAAAAAAGCTCAGGAAAGACTACTCCAGCCTGAGCTCTCCAGTGCACACAAGCACACTGAGGTGCTGATAAGCCACCTCTGCAATAGAGCGACCTGTTTAACTTGGTTTAACTCACATTTTTACAAACTTATTTGTCCTTGATCCTCAATTTTAGCAATCTTCTATTCACTTCCTGCAGGATATGAGTGTTCCACGGAAAAGCAAAACACTGTCCTAGATTTTGATCCCAGCTCTTTCACTTTTCAGCCGTCTGAGGTTGGACAAATCACCTCACATCTTTGGGATTCTGTTTCCTTCCCTTAACCTGGAATGATAAAAATCTACCTTATATAAACTGTACTTTACTACCCAAAGCTGAAGGATTTTTTCTTTTCTTTTCTTTTCTTTTTTTTTTTTTTTTGAGACAGGGTCTCACTCTATTGCCCAGGCTGGAGGGCAGTGACATGATCATGACTCACTGCAGTCTTGACCTCCAGCTCAAGCAATCCTCCCACCTCTACAGCAGAGGGATCGTTAATGCCAGGACCTTTGAACTGTCAGAGCCCGTGCCCCACTCCACCACCCATGTCCCAGTGCTCTTAATACCCCTCCAAAAACACACGCACACAGACACAGACACACACTATACACATCCCATTTGGCTTCCGAAGGCCTGAGGCCCTTCACCACCCTAGAGATCTGACTCTCCTCTTTCTTCCCTTCCCAGGTCCCAAAGGAGGTACAGAAGATAAAGATGTGGGGCTTGTTCCTGGACATACACCCACCCCACCCCTGGCTGCAAGTGGATTGGCAAAGGGTGGAATTTGGCGAGAGGCTCTGGGGGTCACTGGGTTAGGATTCCAGCCCTCTTGGGGACTGGTAGGGGTCGGGAAAGGAAGAGACCCTATTGGAGTTGCGGGCCACTTAGGTGGTGTCCAGGCCAGGTCAGTTGGTGGTGGCACCTACCTCCAACCCTGCCCGGCCAGGCTGTTCACCTTGGGGGGCCCTCCCTCCCTAACCTCCCGTGCCAGTCCTGTACCCACCTCCAGGGTGCATATAGTTTCAGAACATCCAGGATGTCCACTTGAAGAAGGAATTCTTTGTGAAGTATCAGGACCATGGCTTCTCAGAGATCTTTGCCAACTCACGGGAGGTGAGCAGCCAACTCCGGCTGCCTCCGGGGGAATATATAATTATTCCCTCCACCTTTGAGCCACACAGAGATGCCGACTTCCTACTTCGGGTCTTCACCGAGAAGCACAGCGAGTCATGGTAAGGGACTGCACCTCACTGCTCCGAGGCCTGCCACCCAAGAGCTGCAGGATATCAAGCTCAGGGAGCTGCTGTCGGGTCCTCCCTCACTTTGTCCCTATTTTACAGTCAGGGAAACTGAGGCATGAAAAGGTGAAGTCCCAGTTAGTGGCAGAACCAGACCTAGAACTAGAACCCAGATTTCCATGGAGCTCCCCTATATTGCTTCAAAGACATGACATGACCCCCAGAGCACCCTGCTGAAATCCCCATCTCCCTCCCCCTGGTAACTCTTGAGCTTTCAATGATTTTGCCCAGGGAATTGGATGAAGTCAACTATGCGGAGCAACTCCAAGAGGTGAGGGGAGGCTGTAGGGCTGGGGGTTGGAAGGAAGCTCCCAGGCCTGTGAAGGAAGTTTTCTAACCAGGTCCCTTTCCCGCTTCCTTGCCCCCAGGTAAAGGTCCCTGAGGATGACATGGACCAGGACTTCCTACATTTGTTTAAGATAGTGGCAGGAGAGGTGAGCAGGCCATGGGCGGAGGGCTGACGGGAGGGGGATGAGGGGCTGGAGGGACCCAGGTGGGGTTCACTGTCCCCCTTCCTAGGGCAAGGAGATAGGGGCATACGAGCTCCAGAGGCTGCTCAACAGGATGGCCATCAAATGTGAGTCTTCCACTCCTGCTGCACACGACCCCTCCCCCATATTTTGTGCCCCTCTTGATCACTCCCAGTGCCCCCCACGATACCTCATTTACCCTGTCTCTCCTTTCTACCCCGTCCCTTCCTCACAGTCAAAAGCTTCAAGACCAAGGGCTTTGGCCTGGATGCTTGCCGCTGCATGATCAACCTCATGGATGTATCCTCCTGTCCAGTGCTCTCTTGGCCCTGTCCCCTGCCTACAAGCCTGGCCCAGAGATGGCCACCCTGGGCCAGCCATGCCCTCCTCCCTGGTGGGGATTAGACTCTGGGGTAGCAGAAGATGCCAGTTCTTCTGGCTGCTCCAGTACCGGAACCCCAGGGCTTGTGTGTCTCCTCGGGAAGCCCCGCTGCTTGCCTGTCCCCTGGGATGCCTTCTTCACTCCCTTCTCTGCTGTCCTTGACCACCTTCCAGAAAGATGACTCTGGCAAGCTGGGGCTTCTAGAGTTCAAGATCCTGTGGAAAAAACTCAAGAAATGGACGGTAAAGGGCACTAAAGGGGCAGCCTCCAGGGGTAAGGAAAAGAGGGTCTTAGGAGAGATGGAACTAATGAGGGGAAGCTAGAACCAGAACCCTAACCACACACACACACCCACACCACACTCACACACACATACACACTCACACACAGACACAACACCACACACACACACACACACACACTAGAAAAGGGTCTGTTGGAGTGTGGCATATTACTCAGTCAAAATATTTTATAACAAGTATAGCTCAGGTATCAACTAGTCATGAAGGATGCACACAGAGAGCGCCGGGCAGGGCACCAGTGCCTCCCACAACCCATGCTTGGCATTAACCCTTAGGTCACCAGATGGTAGGAATATCAGGAGTGGGCCAGGGTCGGAGTGGGGCATGGTGTCTTAGGCCACTGCTGTGAGCCAACTGTCCTAAAGTATTTATTTTTCTTTCTTTTTTCTTTTTCTTTTTTTTTTGAGACGGAATCTCACTCTGTCGTCCAGGCAGGAGTGCAGTGGTGCGATCTCTGCTCACTGTAACCTCCACCTCCTGCCTCCTGACTAGCTGGGATTACAGGCACGCACCACCACACCCAGCTAATTTATGTATCTTTAGTAGAGACGGGGTTTCGTCATGTTGGCCAGGCTGGTCTCGACCTCCTGACCTCAGATGATCCACCTGCCTCGGCCTCTCAAAGTGCTGGGATTACAGGCGTGAGCCACTGCACCCGGCCTCAGTATTTCATTATTTCAACCACCATGCCATGCACGTGGCCCTACCACATCTGTCTGTCTATTCAGGACATCTTCAGAGAGTGTGACCAGGACCATTCAGGCACCTTGAACTCCTATGAGATGCGCTTGGCTATTGAGAAAGCAGGTGGCCAAGGGTCAGGTGTGGGCCTTGGGGCAGGGAAGAGGATGGCAGCATCCAGAGGCCTGGACTTTTCCCCTCCCCACTTCTTTCTCTCTCAGGCATCAAGGTGAACAACAAGGTAATGCAGGTCCTGGTGGCCAGGTATGCAGATGATGACTTGATCATAGACTTTGACAGCTTCATCAGCTGTTTCCTGAGGCTAAAGACCATGTTCAGTGAGTTAGGCATCTACCCACACTCCAGCCTAGGCCAGGGGCTGCGGGCCCTCTCCCATACACCCTGATGGGTGCTGCTCCAGAGCCCCTCCCCCTTACAAGGCACAGGTGAAATGGGTTCAAAGCCCAGCTCCGCCACTTGCTGGCAGCTGTGACTTGAGCAAGTCAATCTTTCTGTGCCTCCATTCCCTCCTCTTTAGAATGTGGATAATGATAGTACTGCCCTCAAAGGACTGAGGTGCAGGTTAAACCAGTTAGTCTATGGAAGGCACTCAGAACTGGGCCTGGCTCCTGGTGAGGCTATGTGAGTTGCTCTCATTAATTCCCCACTGGGCTAGGGGATTTATGTGGGGAACAGCCAGGAACAGCTGGTGTTGCCCCTTCCTACCTAGTTGGGAGTGGTTCTTTCAGAACACTGACTTAGCACTCAGCCCCTCTCCCCCGCTTCCTCTGTAACACAGCATTCTTTCTAACCATGGACCCCAAGAATACTGGCCATATTTGCTTGAACCTGGAACAGGTACTTGGAGAGGGGTGGGAAGGAATCTGCAGGATTGCGCCTGCCTGCTTCGCAACCCCACCCCCGCCCAGCTCTGCTGTCCTCTGGCCAGCATCCTGCCCCCACCTCTTCCCACCCTGGGATCTGCTTCCTGTCTCCACAGTGGCTGCAGATGACCATGTGGGGATAGAGGTGTGAAGGAGCCTGGCCATCTCTACCAGGAGCAGCGAGGTTCTAGCCCAGGAGGGTGGGATGCTTCTTGTAGCCCTCAGCTCTCCGGTCTCTGCTGATGAAATGGGCTCCAGGTGGCAGTGCCCAGGTCCCAGGTGCCATGTTTACTGCAGCAGTGGGACCTCCGTGCCCACTCCCCGAGCTCAGAGCCTTTCTCTTTATTCCCAAACCAGGCTTCTGATGGCTGGCTTTCCCCCACCATCGCTCTCTCTCAGAGTATATTTTACTAAAGAGTAGGTGATGCTTCCCCAGGATCCCCCTGGCTGGAGAGGTCAAGAATAGGGAAGGGACTTGTAGCTTATTTCTTACGCTCCATGCTTGCTGTCCTGCTCACACCTCCCTGCTGACCACCCATCCTGGCACAGCCTCTCTCTTTTCCTCCCCACCTGTGGACACTATTCTAATAAATAACACATGCCATTGGCTTCCCTGTCTCTGTGTTTTTATCCCATAAAAAGACTGGCGAGGGTGGAAGTCACTTCCCCAGGACCAAAGGATTGGGTAGCTCTCAGCCAAAGGTGATAGGGAGCACATAGAAATGTGCAGTTGTCACAATAACTAGAGGCCACAGTTGGTGTTTATGGGCAGTGCCGGATGCTAAGCACACAAGTCTCTCCCTGTGAAGAACTGTGCGGTGTGCCCTATGGTGGAGTGCCTCTAGAGGGGCTGAGCCAGTGCTGGCAGGAGTCTCATCGGCTGCTTCAAACTGGGGTCCCCAAAGGTGGCACTGCAGGGGCCTCAGATGTTAAAAATCTGACACCTGCAGCAACCAGCAGGTCACATAAATGAACAAACCTGCCGGGCGCGGTGGCTCACGCCTGTAATCCTAGCACTCTGGGAGGCCAAGGCAGGTGGATCACCTGAGGTCAGGAGGTGGAGACCACCCCGGCCAACATGGCCAATCTCCATCTCTGCTAAAAATACAAAAATTAGCTGGGCTTAGTGACATGCGCCTATAATCCCAGCTACTTGGGAGGCTGAGGCAGGAGAACTGCTTGAACCCGGGGGGTGGAGGTTGCAGTGAGCCAAGATCATACCACTTCACTCCAGCCTAGGCAACAGAGCAAGATTCTGTCTCAGAAACAAATTAAATTAATTAATTAATTAACTAACAAACCCTCCTGGTGTGGGACTGGGAGGGCTGAGGACTGTGGCAATAGGTGAACTCATTCCTGCCTTAAAGGTGTTCAGATTCAGATCGTTATTACTATTGTTAGAAATTTATTGCCTGCTCACTTACTAAAACCTCGCTTAACTATCCTCCACCTTATCCAGAGAAGCTTCTTCTTTTAGAAAATCAAGCAAAACAACTAAGCCAAGACATGTTAAAAAAAAAAAAAAAATTGAAAAGGAACCTATAAGGAAATACAAGGGGAGGGATTGTTAGATATGAGTTCTAAATTTCTTTTCAAAGAATTAATATATCAGTATGTTCAATTATTTGCCTTCTACTTTTAAACGTCTTCATAAAGCAACCTTTTCAATTACTTACTCCACTCTTATTCCAATTGCCTGCTACCTGCTCTGCCCTGACTCCCGCCAAAGTACTCATACCATCATTCTCCTTAAATTAGTCAATCAGAATTAGTTTATCCTGTGCGGTCTAACCCTAGCCAATAGGGGAACGACACAGCATCAGGAATAAGAACCCCTTCCCCTCCCTTGTCCAAATGTGCGCTCCCCATTGTTCCATCTAGGCTCACCCCTCTATATAGAAGTAACTTGCCTTGCTGAGAATTTAGAAGAAAATTTAAAAAAAGAAAGAAATTTGTTGCCTGTCAAGCTACTGCCCTTGCAGGAGGCATGGAAGAAACACTTATTTCTGGGTCCACCTGTTATTGACCTCGGGGTCTCTGCCCCAGGTGCCCACACGCCAACCCCAGCCCCAGCCCCCTGCAGTAGTGAGAAGACCCAGGCCACTCACAGCAGTCTCTAAACTGCACGTCTCCTCCTGTCCTTTGAGAGCTCTCCACGGCATCCCCTGCTGGTTTCTAGCAGGGACACTGGAGCCCAAGCACATGCGCTTCTCAGCCTCTCAGGTAGAGAGAGCGCCGCCAGCTTCCCCTAGATTAGAGATCTGTCATCCCCAACGAAGCTAAACCCTTCCTGTCTCTGTGTACCTGTGCAGCTTCCTGGGGTCGCTAACTTCCTGCCACGTGCTCTAAACCCAGCCCGTGTGTGCTTAGTGGAGCAGGTGGGATTCTGATCTTCCTTAATCTGGTGACTGATTCTCTGCACGAGCCCTGGCCCCTGCCTTCTTTGTGACTTCAAAGACTAAAGCTAGTCTGCCTGGATATAAAGCCGCCTTCCCTCCATTATCGCCACCCCGCACAGCCTTCAGAGGAATCGTTTCCTCTCCTGCCAGCCCTCCCTGCTTCCTCTCCGTCTCCAGTCCACTCTGAAAGAATAGGTCTCACTCTCTTTGGAGCCTCTTGAAAAACTGTTCTCCCACTCGTCATCCTCCTTCTCTAAGAGATGGCACCCACCACCTGCTCTCCACAGAGCTTCTCTGGGTGATGAGCAAAAGTCCCCAGGGAGAGCAGGAGAGGTCAGTGAGCGCCTCAAGCTAACAGGTCCATGATGGGCATGGTGGCACATGCCTGTAATCCCAGCTACTTGGGAGGCTGAGGAGTTTGAGATCAGCCCTGGGCAATACAGGGAGACTCCATCTTTTAAAAACAAAAACCTAGCAGGTCCTTTGAGACTCTGAGAGGTCCTGGGCAGTCCCAGTTGGTTCTGGGGACCCTAGGAAGATGCTAACCCTACCCCTTGTTCCATGGCCTAGGGTGAGATGCTGCCAACTTCAAGCCAGGATGGAGAGGAAGCAGAAAGCTCTCATATCAGGATTATCCCTTCCGGTTTGTAACAAAGCTGGTTACTCATGAACACTCTGTAAACACAAAACGAAGCAAGCTTCATATGAGTAGAGAGTTTGTTTGGGCCAAACTTAAGGACTATAACCCTGGAAAATAGATTCAAATTGTTCTGAATATACATTCTGATTAGCAGCAGTTACAAGTGGATTTTTAGGCTGGGTACAGTGATTCACACCTACAACCCCAGCACTTTGGAAGCCTGAGGTGGGCAGATCACTTGAGGCCAGAAATTCAAGACCAGCCTGGCCATCATGGTGAAACCCCATCTCTACTAAAAATACAAAAAATAGCCAGGCATGGTGGCACATGCCTGTAATCCCAGCTACTCAGGAGGCTTGAGGCATGAGAATCGCTTGAACCCAGGAAGTGGAGGTTGCAGTGAGCCGAGATCGCGCCACTGCACTCCAACCTGGATGACAGAGTGAGACTGTCTCAAAAAAAGAAAAGAAAAAATTAGCCAGGACTGGTGGCACACACCTGTGGTCCCAGCTGCATGGGGAGCTGAAGTGGGAGGATCACTTGAGTCCAGGAGGTCGAGGCTGCAGTGAAATGCCACTGCACTCCCTGCACTGCAGCCTGGGTGACGGAGTGAGGCCTTGTCTCAAAAAAAAAAAAAAGTTTTGTTTTGTTTTGTTTTGTTTTGGGGTGTGTGTGTGTGTGTGTGTGTGTGTGTGTGTGTGTCAGGGTCTCTCTTTGTCACCCGGCTGGAGTGCAGTGGCACAGTTTTGGCTTACGGTAACCTCTGCCTCCTGGGCTCAGGTGATCCTCCTGCCTCAGCCTCCCTAGTAGCTGGGATTACAGACACCCGCCGCCACCACACCTGGCTAATTTTTGTATTTTTAGTAGACACAGGGTTTCACTATGTTGGCCAGACTAGCCTCAAATTACTGACCTCAAGTGATCTGCCCCACCCCGCCCCCCCAGCCTCCCAAAGTGCTGAGATTAAAGGCATGAGCCACTGCCCCCGGCCCAAAATGCATTTTTAAAGGTAAAAAAGGGCCGGGCATAGTGGTTCACGCCTGTGATCCCAGCTCTTTGGGAGGCCAAGGCGGGTGGATCACGAGGTCAGGAGGTCGGGCCTGCCGAACATGGTGAAACCCCGTCTCTAGTAAAAATACAAAAAATTAGCCAGGTGTGGTGGTGGGCACCTATAATCCTAGCTACTTGGGAAGCTGAGGCAGGAGAATTGCTTGAACCCGGGAGGTGGAGGTTGCAGTGAGCCGAGATTGCGCCATTGCATTCCAGCCAGGGCGACAGTGAGAGACTCTGTCTCAAAAAAAAAAAAAAAAAAAAAAAGAAAGACGAAAAAGAAAAGAAAAAAAAGTTAAAAAGGAGGACTGAGTGGAATGGTACAAAGTTGTTTGTCAGGAATTCTGGTTTTCAGAAATAACGTTAATTAGTTATTGGCTATAGTGTCTGGTGTCGCATTATTAGGATAATTTATAGCTACTTGTTGCAATAGCAAACAGTTTCAACAGATGAATACATAGCTTGAAGGGGAGAGCAGGGTATAGGGTGCAACTGTGTGTCATATTAATGTCTCTCTGGGCCTGATAGTTATCTGAGGCCTTGCGTTCCTCAGATAAAAGTTATTTTTATTTTATTTATTTTTATTTTTTATTTTTTATTTTCTTGAGACAGAGTCTTTCTCTGCTGCCCAGGCTGGAGTTCAGTGGCGCGATCTCAGCTCACTGCAACCTCCGCATCCCGGGTTCAAGCGATTCTCAGGCCTCAGTCTCCCAAGAAGCTGGATTACAGGCACCTGCCACCTCACCAAATAAAAGTTATTTTCTTTTCCCAACACTTCGCACAGTGGCTCAAGGTGAGGATTCACGAGATGTGTGTCTTTGGGCAAATGATTTTACCTTTCTAACAGAGTGGCCTTCTGAATCTGTCAATTAGAGGTGACAATTCCTATCTCAGAGGGGTGTTGGATGGACAACTGCGATAATACGATAATGAAAGTGAAGCACTTAGGCACATCATTCTTTAAAAAAAAAAACTTTGATATTATCTATAATAGTAAAAAAATTTAAAAAAACGAATTTTCAGTTGTGAATACATTATAGCCAAGAGTGGCGGGTCATGCTTACAGTCCTAGTTACTCGGGAGGCTGAGGCAGGAAAATCGCTTGAGCCTAGGAGTTCAAGGCTGCAGTGAGCTCTGATCAAACCACTGCATTCCAGCCTGGGCAACAGAGGGAGACTCTGTCTCACAAATAAATAAATAAATAAATACACATTAGATGTTACACAAAATAAAATATCAAGCCATTGAACTAAATAACAAATAGCATGAGGGTTATGACATAGAGTTGAATAAGCAAGATGCATATTAGATTTACAATAGTCCTTGACATTAGTAAGTGTTTACCACTTGCCTGCATTAAATATTATTAGCAATGGCTATTTACAATATTATTTAAAATTTGGAAAATGAGGTACGCCATTCTTCTAGTCCCTTCGGGCTCCATTCCCGTCCAGCTTCACTGGAACTCCATCCCAGCTCAGCCTGAATGCCCTGGGAGGCCATTCCCACTATGTCCTTGCTGTCACTGAGGGACCTGTACCCACAGGCAGGCAGCCCCACATTTTCTATTCCCTTTTAGTCCTCTGCTCATAAAACCAGGTGGCTGGGTTTTGCTGGGAAAGGGCACTAACCATGCTGCCTTCATCCTCCCGATCCATGCTGGTTGACCTCGATGGAGGCCACATGGCAAGCTAGATTTCTTCTCCTGATGACTGACTGCCATTCTCCACACCCACTGCCCTCATTTCCCCCAGACCTCTCACTACAGCCTCCACTTTTACTACAAAGAATGAGGCTACGTCAGAGAAACAGCCTCAACCCCACTCCTCTCCTCCTTCAGAATATCTTCACAGCTTCATCCTCTGGTCTCGAGAAAGCTGGGTCCCAAATGTGCTTGAAAACCACGGAATGCCACACAACAGAAGCAGCACACTAGATGCCACCCAGCCACAGCTGTAGAGCCTGAGAAGATGCTGAGTGAAGAAAATGTAAAGCAGGATGAGCTCATTAGCTTCTTTTGTTTTTTGTGGTTGGTTTTTTTTGTTTGTTGGTTGGTATTTTGCTTATTTTAGGCACAGGGTCTCCCTCTGTCGCCCAGGCTGCAGTGCAGTGGTACAATCATGGCTCACTGCAGCCTCGAACTCCTGTGCTCAGGTGATCTTTCTGCCTCATTCCCATGTAGCTGGGACTATGGGTGCACACCAGCTATTTTTAAAAATTTTTTGTAGAGACAGTCTCACTATGTTGCCCAGGCTGGTCTCAAACCCCTGGGCTCAAGTGATCTTCTTGCCTTGGCCTCCCAAAGTATTGAGATTACAGGCATGAGCAACTGTGCCTAGCCCAATAACTAGCTTATTTTTAAAAGCAATTTTAAAATATATATCTTGGAGATATTTTTCTATTAATATATAGAGAGTTTCCTTTTTTTTTTTTGAGTCGGAGTTTTGCTCTTGTTGCCCAGGCTGGAGTGCAATGGCACCATCTCGGTTCACTGCAACCTCCACCTCCCAGATTCAAGGAATTCTTGTGCCTCAGCCTCCCAAGTAGCTGGGATTACAGGCACCCACCACCATGCCCAGCTAATTTTTTTTTTTTTTTTTTTTGAGATGAGGTTTCACCATGTTGGCCAGGCTGGTTTTGAACTCCTGACCTCAAGTGATCTGCCCGCCTCGGCCTCCCAAAGTGCTAGGATTACAGGCATGAGCCACTGTGCCTGGCTGAGAGCTTCCTTTTTTTTTATATAACTGCACAGTACTGCACTGGATTAAAGTCACTATTTAGCAGTTCTTTGTCGGCAGTTTTTTCCAGTCTTTCATTATAAATAACGCTGCAATAAATAACACTATACATATGTCATTTTATCTCAGTAAAATATTTTTATACAATAAATTTCTAAATGTAGGATTATTGGGCTAAAGAATATGTATACCATATTCTGAAAAAAAGGAAATTCCCCTCTGTAAGGGTAATACTAATTTGCACTCCCACAAGCAAGATAAGAGACTGCCGTTTTCCCCTACAGACTCATAAACACCGTGTGTGGGCAACTTTTTACATATTTCTAATCTGGTAGAAGAAAAATGGTATCTCAGCATAGCCGTAATTTGTGTTTCTCTTATGGCAAATGAGATTGAGCAACTCTTCATTTTTTGCTTTTGCTTGCATTTTATTTTCTATGACCTATCTCTTTATATTCTTTGGGAACATATATAATATATGTTACATATATAATATATCTGTTACATATATATATATGTTACATATATAATATATGTTATATGAGTTATACATGTACATATAACATAGATGTTATACATGAAATATATTATATATAACATATATGTTATATGTAATATACAACATATAAATAACATAACATATAACAAATATATTTTATACTATATATCTTATATATAACATATATAACATATATGTTATATGTTATAATATATAATGTATAGTATATAATATATAACTTTTTAATATAGCATAATATATTTCATATATAACATATATGTAATATATACACATAAAATATATGTAACATATATAACATATGTTATATGTGCATATTATATATTATAATATTTAACATATGTTATATATATGTTCCCAAAGAATATACAGTTATATATTTTTATATATATATATATATATTTTAAGTTCTTACTATGTTGGCCAGGCTGGACTGGCTGCTATTTACAGGTGGGATCATCAAATACTGCAGCCTGGAATGCCTGGGCTCAAGTGATCCTCCTGCCTGAGCCTCTTGTCCTTGCCCATTTTTGTACTGGATTTTTTTTTTCTTTTTCTTTTTCTTTTCTTTCTTTTTTTTTAAGACAAAGTTTTGCTCCTGTTGCCCAGGCTGGAGTGCAATGGTGTGATCTCGGCTCACTGCAACCTCCGCCTCCCATGTTCCAGTGATTCTCCCACCTCAGCCTCCCAAGTAGCTGGGATTACAGGTACTCACCACCACCATCACCAGTACCTGGCTGATTTTTACATTTTTACTAGAGACGAGATTTCACCACCTTTGTCAGCCTGGTCTTGAAGTCCTGACCTCAGGTGATCCGCCCGCCCTGGCCTCCCAAAGTGCTGGTATTACAGGCGTGAGCCACTGTGCCTGGCCCATTTTTGCTTTTCCTTATAAAATTCTTTTTTTTAGGCTGGAGGGTAGTGGCGGGATCTCGGCTCACTGCAGCCTTCGTCTCCCAGGTTCAAGCGATTCTCCTGACTCAGCCTCCCAAGTAGCTGGGATTACAGGTGTGCACCACCAAGCCCAGCTAATTTTTGTAATTTTAGTAGAGACGGGGTTATGCCATGTTGGCCAGGCTGGTCTCCAACCCTTGACCTCCAGTAATCTGCCCACCTCTGCCTCCTCAAAGTGCTGAGATTACAGGCACGAGCTACCACGCGCGGTCACTTTCTTTATTTTTTAAAGGAATAACACATTACTGAAACAGCTATAGTCCCCTCCTCTCCCTGTGGAACATCGCCATCTCTGCCCCTTCTCCCTGAGAAGGAGCCACTCTCCTGAAGTTGTCTTTCCTGTCTATGCTGTAATTTTTTTTTTTTTTTTTTTTTTGAGGTGGAGTCTCGCTCTGTCGCCCGGACTGGAGTGCAGAGGCCAGATCTCAGCTCACTGCAAGCTCTGCCTCCCGGGTTTTCGCCATTCTCCTGCCTCAGCCTCCGGAGTAGCTGGGACTACAGGCGCCCGCCACCTCGCCCGGCTAGTTTTTGTATTTTTAGTAGAGACGGGGTTTCACCGTGTTAGCCAGGATGGTCTTGATCTCCTGACCTCGTGATCCGCCCGTCTCGGCCTCCCAAAGCGCTGGGATTACAGGCTTGAGCCACCGTGCCCGGCCGTTTTTTTTTTTTTTTTAATGTGTGTGAGAGACAGAGTCTCGCTCTGTCACCCAGACTGAAGTGCAATGGCATGACTGTGGCTCACTGCAGCCTCAACTTTCTGGGCTCAAGTGATCCTCAGCCTCACAAAATGCTGGGATTACAGGCGTGAGCTACTACACCTGACTATGTTTCTACTTTTACTAAATGGATATGCACCCACAAAAATAGATATTATTGCTCATGTATCATAAATTCTTACAAATATGATGTAATTTGGCCCATATCCTTTTGCCATTTGGTTTCATTTTACTCACATCATGTATCATGTTTTTGATACTTATCCCCTTTGATACATGAGATAGTACTTTCATTTTATCCGCTGTATAGTATTCTGTTTTATGAATAAATCTAAATTTACTTTTCTGTTCTCCTATTCATGGACATTTAAGTTGTTTCTACTTTTTTTGTTATTATAAAGAACATGAATGGATAACTTCTTTTTTTGTTTGTTTGTTTGTTTTTTGAGACAGAGTCTCACTCTGTTGCCCAGGCTGGAGTGCAGTGGCATGACCTCAGCTCACTGCAACCTCTGCCTCCCAGGTTCAAGCAATTCCCTTATGTCAGCCTCCCGAGTAGCTGGAATTACGGGCGCCTACCACCACATCCAGCTAATTTTAGTATTTTTAGTAGAGACAGGGTTTCACTATGTTGGCCAGGCTAGTCGCAAACTCCTGACCTCAAATGACCCTCCTGCCTTGGCCTCCCAGAGTGCTGACGAGAGCCATCACTCCCAGCCTGGACATCCTTGTTTGTACATGTCTCCGCATCACATCTATGGGAGTTTCTCTGGAGCCACCCCTACAGTTTAGAATTGCTGGGTTCCAGGGAAATAATAAACATGCAATTCCAGGTTTATCAGATATTGCCAAATTGCCCTCTGAAATGATTGTGTTATAAACTCTTTCTCCAGGCCGGGAGCAGTGACTCACACCTGTAATGCTAGCACTTTGGGAGGCAGAGGCTGGCGGATCACCTGAGGTCAGGAGTTTGAGACCAGCCTGGCCAACAGGGTGAAAGCCCATCTCTATTAAAATTACAAAAATTAGCTGGGCCTGGTGGTGCATGCCTGTAATCCCAGTTACTCAGAAGACTGAGGCATGAGAAACATTTGCACCTGGGAGATGGAGTTTGTGTCACTGCACTCCAGCCTGGGCTACAGAGTGAGACTCCGTCTCAAAACAAACAGGACGGGCGCAGTGGTTCATGCCTGTAATCCCAACACTTTGGGAGGCTGAGGTGGATGGATCATTTGAGGTTGGGAGTTCGAGACCAGACTGACCAACATGAAGAAACCCTATCTCTACTAAAAATGCAAAATTAGCCGGATGTGGTGGCATGCCTGTAATCCCAACTGCTCAGGAGGCTGAGGCAGGAGAATCACTTGAACCTGGGAGGCGGAGGTTGCAGTGAGCTGAGATGGCGCCGTTGCACTCCAACCTGGGCAACAACAGCGAAACTCTGTCTCAAAACAAACAAACAAACAGGCTGGGCATGGTGGCTCATGCCTATAACCCCAGCATGTTGGGAGGCCGAGGAGGGCAAATCACCTGAGGTCAGGAGTTCAAGACCAGCCTGGCCAACATGGCAAAACCCCGTCTCTACTAAAAATACAAAATTTAGCCAGTAATCCCAGTTACTCCAGAGGCTGAGGCAGGAGAATCACTTGAACCCAGGAAACAGAGGGTGCAATGAGCCGAGATCGAGCTACTGTACTCCAGCCTGGGAGACAGGGTGAGCCTTCATCTCAAAAACAAATGAACAGGCCAGTCACAGTGGCTCACGTCTGTAATTCCAGCACTTTGGGAGGCCAAGGCAGGCAGATCATTTGAGGTCAGGAGTTCGAGACCAGCCTGACCAACATGGGGGTGGAAACCCCATCTCTACTAAAAATACAAAAATTAGCTGAGTATGGTGGCAGATGCCTGTAGTCCCAGCTACTCCGGAGGCTGAGGCAGAAGAATCGCTTGAACCCAGGAGGTGGAGGTTGCAGTGAGCTGAGATCGTGCCACTGCACTCCAGCCTGGGGGACAGATCGAGACTCCGTCTCAAAAAAACAAACAACAAAACAACACCACCTCTCCTTCCAGTACCCTATGACTTGCCACTTCTCAGGAGCATGATGTGGTAACTCTTTCTGGGTATAGTTTGCAGTTCTCCATTTGCTGGTAGGGATAACTAGCTTTTTACAGTTATGGATTACTTACTCATGTTTCAGGAAATTGCCACCTCTGATCCTTTGTTTCTTTTTCTGTCATTTTCTTATTGATTCTATTATATTTTAATAAAGACAGGGCCTCACTATGTTGCCCATTTTGGCCTTGAACTCTTGGGATCAAGTGATCCTCCTGCATCAGCCTCCCAAAATGCTGGGATTAAGGTGTGAACTACCACTCCTGGCCCTATTGATTATAAAAGCATGTTACTTGTAATTGATACTAAATCTTTTCCAATTATATGGACTGCAGATATCTCCTTCCAGCCTGTGGGGGATCGTCTTTTCACTTTGTAGTATCTCTTGTAGTATCAAAAGTTTTCAACTTACTATTGAAGCTAGGTGGCTCATGCATAGGAGTTTATTATACTATTCTCATAATTTTAAAAATTACCATAACAAAAAGTTTGTAAAATTTGTTTTATACAACACATAATTCTCTACTATCCCAAATTCCCTTTTTTTTTTGAGACGGAGTCTTGCTCTGTCACCCAGGCTCGAGTGCAGTGGCGCGAACTCGGCTCACTGTGGCTCACTGCAACCTCTGCCTCCCAGGTTCACACCATTCTCCTGCCTCAGCCTCCCGAGTAACTGGGACTACAGGCGCCCACCACCACGCCTGGCTAATTTTGTCTGTATTTTTAGTAGAGATGGGGTTTCACTGTGTTAGCCAGGATGGTCTCGATCTCCTGACCTCATGATCCACCCGCCTCGGCCTCCCAAAGTGCTGGGATTACAGGTGTGAGCCGCTGTGCCTGGCCTATCCCAAATTCCTAAAGATCTGTGCCTATATTTAATTTAATCTATTTACTTATTTATTTTTTTGAGAGTCTTGCTCTGTCGCCCAGGCTGGAGCGCAGTGGCGCGATCTCAGCTCACTGCAACCTCCACCTCCCAGGTTCAAGCAATTCTTCCACCTCGGCCTCCCCAGTAGCTAGGATTATAGGCACCAGTGCCTATATTTTATAGTTTGACTTTATACATTTAGATCTCTAATGCCACCAGAATTTTTTTTTTTTTTTTAGACAGAGTTTTAGTCTGTCGCCCAGGTTGGATTACAGGCGTGTACCACCATGCTCAGCTAGTTTTTGTATTTTTAGGAGAGACAGGGTTTCACCATGTTGGTGAAACTGGTCTCAAACTCCTGACCTCAAGTGATACGCCCTCCTCGGCCTCCAGACATACTGGAATTACAGGCATCAGTAATCACGCCTGGCTCAGAATTTATTTTTGTAATTAATGTGCCAGAGGATCAAATCTTATTTTTCCCTTTAGGGATGACCATTTATGTCCCTTCTCCACTGACCAGCAATTCCCCCTCTCCCCCACATGTTCTTGGATCTGTTTCTAATCTCTCTATTCTTTTTTTTTTTTTTTTTTTGAGGCGGAGTCTCGCTTTGTCGTCCGGACTGGAGTGAAGTGGCCGGATCTCAGCTCACTGCAAGCTCCGCCTCCCGGGTTTACGCCATTCTCCTGCCTCAGCCTCCCAAGTAGCTGGGACTACAGGCGCCTGCCCCCTCGCCTGGCTAGTTTTTTTGTATTTTTAGTAGAGACGGGGTTTCACCGTGTTAGCCAGGATGGTCTAATCTCTCTATTCTGTTTCTTAGTCACTGTGTCTATTCTTGCATTTTGCCACACTGTTTTCATTCCCATATTACCAGATTAGCCAGATTGGTATCCGTAGGGCTAGTACCCTCTTATTTTTGTTACCTTTCTTTCATTAGTTTTATATTTTAGAGACAGGATATATTTTATATATATATATAATTTATAATAATAAATATATAAATATATTTTACATATTTATATTTTAGAGACAGGATCTCACTCCTTTTGCCCAAGCTGGAGTACAGTGGTGCTATCATGGTTCCCTAACAGCCTTGACTTCCCAGGCTCAGGTGATCCTCCCACCTCAGCCTCCCGAGTAACTGGGACTACAGGTGTGTGCCACTGTGCCCCCTAATTTTCTTTTGTATTTTTAGTAGAGACAGTTTCATCATGTTGCCCAGGCTGATCTCTAACTCCTCGGCTCAAGTGAACTGCCTGCCTCAGCCTTCCAAAGTGCTGGGATTATAGGTGTGAGGCTGAGACTGTAGGCATGCGACATCATGCCTGGCTAATTTTTGTATTTTTTGGTAGAGACTGGGTTTTGCCATGTTACCCAGGCTGGTCTCAAACTCCTGGGCTCAAGCAATCCAAGCGTCTTGACCTCCTAAAGTGTTGGGATTATAGGCATGAGCCACCGTGCCTGGTCAGAACTAACATCTTTATAACAATTATAGCCAGGCACAGTGGCTCACGGTAGCCTGTTCCTGCAGTCCCGGTTACTCAGGAGCTTGATGTGGGAGGATTGCTTGAACTTAGGAGTTCAGGGCTACAGTGGGCTATGATTGTGCCACTGCACTCCAGGCCTGGGAGACAGAGGAAGAACTTACCTCTTTAAAACAAAAATTATAACATGGTACTTTACCGATCATTACCTTGCCTCATTCATTCAAATATTCAAATATTTAGGTCTTCTTTTTTGGTTTCTCTGTAAAAAATTTGTTTCTCCGCTGGGGTCTTGCCCAGTTTTTTTTTTTTTTTTTTTTTAGACAGAGTCTCGCTCTGTCATCCAGGTTGGAGTGCAGTGGCGCGATCTGGGCTCACTGCAACCTCTGCCTCCCAGGTTCAAGCAATTCTCCTGTCTCAGCCTCCCAGGTAGCTGGGATTACACGCGGCTGCCACCACACCTGGCTAATTTTTATATTTTTAGTAGAGATGGTGTTTCACCTTGTTGGTCAGGCTGGTCTCGAGCTCCTGACCTCAGGTGATCCACCTGCCTCAGCCTCCCGAAGTGCTGGGATTACAGGCGTGAGCTATCCGGCTGCCTAGTCTTTATTAGATTTTTTTCCCTGGGGCTTTGTGGTTTTTTCTGCTCTCCCTCCCCACATCAGATATGCTAGGCATGTCCTTCCCTACCTTCTCCTGAATCTCCTCTGTCCACCCTCATCCCTCTCACTGTCCAGGGAACAGCTGTCTCCTGCCTCAACAGCTGACTGTTCCCTCTGAGGCCTTGCCAGAGAGGGCAGGGCCCCCGCCTCCCACCCTCAGGGTCCTGTCAGCTGAGTGAGGGGTGGAGGGCAGTGGGCAACAGCTGTTTTCAGTGCGGACAATGGTTGCATTCTACACAAGCTCCTCTCCTGGACCACCTCCTCCTCCCTGCCCAGAACAACTGTTCTTGTGGATTGGGAAGTCCCACCTGTCTATGCTATTACTCTCCCTGGCCCATTTTGCTCATGTCTTGCAGGCATACCCAGTGTGTGCCCCACTGCCCGGTCGCCTGTGCATAGGTCTATCATTGCCTGGGATTGGTGGGCAGAGGAATGATGGTCATGGATAAGGGACCATCTCTCCAAAGTGCATCACCTCCTCTTTCAGTGGTCACATTTAGCCCCTAGCTCCTCACTCAGGTAGATGGTTTCTGGTCTGTTGTCCCAGGCAGAAAGGCACTGTGATAATGACAGGGCTGAGCTCCCACTTTCTGGGCTAGAACTCTGCCCTTTCCCCTCCTACACTGCCTATACCTGGCTGGCTGTGGTTCCTGGCCCTAAGGTCTCCCCACCTTCTCCTTGGCAACATCACCCCTTGACACTCCCTGCCCTTGATGAGGCCTCCCTGGCTCCTTGTCAGAACTCGTTGTTTAGGCGTCAGAGCTGTCCTCAACCTCCCACAAACGGGAAGGGCCCCACATCAGTGCTGATTTCCCAGAGAGGAAAATAGGCCAGTGGAACACGACGGAGCGAGGGGCCACAGCCTCCGCAGGCCTCCGTTGATTCTTCAGGCATTAACAGAGCTCCAGCCTCTGATCTAAGTGCTGCCCATGAGCAGCAGGTTGCCTTGCATAAGGCCTCCAAGGAGCAGCCAGTTCTCCACTGGCCTCTGACATAAGGGTGGAAGGAAGGAAACTAATATTTATGAGACACCTTCCTAGTAGCCAAACTCTGAGCCTCACATTCTCCTCATCTCTTTATCTGGTCAGCTGTAGGTATTATTATAATTCCCATTTTAGGGAGGAAGGCCACCCCATAGCACAGCTCCGGAAGGTGCCACTCTCAACCCCTGCTGTGCAATATACAGATTGCTTTGGCATCCAGAGGGGCCCTGAGAGACGGTCCCAGAGCCAGTATGTGGTTCCACAGTGACCAACTCAGAAGCACCTCCAGCCAGCTTCACGAGCTGGGACTCAGACATGTGTTTTTAATGCAAGTCATGCGGAGGCAGTGGCCTTTGGCAGCATGCTCTTGAGCGCCTGGGTGGAGACATGCAGAAAGGGGTGGTAAGAGCAGGACTCTCAGTGCCAGACCCAACTCTAGTGCAACTCTTGCTACCATTCCTGCTTTCCCTGTCTGCTGTCTGTCACTCTGGTGGCTCTTGGTGTGTCTGTCCTCTTCACCACTGTCCCAGAGCCTTGCACGGGCCTTCACACAGTCAGCATGCAATGTATGTTGTCATGTCTGGCTCGATTAACTGAAGCCTGTGTATGGGCATCATCCAGAATATTTCTGGATGGCCCTGGGCATCTGGGGAGTGGACCACGAAGGCAGACCCCAGGGGCCACTTAGTGCCAGCCCACAGTCCTCACCTTCACAAGTTGGTATCCAGATATTCTTTTTTTTTTTTTAATTGACCTTAAGGAAACACGAGATTTGGTCAGTTTCCTCAAAGTTGCCTGCAGAGTATGGGAGACAGAGGTCTGGGAAGTACAGGAAGGATCCATGACACAAGGCTAAACTGGGAACTGGAAGAAACCACTCCCTGGCAGCTTTGTTGCTGACGAGAATGGTTATTTTTCCAGGAATGCTGAGGAAATCCACAACAGATTTAGTGTTCCTGCCTTGGAGAAAATGTCTGGGGCAGGCCAAGGGAGGTGGGGTGGAGCTAATGGAGGTGAGAATGAGAAGGTGGTGGAGAGGGCAGTTAATCCCAGGAGGGGTCAGGGGTTACAGAGTAAACTAAGACTAGATCCAGGCCGGGCGCGGTGGCTCAAGCCTGTAATCCCAGCACTTTGGGAGGCCGAGACGGGCGGATCACGAGGTCAGGAGATCGAGACCATCCTGGCTAACACGGTGAAACCCCATCTCTACTAAAAAAAAAATACAAAAAAACTAGCCGGGCGAGGTGGCGGGCGCCTGTAGTCCCAGCTCCTCGGGAGGCTGAGGCAGGAGAATGGCGTAAACCCGGGAGGCGGAGCTTGCAGTGAGCTGAGATCCGGCCACTGCACTCCAGTCCGGGCGACAGAGCGAGACTCCGCCTCAAGAAAAAAAAAAAAAGACTAGATCCATTCCTTGGAGCCAGCCACTGCACCTCCCCCACCTCACTGCCCAAACCCCTCTGGAGTTCCCCATTGTTCCCAGACACAATAGCCAGTTTCCTTGACCTGCCTCACCATCCCAGGCCCCAGGAATCCCTCATTCTGTTTACAAGAGGCAGCGATGGGGTAGGAGTATTTTTGGGCCTCGCCCCAGGGTCCAAGGATCTCACCGCTGGAAGATCCCACAGCTATTGAAACTGAGGCTGGGAGGAGCGAGATGTGACTTAGCTAAGGTCACAGCAATCACAGATGTGGGCCAGTGCTTTGTGGGGCCTCCACGGTTCCCCGCGGAGTATGCACTTTGGTAGTTGTCAGAGGGAGCCATCAGGGCCTGTCCTTCCTCCCCTCGAGACTCTCTCCAGCTGTCTGTGCAGCCCAGGGGTTCTCACACACATCCTAGGAGTGTGCCCCAGCTGCACAGATTCTGGGGCAAGCAAACCTGGGTTTGGATCCTGCCACAGAACCTTCATTTTTCTGTTCCATAAACCCAAAAAAAGTGTGTGAGACAGATCTCCGTCAACTTAGCGGTTTATTTTGCCAAGGTTGAGGATGAGCCTGGGAAAAAGAGACAAAAATTACAGGAGGCTCTGTGGCCTGTCCTTTTTCCAAAGACAGTTTCAGGATTTCCATACTTAAAGGGGAAAGAGCGGCAGGAGGGAAAACAATCCATTACACCTTCACCTTGGCTCAGTAAATCTGCATTTTATGTAAGATAAAGCGAACACAGAGTAGAGGAAGAAATCAAACATGCGTTGGTCTTGGGGTGGGCAAAGGGATGATTTCTAGTCTTGTCTTTATCCCATACCTGTGAAGACAAGCTGTTAATTTGCACTATTAGGGTGAGATTCAACAGAACTTGGCCTTAGGGTGAGGACTTTGGAGCCCACAAGGAATTCCTCCTGAGCAATTTGTGAGAAAGGTCACCTGGAAAATATGAGGCCTTCCATTGCTGCAGCTGTCTGTTTAGGAACCAAAATAAGGCAGTTTTTGTGTGACTCAGTTCCCAAGCTTAACTTTCCCTTTTGTGAGTTTGGGGTCTCTTTTCCTTTCACATTTCTTACAACATTTTAAACAAGTATTTATTGCCAAGAACTGGGCCACAACAACAGACAAAATAGTTCCTACTCTCGGCCAGGGCGCGGTGGCTCAAGCCTGTAATCCCAGCACTTTGGGAGGCCGAGACGGGCGGATCACGAGGTCAGGAGATCGAGACCATCCTGGCTAATACGGTGAAACCCCGTCTCTACTAAAAAATACAAAAAAACTAGCCGGGCGAGGTGGCGGGCGCCTGTAGTCCCAGCTACTTGGGAGGCTGAGGCAGGAGAATGATGTAAACCCGGGGGGCGGAGCTTGCAGTGAGCTGAGATCTATCTGGCCATTGCACTCCAGCCTGGGCCACAGAGCGAGACTCCGTCTCAAAAAAAAAAAAAAAATAGTTCCTACTCTCAAGTCCCTTCTCTCACAGAACGTACGTTTTATTTATTTGTTTATTTGAGGTGGAGTCTCTCTGTCGCCCAGGCTGGAGTGCAGTGGCATGAGCTCAGCACAATGCAACCTCTGCCTCCCGGGTTCAAGCGATTCTTCTGCCTCAGCCTCCTGAGTAGCTGGGATTACAGGCGCACACCACCACGCCCGGCTAATTTTTTGTATTTTTAGTAGCGACTGGGTTTCCATGTTGGCCCAGCTGGTGTCTCAAACTCCTGATTTCAGGTGATCCACCCGCCTTGGTCTCCCAAAGTGCTGGGATTACAGGAGTGAGTCACTGTGCCTGGTGGATCTTAGGTTTAGTAAGGGAGGCAGATAACCAACAAGATAAGGAAGTAAAATATATAGCATGTCTGACAGTGATTTAGCAGAGAGATAAAGAAAGTAGAGGAAAGGATGGCAGGGCAGCTGCAGGTGGGGTGGAAGGAGTGTACATTTAAATAGGATGGTTGAGTAATATTTGAGCAAATATTTGAAGGAGGTCAGAGATGAAGCCACGTAGATTTCTGGATAAAGACCCTTTTAGTAGGTGCTTTAGGGGCTCAGGACACACCACTCCAAAACAGAACTGCCAGTGACTAGACTATGCCACCCCAAAATATATCTCTTTGGGATATTGATTATTTCAAGCTGGTTATTTTGAGAAACTTCAGACATGGGAGTTGCTCTGAAAAGCTGTTCTTTTATCAAGGAAATCTACATCTAACAAGAAAATTTTCATTAGAGAGGGCATCTATATCAGGAAGAGATTTACTCCAGACAATTGTTATCACCTGAGAGACTTGTATCTGCATAACAATGCACCCTTTATTTTTACCACCCAGTTCCTCCCTTCACCCTCCTATGTCTCCATCACCCCTAGAAGCCCCAATCCCCTATTCTGTAGCTCAGGAGAGTACATAAGCTTCAATTTTCGGGCTGTTTCTTGGAGTCTTATAGTTTTGTGGGACTCCTGTGCATACATATGAAATTAAAAATGTTTTTCTTTCTTTTTTTTTTTTTTTTTTGAGACGGAGTCTTGCTCTGCCACCCAGGCTGGAGTGCAGTGGCCGGATCTCAGCTCACTGCAAGCTCCGCCTCCCGGGTTTACACCATTCTCCTGCCTCAGCCTCCCGAGTAGCTGGGACTACAGGCGCCCGCCTCGTCGCCCGGCTAGTTTTTTGTATTTTTAAGTAGAGACAGGGTTTCACCGTATTAGCCAGGATGGTCTCGATCTCCTGACCTCGTGATCCGCCCGTCTCGGCCTCCCAAAGTGCTGGGATTACAGGCTTGAGCCACCGCGCCCGGCCAAAAATGTTTTTCTCTTGTAAATCTGTCCATGTCAATTTAATTCATAGACCTGCCAAAGAACTTAGAAGGGTACCAAGAAGCAATATTTTTTTCTCTCCTATAGTTGTAGAATCCCAAAAGCTCAGTTTGAGTACCAGATGTGCAGGAAGCCAAACAGTGACACATCAGTGCTTTGGAAGAGAAAATGGTTGATTTGATTTGGCCAACCTGTGAGCATGGGAGAAACAAACTTTCTTTTTTTTGAGACGGAGTCTTGCTTTATCACCCAGGCTGGAGTGCAGTGGCACGATCTCGGTTCACTGCAACCTCCGCCTCCCAGGTTCAAGTGATTCTCCTGTCTCAGCCTCCCCAGTAGCTGGGACTACAGGCGCTGCCACCACACCCGGCTAATTTTTGCATTTTTAGTAGAGACAGGGTTTCGCCATGTTGGCCAGGCTGGTCTCGAACCCCTGACCTCAGGTGATCCACCTGCCTCGGCCTCCCAAAGTTCTGGGATTACAGGCGTGAGCCACTGCGCCCAACCGGGAGAGACAAACTTTCAAATCCGACCTGCCTTTGGACATAACTGGGGCTTTTATGAGTAAGGTGGGTTGTGGGTGGTGAGATTCCCCAGTGATCAAAGCTGCTAACAGCCCTAGGTGGATCAAACTTTCTGGATGCCATCAAGGAAGTCTGCATGACCTAGAGACCATCGTTCTTTGGAAAAAAAAAAAAAATTCATCAGTCTTGCGGGCAACCCCCCAGGGTCAGGGTATGAAGTTAATCAATTATTAGTGATTAACCTCTACCAAAATGACTATGTATAAGCAATTATCCATTGGAAGAGGAAAAGGACACAGAAAAAGGAAAATAGCAGTGGTTCATATCTATAATTCCAGCACTTTGGGAGGCTGAGGCTGGTGGATCGCTTGAACTGAAGAGTTTGAGACCAGCCTGGGCAACATGGAGAAACCCCATCTCTACCAAATAAATAAATAAATAAATAAATTAGCGGCCGGGCGTGGTGGTTCATGCCTGTAATCACAGCACTTTGAGAGGCCGAGGTGGGCGGATCACGAGGTTAGGAGTTCAAGACCAACATGGTGAAATCCCATCTCTACTACAAATACAGAAATTAGCTGGGCATGGTGGCGGAACGCCAATAATCCCAGCTACTTGGGAGGCTGAGGCAGGAGAATTGCTTAAAACCAGGAGGCGGAGGTTGCAGTGAGCCGAGATCATGCCACTACACTCCAGCCAGGGCGACAGAGCAAGACTTCTTCTCAAAAAAAAAAAAAAGAAAAGAAAAGAAAAAATTTAGCCAGGTGTACTGTTGCATTCCTGTAGTCTCAGCTACTTGGGAGGTTGAGGTGGGAGGATCACTTGAGCCTGGGAGGCAGAGGTTGCAATGAGCTAAGATCACATCACTGCACTCCAGCCTGAGAGACAAAGCCAGACTCTTTCTCAAAAAAAAAAAAAAAAGAATACCTCATTTGTTGTTGTTGTTGTTGTTTCTTTTTTAGTAATATAGGCTCTGTTACAAAGGGACCTTACTGTCTGGGACCTGCTAGCTCCAATATTCTACAATGCAGGATTCCAGGTAAGATTCTTAACCATATTAGGCTCCTAGATCTCTGCCTGCGGGATATGGTCAAAGTGAGATTGCTAAATGTCTCTTTGGTTTTGTTTCTTCTCTTTATGTATTTATGTTATATTTTATTTTATTTTTTGAGATCGAGTCTCACTCTGTCGCCCAGGCTAGAGTGCAGTGGCGCGATCTTGGCTCACTGCAACCGCCACCTCCTGGGTTCAGGTGATTCTCGTGTCTCAGCCTCAGGTAGCTGGATTACAGGTGCCCGTCACAAGATCCGGCTAATTTGTGTATTTTTTCAGTAGAGACGGGGTTTTGCCATGTTGGCCAGGCTGGTCTAAAACTTCTGGCCTCAAATGATCCGCCCGCCTTGGCCTCCCAAAGTGTTGGGCTTACAGGCGTGAGCCACTGCGTCTGGCCTGTTTTTCCCCTTTCTGAATTTAGATTAGCAAGATAAAACATTTGTTTGTTCTTGTGTAGCACACTAGGGTCTGGGGTTTTTTGTTTTGTTTATTGGTCTAGTGCTTGTTTCTGATCCCTTCCCTACCGGGGATAGTCATTTTTGTTCGTTTTTTGCTTCTATCTTTTGTGTCCTTTGTCATAAGGAGGAGAATCATGGAATGAGGGTCTCCTTTTGTCTTGTTTTATGTCTTGATGGCTTTTGTGACAGTGAGGGTATTCTCTCCGGTCTCTGCCACCCAGGGGTGCAAGTGCTGGCTTGCCTCAGGCAGGCAGTCTAACAGGCTGGGAGCCCGAGACATGAAGTGACAAGCAGCATTCTCTCCATGTGGCCTTGCCAGCTCTCAAGGTGTTTGTCTTAGTAAGAGGTCCCAGTCTATAAGGGGTCTATGACTTCTCAACCTCCATTGCTTGGTTAGTGCTGGGAAAGTCCCCTCCAATTAATGCCTGCCCAGAGAGAGGACAACTGCTGTCACAGATGAGCAGATTAGCAGGTTTATGACTAGATGACTAGAGCTGTCTGTCCCACATTCCTTGGCAAACCAAGATTTCATTTTCACAAACACTATGCTTAACTGCATGTGACAGGGAAGGTCTTTGCTTTCTTAGGCTGTCTCTAGGAGTGAACTTTTTGGATTATGGGGCTGTAACTTCTGCCTTCACATTGGGAATGCCATTTGCACCCACAGCAAAGTTTTTTTTTTTTTTTTGAAGGAGTTTCGCTCTTGTTGCGCAGGCTGGAGTGCAATGGCACGATCTCGGCTTACTGTAACCTCCACTTCCCGGGTTCAAGCGATTCTCCTGCCTCAGCCCCCTGAGTACCTGGGATTACAGGCATGCACCACCACGCCCAGCTAATTTTGTATTTTTAGTAGAGACGAGGTTTCTCCACGTTGGTCAGGCTGGTCTCGAACTCCCGACCTCAGGTGATCTGCCCACCTCGGCCTTCCAAAGTGCTGGGATTACAGGCATGAGCCACTGTGCCTTCTAAGCCTGGAACATTTCCTCTGAGGCTTTAAATGAAAAAGCTTATTGGTTTGAGTCACTTCTGGAATAAACAAATTGGTACTATTTGAGAAAAATAAAACTGATCAAGTGCAGTGGCTCATACCTGTAATCCCAGCACTTTGGGAGGCTGAGGTAGGAGGATCGCTGGAGCCCAGGAGGTCGTGGCTGCAGTGAGCTTTGATCACACCACTGCATGCCAGCTTGGGCGACAGAGTGAGATCTTGTCTCAAAAAAAAAAAAAAGAAAAGAAAAGGAAAAGAAAAAAAATTTACAGCTCTCCTCCTAAACAACTTATTAATTCCTATGGGAAGATCAAATTGAAAAGTGGTATAAAGGTTAACCTTGGGGACTCCCTTAATGAGATCACAAAACAAGAACACAGAAATCAGTTAGAACAAAGTTGAAATCCAAATCCACCATAAATCCCCTTCTCTACCTTCTTATACTTCTGTTTACCCCCAACTCCCTGGCCCTGGCCCTGGCCCTCCAGAAGATCTCTTGGATCTCTAGACCCCCTAAATTGCCCTCCTCAAAATCTGGCCTCACTTCCTCAGCAAATTCCTTAAACTCCCCAAGCTCCTCCAGCTTCCCCAGAAAATCCCTTAAACACCAGATGCCTGTTTTAACTTCCCTTTCCCTGAAAGAATTACAGAGAGCACTGGTCTCCAGGCCTGGGACATATAGGTTGAGTTACTTTGGCAGAAGCACCTAGGATGGGTGGCAAGGATCACTTTGGTGTTCCTTAAGGCACCCATTGCCAGGGCTCTGCAGTCAAGCTCTGCCTGCTTCAGAGGGCTCCCCACTCACCTTTATGCTCCCCATGCTGTGTCTGCCCTTTCACAAGTTCAGAAGACACAGTACCTCTCTACACAGTGGCAGATCACCTAGGAATAGGCCCTATGAACTAACCCCTCTTCCCACTCACTCACTAAACTTTAGGCTCTCCTGCTCTCTCTCTCTCTCTTTGTTTGAGACAGGGTCTCACTCTGTCGCCCAGGCAGGAGTGCAGTGGCATGATCTCAGCTCACTGCAACCTCCACCTCCAGGACTCAGGTGATCCTCCTGTCTCAGCCTCCTGAGTAGTTGGGACTATAGGTGTATGCTGCCACACCCAGCTAATTTTTGTATTTTTGGTAGAGAGAGGGTTTGGTTATGTTGCTCAGGCTGGTCTTGAACTCCTGAGCTCAAGCCATCTTCCTGCCTCAGCCTCCCAAAGTGCTGGGATTATAGGTGTGAGCCACTGTGTCCGGCCTCCTGCTCTTAAGGGACTCAGGGACCTCCAGAAGATTCCCTGATAACAGGCAAATAGTCCCCACATTGATTTTCGGAGCCATGGATAGCTATTGATCCACTGGCCTCAGCCTCCCAAAGTGCTGGGATTACAGGCACCGCGCCCGGCCAAAATCCCATGTATTTAACTTGCAGGTTTTCGCTTTCATGATACTTGCTCAACATTCATGTGCTATAAAACAGTTATCAGGGAAATAACTTGATAATGGCTAGCTTTGTCTAATGTTTCATAAGATTTTCATGCATAATTGTTGCCCAAGCATAATTGTTAAGAACAAGTGACTTAAATATATGTAAGTAGGATAAAAGTTTTAAAATATACCTTTTGGCAGGCCGAGGTGGCGCACGCCTGTAATCCCATCCCTTTGGGAGGCCAAGGCAGGCGGATCATGAGGTCAAGAGATTGAGACCACCCTGGCCAACATGGTGAAACCCCATCTCTACTAAAAATACAAAAATTAGCTTGGTGTGGTGGCAGGTGCCTGTAAATCCCAGCTACTCAGGAGGCTGAGGCAGGAGAATCGCTTGAACCTGAGAGGTGGAGGTTGCAGTGAGCCAAGATCACGCCATTGCACTCCAGCCTGGGTGACAGAGCAAGACTGTGTCAAAAAAAAAAAAATGTATATATATATATCTTTTATTTATTTATTTGAGACAGAGTGTTGCTCTGTCGCCCAGGCTGGAGTGCAGTGGCGTGATCTCGGCTCACTGTAAACTCCCCCTCCTGGGTTCATGCCATTCTCCTTCCTCAGCCTCCTGAGCAGCTGGGACTACAGGCACCAGCCACCATGCTCTGCTAATTTTTTGTATTTTTAGTAGAGGCAGAGTTTCACCGTGTTAGCCAGGATGGTCTCGATCTCCTGACCTTGTGATCCGCCCACCTCGGCCTTCCAAAGTGCTGGGATTACAGGCATGAGCTGCCATGTCCAACAGATATATATACCTTTTAACAGTAATCATGTTTTGTTTTGTTTCATTTTGGAGACAGGATCTCCTCTTATCACCCACGCTGGAGTGCAGAGGCTTGATCATAGCTCACTGCAGTCTCGAACTTTCAGGCTGAAGCAACCCTCCTGTCTCAGCCTCCTGAGTAACAGATGTGCACCACCACTCCTGGCTGATGGTTTTATTTTTTTTGTAGAGACAGTCTCCCTGTGTTGCCCAGGGTGGTCTCCAACTGCGGGCCTCAAGCGATCTTCCTACCTTGGCCTCCCAAAATGCTTGAATTACAGGTGAGCCACCATGCCTGGTCAATAATTACGTTTTATAATATGTCTGTTTAAAAATTGTTTCCCAAATCTCTTCAGTAACTTACTCTCTTAAAGTTATACTAGATTAAATTAAGTGATGGCTATTCATTGCATATCTAGATCATTTCCCAACAAGATAAAATACTGAAACATATAATTGCTGAACATAAGTTTACCTACTTTTGTCTTCTTATTACAAAGGAACTAGAGATACCTGGGTCTGTTAGTAAATACATCCTTTGCCACTTCAAAATTGTACTCTGGGGCAGGGTACAGTGGCTCAGCCCTGCAGTCCCAGCACTTTGGAAAACTGTAGCAGGAAGATCACTTGAGGCCAGGAGTTTGAGGCTCCAGTAAGCTATAATCATGTCACTGCACTCCAGCCTGGGCGACAGAGCAAGACCCGTAGTATTGAGAGATGACAATGTGCTAGCAGCCCTCACTCTCAGCGCCTCCTCGTCCTCCAGCCTCAGCGTCCACTGTGGTGGCGCTTGAGGAGCTCTTCAGCCCGCCACGGCACCGTGGGAGCCCCTCTCTGGGCTGGCTGAGGCCGGAGCCTCCTCTCTCTGCTTGCGGGGAGGTGTGGAGGGAGAGGCGCGGGCGCGAACCGGGACTGCGCTCGCGGGCCGGTGTGAGTTCCGGCGGGCGCAGGCTAGGCGAGCCCTGCACACGGAGCGGCCTGCCAGCACCGCCGGCCCAGGGCAGTGAGGGGCTGAGCACCCGGGCCAGCAGCTGCGAGGTAGAGCCGGGTCCCCCAGCAGTGCCCGCCCGCTGGCGCCGCACTGAAATTCTCGTAGGGCCTTAACTGCCTCCCCACGGGGCAGGGCTTGGGACCTGCAGCCCGCCATGTCTGAGCTCCTCCCCCTGCGGTGGATTCCCGCGCGGCCTGAGCCTCCCCGACGGGCGCCGGCCCCTGCTCCGTGGCGCTCGGTCCCCTCCACAGCCCAAGGGCTGAAGAGTGCATGCGCGGCTCGGGACTAGCAGGCAGCTCCGCCTGCAGCCCTAGTGCAGGATCACCACTGGGTGAAGCCAGCTGGACTCCTGAAGTGGATGGGGACTTGGAGAACTTTTATATCTAACCAGAGGATGGTGTGTGCACCAATCAGCACTCTGTATCTAGCTAACCTAGTGGGGACTTGGAGAACTTTTCCGTCTAGCGCTCTGTGTCTAGCTCAAAGATTGTAAACGCACCAATCAGCACTCTGTGTCTACCTCAGGGTTTGTAAATACACCAATCAGTACTCTGTGTTTAGCTCAAGGTTTGTAAATACACCAATTGGCACGCTGTATCTAGCTAACCTAGTGGAGACTTGGAAGGCTAGCTAGCACTCTGTGACTCTGTGTCTAGGTCAAGGATTGTAAATGCACCAATCAGCACTCTGTCAAAACGGACCAATCAGCTCTCTGTAAAGTGAACCAATCAGCTCTCTGTAAAGTGGACCAATCAGAAGGATGTGGGTGGGGCCAGGTAAGGGAATAAAAGCAGGTTGCCCGGGTTAGCCAGCGGCAATCTAGTGGGGTTCTTGTTGATGTGTTGGTTTTGTGCTCTTTGCAGCAAGTGTTGATCACCTTTTGGGTTCACACTGCGTTTATGAGCTGTAACACTCACTATCAAGGTTTGCAGCTTCGTTCTTAAAGTCAAGGAGACCGCGAGTTCACTGGGAAGAATGAACAGCTTCAGACGTGCTTTTTTTTTTTTTTTTTTTTTTTTTTTTTTTTTTTTTTTTTTTTTTTTTTTGAGACAGAGTCTCACTTTGTCGTCCGGGCTGGAGTGCAGTGGCCGAATCTCAGCTCACTGCAAGCTCCGCCTCCCGGGTTTACGCCATTCTGCTGCCTCAGCCTCCCGAGTAGCTGGGACTACAGGCGCCCGCCACCTCGCCCGGCTAGTTTTTTGTATTTTTTTTTTTTTTTTTTTAGTAGAGACGGGGTTTCACAGTGTTAGCCAAAATGGTCTCGATCTCCTGACCTCGTGATCCGCCCGTCGCGGCCTCCCAAAGTGCTGGGATTACAAGCTTTGAGCCACCGCACCCGGCCCAGACGTGCTGTCTTTAAGAGCTACAGCCCTCACCACGAAGGTCTGCAGCTTCACTTCTGGTGAGACCAGAAATCCATCAGAACGAAGAAGCTCCAAACACATCTGAACGCCTGAAAGAACAAACTTGGGACACACCATCTTTAAGAACTGTAACACTCACCAGGAGGGTCCATGGCTTCATTCTTTAAGTCAGTGAGATCAAGAACCCACCAATTCCAGACCCAATAGTACTAGTTACTCATGAGGTCAAGGTGGGAGGATCACTGGGGCCCAGGAGTTTGAGGTTGCAGTGAGCTATCATAGCTCCACTGGGTAGTACAGGAAGACCCTGTCCAAATAAATGAAATTATACTCTGAGAAAGTATATACTTTTAGAAATAACAGAATGATGTATTTATAGATTTGTCAATCTGCAGAACAGTGCTGTAACAGTTTGTGACTGCTTCCTAGTTTTCACTAGAAATTAAGGTTACTAAGGGTTAAGAATTTTAAGTATGTGTAGTTAAAACTAGAAATTATAAGGGAAACTTTGTATGCAAAATACAAAAGTAACGCATACTTTTGGTTAAGAAACTTACAAGGCATAAGAATTTTGGGGGGTAAAGGAAGACACTAATTTTGTCTAGTTTGGAGGTTATTTAAGGTTGTTTCAGAATGAAGGAAATGGGAGGTGCATGAGGAAAGGGAAGGCATTGCTCAGTGAGAGCAATATAGATAGGAGAAATAAGTTCTAGTGTTCTACTGCACATCAAGGTGACTATAGTTAATACAATATATTATATATTTCAAGACAACTAAAAAACACTTTTTTTTTTGACATGAAGTGTCAGTCTGTTGACCAGGCTAGAGTGCAGTGGTGTGATCTGTGCTCACTGCAACTTCTGCCTCCCAGGTTCAAGCGGCTTTTGTGTCTAAGCCTCCTGCATAGCTGGGATTTCAGACACACGCCACCATGTCCAGGTAGGGGTGTGTGTGTGTGTAGCAGAGAAGGGGTTTTGCCATGTTAGCCAGGCTGGTCTTGAACTCCTCACCTCAAGTGATCCAGCCACCTCCTCCTCCCAAAGTACTGGGATTACCCATGTGAGCCATCGTGCCTAGTCTAGAATTTCTTTTTAGAAACAGGGTTTTGCTATGTTGGCCGGGCTAGATTCGAACTTCTGGGTTTAGGCAATCCTCCTGCCTCAGTTTCCCAAGTAACTGAGACTATAGGCATGTAGCACTATGCCTGGCTAAAAGAGAGGATTTAAAATGTTGTCTACTGGGTATGGTGGATCATGCCTGTAATTCCAGCACTTTGAGAGGCCGAGGCGTGAGGATCACTTGGGCTCAGGAGTTCAAGACTAGCCTGGGCAACATGACCAAACATGTCTCTACTAAAAATAAAAAAATTAGCTGGGTGTAGTGGCATGCACCTGTAGTGGCTACTGGGGAGGCTGAGGTGGAAGGATCAGCTGAACCCAGGAGGCTGAGGCTGTAGTGAGCCATGATCATGCCACTGCACTCCAGCCTGGGTGACAGTGAGACCATGTCTCAAAAAATAAATAAATAAAAATTTTAAAAAGTAAATACTGTCACCACGAAAAAATAATAAATATTTGAGGAGATATATAAGCCAATTATTCTGATCTGATTATTCCATAATGTATATATGTATTGAAGAATTACTTTGTATCCCATAAATATAAACAATTATCAATAAAAATAAAACAAAAATACCTGAATGGATATAGAACTTTGGGAGAGAGAGAATTTTGTTTAGTCAAACTGACTAAAATTGAATGAATTTATTTAAAAGGTTTTACAAATTAGCCTTAATATAAAAAAATACACTTATGCAAAACTAGAATTTGGGCTTGGTGGCTCATGCCTGTAGTCTCATCCATTTGGGAAGCTGAGGCAGGAAGATCAACTGAGGCCAGGAGTTCAACACCAGCCCTGAGCAACATAGTGAGAACTTGTCTCTACAAAAAAAAAAAAAAAAAAAATTGACTGGGCATGCATGCACCTGTAGTTCCAGCTACTGGGGAGACTGAAATGGGAGGATGGCTTGGGTCCTAGTCTCCCTGTCCCGGTCACTCTGAGCATGCCTGGTGTTCAGGTGTGTGTGGGGGCCATAGACTTACTGCTTATGAGGTTTAGGCAAGCGGGTCTCATATATTGTCCTGTTCCAGTTACTCCTTCCAGTTACTCCCACTTACTGAGGCTACAGCGGAGAGGACTGGAGCACAAACGAGTCAGCATTCTTAAGGAAACACAATTAGAAAGTGCAGGATGGGCTGGGCGCGGTGGCTCAGGCCTATAATCCCAGCACTTTGAGAGATGGAGGTGGGTGGATCACTTGAGCTCAGGTGTTCGAGACCAGCCTGACCAACATGGTGAAACCCCGTCTCTACTAAAAATACAAAAAAATTAGCCTGGCATGATGGCACACTCCTATAATCCCAGCTACTTGGGAGGCTGAGGTAGGAGAATCGCTTGAACCCAGGAGGCAGAGGTTGCAGTGAGCTGAGATCCCGCCATTGCACTCTAGCCTGGGCAAAAAGAGCAAAACTCCATCTCAAAAAAAAAAAAAAAAGTGCAGTCTGGGTTCCAACTCCGAGGGAAATCCTGCATATGTTCCCTGCCCTCTCCTCCCCCTAGACTGGAAGTGGGGGCCAGCCCAGCTGCCCGCTCCCCTCAATATACCAGGTGCTAGAACACAGCTGTTTCTTCCTTGTTCCCCAACCCAGGCAGGCTGTAATTGGTGGGGCAGAGCAGGGCGGGGCTACCCCCGTGTTGAATCCACTGGGGCTATCTCCACTCCAGGCAAATCCAGCCAGAGACTGATTCTGAGCAGCAGTTCTGCCTGGTGAGAGCTACCATGGATTGGTGGGGATAGGGGACTGGGAGGTCAGGAAGTGTCAGCAGGTCAGGGTGGATCAGGAGCCCCAAAAGAAAAATTAGAATTGCCTGGAGAAGAACTGCTAGACTGAGGGAGAAGGGTTAGGGAATTTCAGGGGCATGGAGGCTGTGCTGCAAGAGGAGGGGGTGACTAGAGGAAGGGAGGGGCCAGGGAGCAGTAGGAATGCCTGGAGCTGGGAATGGCAAACTGTAGGTCTTGGTTTACTCTTTCCTTGGTGCAGTCTCCCTGTCTGTGCTATGGTGAGAACCTTCCTGCCTTAGCTGCCTTGCCAAGAGAAAGGGCTTCATGAAAGCAAAAATGACCTGCAAATTGAGGTCAGGAGCAGGAAGGTGTAAACTGAAGGGAGGGGGAACTGCTACCCACCCCATGTCCTTGCCAGGTGAGGTGGAAGCAGGACATACAAGTCTAAAGTCTGTGTTGTCTTCCCAGGCATTGACTCACTGGCCCTGCCATGCCCGCGCCACTGTTCCCACTGCTGCTTCGATTGCTGCTGTCCCGTCTGCTGCTGCCTGTCGCCCGCCTGGCCCGCCAGTACCTCCTGCCCCTCCTGCGCCGATTGGCCCGCCGCCTGGGCTCCCAGGACATGCGAGAGGCTTTGCTGGGCTGTCTGCTGTTCATTCTCAGCCAGCAACACTCGCCAGAGGCTGGGGAGGCCTCAAGAGTGGACCGCCTGGAGAGGAGGGAGAGGTTAGGCCCCCAGAAGTGAGGCCACGAGTCCTGGCAGCAGCTGAATCCACAAAATGCTTTCTTCTGGAGTAGGATAATCCTGGCACCAGCACTGACCAAAGCCTGCCCAGTGGACAGAAGATATAGTGAGGGTTGTGCATGAGATGGATCTGCCACAGACATGCCTCTCCACTCCCAACAGAAATGTCTTTCTGGAAGAATGCCTTGCATCTAGCACGAAATTGATCATTGCCCCTCTGTCCTCCAGCAGTTCCTCCCAAAGACCACTCCTAATCACCTCTGGCCTCAGGTGGGAGGGGAAGTAACACCCACCCACCCCTGCCATCCCTGCAAATGAGAACATCAAGGTTCCCAATGCTTAACTGAGGGACAAGTGACAATTTAGCAGAGAGGAAAGATTTGAATCCAGACTATCTTCCAGACTCAGGACCTACCTTAAAATAATATCTGAGTTCCCTATGGAGGCAGACCTGCCTGCACAGCCCAGCACTCAGCAAGTGCTCAATAAATATTTGATTTGAATTATTTCCATGCCTTTGAAAGTCTAATCACCCAGACTGTTGCCCTGCAGAACAGTTGAACCTGGCCTGGCAGCTGGTGGGGTGGGGGAGAGGAGAGATGGACAATTGTACAAGGGTTTATTTTGCTGCCTGTTCCATTGTGGTTTCAGTCCTCACAGCCTGGAAGTTGTTTCTCCCTGCTTAGTTTCGGTCAGTATGTCACACTGTGACCCAGAAATGGCTTGAGTCTAGGAGGAAGTTTGCCTGGCTAGCGAACAGTAAGGAAGAAAATGTCCTCCATTGAGTTTGAGGACTTCTTCAGCTAGTGGTGGTGAGACAGAGGGGTGATACACTTGCTAAGAGACTGGGTGGGAGGCCACCCAGGGAGGTAGTGCAGAAATCCATCCCCTTGAGGGTCATCCCACCCTTGAAGAGACTAGGGGTGGGTGACTGGCCTTAAGAACTGACTTCATCATTTCCTTCTCCCTAGTGGGAGGCCCCTGAGGGGTCAAATAAGAGTTAGACCCAGAAGAGTCAATCAACATGCTTAAGGAAACACAGAAAGTACAGTCTGGGCTGGGCACGGTGGCTCACGCCTGTAATCCCAGCACTTTGGGAGGCCGAGGCAGGCGGATCACCTGAGGTTGGGAGTTCGAGACCTGCCTGACCACCATGGAGAAACCCTGTCTCTATTAAAAATACAAAATTAGCTGGGCATAGTGACAGTATGCCTGTAATCCCAGCTCCTCCAGAGGCTGAGGCAGGAGAATCGCTTGAATCTGGGAGGCGGAGATTGCAGTGAGCCGAGATTGCGCCATTGCACTCCAACCTGGACAACAAGAGCGAAACTCCGTCTTAAAAAAAAAAAAAAAAGACACGTTTGCATCCCAGCCTCCGGATAATTTGCTTATTGTTTCCAGGCAATAATCCTCCCTCTCTGGGTGAGTGTTGGGCTCTATCTAGGTTCAGAGGATAGTGAGGAGTACAGGACCCTGTCGGGATTCCAGTCTCCTCTCCACACCTGTCAGAAGGCTTGGTTGGGGAAGAAGTGAGCCCTGAGCTGTGTGCCCCAGTCCCAGCCCTGAGGGGCTTTCGGCCAGCCGCACGCCGTCACTCCCCACCACCCCATCGGCTTCCTTCGGGAGTCTTCAAAGCCAGTGCACGTGCTCCCAGGTCTCAGGGAGGCGACCTGGGGGAGGGGTAGAGAGAAGGGAGTCCCAGCCCCTGGGCCCCTAACCCCGTCCCTTTCCGAAGCCTCGGGTGGCCAAAGGCGCCTGCCGCCAGTCCCGGGCCCGACGGGCCCCTCCCACTGAGTAGGCTTTGCTTTCCCCGCCCCCGAGCCGTGAGGACTGGACAGAGCCGGCTGCGGAGCTCTGGGCGGGCGCTGGGGTCGCCTGTTGCAGCCTCTCTTCCGCCCGGCAGCCCGCACAGGTCAGGCCCGGCGCGGGCTGCGCTCTCCAGCCGTGGCTATGGCCCCAGCCCGGAGATGAGGAGGGAGAGAACTAGGGGCCCGCAGGCCTGGGAATTTCCGTCCGCCGCCAAGTCCGGATGCCCGCTCCACAGTCTCAGCAGGTGCGCTGGGCGGGGCCGGGGGACCTGGGGGTGGGGGCGAGGTCTGCGCTGTTCCCACGCTGCCTGGCGGGACAGGGGGCCAGTAGGGGAACCTGCTGGGCTACAGCGTCTCAGGGGAGTCAGAATCTTTGGTTTCCGGATGCGGGGCCACTTTTCTGGGACTTCAAAGGCCGTTATTAGATGACTGCCGCCCCAAACTCCCCAACCACTTACAGATGGCCCAGGAACATAGGGTAGGGGGAAGAGGTGTGGAAAATTAGGCTAGAAGACCAGCTCAGACCTAGCTGAACAAAGAATTAAGTCTTCTTGAACCCCGAGCCAGTACCCACCCTGTGAACACACCTGTCTTTACTTAAAAATTTTTGATGTTTTATTCATCATGGAGTCTTTAAAAACAAAACAAAAACAAAAACCGAGACTTGCTCTGTTGTTCAGGCTGGAGGGCAGTGGTGTGACCACAGCTTACTGCAGTCTCGACCTCATGGACTCAAGTCATCCTCCAGACATCCTCCCACCTCAGCCTCCCAAAGTGCCAGGACCACAGGCATGTGCCAACGTGCTTGGCTAATTTTTTTTTTTTTTTTTTTTTGAGATAGAGTCTCCCTACTATGCCCAGGCTGGTCTTGAACTCTTAAGCTCAAGTGATTCTTCTACCTTGGCCTCCCAAAGTGCTGGGATGACAGTGTGAGCCACTGTACTTGACATCATGGAATCTTGATTTGTAGACATTGCATTAAAACTTATTTTGGTAAGGGCCGGGCGCGGTGGCTCATGCCTGTAATCCCAGTGCTTTGGGAGGCTGAGGCAGGCGGATCACAAGGTCAGGAGTTCAAGACCAGCCTGACCAATGTGGTGAAACCCTGTCTCTACTTAAAAAAAGAAAAAAAAAATTAGCTGGGCATGGTGGCACACGCCTGTAATCCCAGCTACTCAGGAGGCTGAGGCAGGAGAATATCTTGAACCCAGGAGGTGGAGGTTGCAGTGAGCTGAGATCACACCACTGCACTCCAGCCTGGGTGACAGAGTGAGACTCTGTCTCAAAGGAAAAAAAAAAATTATTTTGGTTACACTAAAATTTATCTTTTTTTTTTTTTTTGACAAGGTCTTGCTCTGTTGTCTAGGCTGGAGTGCAATGGCAGGATGATGGCTCACTGCAGCGTCGACCTCCTGGGCTCTAGTGAACCTCCCGCCTCAGCCTCTGGAGTAACTGGAACCACAGGCTGGAGCCACCATGCCTGGCTAATTTATTTTAAATTTTTTGTAGAGATGGGGTCTATGTTGCCCAGGCTGGTCTTGAATTCCTAGGCTCAAGTGATCCACCTCGGCCTCCCAAAGTGCTGAGATTTCAGGCATGAGCCACTGCTCCTGGCCTAAAATTTATCTTGATTAATGAAGTTTTTGGCTCCCCCTTACATTTTACACCCCTGGCAAGTGCCTCACTGGCCTCTCCCTAGTCCCAGCCCTGTCACAAGGCCATGGAGATATAGTCACAAACACAACTGAGAACATAGACAGACATGAGACATGTGCTGGTTACTAACCCCCAGGCCAAACAAACACTTTCAGCAAACACAGATGACTTGTTGGTGACAGCTGAGAGGACACAGGCCTGGGGAGAGAGAGGACTGTGTGTGAGGTGGTAAGTCATGCTTGGGGCCTGCCAAGTAGGGGAGGGAGTCTGGGGCAAGCCACCGTCCCATATAGGGTGGTGGATAAGGTGGAGAGTAGGGGTGCGGCAGGACCAGCCCTTCCCACCCCACCCCTTCGACGGGGACCTGAGGGAGCTCAGGGAGGGAGAGAGGCCAGAAGACCAGGCAGAGACTGAAGGGAGCTGGCAAGGCCTGGCTAGAAAAACTCCAGGCAAGGCCTGTGTGAGTTGGGGCTCCCCAGGCTGTCCAGCAGGGGGCCCTGGCACCCAGCAACCTCCTCTGCTTGGGAGGTGGCTACAGAGGGGTGTGGGTGCTGGCTAGGGGCCCAGCAGGATGGATGCCAGATGGACTTCTCTCCAACAATAACAGCACTGGCTGTTGCCGTCCGCCTAGCCGGCAGGGCCCCATTGCGGGTGGGGAGAGGAACCAGCCTTCCCCAGTCTGGCCCGAGACCCTCACCACTTCCCTCCAGTTTTCTTCCACCGCCAGTCCCCTTTGTACACAATTGCAGCCACTGGCCACCAGCCTTGCCATGCCTGGCAGATCTTCTGACCACTAGCCCTGCCACCCCCACAGACCCAGAGACCAGGAAAGGAGGGTGGGGAGCGAGGAAGGGGGCCAAGGCAGAGGGGAGAGGAGGGCTAGGAGAGGAAGAGAGAGAGACTGGACAAACATGAGGGCGGGAATTAGGGGGTTGTGGACAGACATGAAGCCACTCTCAAGTCATGGAGCAGTGCCTAGAAAAATACCACCCAAACCCATCTTCCTGCCCTCTGGTTAGGGCTGGCGGGGATGTGGGGGATGGGTGGGGTGGGTGAGGGTTGGGAAGGAATATGTGTGTCATCTCTGTGGGGCATGGAAGCACAAGGCTGGGGACACCCATTCTGGAGTAGCTTGGGGAGAGCCACTGACCCTAAGTAGAAAAGCCACCTCTCTACTTAGGGCTCTGTCTGTTTCTCTGGGGATAGGGTAGGACTACCTTATCCCTATTATGTGAGGTACTGCCAATTGTTAATCAGTGTCTGTGGCTTCTCTAGGGAACAAGCCCTTCGGGTCAGTGGGCATGGGGTGAGCAGCGTGCATTGGATTTTCTCCTCAGGACCTTTCCAGCCTTAGGATCACGCTCTAGCACTAAGTGCTGCTGGAAGGGCAGGGAGTGCACCCCACCCCACCCCATTTATTGCTCAACCAAAGAGAGGGCCTCCCTCCCCCTCCCTTGGAGGGACTTGCTGGACCACCCCTCAGCACACCCACACCTTCCTCCTCAGCTAGTGGAGGATGTGATCAGCAAGGCTTCCGCCTCTCAGGACGGCTGGGACAATAGGATTCACTCAGGATGTAAGGCTGTTCCTGGCTTTTTCTCTTCCCATTCCCAGCTGTGCCTCAGTTTTCCAAAGTGTTGGATTTAGAAAGGGTGAATTATGAGGGAGTTGGAGGGTTGTGCCCCTGTCCACCTCCGCGCGCACACACAAGCACAGGCAGAGGCACATACCCCCTCCAAGTCAAAGTTGTGGGTGGTGTGGTGTTTGTGCGTCTGTGGCTGGGACTGGATGTGTCAGGGATGGGGAAACCATCATGCTGGTCACAGAAAATGGGAGGTGGGGACAGAAGCAGTTTTGAAGGAAAATAAGAGGGGGACTGAAAGAAAGAAGGGGGCGTTGAAAGGGAGGGCGCTGGGAGGAAAAAGGTGCAGTGTGGAGGAAGCGCAGCGTGGGCGGGGCTTGGGAAGAGATAACGGAACATCTGAGGTGCAGTGGGCCATAGGGCGTCGGGGCCATTCTGAGTAGCGGGTGTGTAAATGGAACAGTCCCTAGATAGATTTTATGGGAATCTGCTCAGGTCCTTAATGTGTGGCTGTACCCTCCAGACCCATGTGCCCCACAGGAAAGACAACCGTGGCGTGGCAGGGCCCAAAGAGGTCCTGTCTACCGAAATAACACCACCAGGCGGCCCTGGAGGCGAAGGGGCTCGGGGTGGGGACCGCAGAGCGCGCAGTGTCGCCGTGGGGTGGCAGGGGCGGGCCGGGGGCGGGGCCGCGGGCGCGCGGGTGTAGGGGAGGGAGGTGGCAGTGGGCTCCAGGCGGGGCGGGCCCAGCGGAGGGCGGGTTTGAATGTGCCCCGGCGGGCGCGGGAAGCTGCAGGAAGAGCGCGCGGATCTCAGCGCGGGAGCACTGCTTCTCCGGCAGGTGCTGCCCGGGGCCGGGGACTGGGGACCGCCAGGGCGGAAGACGCCGCTGCCCGCTTGCCACGGAGGGCAGGGAGGCCGGGTCTGACGGCTCCGCAGCCCGGAGAAGGATCGCCGGGTGGGGCCCCAGTGCGGAGCGTGCGGAGACGCGCAGCACGTGGCGCGCACGGGCCAGGGAGCCGGAGGACCCTGCGGGGACCGGGACCCGAGCTGGGCTGGGCGGCTTGCCTCCCTGGCCTGAAACAGACTGCGGTCACGTTGACCTCCGCAAGGGGCAGGCGAGTGGACGGGTGATCTCGATGGATCCGGTCGGTAACAGGGAGGGGCCGTGCCGCCGACTGCGCTGGCGGAGGGGAATGGGGATGGGGATGGAGGCTCGCGAGCGGAGGTGCGGGGCTGTCTCTTTAACCTGGGTCTTTTACTGGCTAAAGTCGTATCCCTGGCGTCTCCTTCCAGCGCACGTCCTCATTTACTGGCTTACTGTGAGAGTATATGAGAGGGCGAAGACACACACTCCTCGGCTTTGCTTACCAGGAGACAGCAGTCGTAGGTCAAGGCTGGCTCCAACCCTGCCCTCACACCTCTAGGGGTCTCTCTCCAGCCCCGTGGTCGTCCTTTTGCCTACTCCTCTCGGTGGCCTCCCGACCCTTTAACTTTCCTCCTGCTTGTGTTAGCTCCCCATGCCAGGATGTGTGTGATGGGGCGGGGCTGAGGTGCCTGACACTCAAGTCAGGCTGGGAATGATCTTGGTCTCCACCTCATTTTTCCCTTTAGTTGGATCAGAGTTCCCCCCCACCTCCCAGTCTACAGGGCTAGCTGAGAAGCAGCTTTTATACTTCTCTCCATTCCAAAAGGAGCTTGAACATTTAATTTGGATTCTAGCTCCTCCACTCACCAGCTCTGTGACCTCAGGCAAGTTACTCAACCTCTCTGAACCTCAGCTGGCCCAATCTATTCAGTGCTAGTACTAGCTTATGGGTGGTTGTGAGGAAAAGACGAGAGATCTGCAGATAGTGGCTGGCCCCATATGAGATCCTGGGAGTGGAGAATTGCAGGAGAGGTGTTGGGAGTCTGGAGGCAGGGAGGTACTCAATTTGGTGGCTGCTTTCAGGGGCCCACCTCAGCAGGCCAAGGCATAGTTGGAGGGACACCAGATGCTCTGAGCTGGTATCAGATCCCTGTTTGCTGCTGGGCAAAGGCAGATGAGCAAAACACGAAGGCTGGCCAGCTGAATGTTAGGATATGGGCAGGAGGAGAGGGCTGCCCGTGGTGGAGTTGAATTGTGCCCAAGACTGGAATGGGAACGCCTGAGAACAGAGAGAGCAGGGGTGTAGCTGGGGGATAGGGAAGAAATAAATATTTCTTCTCTAAGCCCAAGCCAGTTTTATCTAGGAGAACAGGAGCTATTCTCCCCACCCCAGGCCTCCATCTGCTTTGAAGTTGCACCTGCCCTTTACTGCCAGGAATCTTGCCTGTGGGGTGGAGTACAGGGTATGCGGGTATGAGGTAAGAACCTAGAGGAAGAGTCCCTACTACCTAATAGAAAACCTGAGACCTAGGCAGGGTGCGGTGGCTCATGCCTGTAATCCCAGCACTTTGGGAAGCCAAGGTGGATGGATCACCTGAGGTCGGGAGTTCCAAACCAGCCTGGTCAACATGGTGAATCCCCATCTCTACTAAAAATACAGAAATCAGCCAGGCGTGGTGGCAGGAGCCTGTATTCCCAGCTACTCAGGAGGCTGAGGCAGGATAATCACTTGAACCTGGGAGGCAGAATTTGCAGTGAGCCAAGATTGTGCCATTGCACTCCAACCTGGGCAACAGGAGCAAAAACTCCATCTCAAAGAAAAGAAAAAGAAAACCTGAGACCTGAGCCTTTCCCCCACCCCCACCCCAGTAATGCCCTCTTGCCTTCATCTCTCTAGAAAATGTAAATATGATTATTTACCATTCTGGTGCCTAGGACAGTGCCTGGCTAGCATGCAGAGGTCCTCAGTAAATATTTGTTGAAGGGGTGATTGGAGGAATCCTTCTGCCTCCATCTGGAGGTGTGGGCTGAGGGGCCGAGGAGGACCTCTGAGAGCTTGGAGTTTCCCCAGGGAGGGTTGAGAGGAACTACAGGGAAGTGGGAGAGCCCATAAAACGTCTCATGGTGCCCAGCTGCTTCTGTTTGTCTGAGTGGGCCCTGGAGCAATGCTGCACCTGTGAGAGCTCCCCTGCTGAGACTCCCTGTTCTCTTATCTCCCAAGCGACAGGGGTGGCTTTTTATCTCCTGGGTGTGCTTCTGCTTCTTTGCTTGCAAGCCTTCTCAGAATGGGGCCCCATGAAGCCTGAGGGACTCTCTCCTGATATGCCCTGTGCCACCTTTTTCATTCTGGATCCGCACCCAGGAGCCCGTGAACAAGGCCCGTTGCCTGAGCCTGAACTAGGAGCACCTCCTAGGGACTGCCCAGGCTCGCTCTGCTCTGACCCTTCCGCTGGCCAGTCTGGGCACCTGGTAAGTGCCCAGAAAGGGAGGGAGGGGAAGCTGTCCTTTCACCCCAAACAGCAAGACCTGGGCCCAGCTAGGCCTGAGTGTGGGGGATGTGTCAGTGCACATCTGCCTGGCTTCCCATGCCATCCAATGGGAAAACTGTTGAATCTGGTGGTGCCAGGGGGTCTTCCCCTACACAAATGGGGAGCAGGAGAGGGACGCTGAGGGAGAAGGATAGGAGCTTTGGGATCCACCCCTCCAATCTTCTTTACAAGGTCACTCTCAGAAAGGGGAAGAGGACAGGAGCCTGTGACAGAGGAACTAAGGGAGCACTAGGTGACCCTAGGGTCAGGAGGTGGGAGGAGGAAGGGCTGTACCCCCACATCCATTATGAAATATTTTCCTGGAAAACCAGCCAGCAACTAGGAAGCTCCTGGGCAATGGCTGGAAAGAAAGGTTAAGGTGCCAACAGCAGAGAAGCTGGAATCTGGGGTGCCTCCAGGAGAGGACAGCCCCACTCTAGCAGTGAATCCAGGGGCTTCCCAGGGAGGGTGGAGAGACCAGATTTGTGGAGAGGGGCCTGGGGAGCCTCTGATTTGGCCTCAGCCATCATCACCATTGTCTCAGCTGCTGCAGATCTGCCTGCTCTGTGTCCTTCCTCCTCCTCCCCTGACCTCTTTGCTGTGTCTCCTCCATTTGTCTCCCTCCTTCCCTTGTCATCACTGTCCCTGACCCCTCTCGTCCTCTTCCCTGCCTTCTTTGACTGTCTTTCCCTCCCTCCCATCATCTTTCCTCCTCCTTCCCTCCTGCTCTCCACCCTCCTGTTTCCCAGCTTATAAACTGCTTCGGCTGCTGGATAAAAATAGCGGTGGCAGCGGCCAGGCCGGGAGCCAGGTAGAGTCTGAGCAGGCAGGGGGGCCGTGCAGGACTGGCCTGCTGGGCCAGGGGGCCGGGTGGGGGTCAAGTTAAGTGGTCCTGAGGGCAGGGTACAGAGGGGGTCTTAGTGGACTCCTCGACTGGCCTGTTCTGTCAGCCCTGCCCCCTCTCCCCTTAAGAGCCCGTGGAGGCCTGTGGCAGGGCCAAGACAGGGCCTTACACTGTTCCTGCCCCTAGCAGGCCCCTGAGGGAGGGAGCTGTCAGCCAGGCAAAACCGAGAACATCATCGCCATGACAACCAGTCACCAGCCTCAGGACAGGTAAGGGGTAGGGGGCTGGGCTGTGGATCCAGGGAATGGGTTTTCAGGGATCTAGGTGCAGTGTCCTTTGGAACTGGGGGTTGCCACTGCTGGCTGGCCTTCCAGCCAGGTAGCTATGAGTCAGGTCTTCATCAGGGGCGGGGACCCCTTGTGCCTTGGCTGGGTGCTGGCTGGGGTGTCTGCGGGAAGGGCAGGGTGCGTGGGCAGCAGTCCCTCCCTGGCGTGTCTGTGTTTCCACTGTTGCTGTCCAGCCAGTTCGCGGCTTCTGGCTCCTCCCGCCACCACTGTGGGGAGATACTTGCCTCACCCCTCCTTCCAATGCACATCTGGCAGAACTGCCCTGGGGCCTCTGCCTTAGATGACCTGGCCCACCCTGGTTCTCTATCTGATCTTCTTCTCAATTCCCCGCCTCTGGAGCCTGTGAATTCCCAATCAAGTTAGACTTGCAGTTATGACTGTGAATATGTGTTTTGGAAGAGGAGGCTGTAGCTTAATTCAATTTCTTAAAGGGATCTGGGACCCAAGAAGGCTGAGGAAGTGATGCCTGAGATCCAAAGCTCCTTCAAAGCATCAGGCTCTGTCCTTCCCTCCAGCTGAGGCCCCAGAAACCCATCACGTCTGCCTTACCCATCTCATCTCCCTCCTGTGCCAAAGGCTATGAAACTAGGCCACTTGTGCCTGTGGGGGCTTTGAGCATGTAGCTTCATCTCTCTGGGACTGTTTTCCAGCCTGTAAAATATAACTAAAAGTATCTACTTCCCAGGAAGTGGATCTAGAAGTGAGAGAATTTAAGGAGGCATGGCAGTAAGTCCAGGCCCCAGGGTGCTTCCCTGCCTCCTGTGTTTCATTCCCAGGCTGCCTGCCCAGTCTGTCCCCACCTCCGCTCTCCTGTGGGCAGTTCCCTGAAGCCCTCGCTGTCTCCTTTTGCCTTATTGCACAGCTCAGTCATTTCACAGTGCCCCCTGCCCCGATCCTCTCTCCTCTGTGACTTCGGGAGTTTTTCCTTCCACTCTGGGCCTCTGAACCAAGGCTTTAGCTTCTCCAAGGGAAGCGTGTATCTGAGGGGGTTGGGGGACTGCAGTTGCATTAACTTAGACATGCTCACATGGGGCACTCACCACTCCATCCCTGTGTGAGGCCTGCCAGCCGTCCAGGCTCTTGCATTCTGGCCAGGCCTGTCTTCTCACTGCCTTGGGCTTTATCCCTGCCATCTCTGAAAAGAGCTGGTGTTGGCTCTGGGGAGGGTGTGCAGACCCAACTGGAGATCTACATGGGCTGGGCTGGGGTTACTCAGCTTTCAGGCAAGGCCTACCTGGGAGAAGCTGGCCTGAACCGGAAGGGCCTTGAAGTATAGGGCCTGGGGCATTTCCCTGGCCAAAGGAGGGCAGCCCTTATTTATACCCTGAAGCCCAGATGACCTCCAGTGGCCCCATACCTCCTGGCCTGCCCTGGGTGGTATGAACTACAAAGTTCTGTTTGGCCAGGAAGAAAACAGCTCTAAGGCCTTCTCTTCACAGCGGCCCTGAGGCACCCTGCCCGCCTGCCCCTGTAGGTTCAGAATAGTATGGGAGTTTCTCAACCTCAGAATCCTCTCTGGGGAGCAACACAGCCCCTGACCAGACAGCATAATTACTTCCAGCCTGCCTGGTGGGGGTGGAAGACACTTGCTGCTTGCTTTCTCACTCATCCACCCGCCCCCAGCCCTTCGGCAGGATTTCCAAAACCATCTCCGGATGTGTGGGTCACACTGGTTCCCAGCCTGCAGAGTCCCCCAGGCCTTCCAGGACTGATAACTATGATCCTGTCAGCCATGCCATTCAGTCCTATGACCCTGACCCCCTCCCCACCCCGAATTCCAACAAGCCTTGTACCCTTTTCTCCCCCTACACCCATAAGAGGACACATGCAAATGGACACAAACACAGATGCCCTGGGACCTAGAGAGACTGAGGATGGACAGGAGCTTCCCTGGGGCTCATCGTGGAATGGGGCAGGATGGTGCGTCACTTGGCCCCTCTTTCCTCCTCCACTGCAGATACAAAGCTGTCTGGCTTATCTTCTTCATGCTGGGTCTGGGAACGCTGCTCCCATGGAATTTTTTCATGACGGCCACTCAGGTGAGGCCGGAGGGACTGGGCTCCATGGAGCATTGCCCACTGTGCCTGCAGGATCTGACTCTGTGCTTGTAGGCACAGGGAGAGAGATTTCAACACTCCTCTCTGCAACTCCTACAGTATTTCACAAACCGCCTGGACATGTCCCAGAATGTGTCCTTGGTCACTGCTGAACTGAGCAAGGACGCCCAGGCGTCAGCCGCCCCTGCAGCACCCTTGCCTGAGCGGAACTCACTCAGTGTCATCTTCAACAATGTCATGACCCTATGTGCTATGCTGCCGCTGCTGTTATTCACCTACCTCAACTCCTTCCTGCATCAGAGGTGAGTGCCCACTCCCTCCCCAGCCCCCAGCCTGACCCTCACTGTTTCCTGCACCCCCTTGGCTGAGCCCCAGCTTTGCCCACTTGTTTCTGCCACCCTTGGCCTCTCCCGGCAGGATCCCTCAGTCCATACGGATCCTGGGCAGCCTGGTGGCCATCCTGCTGGTGTTTCTGATCACTGCCATCCTGGTGAAGGTGCAGCTGGATGCTCTGCCCTTCTTTGTCATCACCATGATCAAGATCGTACTCATTAACTGTAAGCTGGGCCAGGAGGGGGCCTGTGGGAGGAGGCGTGCCCAACTACCCCCACTCTTTTTTCAGACCCACTGTTAGCCAGAGAGAAGCCCAGCCTCTGCCTGAAGGGAGTGGATGCTGTGAGCAGTTGGGATTCAGAGGCCTGAGTGGGCCTGGACCAGGGCTGGGAGGGGGCAGAGAGAAGGGCAGCTCAGCCTTAAGGGCCACCGAGAGTAAAGTAGGAATGACAGGGACCTGTCTTCTTGGGCACCTCCAACCGCCAACCGTAGCTCCCCTGCTCATGCCCACCCTGTTTCCCCAGCGTTTGGTGCCATCCTGCAGGGCAGCCTGTTTGGTCTGGCTGGCCTCCTGCCTGCCAGCTACACGGCCCCCATCATGAGTGGCCAGGGCCTAGCAGGCTTCTTTGCCTCCGTGGCCATGATCTGCGCTATTGCCAGTAAGTCCGGCTGTCTACCTGCCCAGTGCCCTGGTGTGGTGGGGAGAAGGGATGGGGCCTATCTCTGATCACTGACACCACCCCAGGTGGCTCGGAGCTATCAGAAAGTGCCTTTGGCTACTTTATCACAGCCTGTGCTGTTATCATTTTGACCATCATCTGTTACCTGGGCCTGCCCCGCCTGGTGAGTAAATGGAGGGAGCTGGGGTTTGGGGTATAGGGGTCTGGGATGTTCTGAGGATAAAACCTGAAGGAGGCTGGGATTCTGGAGATTCTGCCTGTGAATCCACCTCCCCCGTCTCCCTTACTTGATAGGAATTCTACCGCTACTACCAGCAGCTCAAGCTCGAAGGACCCGGGGAGCAGGAGACCAAGTTGGACCTCATTAGCAAAGGTCCGAAGAGCCTGAGGAAGCTGGGGTGGAGGAGGATGGTATACCAGGCAGGGGAGAGCACGAGCAAAGAGAACAAAGATGAGTGCACTGTGTTAGCTAGCAGCCCTGAGCCAGAGGAGGACCGAAGAACTGGGGTGGGGAGAGGAAGACAATAGGAAATAAGGGCCGGCAATGATAAAATGGGGGCAGATCCTGGATGACCTTGAACGCCTGAGGTGTTTGGACTAAAGGCAGTGGGAAGCAATTGCAGATTCCTCAGTGAGGAATAACATGACCTGAGGCTCCTGGGAAAGGCCAGGCCCCCGGGACTTGAGCTGTAGGGATTTGGAGGCGAGGTTTGGTTTAAGGTTAGGGTACGGCTGGGACTGGTTTGGGACTGGTTAAGGAGGCGTCTACTTTCAAGTGACCCCAGCCCTTTTGGGGAATGTTTGTGTTGTCTTCTGTTGCGCTGTCCTCCCCACAACTTAGAGATTCTTCCACCCCGCAGGAGAGGAGCCAAGAGCAGGCAAAGAAGAGTCTGGAGTTTCAGTTTCCAACTCTCAGCCCACCAACGAAAGCCACTCTATCAAAGCCATCCTGAAAAATGTATGTAGGGAAGGTTATCCTACCTTCTACCCCTTGTCCTCTTTCTCTCCTTTTGCTCCCTCCCTCTGCCACCCATCTCCTCCCTTTCTGACCTGAGAGTGGTCGCTCCTGGATTCTTTTGTGTGTGCGTGTGCGTGTGTGCCCATGTGTGCATGCCAGGGGTGGGGTTCGTGGTTCCCTTTTTTTTTTTTTTTTTTGAGACAGAGTTTCACTCTTGTTGCCCAGGCAGGAGTGCAATGGCACAATCTACACTCACTGCAACCTCCATCTCCCAAGTTCAAGTGATTCTCCTGCCTCAGCCTCCCAAGTAGCTGAGATTACGGGCATATGCCACCCTGCCCGGCTAATTTTTTGTATTTAGTAGAGACAGGGTTTCACCAGGTCAAGCTGGTCTCAAACTCCTGACCTCAGGTGATCCACCCACCTTGGCCTCCCAAAGTGCTGGGATTACAGGCGTGAGTCACCGCGTCTGGCCCGGATTCGTGGTTCTTTAATGCACAGCCACCATGAAGACACAGGCACCTGGGTGACTCTACCCCTTCTATCTAGATCTCAGTCCTGGCTTTCTCTGTCTGCTTCATCTTCACTATCACCATTGGGATGTTTCCAGCCGTGACTGTTGAGGTCAAGTCCAGCATTGCAGGCGGCAGCACCTGGGGTGAGGATGCCACAGGTTCCCAGGATGGGAACAGACAAGATCTTGAGCTGGGCTGGAAGTAGGGAAGAGAGGGAGCCTGAGTCACCTTCTCCCCATTTCCTGGGTCCATTTGCCCTTCCCTGGGCTGGAAGCATCTTCTCCATTTTACTGTTGGGGAAGCTGAGGCCCAGTGAAGGTTAGGCTTGCTATACCTGCCTCTGTGAGCCTGATAACCACCCGTTCATCTCCTCTTCCAGAACGTTACTTCATTCCTGTGTCCTGTTTCTTGACTTTCAATATCTTTGACTGGTTGGGCCGGAGCCTCACAGCTGTATTCATGTGGGTAAGTGAAGGAAGAGGGCCCCAGGCCCCTGTGGGAAGTAAGAATCCAGCCTGGACCCAGAGAGGGAACCAAGAAAGTATGGTAGTAAGGGGACCATTTGTTTTAAAGTCAAGGCATAATTTATGTATAGTTAAGTACAAGTCTTAAGTGTACAATTTAATTAATATATATATATGCATACCTGCCCAGATGGAGATACAGAATATTTCCAGCATTCCAGAGGGCTCCACGGTGCCCCTTTCAAGAGTAACCCCCTAAGGCGAACCAGGCTTTGAGGTTTCAGTTCAGGTCCTGAGAGGCCCCAGATGGATCCTTGGGGTCCTGACTGTGCCCTGGGGTGGTGGCCTGGGCTGAGGCCCTGCCTGGTGCCCACAGCCTGGGAAGGACAGCCGCTGGCTGCCAAGCCTGGTGCTGGCCCGGCTGGTGTTTGTGCCGCTGCTGCTGCTGTGTAACATCAAGCCCCGCCACTACCTGACTGTGGTCTTCGAGCACGATGCCTGGTTCATCTTCTTCATGGCCGCCTTTGCCTTCTCCAACGGCTACCTCGCCAGCCTCTGCATGTGCTTCGGGCCCAAGTGAGTAGCGCTGGCAGGGAACTTGGTGGCGTCAGACAGGATCTAAAGTTCCAGTAGGGGACACTGAGTAGAGGGAGGGCAAAAGGAGAGTCCCTGCTCCCAGAGCTGAAAGGGGAGATGGCTCAGGAGGGGCTCCTAGGCTGAGGGGATAGTGACTGTAGTGGAGGTGGGTGTCCAGGCTTACTTGGGTATAGGTGGAGACGGGCTCGCAGGGAGTGAAAGACAACCCCCACCATACACATTCCCTCAAGGAGGAGAAGCCAGGTTGGGGTTAGGCAGCTAGGATGGGTTGATCAGCAGAATGAGGTTCGACAGTCAAGTCACCCCACCCCACCCCTCCTTCCACCCAGAGGCTCTGGGCTGGGGTACAGCCATTCTGAGGTAGCCGTGCCCTTCCTTCCCCACTTAGGAAAGTGAAGCCGGCTGAGGCGGAGACCGCAGGAGCCATCATGGCCTTCTTCCTGTGTCTGGGTCTGGCACTGGGGGCTGTTTTCTCCTTCCTGTTCCGGGCAATTGTGTGACAAAGGATGGATGGACGGAAGGACTGCCTGCCTCCCTCCCTGTCTGCCTTCTGCCCCTTCCTTCTGCCAGGGGTGAGCCTGACTGGTCTGGAGGTTTTTCTTCTAACTGACTTCTGCTTTCCACGGCGTGTGCTGGGCCCAGATCTCCAGGCCCTGGCGAGGGAGCCTTTGGACAGACAGTGGGGACATTGTGGGCTTGGGGCTCAGAGTGGAGGGACAGGGTGTAGCCTCGGCATCTGCTTGAGTTTCTCCACTCTTGGCTCTGATTGATCCCTGCTCGTGCAGGCCAGTGGAGGCTCTTGGGCTTGGAGAACACGAGTGTCTCTGTGTGTGTGTCTGTGTCGCTGTCTGTCAGACTGTCCGCCTGTCCCGGGGTGGCTAGGAGCTGGGTCTGACCGTTGTATGGTTTGACCTGATATACCCCCTCCCTCCATTCTCCCCTGCGCCTCCTCCTCTGTGTTCTCTCCATGTCCCCCTCCCAGCTCCCCATGCCCAGTTCCTACCCATCATGTACCCTGTACAGTTGCCACGTTACTGCCTTTTTAAAAAATATATTTGACAGAAACCAGGTGCCTTCAGAGGCTCTCTGATTCAAATAAAGCTTTCTTGTTTTTTTCTCCTTGGCTCCCTGTGTCCTCCAGCCGTGGCTTCATGCCCTGGAGTGGGTAGAGGGCTGACAGCCTGAGTCCGGGAGATGAGCATGACCCAGCTGGGCCCTGGCCAGGACTGGACCTGGGTCCAAGGGCCCGGGGGTGGGGAGTGGGGGGTGGGTAGTCCTCCTGGCCTCAGAGGGGCTGCAATGCCCCCTGCTGGGGCCGTAGGGGAGGGACAGGCCTAGAACCAGAACACCAAGACTGTTAGCCAAGACAGAGAGAACAGGTTTTTCCTTGCTTCACAGAACAGAGGATGGAGATAGCTCCCCATCTTTCCCTTGTCTTCACTGCCACCCCCTCCACTCTGTCCCCAGCCCCAGCAATGAACTCTACAAAACTGGCCAGCTCCTGGCCTCACTCCCATACCACCAGGCAGGAAGAGGCTGAGGCCTGAGGGTTCTCCCCTACCTGGCAACCAGCCCTGACACCAAAGCTCAGCCTGCCAGACTTCCTGGGGAACAAGGGGCCTGTGTGTCCACACAGTGAAACCAACCCTCCCCTTCTCAACCCAAACTCTGGCCTAGGGAGGAGTGGGTTGATATGGAACTATGACAGTGTCTCAGTGGAGAGGGCCCTACCACTGGGACCCCCATCTCAAGAATGACCTCCTGACTGGAAGTGGGACCAGAGCTCTGGCCGCAGTGCAGCACCCCTGCAATTAGCACCCCCTACCCTCCCACAAGTCTCAGACTCCTCCCAGAAAGCAGAAGACATTCCTGAATTTTCAGTGCGGGCTGCTCACTCAGCCCTGGCCAGCGGATGGCTACAGAGTTGGCACCTTTGTCAGTCCTTCCTTTCTCACTGGAGTTTAATTTAATTGAGAACTTCAGGCCTCATTAAGGGCTGTTAGCGCATTTTTAAGGCTCTTTGATGAGCTCTGAAGCCCTAATGGAGTAGCTAAGTATACCAGGGCACTGGGAACTGAAGTTCATATGCTATTAATCATTTGTCAGACCACAGTATTTATCTGAGGTGCTGGAAAACAAGGCATTCCTTTTGGATCAGGCTCAAAAGCTGAGGGGTTCCCTGAGTGTCCTTCCCCCAGTCTGCAGTGCTGTTTGGCAGTGAGTCAAGCTGAACATACAAACCTGAGCTCTTTCTTGTCCTCAGTCCTCCCATTGTACCCAAGCCCCAAAGAGCCCTATGGGTTTCCTTCCTCAGCACCAGCAGTGCCTCGGGATTCTGTATTTCTTCCTAAGGTCGCTTTATCACCTCCTGCCTCACCCATTGGGACTTCCAGGTCTCTTCCAGTCCATTCCACACATGGCCACAAGAATAATCTGAAAGCGAATCTAGCAGGTGCTGCTTGCTCTCTGGAGCATGCGTCTGTGTCCTGAGCGTTTTCTGATCCTCCACCACCGACAACCAGTTTGTGCAATTTCTTTGCACCTCAGAGCTTTCATAATTTTGTGACTTTTCTATCTTGTTCTTACCTTACTCCAGCTACCACTGTCATGTTTTTGAGGTTAGGGTGTACTTTTTACTCCTATTTTGGCTTTTCAAGCTATGTCATACCTGCCTCCCAGAGGTACTTGGAAAATGTTGGCTTGATGGCATGTGCCTTATACCAAGGCAGAATTCATCTCCACAGTCCTCACATGCCCCACTCCAGCCATGTGGTAGCAGGCCTTGCTTGTGACCCTGGGATAGAGATGGGGATGTTAAGTAGGTTCCTCTCAACCCCAGCACTGATTTGAAAGGAAAAACTAGGATACAGTTCCTTTCTCCCTTCCTGTACTTAAATTGATGTTGAAGGAAATTACTAGAGTATTTTCTCCCCAAAATTTTTAAACACAAATGCTAAAAAATGTCAGTCTCTTCCATTCTCCAGACCTCAGTGTTTTCACAGGTAAACCTGGAGGGGGTGAGGAGGTTAGGAAAAGCAGCTCCTAGGTCTCCTGCCCACTCAGCTGCAGGGATGGCTCCCGACCCCAAGTGGGTGCTTGCAGGCCCTGCCCTTCGGGGAGCAGGGGTCTCTTCTGGGTCCTCCACCTTCCTGCTAGCACCTTGCTGCCTGTAAAGTAGAGAGGGCTGAGCATGAAAATCCACCAGATATCCCTGGCTGCCCTGGCTTGCTGCTGGTCATCACCTTCCTTCCATGTCATGTTTTCTGCTCAAAACAGTCAATATTTCAACTGCTGTCCCTGGAGTGGCTGCCATTGCAACACAGGAATGTCCCTCTTGTTTAATCTTTTATGATGAAATGTTGGGGCTTTAAACAGTTGAAAAGCTAAGAGCCGTAGTAATCAGCCATCCTGGAAAATAGAAATGAAGCCTTAGGTATAGTCTATGAGTCAGAATGTATCTGTATATCTATTCTTTGAGGTGAATACGGAAATACCATGGTGGAGGCAATATAAAGCCAGGGCTAGAAGAGCGTTTGACAAAAGAACCCCAATTTAAGTTTTTGTTTTTGCTTTTTTTGGTGGTGGGGGGTGGGATGGCGTTTCACTCTTGTTGCCCGGACTGGAGCGCAATGGCACGATCTCAGCTCACTGCAACCTCTGCCTCCTGGGTTCAAGCAGTTCTCCTGCCTCAGCCTCCCAAGTAGCTGGGATTACAGGCATGCATCACCACGCCTGGCTAATTTTGTATTTTTAGTAGAGATGGGGTTGTACCATGTTGGTCAGCCTTGTCCCGAACTGCCGACCTCAGGTAATCCTGCCTTGGCCTCTGAAAGTGCTGGGATTACAGGCGTGAGCCATCGTGCCTGGCTAAAGTGTTTTTGGTTTTTTTTGAGATGGAGTATTGCTCTGTCACCCAAGCTGGAGTGCAGTGGCATTATCTTGGCCCTGCCAAGATCTACTACAGCCTCCACCTCCTGAGTAGCTGGGATTACAGACACGTACCACCACGTCTGGCTATTTTTTTTTTAGTAGAGGCGAGGTTTCACCATGTTGGCCAAGCTGGTCTCGAACTCCCGACCTCGTGATCTGCCCACCTCTGCCTCCCAAAGTGCTGGGATTATAGGTGTGACCACACCCGGCCCCCAGTTAAAGTTTAACTAGAGTTAAACTATGACAGTAATTCAAAATGGATGTAAACAGAAAAATGCAGTCACCTTAAGGAAATAGGGCTGTTTGTCTAGCAAGCACTTCCTGGAAGCCAAGTCTTCACACACAGGAAGAGTGGCAGTCCCCAGGTCAGCCAGCAGATCTGACTCAGAGGCCAGGTTGGCAGTGTCCCCCCAAACCCTTGGGGACCAACTGTTTCCTGGGCAGGTTGGCACTAAGGGTGGAAATGGGCAGAGCCCAACTCCCACTGGCCCCAACCTCATCAGTGGCCCTGTGTCCGGCCTGGACTCCTCCAGCTCATCTCGGTATGACCTGGCTTCCTGTGTAGATGCTCCCAGGGAGAGGACGTGCCCACTCAGAGCCTTCTGCATCCTTGGCAGTCCTGGTGCTCGCTGGAAGTGAGCAAGTTGGCGTTCTGGCACCAGACTGCAGGGTGACTGCTAAATGTGAGTCAGCAGGGCGCCAGTAAGGCCTCTGTCCTCTCTCCTGGGCTTGCCCCGTACCAGCTGTGATCCCGGATTAGTCACTCCTCCCCTAGGCCCCGCCTCCTCGTCCTTACAAGGGGATGACATACGTGTTGACTTAAGTAAATTAAGTGTGCAGAAGAGCAGGGATGCAGGAGGTGAGGTCCTCAGAGCTACGTGGTGCCATCACTTACCAGGATGAGCCTCAGGACGGCCCTCCCCGCACCGTACGTTCCCCCACCTAGCCTATTCCAGGCTGCTTCCCACCTGCGTTCATTCCCCTCCCCCGCATCTCCAGTCCCCGGAAGCTTCGAGACCCAAGCCTCACTTCCCCTACTCCAGATATTTCCAGCGTGAACCACCACGCGGGTCCCTAAGCCCCGCGGACAGCGGAGAACCGTGGGGCTGCGCACGGCGAGAGGGGCGACGGGGACCAGGCCCCTGCCCCATCCCACCGCGAGAAGCGGAGCGGGTGAGGTCACCCGGCCTGCGCGCCCCCTGGCGGGCGGACAGCCCCACTGCTCTGCGCTTCTGCGTCCTGGCGGGTGGGTGACCAGACTGCGTGTCAGACCCACGCCACTGCCCCGTGTCCGGGTGACCTTGAGCCAGGCTCGTTCCGTCGCGGCGCCACTCATCTGTAAGGCAGGGATAGTCACACCTGCCCTGAGAACCGCGTGGGTCGTGAAACTTGTTATTCACTGAACTAGTGAATAACAACATTACTTGGGCCAGCCACCCCTGTACTCACTGTCTTACATGGCCTTATCTGATTTCCCAATAACCCTGTAAAGTGATGACTATTGCTATGCTCACTTTACTCCAGGAAACTGAATCTGAAAGGTTAAAGGATGGAAAAATATTCTGTAAGCTGCAAAGCACTAGGTAAATATATTTCTCTCTCTTCTCTCTCTCTCCCCTCCCTTTATGAGAGTTCCCAGTCAGTGAAGGGAACACAAAAATACAAGGCATCATATGGCACCATAATGCAAATGTGGTCCACCTTCCTCCCCTATTTTGGACATAAGACAACTCTTGTCTTCTCTTTTCAAGTCCTTGGGGATCCCAAGAATCATGGGACATTGACCTCTCATATAATCTCACCCAGGTGAAACCAGCAAAGTCCCTCCTGATGTCTAACCTCAGCCCCTCCTGGGTGTGATCTCCTCTCCACCCAGCAGCACTATCACAGTCCTACCATTCCATCATCTGGGTGGGGTGGCAGTGAGGCCAGTGAATGGCCCAGAAATCCAGCCCATTGAAACCTACATGCTGAAAATGAATGACTTCATTTTGGGACAGGCCAGGTGGCAGGCAACACAGTTAAGTAGATCAGGGTTGTTTGTGGTGCCACCTGCCCCCTGCACTTTCCACTGGCTATAATCTGCTCTGGGATGGACTGATTTGGGGTTAAGTTTTACCTTCTTAGTCAAAAGGGGCCTGGAACACTGAACAATGCCCAAGACAAAAAGGGATGCCTGGTGGGCATGATGACAGAAGGAGGACAGACATTTTGCACTAGGCTGACAATGGTAGCAAGGTAGGACTTAGTCACACCCCTTAGGCCACTGATAAATCCTTAAAAAGGTGAGACATAGTCATATGTGTATTAATAGAGCAGGTTACTAAATGTCTGATTTACAATTCAGGAGTGTCTTAGACCACAATTTCTGGCCCTTTTCTCACTGCACTCCCTTGTGATTTTTGTCCTTGCACATGACTTCACCCATCAGCATGATGCCTAGATCTAAGACTGCAACCCAGGCCTCTCCTACATACCCCTCTGCCTACTAGACATCTTTCCTTGGTGCCCTGCAACATGCTTAAAGCAGACCTCCAACCTAGAGTGGCCCTCCATCCCTGCTTTCCCCCTAAGCCCCTACGTTCTAGCATTCTTCCTCAGACAAGGCTTATACTCCTCCTCTTCCCCACCCCTGACTGGTCTAGAGAGACCTTCAGCCTCTCTCTTCTCCAAGCTATGTCCTGTGCAGCCTTCAAGTAGGTTATATTTTTCTCGAATAAAGGGCTGCACTCCAGCCTGGGCGACAGAGTGAGACACTGTCTCAAAAAAAGAGAGAGAAAAAAAGTCTCAAATACAGAAGCATGCAAGCAGTTTTTTGTGTGTTTGTTTTGAACAACACAATTAACAGGTTTGATTTAATAGATTTAACCTGGGTGGGCACGGTGGCTCACACCTGTAATCCCAGCACTTTGGGAGGCCGAGGTGGACGAATCACCTGAGGTCAGGAGTTTGAGACCAGCCTGACCAATGTGGAGAAACCCCGTCTCTACTAAAAATACAAAATTAGCTGGGTGTGGTGGCGCATGGCTGTAATCCCAGCTACTCGGGAAGTCGAGGCAGGAGAATCGCTTGAACCTGGGAGGTGGAGGTTGTGGTGAGCCGAGATTGCGCCATTGCACTCCAGCCTGGGCAACAAGAGCAAAACTCCGTCTCGAAAAAAAAAAAAAAAAGATTTAACCTAACAACTAGTTTTTTTTTTGTTTGTTTTTTCTCAAGCACATATGGAGCATTTAGAGATATTAACCACCTTCTAAAGTTACAAATGAAGTCTCAAATACAGGCCTGGCATGGTGGCTCATGCCTGTGATCACAGCGCTTTGGGAGGCCAACGCTGGCAGATCACTTGAACCCAGGCATTCGAGACCAGTCTAGGCAACATGGCAAAATCCCATCTCTACAAAAAAATAGTAAACAATCAGCCAGGGCTAGTGATACATGCCTGTAGTTCCAGCTACTTGGGAGGCTGAGGTGGGAGGATCGCTTGAGCCCAGGAGGTTAAGGCTGCAGTGGGCCATCAGCTGGCCACTGCACTCCAGCCTGGGCGACAGAGTGAGACTGCCTCAAAAAAAAAGAGAGAGAAAAAAAAAGTCTCAAATACAAAAGAGCCAGTAACATACATACCACATTGTATGTCTACAACATAATTAAAGGGTATATTAAAAAAATAATTGAAAATGCCGGGCGCGGTGGCTCACGCCTGTAATCCCGGCACTTTGGGAGGCCGAGACGGGTGGATCACGAGGTAAGGAGATCGAGACCATCCTGGCTAACATGATGAAACCCTGTCTCTACTAAAAATACAAAAAATTAGCCAGGCGTGGTGGCGCACAGGCACACCTGTTGTTCCAGCTACTAGTGAGGCTGAGGCAGAAGAATCACTTGAACCTGGGAGGCAGAGGTTGCAGTGAGCCGAGATCGCATCACTGCACTCCAGCCTGGGTGACGGAACGAGACTCTGTCTAAAAAAAAAAAAAATTAGGCTGGGTGCGGTGGCTCAAGCCTGTAATCCCAGCACTTTGGGAGGCCGAGATGGGCGGATCACAAGGTCAGGAGATCGAGACCATTCTGGCTAACATGGTGAAACCCCGTCTCTACTAAAAAATACAAAAAAACAGCCGGGCGGTGTGGCTCAAGCCTGTAATCCCAGCACTTTGGGAGGCCGAGACGGGCGGATCACGAGGTCAGGAGATTGAGACCATCCTGGCTAATACGGTGAAACCCTGTCTCTACTAAAAAAATACAAAAATACAAAAAAACTAGCCGGGTGAGGTGGCGGGCGCCTGTAGTCCCAGCTACTTGGGAGGCTGAGGCAGGAGAATGGCGTGAACCCGGGAGGCGGAGCTTGCAGTGAGCTGAGATCCGGCCACTGCACTCCAGCCTGGGCGACAGAGCCAGACTCCGTCTCAAAAAAAAAAAAAAATTAAACAAATTAAAGAAGTCGAAAACAAATATATAAATAAGACAAGCAAACTTTTGGTGAAATTGTACAAGAAAAAAGAGATAAGACATGAAAAACAATTTTAGAAATGAAGACATACTTTATTTTTAAATTTTATTTATTTATTTATTTGAGACAGAGTCTCACTCCGTCACCCAGTCTGGAGTGCAGTGGCGTGATCTTGGCTCACTGCAAAGTCCACCTCCTGGGTTCAAGCGATTCTCCTGCCTCAGCCTCTCGAGTAGCTGGCATTACAGGTGCCCGCCACCACGCCTGGCTAATTTTTGTATTTTTAGTAGAGAAGGGGTTTCACCATTTTGGCCAGGCTTGTCTCAGACTCCTGGCCCCCGCCCACCTCGACCTCCCAAAGTGCTGGGATTACAGGTGTGAGCCATCTCGCCTGGCAGAAGACATACTTTAGATAGAAGAGAAATTGAAAAGATAAAGAGTCTTTTGTCTTTTGGTGGCTCACGCCTGTAATTCCAGCACTTTGGGAACCCAAGGCAGAAGGACTGCTTCAGCCCAGGAGTTTGAGACCAGCCTGGGCAACAGCACAAGACTCTGTCTCTACAGATACTTTTTTTTTTTTTTTTTTGAGACGGAGTCTCGCTCTGTCGCCCAGGCTGGAGTGCAGTGGCCGGATCTCAGCTCACTGCAAGCTCCGCCTCCCGGGTTTACGCCATTCTCCTGCCTCAGCCTCCGGAGTAGCTGGGACTACAGGCGCCCGCCACCTCGCCCGGCTAGTTTTTTTTTTGTATTTTTTAGTAGAGACGGAGTTTCACTGTGTTAGCCAGGATGGTCTCGAACTCCTGACCTCGTGATCCGCCCGTCTCGGCCTCCCAAAGTGCTGGGATTACAGGCTTGAGCCACCGTGCCCGGCCTACAGATACTTTTAAAAATTAGCTGGGCATGGTGGTTTTATTATTATTATTTTTTTTAAATTTATAGCAAGTTAGGAATAGAAAGAGTAAATATGTTCAGCTGGGTGCGGGTGGCTCATGCCTGTAATCCCAGCACTTTGGGAGGCCAAGGTGGGAGGATCACTTGAGCCCAGGAGTTTGAGATCAGTCTGGGCAACATAGGGAGACCTCGTCTCTACAAAATAAAAAAATTAGCCAGGCATGGTGGTCCCAGTTACTTGGGGGGTTGAAGTGGCAGGATCGCCTGAGCCTGGGAAGTTGAGGCTGTAGTAAGCTATGTACCACTGTACTTCAGCCCCCACAACAGAGCAAGACCCTGGACCTTGTCTCAAAAAAAAAAAAGTTCAATGGTGAAGTGTTAGAAGCTTTCATTTTCTGATTAGGAATCAGACGGGATGCCCAGAATCACTATTCTTGTTCTGCAGGTCCTAGCTGGTGCATTAAAACAAGAGATAAGAGATACAAAAATCAGAAAAGGGTAAACCAAACTGTCATTGTTTTCACATGATACGGCTGTACCTATAAAATATCATCAAAACATTTATAGACAAATTAAGAATTAACAAGCTAGCTTACCAACTTGTTGGATCAATAAACAAAAATTCAATTGCTCAATTGCTTTTTGAACTCTCTGGGAAACAGGAAATGAACAAAAATTTCCATTTTCTATGGCATCAAAAAAATAACAATACTAACAATACAGTGAGCAAAAATTGTGCAAGAGACTTCTCTTGTGTTCTAGTGGAATGTGAAAATGGAGGCAAAGAGGTGGAGTCCACGCTGGCTGTGCAGACCTGCCCGGTTGTCCAATGCATCTGAATGTCAGGTTCACTAGTATTGGAGGGTGTCAGGTCAGGGTATTCCCTCAGGAATTCAGAGAGCTAAGCCTCATGGAACTGGGAAGGCCTAGAAAGTAACGGGACACACCTGGCAGGCACTGAGCTTAAGAGGCTGCTTGTTGGAGGGGTTCAGGGTCCACAGCCACGTTCCATGCTCATATCTCTGATGTCCTGTTGCCCTGAGTTGTTTTATTCATCCACTGAGCTTTATCTAACTCCCCTCAGTGGCCTCTCTGAACCCCAGAGACTCTGTCCAGGATGAATCTCTGTGCTCCCTGCAAGACTTTACTGAGCTTTATGGAGCTTAGGGGTCTGCAAACGTTTTCTGTAAAAGGCAAGAGAGTAAATGTTTTAGGGTTTGCAAGCATTATGGTTTCTGTCACAACTATTGACTTTGACTTTATGGCACAGAAGCAGTCAAAGACAAGGGCTGTGTTTCAACAAAACTTCATTAAAATTGGCCAGGCGCGGTGGCTCACGACTGTAATCTCAGCACTTTGGGAGGCTGAGGCAGGCAGATCACCTGAGGTCAGGTGTTCGAAACCAACCTGGCCAACATGGTGAAACCCCGTCTCTACTAAAAATGCAAAAATTAGCTGGGTGTGGTGGTGGGCGCCTGTAATCCCAGCTACTTGGGAGGCTCAGGCAGGAGAATCGCTTGAACCTGGCAAGTGGAGGTCGCAGTAAGCTGAGATCCTGCCACTGCACTCCAACCTGGGTGATAAGAGTGAGACTCTGTCTCAAAAACCAAAAAACAACAATAAAAAAAAACTTCATGAAAACAGAAATTCAAATTTCATATAATTTTCCCATGTCAAAATAATAACTTTCTTTTGATTTTTTTTTTCAACCATTAAAAAGTGTAAAAACCATTCTTGGCCCACAGGCCATTCAAAAAACAAACAGCAGGCCCACCAGCTGCAGATCTTGGGTTGTTAATTTCTACTCTAGCTGGCCACCCTCCAACAGCAGAAGGTTGGGCTGGGCGGGCCTAGGAGGTTTCATGGAGGAATAAAAGGGATCTTGGGAACACTGGTGGTTCCAAGTGCTGCTGGGAATAAGGCTTCGGAAGACGTATTTTTTTTTTTTTTTTTTTGAGACAGAGTCTCCCTCTTGTTGCCCAGGCTGGAGTGCAATGGCGCAATCATGGCTCACTGCAATCTCCGCCTCCTGGGTTCAAGCGATTCGCCTGCCTCAGCCTCCTGAGTAGCTGGGATTACAGGCGTGTGCCACCACATCTGGTTAATTTTGTATTTTTAGTAGAGACGGGGTTTCTCCATGTTAGTCAGGCTGGTCCCAAACTACCGACGTCAGGTGATCCACCCACCTTGGCCTCCCAAAGGTCTGGGATTACAGGCATGAGCCACCCATGCCCAGTCTGGAAGATGTAGTTTTAAGTCTGTCTTTAATAACTTTCACTTCTCTCACCCTTAAGGTCAGAACTTCTTATCAGTGGCATTTGCAGCCCTCTCCGACCTAACCCCCATCTGCAGGGCTACTTTCAACTCCTTGTGCTTCCCTTTGGGGTTCCTGAGCTATAGTTCCTCTAATGGGGCTCTGTGCCTTTCCATGCTTTCCATGTCATGGCCTGGCTAGCCATGGTCCTAAGACTGCTCCCTTTCCCAAGCTGAGCTGAGGGCCTCTGCTGCTTCTCCCATCCTCCTATGGTTCACACTTGGCCTGCTGCAGCCTCCAGTGTGTTGAGGGCTCCCAGTCCTGTGTATGCACCTCTGCATCCCCAGGATCTCCAAGGATGGAGCTTATGGACACAGGTAGGCAGTGTCCTGAAAGGCTTCCTGGAAGAGAAAGTGTAATTTCTTTTTTGAGACGGAGGCTCACTGTGCCACCTAGACTGGAGTGCAGTGGTGCTATCTCGGCTCACTGCAACCTCTGCTGCCTGGGTTCAAGTGATTCTCCTGCCTCAGCCTCCCAAGTAGCTGGGACTACAGGCGGGCGCTACCATGCCCGGCTAATTTTTGTATTTTTAGTAGAGACAGGTTTCACCATAGTGCCCAGGCTGGTCTTGAACTCCTGACCTCATGATCCGCTGGCCTTGGCCTCCCAAAGTGCTGGAATTACAGGCATGAGCCACCAAACCCGGCCCTTTTTTTTTTTTTTTTTTTTTGAGACGGAGTTTTCTCTTTTGTTGCCCAGAGTGGAGTGCAATGGTGTGGTCTTGGTTCACTGCAACCTCTGCCTCCCGATTTCAAGCGATTTTCCTGCCTCAGCCTCCCAAGTAGCTGGGATTACAGGCAAGTGCCACCACGCCCAGCTAATTTTTGGTAGAGACGAGGTTTCACCATGTTGGCCAGGCTGGTTGCGAACTACTGACCTCGGGTGATCCACAAACCTCAGCCTCCCAAAGTGTTGGGATTACAGGTATGAGCCACTGTGCCCGGCAGAGAAAGTGGAATTTCTACGCTGGTGTAAGATTTGAGATTTTCCCATTTAGAAAGTCTTCAGGAAGCAGCTGAGTCTTGACACTGAAAGGATCCAGCTCAGGGTAAGCCCATCCACAGGAGCGATTCCTGCTTTGGATTTAGGTCCTAGGGGTGAGATCACATCCCTGCTCCATTTCTGGAGCAGAAAGGGAGCTAGCGCAGCAAGGGCTCTGAGTAGAGGGACCCTGGGAGTCACTAAAGCCACTTCCCTGTTGATATAATGTGCACACTGACTTTCATCCGCTCACAGGACAGTGAGAGTTTGTGAATGCTCTCTGTGAACTGGGGAGCAGATTTTTAATGACGTAGGTCCCTCTGCTTAGAAGGAGAGGGCATGTTAAGGGATCACGCTCCCTCTGGTTTGCGGTTTTGGTCAGGAATAGAGCACCCCAATGCCCCTTCTTATAGACTTCTCCCAGCCATAGGCTTTTTGCAGACCATAATGAAAGGGAGAAAGGATATAAAATCGGGATGATGATGGCAAGCATGGCGAAGTGGACAGGGACAAGGAAGAGGAAAGCAAGGGACCTCCTTTTTCTTTGGTATTCAACACATGAACAAAGCTTGTTAACGAATGTAGACTGGGTAACAACAGGGCTGGTGAGGGAGGACGATGTGGGTGGCTGTGGGGAAACTCTTCCCAAGCATCCTAGGGGTGGGCCAGGAAGGGAACCAGATGGACATCTACAGGGCACAGAGTAGGGAGTGGCTATTCTCTCCTGGAGGGGCTGTGGGTCCAGCAGGCTTTCGGATGAGGCCTTGGAAAGGCAAGGACAGCTTGCCGACTGGAGGGCAGGCAAAAGGGCGGAGACAGGCCAGACACGGCGGCCGCAGTTCACTGACCAGGGGTATGGCCTAGGGGTTCTCGTGCCAAGGGGAACAACTTGGCCAGCCGCTCTCTGGCCAGCGTCGTCACGCGGCCTCCAAGAGCTCCTGTTGCCCTGCAGTGGCTCCTAGAGACTCCCTCCTTCCCACGTCCAAATAGCTGCAGGAGGGAAATGGGAGAAAAAAAGCGAACCAGCTTGAGAAATGGCTTGACGTGCCTGCGTAGGGAGGGCGCATGTCCCCGTGCTCCGTGTACGTGGCGGCCGCAGGGGCTGGAGGGGGTCCCTCCCGTAGCGACTCCAGTCTCAGAGTGCAAAACGGTACACCCGCAGAGTCGCCCCGGGTGCTTGGGTGTTGTGTGATTGACCCGGAGAAGGAGGGGTCAGCCGATCCCTCCCCAGCGCTCCATCCCATCCCTGAGGATTGGGCTAGTACCTGTCTTCTCGGACACGTCAGAGTCGGTCCCCGGGTGGGGTCTCTGCAAAAACCCTGCCCTGGCCGCAGCCGGAGAGGCGGAGCCCCGCGGGGAGGGGGCGGGCGGGGGCGGGACCGCCGAGACAGGCCTGGAAACTGCTGGAAAGCCGCAGTGCTGCGGCGCCTTCCGCCGCATGCCGGCAAAGAGTCCCGCCGGCGCCCTCCCCCCACGCTGAGATACCCCACACCACGAACCCTCCGCCCTTCCTCTGCTCCTGGGAGAGTTAGCATCTGGGGCTACCCAAGGTCGGGTCCCGAATGCCAGTCCCTCTGTCGGGATGCGAAATGCGTAGGGCATATACTAGGAAGAAGATTGGGTCTGGGAGCGGCGGTCGGAGTGCTTAGCTGCCTCCGTTCTTTTTAGGTGTTCCCCCGCTCCGGCCCCGTCTTTGGGTGTGGGGACTCTTGCCCCACAGGTTTTTAGGGAGGTCAACGGGTTCCTCGCCCGTAGAGACACCGTATATGCCAAATGAGCACTCCTTATCCCAGCTCTTGATGGGGTCAGGTCCTAGACGTGAAGATATGGGGCTGTGATCACAAGCAAACGTGTGGGTGGATCCGTTGCTTGGGTTCTTCCCCGCCCCCTCCTTTTTTCGGACCATGACGTCAAGGTGGGCTGGTGGCGGCAGGTGCGGGCTTGACAAGCATGCTCCTTTAAGGCGGAGGGATCCACGGGAGGGCGGCTGTTCTGTGCTTCGCCTTATATAGGGAGACTTGAGGGCACGCAGTAGCTCTCTCTAGTCACTCCGGCGTAGCGTTTGTGCCACCTGGTTATCAGAAACCGAGCCCACGTTGTTCTCTAATACGTGTAAGCGTTTTTTTTCCAAGGTAAGGCTGAATTCTTCGCTAGGCTTCTTTGGTGTTCTTTCGTGTTGCTCTTTTTTTCTGTCCTTTAGGGAGCCTAGATGTCGGGGTGGCTTCTGGATAACGCTCTGGATTTTTATAGGGGGAGGGTAGTGGTAGGTGAGGGCTCTTGAGTTTTCCTCGGTTTTCTCTAGTGTGCTTGGGCGGTGGGGCTTTGTCTCCGTTCCTAGCCGTAGCGAGGTGGGCTGCGGGGCTGGGGCAGTGCGCGGCGGGCAGCTGCACGTGGTGGCCGCGCGGCCCGGGACGCTGCCATTTTTGCCCCTCCACTTCCGGACGCGGCTATAAGGGCGTTGGAGGGGGACCGCAGGATGGCGGGGGTGGGTGCTCGCTCGGGTGACTCAGCACGGCCTTGTGGGACTGGCTTTGCCACCTTTCTTACCGGACGCGTTGTTAAAGCCGCCTTGGGTGCTTTGGTTCTGTGAGGGTTCATGGTGTGGGAGGAGCGCTTTCGATCTCCGGCACCCCATACTCCTTCCTTCCAGATCTTTCTTGCAGTCCCGGTGGAGGAGGGGCGGGGAGGGGGGCAGGTTCTGGAAGATTCATGGACTCCCTCCTCCGCCCGTCCTCTAGAGCTGAGATTGTTCTGGAAGCTTCTGGATTCTGGCGCCCCGCCCCAGTGCCCGGATGCTGGGGCGAAGGAGGGTGCACGGCGGCGCCCCCTCCTCGCGTGGTCCCTGCCGACGCATGTCCGGCAGTGACGAGTGTCGGTCTGGTGGTTACGGCCACCATCTTCCTTGTGTTGGGTTTGGTCCTGTTCTGTAATTTTGTCCTGTGAAGGGGTCGTAGTGGAGCTTTTGTCTTATCGATTCTTTGTCCGGATTTAATTGCCCTTCGGGCGGGTATTCTCTGGATCCCAGGTTATTCCTCCCTGCAGTGTGGGGCAGGAGTGTCCCGCCCTTGGGCTGGTTTTAGGAAGACATCTCAAGGGGAGCAGTTTAAAGTTAGTGCCAGACTAGTTACTTTGATCTCCAAATGAAGAACTGTAGGTAGTGATTTTCACATTTAAATTTGTGTAAAGATTATTTTAGATCTCTGGATACCTGGGTTGGACCAGCATTATGAGTTTCTGCCATACTACCGGATGACGCTGAGCCTGCTGGTCACCACTCTTAAGTAGCTGGGTTCTGTGACGTTTGGTTGAAGAACATTTAGCTTATTTTCTTTTTCCTTCTGAATTTTCAGGCTTCCCACTTAGTGTGTTTTTTTTAACACTAATTTTAAGAGAATGCTTTTTCAGTCTCTTCGGAAGGCATAGTAGGTCAAACCAGTCTCAACTCTAAGGTCCTAACAAATGAGATGATCTTTAGGATTTTTAAATATGAGGCCTTCATGTTTTGTAATTAATGATAATTTTTATTTTAGATGCCTGAGGAAGTGCACCATGGAGAGGAGGAGGTGGAGACTTTTGCCTTTCAGGCAGAAATTGCCCAACTCATGTCTCTCATCATCAATACCTTCTATTCCAACAAGGAGATTTTCCTTCGGGAGTTGATCTCTAATGCTTCTGATGTAAGTGCTCTGGTTTCCCTATTTGGTGTGTTTATTTTTTTTGACATTCTAGAAGAGAGAAAAGGAGTGGTTTGGGCTTTGTTGGGGACTACTATTTAAGGGGGTAAACTTGCAACTATTCCAAAAAGATTTGTCTTACTCTCTGGCCATCTTGAACTTGAAAGGGAAGGGACTATGTCCAGAAAAGGTGGGCTCATGGAACTAACTGTAGTTGTAAAGCCTCAAGATAAGGGACAATCAGATTTGAGGCTGAGAGAGGTAAACCAAGATTTTCTTTGAAGACACGGGCTTTAAGAAAGCAAAAGTGACAGAGCGTGTTGACTCACACCTGTAACGCCAAAGCAGGAGGATCACTTGAGCCTAGGATTTCGAGGGCAGCCTTGGCAACAGCGAGACCTTGTCTCTGCAGAAAATTAAATATTATTTGGGCACAGTGGCATGTGCCTGCTGTAGTGCCAGCTACTTGGGAGGCTGGGGTGGGAGGATGACTTGAACCAGGGAGGTCAAGGCTGCAGTGAGCTGTCATCCTTGCTACTACTGCACTGTAGCTTGGGCAACAGAGCAATTGCCTGTCTCGGAGAGAGCACAAGGAAGTTGCTGTTTGTATTATTTTCAGGCCTTGGACAAGATTCGCTATGAGAGCCTAACAGACCCTTCGAAGTTGGACAGTGGTAAAGAGCTGAAAATTGACATCATCCCCAACCCTCAGGAACGTACCCTGACTTTGGTAGACACAGGCATTGGCATGACCAAAGCTGATCTCATAAATAATTTGGGAACCATTGCCAAGTCTGGTACTAAAGCATTCATGGAGGCTCTTCAGGTACTGCAGTTCTGTTGGCATACACCATTCATAGTCATCAGTGTTCTTTATTTTTTTGCTTCTTTAAATTTTGTGTTTGACTTTTAAAAAACTTGTTGGCAGGCTGGTGCAGACATCTCCATGATTGGACAGTTTGGTGTTGGCTTTTATTCTGCCTACCTGGTGGCAGAGAAAGTGGTTGTGATCACAAAGCACAACGATGATGAACAGTATGCTTGGGAGTCTTCTGCTGGAGGTTCCTTCACTGTGCGGGCTGACCATGGTAAGTTAGCTTTTCTGTTACAAGGTAGCTGGGTTAGAGTTTTGTGGGCTCACCAGTAGCAGAAATTTTGAGCATCCTGTCAAGCAGTTCTTCATAGCAGTTCTGCTTATACTTTATTAATTTGGTGAAGTCTCAACTGCATATACTTTCATCCTGTTACACGCTTGTGATGAACTCTTCTAGGTGAGCCCATTGGCAGAGGTACCAAAGTGATCCTCCATCTTAAAGAAGATCAGACAGAGTACTTAGAAGAGAGGCGGGTCAAAGAAGTAGTGAAGAAGCACTCTCAGTTCATAGGCTATCCCATCACCCTTTATGTGAGTATGGACTTTTAAACCTTTTACACTTAGCGTGCAGGATGTTTCCTGTTTTGGAGAATCTCATGGTCCCTGGCTTCTGCTTTTCCTGGTGTTTTGTACTCCAAGGCTAATTTCTGTTTTTGTTAGTTGGAGAAGGAGCGAGAGAAGGAAATTAGTGATGATGAGGCAGAGGAAGAGAAAGGTGAGAAAGAAGAGGAAGATAAAGATGATGAAGAAAAGCCCAAGATCGAAGATGTGGGTTCAGATGAGGAGGATGACAGTGGTAAGGATAAGAAGAAGAAAACTAAGAAGATCAAAGAGAAATACATTGATCAGGAAGAGCTCAACAAGACCAAGCCTATTTGGACCAGAAACCCTGATGACATCACCCAAGAGGAGTATGGAGAATTCTACAAGAGCCTCACCAATGACTGGGAAGACCACTTGGCAGTCAAGGTGAGAAGCCTTTGCATGTTGGGTCAACATGCAAATATGGAGAGGAATGAGTGTAAGTGGAAGGGTGTTGGCAGGTAATAGACACATGGAACATGTCCAGCTGATAAAAGAAATGTGAGAGCCATGTATTTTCACTTACTGATTACCCTGTCATAGTGAAGTGCCATCCTTCCTAATGACCTCACTTTCTCTAAAGGAAATCTGGGTAATGTCTATTGGCAGCCTTACACATCCAGGATTCTGAGCAGAGCAGACTGTTTCCTATATACAGCTAGTATTCGTGTAGATCGTTGAGGGCATTAAGGCTCAGTTTTCTCGGGAACTGCGTGTGTGTGCGCTCTATCCGTTAGGCTTAGGGAGGATCATTTTTCCACTTTTAGGTAATTTGGTGTTGGGGCTAAAAGGCCCTCTTTTGAAATGTATCACTTGCTTATTTTTGGTTTCTTTTTCAGCATTTCTCTGTAGAAGGTCAGTTGGAATTCAGGGCATTGCTATTCATTCCTCGTCGGGCTCCCTTTGACCTTTTTGAAAACAAGAAGAAAAAGAACAACATCAAACTCTACGTCCGTCGTGTGTTCATCATGGACAGCTGTGATGAGTTAATACCAGAGTATCTCAGTGAGTATCTCTTTGGCCTAATTTAGTTGGGTGAAGTCTTGGGAGGTTTTCGGCATTCTGCCAGGATATCCTAGGTTAAGGGTTTTCTGCAATGCATAGTAAGTGTAAGGGTTCAGGAGGCTAGTAGAGCCTTCTGTTTGAATCTGGGTACCGGCTCTGGTCTAGCTATTTTTACTGAGCTTTCTCATCCTGGTTGATGGCAGATTTTATTCGTGGTGTGGTTGACTCTGAGGATCTGCCCCTGAACATCTCCCGAGAAATGCTCCAGCAGAGCAAAATCTTGAAAGTCATTCGTAAAAACATTGTTAAGAAGTGTCTTGAGCTCTTCTCTGAGCTGGCAGAAGACAAGGAGAATTACAAGAAATTCTATGAGGCATTCTCTAAAAATCTCAAGGTAAAGAGGCAAATGCTTATTCCCTTTACCACTTTCTTAGTAATTACTAACAAATTTTTCCATTCTCATAGAAAGTGAATTGTAGTTAAGTTGGATTGTTTTTTCTCTTCCCACCCTTCAAGCTTGGAATCCATGAAGACTCCACTAACCGCCGCCGCCTGTCTGAGCTGCTGCGCTATCACACCTCCCAGTCTGGAGATGAGATGACATCTTTGTCAGAGTATGTTTCTCGCATGAAGGAGACACAGAAGTCCATCTATTACATCACTGGTGCGTTGTTTCTGATGGAAGCCTTTTTGGAGGAGTGGGGAGCACATCTCAGGGCTACCTAGGAACGGAACTGGCAGTATGAGGCATTTTAGTCACTGAGTCCATTTAATTACCCTACAGGTGAGAGCAAAGAGCAGGTGGCCAACTCAGCTTTTGTGGAGCGAGTGCGGAAACGGGGCTTCGAGGTGGTATATATGACCGAGCCCATTGATGAGTACTGTGTGCAGCAGCTCAAGGAGTTTGATGGGAAGAGCCTGGTCTCAGTTACCAAGGAGGGTCTGGAGCTGCCTGAGGATGAGGAGGAGAAGAAAAAGATGGAAGAGAGCAAGGCAAAGTTTGAGAACCTTTGCAAGCTCATGAAAGAAATCTTAGATAAGAAGGTTGAGAAGGTAAGCCATTCTGGAGCTAGGATATATTTTGTAACATACCTTTGAGGTGGGCTCCCTCACAATCATGTTTCTACACAATTAGTGGCTTGAGGCCCCCTATTTACTGTTGGAAGCCTTCTTGCCTCTTGTTCTCTTCCCTAGCCAGGTTTAAGGCTATTTTAATAAAATATGGCACAGATTAGGCATTGCTTCAGTTAACTTCTGAGAGTAGATAAAATATCATTTTCTTTTTTTTGGACTGGATTTCAACTCACTGCAAATTCAAGTCTCCTGAGTGGCTGGGATTGCAGACATGTGCCACCACACCCAGCTAATTTTTTGTATATTTTGTAGAGAGAGGGTTTTGCCAGGTTGGTCTCAAACTCAAGTGATGGGCCCACCTCTTCCTCCCCCTGCTGGAATTACAGGCTTGACAGTGTCTGTTTTCTTTCAAAGTGGTCACTCATCTAATGCAAATCTAAGGCTTTTGTGATTGTCCACAGGTGACAATCTCCAATAGGCTCGTGTCTTCACCCTGCTGCATTGTGACCAGCACCTATGGCTGGACAGCCAATATGGAGCGGATCATGAAAGCCCAGGCACTTCGGGACAACTCCACTATGGGCTATATGATGGCCAAAAAGCACCTGGAGATCAACCCGGACCACCCCATTGTGGAGACTCTGCGGCAGAAGGCTGAGGCCGACAAGAATGATAAGGCAGTTAAGGACCTGGTGGTGCTGCTGTTTGAAACCGCCCTGCTCTCTTCAGGCTTTTCCCTTGAGGATCCCCAGACCCACTCCAACCGCATCTACCGCATGATCAAGCTAGGTCTAGGTAAGCAGCTTTGGTACTTGGTGTGGCAAGGAGTTTGTGCAACTAGGCTCCTGTCTGATCTGACTTGATGCTATTTAGTCAAGTCTTACATGGCTTAATTTTACTTTAGGTATTGATGAAGATGAAGTGGCAGCAGAGGAACCCAGTGCTGCAGTTCCTGATGAGATCCCCCCTCTTGAGGGCGATGAGGATGCGTCTCGCATGGAAGAAGTCGATTAGGTTAGAAGTTCATAGTTGGAAAACTTGTGCCCTTGTTTGTATAGTGTCCCTGTGGCTCCCACTGCAGCCTCAAGTGCCCCTGTCCCACCTGGCTCCCCCTGCTGATGTCTAGTGTTGTTTTTCCTCTCCTGTCCTTTTGTTGAAGGCAGGAAACCAAGGGTGTCAAGCCCCATTCCCTCTCTACTCTGACAGCAGGATTGGATGTTGTGTGTTGTGGTTTATTTTATTTTCTTCATTTTGTTCTGAAATTAAAGTATGCAAAATAAAGAATATGCCGTTTTTATACAGTTCTGCTCTCCCTTGTGAAGTGGATGTTATTCTTCCCTAGCTTCTCTATCCCCCCAGCTCTTGCTGTGTTCATGAGCACAGCAAGTTGAGCTGGTTTTGTAGCTAAGATACAGAATACCAGTGAGTCTTAAGAGTGCACACACTGAAGCTAAAGGCAGTTTTTCTGAAAAACTACCATATAATAATGTCTTTTCAGTCAACCAAAACACAGGACCAAGTCCATTGCAGTAATTTAATTTAATAAAATAAAATTATAAGAGCAAAAAGTTACATTTCTAAAGTACCAAAACCTACAACAGGCTCATGAAGTAGAGCCTAGGGATCCAGGAGCATAGGAGGTGGTGGTGCTGGGCAGGGGTCTGCATCCCCTTTCCACAACACAGCACCATCTTCACTTCACCCTCCTGGGAAAGCAGCATTGGAGCCTATACCGCTTGTGCTTTTCTCACCAGGGTAAGAAATGCAGGTATTTGCAGAGAGGAGGGAGTCTGGAAGGCAGCAGAGCACAGCTAGGGCAAGACTTAAGGAAACTTCTGGGAGGGGGAACTGTGGAACCTACTTACGCCCTCTTGACCCCAAACTCCCCCTTACTGAGGACTCTCTCTACCCTGGGGCTCAGAATAAACTGCCTGCTGGAAGATGGGTGACTTAAGGCAAAAGGGAAGGCTGCCTCCTGGGCTCCCCACCCCCTGCTGCAGAGCTGGTCTATGATACTGAGAAAACACCCGCATTTTGCCCTTTGAGCCAGCTCCCTCGGGTTACAGTAGGAGAGAATGGTGAGAAAACTATTTCACTTGACCCCTCAGGCCCTCTCCACCCTCAAACCTTCTGCACAGGAGACTCAACAGGCACAGCCTTCTTTCCCCGTTGCTTTAGACGGCCCCGCGCGTAGACTCTGAGCAGGAGGGCAGCAAAGACCACAGCCACTCCCAGCCCTCCCACCACAGTGACAGTGTGGCCATAGAGAAGGCAGGAAAGAAGGATGGCAAAGGCTTGGCGGAGGGTCATGATGATGGTGAAGACAGCAGCCCCGAACTGCCCAATGGTGTAAAAGATGAAGAGCTGGCCACATGCAGAGCAGATGGAGAGTAGCAGGGCATGGGCAGCAAACTCACTGTGTCGCCCCATGAAGCGGGTTCCCTCCAGGAGGGCCCCCTGTTCTAGCAGTGAGCCTACTGTGAAGAGGCAGGAGAAGAAATTGACCCCAAACATCATCTGCACCGATGACATCTTATAGGCAAATAGGGCATCCTGCCAGTTTGAGGTGAAGCTGTCAAAAGCAATATAACCTGCCAGTAAGATGAGGCCTGAGAGTGTGGTGGCCGGAGAGCTGCGGGGCTCTGGTCCGCTGGATAACAGAAACATGCTGACCCCGATGGAGATGAGGGTGGCTGTCAGGTACTCCCAGTGTTCGTAGCTGCGCCGAGACACAAGCTTTCCCATCAGCATGACAGGGATCACCTTAGAGGCCTTGGCCAGCACCTGGGTGGGGAAGCTGACGAACTTAAGAGCTTCGTATTGGCACCAGCTGCTAAGCACATTGGACAGACTCGCGAAGGAGTACCGGTACATGGGTGCCCCATGCCGGGGCTGCTTGCAGAGGACACAGGAGAGGCCAGCCACCATCAGTGCCAGCACTCGGTTCATTAGCACCAGGAACTGCGAGTCTGTAAAGCGCTCACCCGGTGATGTGGCTGTGGCCCCATAGCTACGGGTCATCACTCTTTCCTGCAGCACACCCCAAGTCAGGTAAGACACCTGTTGGGGAAGGTAGAGGCAAAGGAGACAATAAGCAAGATAATGAAAAGGTAGACAAAAATTGACTTCTCTCTCTTGTTCAGGATGATGCCTAAGTGATTCAAAGGAAAATATACACTTTTTGGTTCCTCTGTAGAAGTTTCTTCTCCCAAGTCTGGATTCACCTTGTAGGGAATCAACTGTGTGAAAAACCAATTCCGGGAGGCAAGAACTCTCAGAATTGGGTATCTGTAGTTCAACATGATATTCAAGGTGGAACTAGTACCCACTACAAAATGCCATGGAGCCCGCATCTTAGCACTCTCTCACATGCAGTACTGGGGGAAAGCTGAATGGCTCCCCCACAATTTTATCAGTGGGTTTACAGTATGTGAGACACCAGTGCAGGAAGGAAGTTTAATAACGGCACAGTAGAAATCACAGAGAATAGGGCAAGTCTTCTGCACGACATCTCGAAACAACAGCATGAACTTTCAGTACCAGTGCTGGAGAGGAGAAGAGGAAAGAAAAGAGCATTTCCCCCAAACACCTCCAAGATGGAGGTGCAGTGTGCCCCTGGGAGCAGGACATGCAACACACCAACTAGCAAAGCTCTGGGACTGGTAAAATGGAAACCTTCGCAGAATCCCTGCCCACCGGCATCCAACCCAGAAAGAGAGCCTGAGCCCACCTACCCACCTGGAGTCCTGTGGCACAGAAGAGCAGCTTCAGGGCCTGCCACATCGGGGTGGTCTCTGCCGCCTCTGTTCGGGGCGCCAGGGGAACCTCATCAGAGGCCTTGGGCTCATTGCCAAAGACACAAGCTTTCACCAGGGGAAAGCAGAGGCCCCTACCTGAAGAAAGCACACAAAGTCAAGCCCCACATCTTCTCCGTAGCACTTCCTCTTCCCCAGAGCAGCCAGCCTGCCCTGCTGTCAGGCCTACCGTCGTCCCGCCCTCTCCAAGTCATATCCCGTTTGGACTGCTGGCCAAATACCCTCCTTCCCGACCTAGCTCACTTCCCCGCCCTTGCTTCACACACCGGTCTCCAGGTAGTTCTTCCGCCTGAAGTACTGCACCAGGAGGTAGCCAGGTACCATAAAGCTGGCATAGCCAGCAGCATTCACCAAAAATCGGAAGAACCATAGCTGGGTCCATGACTCCGGAGGGCCTTCGGGAGTCTCCCCACCCGCCCCTAGGGAGGGGAACGCAGCCAGCACCACCACTGCCCACCACCTGTAAGGAAAGCGGACATAAGCATTAGGGCGCAGTTATCCCCTCCGCCGCCAGAGAGGACCACACTGGAGTAGTGCCCGGAGTCTCCTCCCCGCCCCCTCCGCTGCAGCTCCGGTCCGGACAAAGAGTGTCTCTCTCTCTCTCTCGAGGAGGGGCGAGGGGACGCCGGCGCTGGCCCGGCAGGGCTTCCTCCCTCCCCGGGGGTGGATCCGCCCTTCTGGCCACATAGGTCTTCTCTGTTCCCTCCAGCGCTAGCCCGCTGCTCAAGCCAGAGGCAGCGCCCCTTCCCCCACCCTCCCCTCCACGTTCCTAGGGCGTCAGGGTACCCTGCCCCTCCGCCCGAAGCTCCCCAAGGAGCACGAAACCAAGCCGCACCCCCCATCCCCACTGGCTCCTATGCTGGCCGACGGCCGAGCAGCCGGGACCCCACCCGGACCCCCGTGCAGATGTGCGGCAGTCACGTGGCCCGGGGGCTCGGTCACGTGAGCTCACCACTGCCCTAGCCCCCACCTGGCGTCCATAGTCCAGGCCGCGTGGGGTGGAGGGGGACCGGGGAATGCGAGTCCCCGGGCCGCGCGCCCCCTGCACTCCCTCCGCCGCCTCCAGGAGCGGCCAGCGAGCCCGCGGCCAGCGGAAGTGCCGCGCTCTTCCCGCCTCCCTCCCCGCGGTCCCCTCCGCCTCTACCGCGACCACGCAGCGCCCCGGGCCGCCGCCGGGCCACAGCGCCCCCGCGTGGCTCGGAGGCAGACGCGGCTCGGGTTCCGGCGAGCTGGGCTGCTCCTGGGCGCGGGGAGTCCCAGCCCTGAAGATGCGCCTGCCCGGCGCCTCCCCTGTGCTTCGTCATCGCCTTTGGCCTTCATAAGCGTCCCAGAGGTCATGGTGACCATTGCCATCTTGTGGACAGGACATTGAGGCTCTGCATCCCAAGACCCTCCTCTGTGTTAGTTCCCCCGTTTTCTGACAGGATGAAGGTGTCTCCTTCCTTTGTTGGCTGGATAGTAATTCTGTCCCCTCACTTCCCATGACTTTCGAGGCTCCACATGGCCTCGCCAGCGTTCCTCGCCCACTCACTCACCCGCTGTGAAGCCCCGCTGGCTTGCTCTCATTTCCTCTAATTCACAGGCCTTCCCCCAAATGCTCTGCCCCCATCCCTTTACTCATCCTTACATCCCAGTTGAGATGATACTCCTCAGGCGGGGGTTCCCGGACCACCCAAAGCATGACCCTCTACCAACTCCATCCTTTTCCTTCCCATTATTCTTTTTCCTTCATAGCACCCACTGCAACTTGCAAGGACATCTTTATTTGGATGTTTATGCTTTGAACAGCTGTCTCCCTCACTGGATGAGTGGTCAGCGACTGTGCTGGTTTACTGCCCCACGCTCTTCATGCCAGCATAGGGCTGACCTAGCAGGGCCCTCGAAGGTGAGGAATGGGAGGAAAAACGTAGAGTCAGCTCCCTTGTGCCCAGCCTTCCTGGGTTACCCTTGTCTCCAGGCTCCTCCAGATGGCAGCCCCCAGGGCAGTGGTGAGGGCTCCAGGGCCTGTGTCCTCTCATTCTTCCTCCTCTCTTTCTATCCCTCATCATTTCCACAGCAAGGTCAGGGTCTGTGCTGGACACAGAGAAAGGCCTAGGGACTACTGGCCTCTGACCCCACCCAGCAAGGTGGGTCAGGGGACAATTTCCTTCTCTCTGCCTCCACGACAAAGTCACAGGGCAGGCCTGTCTAAAAAGCCCCAATGCACACAGACATGCATGCGCACAAAACAGCTCTAGAAGGGAAAAGCTTTTTTTGACATCTCTTGCCATTTTAGTGTCATGTTACTGAAAGTTCCTTCCCCAGTGGCTCACTTCAGAACCTTCTCTGTGAAGTCTTTAAACAGCAGTGTTTAAGGGTCCTCAACAGCAATAAGATGGGACACCCCTCAGGGTTCTGCTTGCTCCTATTTCAGTCTCTTCTCACTCAGGAGAGTCCATGTTTCCCACTGGTTGGCAGTTTCAGCCTGACCCAACATGGGTAGAAACAAGAGCACCTCCCATTTTCAAGAGAGGCAAACAGGCTTCACCCAGGATACCTGGGACTTTGGGGATCTTCCAAGAATCCTTGTCCACCTGGAAAGCTCTTCCTTCCAGACTGGCTGTCTCTCACTTGCAGTCCCTCCTCCTCAGCTCAGGACTGTACTGGCTGGCCCCAGGCTCTGGCAACAGCAGTCCCTAGGGCACCAGAAGAACACACAGCCTGGGCCCAAACTGCAGCAGTTATGACTCCGGCTTCCAAATGGAAAGAGATGGAGCCCCGAGGATCCCAGACCCTGCCTGGCTTCAGTCGGTACACAGCAGCAGTTTCCCTGAGATCTTCAGGTCATCAAAGGGCAAAAGGACAAGAGACTGAGAAGGAGAATGGAGAGAAGCAAGATCAGAGGACATGGGAAAAGGCAACTTGGGAAAGAGGACCCAGGGAAACCTGTTGGGCCACTCCCTCCCCACCAAATGACAGTTGAAGACCATCAGGGAACAAATCTTCATACAAATCCTCAAAATAGTGCCCCCTCTGGGCTTGGCAGAGCCCTGAGGACTTAGGCAAGCCTTCCTTTTCTAAGATAATGCCAGAATATCCAACTTAGGCGGGACCTTAGAGGTGATCCAGTCCGTGGACCTGGAGTTGTTTGTTGTTGTGGGGGGTGGTGGAGGGGGTGCTGGGTACTCATAGAACATTTAGGTTTCTTTTTTACACTGAACATTTAAAAATAGGAAAGACTGTACAGAAAATCTGAGTTTCACCTCCCAAAAAATTCCAAGACCAGGAAAAACTGGCCTACACTCCTGCTCTGTAAGCCTGTGCTCAAGCTGAGTACAGAGACCCTCAGGGATAGCTCTCTGGGTTCTTACAGGCCTCATTACACCATGGTCTCATACCTGGCCAACTTCACTGATTCACTTTAACTGCAGGGTCCCTGTGGGAGTCCAAATTTGGCTCCCTGGTCCTGACCAACTAAGGAAACAGGCTCAAGTTCCCATAGTTGGTCAGTGATAGAGTCCTGGTTATACCCCAGGACTCCTGACTCCCTGGCCCTTTCAGCTAATGACAGAACCTCTCTGCTGTGGGTGTGTGAGGCCCTGGAGAGCAAAGCATATGCCTCTTACTTCCTCAGTCAGGTCCTGGGGCGTCTCATCCTCCACGTTCCGCAACAGGGAGTCAGCACCCGCCTTGCACAGAGTGGATGAGATGCCCATGAGGCCCCGGCCAGCTGCCAGGTGCAGAGGTGTGCACCCGTTCAGCATGCGGGCATCTACCTGGGCACCAGCCTGGAGCAGGAACTGTACCAGGCCCCGCTCTTGGGTTTCCACAGCCAGGTGCAGCGCTGTCTTCCCACTGGTGCCCTCCTGGGGAGGAATAAGGATGTCAGCCAAGGCCCTCAGAGGCAGTGTGCTGGGCCTGGGCTCTGGATAAGGAGGTGAATGCCACCACTTCTGACTGCTGGGCAGGGGCTTGGGGCTGTGTCAGGTGGGGGCAGGCCCTGGGCTGGGCAGTGCTTTGCTGGCTGCCTCACCTGCACGTCAATGTCAGCTCCATTCTGAAGCAGCAGTTCCATGAGTGGTTGGTTCTTCTGAAGGGTGGCAATGTGGAGACAAGCCAGACCTGGGATGGGGTGAGGGTGAGGGTGAGGGTGAGGGCTGGTGATCTGCATCCACCAACTCCCTCTCTTCTGGGACCTCCCTATCACTCAGCCCCAAGGGACTCACTGCCCACTCAATGTCTTTAATCACAAGACTGTTAAAATGCAAACCCCAAAACCCCCTCAAAAGTCTAAGGGGAAAGGAACTCAAAGTTTCCACCTTTTCAGAGTCATGTTATTGAAACTTTCATGCTTCAGGGGTCAGGCTGCTGAGTGACACCCCCAAAGAACACCCTCCTCCTATACACAAATCACCACACACACACACACACACACACACACACACACACACACAACCTGCCCTCAAGCCCAGAAAGCCACCTTTTCTGAAAAGCCACCTAAGATCCTCATGTCCCGAGCCCTTTCTCAGTGGCCACTTCCTTGTGTGCCCCCCTGGCCTTTTTGCTCTCCTTTCTGGTCTGGACACGCATGACCCTTGCTTAGTAACAAAGATTTCGATTCAGATTTACATTCTTCACCTCCTTCAAGGCCCTATTCAGATGTCATTGGCTCCATGAGGCCTTCCTGGACCACCATATTTAACAATCATATCAACTCTCCTACTCCCCACATTCCTTCCTCTCACTCTGCTCTACTTTTTACTACAGCACTTACTTCCTTTTAACATATTACATAGTTCACTTCTTATATTTATTGCTGGTCTCAACCTTTCTCTATTTTGCACCCAGATGCAGGTGTAGCTCCCAAGATAATGTCTGGCACATAGGAAACCCTCAGTACATTTCTGTTGAATGAATGAATCAGGTCATCTAATCTCTATTAAGCTATCTTTTTTTTTTTTTTTTGAGACAGAGTCTCTCTCTGTCACCCAGGCTGGAGTGCAGTGGCCCAATCTTGGCTCACTGCAAGCTCCGCCTCCCGGCTTCACGCCATTCTCCTGCCTCAGCCTCCTGAGTAGCTGGGACTTCAGGTGCCCGTCACCACGTCCGACTAATTTTTTGTATTATTAGTAGAGACGGGGTTTCACCATGTTAGCCAGGATGGTCTCAATCTCCTGACCTTGTGATCCGCCTGCCTTGGCCTCCCAAAGTGCTGGGATTACAGGCATGAGCCACTGTACCCGGCCCTTAAACTAAGTATCTTAAGGGCAAGATTTAGTTTTCTGCTCAGCACACAGTAGGTACTGGGTAAATTCAAAATCAAATCATCCATTCATTCATTTAGCAAAGATGTACGGAATATCTATGCGTTTAGAGTGTGAGGGGCACCAATGGATAAGCTGGGACCCTCCCTTCCCCAAGAGTGGGGTCCCTATCTCCTATGCCCTCCTCATCCCACAGGCCCTTAAGACTGTCCACACCTTGCCAGTTTTGCAGCTGGAGGTCCAGAGAGTGAGATGTTCCTCTGCCTGGCTCTGGCCGCCCCTCCAGCAGGCAGCGGGCACAGGCCAGGTGCTGGCGCTGGCAGGCCACATGAAGGGCTGTGTCACCATGCCGGTCCTGTAGTGCCCGGCTGGCCCCCTTTAGCACCAGTGCCCGAACTGCACCTGGTTGGTCCAGATGTACAGCCAGATGGAGTGCTGTCTGGAGGCACAAATAGAGGGTCATGGGGCCACTGCAGCATGCTCCCACCTCTGGGAACATGCTTGGCCTCAAGAATCACCAGCTGCCAGCATCTTCTTTGAAAGCAGCTTATTAAGGCCATAGCCTGTTCTTCCAAGGAAATACTACCAAGCCCTTCCCCTGTCACCCCCTCCCCTACCCAGCTCTTATGATCCCAATTCTGGAAGCAAGGTGAAGAAAGTAGCTCCCTGCTTTTCTTGTAAGTCACCTTAGGCCCTGGAGAAAGGACATGTGGGGGCAGAGTCTAGCCCCTCACCCCGTGGGGAAACCTCTGTTACTCCCAGAAGTTAGGCTGCAGGAGGAAAGAGAGGCACCAGGCAGTCTCTCCCTGGCAAAACTCTCTATTAAGGCTCCATTCAGATGTCATCTCCTCTGTAAGCCTTCCCTGGCTGCTGCACACAGACACTGGACCCTAGAGCAGCTGCTATGTGTCTCTATCACAACTCTTGTCACCAGGCTGTGTATTTAGCTGTTGATATGAGTCCCCCAGCCCAGGCTGCAAGCACCTCAGGGCAGAGGCCATGTCTTACTTGTGTCTGTCTCCTCAGTTTCTAGCTCAGTGTCTGGCATATGGTTTCCTAAGTGAGCAGCCTTTGGACTGGTGTGGCTGCTGGGGATGGCTGCCAGGGCACAAACAGGTATCTAGGCACAACCCTCTCTCGCCACCAACCTGGTAAAGGTTATTTTGAATGTCCAGGACCTCCTGGGGCAGCAAAGCCAGGCAACAGAGCAGCACCGCTGGGGCCTCGTGAATCACTGCCAGGTGGACCAGCCTAGGGGAGCAGAGGCAGGGCTTAGCATTAGGGCCCAGGCCAGAGGGAGTGGGTTGGGGTCTTGGGGTTAGAAGGAACACATCAAACTTTAACTAGCTACCCACAGGGTAGGTTCAGGAAGTGAGAGTGTGGGCCAGGAAGTGAGGGTTGGTGTGGGAAGCCAGGATCCTAGGGGTTGGAGCTCCAAGTTCCCACTGCTGGCCTTCAGGAGGGCCTTGGCTGGGTGGGCATGTGGGCAGGGTGCTGACAGGACAAGGGCCTTCCTGTCCAGCCTGCCCACACCCACTCCTCTTTGCCCTCAGGGCTCTGCCCGGCCAGCTGCAGCTCAAAGCCAAATTGAAAGCTGCCGAAGTAGTCCAGAGGGGGTTTCCAGGGCCGAGCACCCCACTACCCCAGCTCACAGGAAAGAAGGAGACAGATGCAGGGTCACCCCATACCCCCAAGCAACTCAATGTTACACATTCCAAGGGAGAGACCCAGAAACTCTTGGAAAAGGAGCAAGGAGACAGTGCAGCATCCTGTCCTGCTGCCCTTCCCTGGGAGTCAAGAGACACCTCTCAGATAGCACAGACCAGGTCGGGCCCAACAGATGCCGTCCGTTCCTGTGTGCACCTCCAAGAGGAGGTCTTTGTAGTGCAGAAAATGTATTTGTTGAGGGGGCCAAGAACCTTAATCTAGGGGTAATGGGGGTAGTTGGGAGGGGAAGTTCCAGTCTTGGGGTTTCCCCACGTCAGGTGGGGAAAATGAAAGCCAGTGCTGGAGGGTCTAGGCCGGGACAGCTGCCTTGGGGCATTAGTGAGGGGGGTAGCTTGGCTAAAAGGCCCGTCTGGCCTGGGGAGGGGACTGCTTGGGGAGGAGGGCGGCAGGCTTCAGTGGCAGGCAGCAGGAGAGGCCCAGGAGAGTGACGGAGGGAGGGAAGAACTGCTCTGGAAATCCCCTAGGCCAGGGCCTGCTCTCTGGGTCACATTCTTGCAGCCACCTCCCTCTCTTCCCCAGTATCCCCTCCTCCCACTTCCTCTTCCCACTTCCATACCTCCCACAGCCCAGACACCTCCAATGGAGGGAGGAAAGTGCCCCTCCTCTCTGGGGACTCGCTGGGAAGCCCGGACACTTCTCCCCTCCACACACACACCCAGTCTGGACACAACACCTGCTTCTAACTAGAGATGGAAAAGGCTGGGGCTGAGAGGCTAACAAAAGACGGCAGTGTCAAAAGTCCCCTCTCCTTGGATCAAAGGTCATCAGAGGTATCTTGCATGCAGCCCCCAAAACCTTGGGGTTCTGGACCTGAGGGCTGGTGATCCAGGCAGAGTACAGAAAGGAATGGGTCACTCCTCTCCCACCCACTGTGTGCACCAGCTGTCTTTATCAATGGCCACCCAGGATTGGGACCCTGCATCTCCAAAAAGCAGGTTAGGACAGCCACCTCCTGCTTCCCCTACTCCTATTTATATGAGCACCCTTCATCAGGGATTCCAGCCCTCCCCAACTCTATTTCTCATCCCCAGATCCCAACCTTTCCCTTCTCTGTCAATGTTTTCTTCTTCCTGGGGGGCTAAATCCTCAACTGGCCAACCCATCACACACAACTGCCTTTTACTTCAACTGCCCTCTGGCCCACTCCCACAAAACTCCACCTGGGTATGGAGGAGGAAGGGTTAAGTGAGGGAGTAAGACACGACAGTTAGTGGGACTTGGGGTCTCTGGAGGTAGAGGATATCAGGGACGCTGACTCTAGCCCTCACTTCCCCTTTCTTAGCAGAGGAGGAAGTAAGCTGGGGCAGCCAGCCGCCTGTCTGTCTGCTGGGGCAAGAGTGCCCCAGCCTGGCTCACCCCCTCCTCCTGAGGACCAGCCCCAATCCTACACCCTGGTGGCACCCCCACGCCTAGCTTCCTGGCCCCTACTGGCAACCTGTAACTGGCACCTGTTGCTCCTGGAGACAGAGCACTCTGAGGTCAGGAACTGGGAATCCCAGATATTGAGCAAATAAGGATGTCCCCTTCCCCAGCAAGAAGAAACAAAAAAACTGGACTCGGTCAGGGGAATTTTCTCTTCCTAAGGGTGGATTATTGGTAGATTTCCAAGATGCTGGCTGGGGTCCCTGAGTTAAGGGTCCTGCCAGCTCTGCCCACCCCGAAATGGGAGAACAGAGATGATGCCATGGCCTGGCTGGACCTCAAAAGTTGGCTGAGAGTTAAGTCTGGAGTTTGGAAGAGTGAATGGGGACTTGAAGGATCTTCACGAGGGAGTGGGGGTGCCCGGCCTGTTGCAGCTCTTGGGCAGGCCCAGAGTTAGCATCCCGCTTCAGCCTAGCCCCCATACTCACGTGTCTCCGTCCTCGGAGATGTAAGTGAGTGCTTCCAGCTGCTGAGGGCTCAGCGCCCCCACGTGGGGGAGTGGCGGGCGTGGGGCCGGATCCTCAGCCTCGGGACCCCCCAGCAAGGACAGGGTCTCGGTGAGCGAGGAGGAGCCATAGGTGGAATCAGCCCGCTCCCCATCCGCGTCTTCCTTCTGCTGTGGTTCCTTGGCTGGCCCCGGAGGGTGGGTGCAGGGCTGGGGGCTGCCGTCCGAGGGCCCGGAGGCGGGAGCCGAGGTGGGCTCGGGTAGGGAGCGCAGAGAGCGCAGAGACTCAATACCAGAGTCGTACTGGCTCTCGTCCGCCTCGTCCGGCCCCTTCCGCGCCTCCGACATGCCCGCGGCGCTGGCCCGCGGGGGCCTGGTCTAAGCAGGATCCGGCTACCGGCTCTGCCGCGCCGCCTTTCCGGGTTGCAGGTCCGCTTGGCAGAGCGGGCGCCCGGCCCGCGGCGGCCTCCTTCCCGGGCTGTGGGGCTCCGAGGGGCCCGCGCACAGCAAGGACAAGGTTCGGAGCGCTGTCCGGGTCCACCCAGCGGTTACTGTGGGCAGCCGAACCGCCCAAGCGGGTCCTCCTCCTCGCCCCGCCCCTCCGGACCAACAGGGTCGCTGCACGCCGGATGGCCCCGCCCCCTCCCCGCCCCCGGCGGGCGCTTCCGGAAAGAGGCCCCGCCCCTCCGGAATCCCCCTTCCCGGGCTCTGCGTAGGCTTGGAGTCTGTGGTTCCCGGGCCTTGACTCACTCCTTCGTTGATTCATTCACTCATTCATTCATTCACGGTTTCCCCCTTCCTCCTTCACTCATTAGTTCCACGCATGTACTGTTTCCTTCTGTCACGTCTATTTCTTAATTTATTTGTTTTATTTTTATTTTTTATTTTTTCGAGACCAAGTCTTGATCTGTTGTCCAGGCTGGAGTGCAGTGGTGCGATCTCGGCTCACTGCAACCTCCGCCTCCTGGGTTCAAGCGGTTCTCCTGCCTCAGCCTCCCGGGTAACTGGGACTACAAGTAGAGACGGGGGTCTCGCCACGTTGCCCAGGCTGGTCTCGAACTTCTGGGTTCAAGCAATCTGCCTGCCTCGGACTCCTAAAGTGCTGGGATTACAGGCTGCGAGCCACTGGGCCTGGACCATTCATTTGTTTTAAAAGAAATATCTATTAATTGTCTGTACAAGCTGGCATCTTTGGGGGAGGGCATGTAGGTGATGGGTTGGGGAAGCACTGCTTCCTATCCCCTGCCCATTTCTCTCAATTTCTCTTGCTTTCTCTTCTTTCCCTATCAGTGCCCAGGAGTACTGGTAGGGAAAGGGGACTCCCATTATCTTTAAAGGAGCAGTTCTTCTGGGTCCTCGAAGACGGTCTCCTGTGTCGACGTCCTACATCACATGGAATTGGGCATGAAAATTTTTTTTGGAAAGAGCGTCTTCTCATGGAGACTGTTGTCTAAAAAGCAAAGTGGTTATGGGGTTTCTTCTTCCTCAAAGGGTGAAACCCTGGCCTTAGGTAGTTACAGTTTCTGGTCAACCCCAGCGGTCAAGGAAGTGGGATCAGATTGGGGAGGCCCCAGACATGCTGGGTTGCACTCTGCTCAGGTCCCCAACACAGCCCCAATCTTAGTACGAAAACATTTTTCCTCTTTCGCTGTCCCTGGGCCTAGGAAGGCCGTGGGAGAACCCCACTACAAGTGAGCCCTAAGCCCATGCCCCATGATTTATTCCCTTGTTCCTCCCCACTACTCCAAGTGCTATCAGCCTAGCACCAGCAATGCCCTTACAGTGTTATCCCCAAGGAAACATGTAGCTTTTCCACCTCCAGCATTGGGGAAAGGAAGGTGGATGAGTGTAGATAGCAACGTTTTGCAGGGGAGAGGCCAGCTTTCCCACTGCCCTTCCCCTGCAACCTCATTTTATTCATCCATCATTCACCCACTTGTTGAACATGTATGGAAGATCTCCTGTAATGTCTGACTTTGTTCTTTCTATTGGAAGCAAAACTGACTATCACAGTAATAACCCATAACCACCCCCCTATGACCAACAAAAAAAATCCCATGGTCCTAAAAAAGCTCCTTGGCAATTACAGCTCAGAGTGGTTGGGATAAGACAGAACTGAGAACAGGGTGTTGTGGGGGCACACAGTGGGGCCAGCTACTCAGTGGGGTGAGAGGTAAGGAATGTTCCATTTGAACTGAGAATGGGAAGGGAAGAGAGATAGGGAGAGGAGAAGGACCTAGTCTCTAGGGGGTGATTGGAGACAGAAGAGTTGGGGGAGGGCTGAGGGGAGAAGATGGCCCACTGTTCTTCAACCCCATGTAGGACCAGAGTGGGAAGGATGTGATGAGCATGAAGCCCAGTGAGGAGCCACGAGGGGAAAGGCCCAGCAAATTGAAGCATCTCCTTCCTTTGGGTCAGCATGATTTCAGATGTTCTCAATCTCCTCCCCTGACATGTTTCTCTCCAGTCCTCAAAGGCTGCAGCAAAAGTATAGTAATAAACTCCAGACCCAGACCAACTGGGTTCAAAATTTGGCTGAGTGCAGTGGCTCATGCCTGTAATCACACCTATAAACTTTGGAAGGCTGAGGTAGGTGGATCATTTGAGGTCAGGAGCTCGAGACTGGCCTGGCCAACATGGCGAAACCTTGTCTCTACCAAAAATACAAAAATTAGCTGGGCCTGGTGGCACATGCCTGTAATTAATCCCAGCTACTTGGGAGGCTGAGGTAGGAGAATCACTTCAACCTGGGAGGTGGAGGTTACAGTGAGCTGAGATCGTGCCACTGCTCTCCAGCCTGGGTAACAGAGTGAGACTCAGTCAAAAAACAGAAACAAAACCCAAAAAACCCATACAAAATCTGACACTATCATCCACATTTTAATGCCAGGAAACTGAGGCCCAGAGAGGTGAGCTGGCTTGCTCAAGGTAAAATAGAAAGTGCAGAGATGGCTTCTGATGTAATCCAAAACTTTTATATATTTTTTAGTGAAAGCTTCTTTTCTTTATCAAGATGTAAACCACATAGGGTGGGAGTGTCTGAGCCCTCTGCAAGGACGTAAGAACTGACGAGTGTGCAAGGACCTCCTTTTTCGTCATACGGAGTCTGAATTTAAGGAAAAACCCACTCAACTCAGCCAGGTGTTTGGCCCTGAGCCATAACAGGTGTGTGGCAGTCCCTTTTATGGCCACATGAGGTCAGCATTGAGTCACCCACTGGCCCCAGTACCAGAGCTTGCACTCTTGACAGGAATCCTTTCCAACACTCCAGAAATGGGGAGAGGGACCATAGCAGTGTTATCTGAAAGCGTGACTTGGGGACTTTGACTTAGGCCACAGCATGGTTAGGGACCTGACCTCGTCTCTGCAGCTCCAGTCTTCTCTGAGGCTGGGCCTCTGGTGTTTCTCTCTGTTGTTTTCTGGTTCCCTTTGTGCCCCCATTCCCCCTCTCCACCCACCCCAGCTAGGCTCATCTTCAGGAAATAGGCCTGGTTTCCATGGTGACCAGCCGGTCAGCTGGCTCCTTCCACCGCCCCCTCCTCCCTCACCCCCCTTTCCTGTAGCTTCCAGGGAAGGGTACTGTGTGTGAATGGAGAAGGCAGGGGTAGCCTTTTGTCTCTTGGGAGCTCTAGGGCTGGCCAAAAGAGCTAAAGTGTCCCTCCTCCAAAGCCCTTTGAAGTGGAGACAGGAAGGCAGTGGGGGTGAGTGTCAAGAGGAAGATTATAGTGCCTAAATGGGGAGCACGAGAGGATCCTCTGTGGGTTTGGAAAGGCCAAGGTTAGGGGCTCTGCTCTCTGTGGGCAGTGAGGACTGAATTGCGTGGAAGGGGCTGAAACTGGAACAAGACGGGCTGGAGTTAGCTGTGAGGCCAGCTTCCCAAAAAGCACGGGCGGAAGATGCTGGAATGAGTCACCAAGTGAGATTCTGCCTCTGCCAAGGGAGTGAACAAGACCCTCGCCTCTTCTGGACAGCCACCTTCCTCTGGGCAGGGAGAATGGACCCATCAACCTGGAGAGGGCCATGCAGGCTGGATAGCTCTAAGCAATAGGTGGACAGAGAGCCACCTTCACCTGCCTGGAAAGAGAAGAGCAGTAAAACGAAGACAGGGCCAGGAGTGTACTAGAGGGATGGGAACAGTGGCTGTTCCCAATAAGGGGAAGGAACATTCTGGGCAGATCAGTGTGCTTGTACCCTATCCCCCAAAATCAGACATCGAGGCTTTGCCCCAAACTAACTTCCTACCCACAAATATTCCCCATAGACTTTTGAGTGGGAAAGATCTGAATTCTAGGACTAGCTCTGTGAGTGCTAGCAGGTGACCTTGAGTAAGCCATTCACTCTCCCTCCGCCTTGGTTCCCTATGAGTAATTGGGGAGAACAGTTACTGTATGTCAAAGACTCTAATGACACATAGTAGGATTCCACAGTAACTGTGTATGCACAAGATTGATCATGCATGGCTTTTATTACATTCCTCATAATGGTTGGTTTTCGTGTTCTTTTCTCCCCATTAGACTTTGTGCTCCTTGAGGGAAGGAAACTGTGTTTCACTTCTGTACTGGTCACACAATAGGTACCCAACACCTGTTTACTGAATGGAGACATCCAGGAATGAATGAATGAATAAATGTCAGGGTCCTTCCTGCTGTGCCAGGGAATGCAGGGAAGAGCAGTGTGGGATGGCCTGAAAGGATAGCCTGCTTGCAGTGGCTCAGCCTGGCCTGCTTCCTACACCCACAAGTGGGGGCCTTAGAAATTGTCCAGTAAAATTCCTCACTGCACAGATGAAGAAATTCAGGCTCAGAGAGAGGAAGGCACTTGCCCAAGGTCGTATAACTCCTTAATGACAGAGACAGAATTGAGAATTAGAACTCAGGTTTCCTGCCCTCCAGCGTAGGGCATTGCACACACTTCACTGCTTCTCTGGAGCTGCTCTTTTAGGGAAGGAAGATGGTTCAGTGAAGGCCGGTTCCAATGTCCTTCCTCTGCCCTCTGTTAGTCCTTTCCCACCTCTAGCTTCAATCTCTTCCCTTTCACCTTATTCCATTCCTCTCGAAGTCTAGCTTCTGCCTTAACCCTTCACCATGCAACTGGGAGTAAGGATCTTCCCTAGGGTTCCAAGGATCAATTTCCTCTCCCCACTCCTGTGCCTCAGGAACTTGGGGGAACCACAGATGTGTGCGTGTGTGGGGGTGCTGTTGGTTGAACCTCGGGGACACAGTCCACGGAGAACAGATGGAGAGGAGTTACGGCATAGATTCTCCCAAGATGGGAGTGCGGGAGGGAGGTGCAGTGAGCACGGTTGGGAGCCGGGAAGGGGTGTGGGGAGTCCCTGTTGCTTTACCCCTTCGGGGGATGGTTATTAGGTAGGCTTGGGAAGGCGGAGTTTGGGGGGCTGGGGGCGGGGCTCGGCTGCGCTGGGAGGAAGGGGGGGCGCGCTGGCTCCAGCTCGGCTCAGACAAAAGGCGGCGGCGGGAGCGGGCGGGAGGCGGAGCGGCGCCGCGAGGGCCTCAAGGTGACACCCGCCCCCGGCCCCGGCCCCCCCGGCCCGGCCCCCCAGCCTGCCTCCCACCCCCAACCCCCAGTCCCTTACTCCCGGTGCCCTTTCCGGGCCCCCTCCCCCCGGCGGGGGGTGGGGAGCAGCGAGGGCCCCGCCCCCTCCCGTCCTCTCCCCAGGGCCCGCGCAGGATGCCCCCGGCCCCTGGCAGCCCCCCGGGAGGTCCTGAGCTCGACGCGCCCCCTCTACGCCATGTCCCCCCCTGGCTCGGCTGCGGGAGAGAGCGCCGCCGGCGGCGGCGGCGGCGGTGGCGGCCCCGGAGTCCCGGAGGAGCTCACGGCGGCGGCGGCAGCGGCGGCGGCGGACGAGGGCCCCGCCCGAGAGGAGGTGAGAGTCGAGGGCGCCCCTTCCCCGAGCGCGGCCGCAGCCTGGCCCCCCATCCCCCATCGCACGCGGCCCCCGCCGGTTCCGCCGCAGCGCGGCCGGCGCCCCGCACCCCGAGCCGGCAGCTGCAGCCGCAGTCCGCGCCGCCGCCCCCACCCGGCGGCGGTCCGCGGTGCCGGGGAAGGGGCCGCGCCAGGGGCGGGGCTCAGGGGTCCCGGGCAGGGGGAGGGGCCTGGGGCGGAGCCTTGCGGACCCTGGGCTTATGAGAGAGGGGGCTAGGCTCTACTGGGGTGGGGACGGTGGCAGGGATCCTGTCTCACAGAGGGGGATGCTACCTTGAAGGCCAGGAAGGGAGACTTGTAGGGGCTACAGAACGAGCAGGGTACCATGGGGAAGTGGTGGTGTTATCTGATCTGGGACCCTAAGGAGGTCAGATGTGTACAGGGGGATCCCCCCTGTGGTCATTGGGAGTGTGTGTGTGTGGGGGGGGGTGGTGTGCACCTCTCACGAGGCTCCTGCTGCTTCCTCATATCCCTAGTTGGGGTCACTAGTCCTCAGTCCTCTGAACCTGAAGACAAAGAGACTGAGGAAAGTACCAGGAGCACCCCCACTCCCGCCTCCCATGCACACTTGTGCACACGCATGCACCCTGCACTAGGGCAGAGGCACACAAGTGGGGATAGGCCTGCAGGTGAAGCCCCTTTCAGAGGTACCCACATGGGGACAAGCGCACAACCAGGTAGGCACACGAAGGGACCCATATGTTCATACCTCCTAAGGACAAGGCTCCCCGAAAGGCACATGTACCCTAACCTCCTTATCCACATGTACTGTGTGCTATTTCCTAGCTCGCCTAACTATCCATACTTCTAGATCCAGAACTTGATGCCTATTACTGTACCTTCTTTTCCACTCTTTTCCTCTCTTCCCTGGCTGGCCTCTAGGTCAGACCTGAGGAGGAATTGAGGGGTTAAGTCAGGATCCCAGCAGGAGGCTGTGTGTGTGTGTGTGTGTGTGTGTGTGTGTGTGTGTGTGTGTGGTGGGGGGATGGGTTCCTAAAGCTAGAAAGCAGAGAGGAGGGGTGGGAAAACAGAGGCCACTACAATAAATCAAACTCAACACTCAATTAGGATGTGGCTGCTGGGGGCCAGCACCATGGTAGGCACCTAGGATGCAAAGAGAATGAAGCATGGTTCCTCAGGAGTACCCAATCTAGTGGGGAGCCCGACATGTAAACAAATCCTGGGCCAACCCTGGGACAGAATGTGCCAAGTGCTTTAACAGACAGGCTCCAGGAGAGTACCAAAAATCATTTCTCTTGACATATTGCTGGGCTTCAAACGTCGTCCTTGCTACCCTGGTCCTACATCCCCTATGCCTGTCCTCTCCTCAGCCACATGCCTCTGCCCTTCTGGATACCTCTTCCTGGACTGCCTGCCGCTCAGGGACCCCAGCCCCCTCCCTCCCATCCTAGGACAAAGGGAAGGATGTCAGGGCACAGGAGGGAGACTCACAGGGGAACCAGGGTCCAGAACACGGGGAATGAGACAGGGCCTGGGGTTCTCTGGAGGCCCTTCTCCAAAGGAGGTGTTAGGCTAATTGTGAGGGTTAGGGAGGTGGATGGGTCGGAGGGGAGCAGCTCCTCTAGAACCTAGGACTGAAACAAATCTGAAAGTGAGGGCCCCACTTGTTAAGTGGCGAGGTGATGTCAGTGGGTCCCTCCCCCTTTTCTAGAGGACCTGGAAGGGGTCTGGGCTGGGGACCTGCCTTCGCTGATGCCTGTCTGTCTGTCCTCCCCTGTCTTCCCTGTCCACACCTTCTCCTGTTGCATTGCCGTCTTTATGTCTGTCTCTGGACGCTCTCTGGGTACCATCCTATCCATCTGTGTTTGCTGCCTGGGCCTCCATCTCTGGCTCTGATCCTTCTCTGCCTCTTGGGGTGTCTCTCTCTCTGCACTTGCCTGTACTGGCATTCTGGTCCCCTTTCCTATCCTCATGGCTCGCTCTGTGTCACTTCCATTTCTACCTCTGGCCCCTGACTCCCATCTTGGTCTCACCTTTTCTCTCCATATCCTTGTTCTCTTTGCTTATTTCTGGTGCTGGCCTCTGCCCCTCCATCCCTGCATCCATCTCTGTGGTGGGTCCTGCCTGCTCTCACTTCCCACTCATCTCGGCCCCCTCCCTGCCCACCTGAGCAGCAGCGTCCCATCCAGCCCTCTTTCACCAAGTCCCTCTGCCGTGAGTCCCACTGGAAGTGCCTCCTGCTCTCACTGCTCATGTACGGCTGCCTGGGGGCAGTGGCCTGGTGCCACGTCACCACAGTGACGCGCCTCACCTTCAGCAGCGCCTACCAGGGCAACAGCCTCATGTACCATGACAGCCCCTGCTCCAACGGCTATGTCTACATCCCCCTGGCCTTCCTGCTCATGTTGTACGCCGTCTACCTGGTGGAGTGTTGGCACTGCCAAGCCCGCCATGAGCTGCAGCACCGTGTTGATGTGAGCAGTGTGCGGGAGCGTGTGGGCCGCATGCAGCAAGCCACACCCTGCATCTGGTGGAAGGCCATCAGCTACCACTATGTCCGCCGTACCCGCCAGGTCACCAGATACCGCAACGGAGACGCCTATACCACCACCCAGGTGAGGAGCTGGTGGGGAATGCAAGACATTCAACATGGGAGGTGGCACTTGGCCCTGCCTTACTCCCTCCCCACCTCCCTGGGGGAAGGTGGGAGGAGCACAAGGCAGTGAGCTCCCATGAGCATTGCAACAGCAGGGCAATAGCAACAACCATAGTCATAACAGCAAACAACGACCAGGAGCCAGGCTCTGCTCTAAGTATTTTACACACATCAAATCATTTATTTAACCCTCATAACAACCCTGTGAGGTAGGCAGGTATTCCCATTTTGCAGATGAGGAAACTGAGGCCTGGAGAGTTTAAGTAACGTGTCTAAGGTCAAATAGGCAGTATGTGGTGGAGATGAGACTTGAACTCAAGCAGTCTGGCTCCAGGATCTGTATACTATTTAGTGCTTAATGGGTCTATTTGGTGATTAATGGCAGAGTGTGGTGGCTCAGGCCTGTAACCTCAGCACTTTGGTGAGGCAGGAGGATCTCTTGAGCCAGGAGTTTGAGACCAGCCTGCCTCACGGCAACATAGTAACACCCCATCTCTAGAAATAATAAAAAGAAGTAGCTGGTGTGGTGGTATGCACCTGTAGTCCCAGCTACTCAGGAAACTGAGGTCGGAAAATCATTTGAGCCTGGGCAGTTGAGGCTGTAGTGAGCTGTGATCACCACAGTGCAAGACCCCATCTCAAAAAAAAAAAAAGGAAAAAAGAAAAAAAAATTAGTGCTTAATGGTTGGAGATGGCTTCACATGCCCAATATCATAGCATGCTCTACCTATTCAGTGAGGTGACTGCTACCGAGTTCTCTTTCACAGGTATGGACACCTAAACTCAGTGACTTGTCTAAAGTCTGCTGCTCTTAAATGGTAGTGCTAGGCTCAATCCCAGCTTCCTGGATCTCAGGTTCAAGGGTCTAAGAAGAGGTGGGCATAGGAAGTCTCACTGGGGGTGGGCAGGTCAATCAGCACTTTGTGGACTCGCCAGGATGAGGCATATTGGAGTCCTGGAGGAGACGTTCCCAGATGTAGGCCATCTGTCTTAGTATAAGGATCAACAGACAGAAGCCTGGGGCCGGTGAGAAGCAGGAAGGAGGCTGAGTGATAGCTATAGCCTGAACAGGAAGGCTAGAGACAGAGGGGTTCGTTAGGGAGTGCTTCTGGGGAACCCATTTGGAAACACAATTGTAAAAGGGAAGAAAGAAGAAGAGAAGGCTGTTTGTGGTGATGCTGGAGCACTTTGGAAAACAGAGGCAGTGGCAAATGGATCAGGCAAGCCAGAGGGGCAGTTCGTGGCCAGGGCCTGACCCCTAGAGGACGCAGGGTTTAGTTAGAATTTAAACACGCACAGGTAGGGCTGGTTCTAGTCTGGTCCTCACGTCTGATTACGCAGAGGGCGTCAGTTGCTCTGCAACTCAGACGGAAAGATCCTAACCAGCTCCAGCCGGCACCTAAACCAAGACACACTTAGGGTCCGACCGGGCAACCAGAGCAGCGATGGGGCGGGCGAGGGTGAGTGGGCAGAAGCGGGCACCGCTGACGGGCTCCTCGCGACCCTGCCGCCTGCCCCCCGCGCCGCAGGTCTACCACGAACGTGTCAACACGCACGTGGCGGAGGCCGAGTTCGACTACGCGCGCTGCGGCGTCCGCGACGTGTCCAAGACGCTGGTGGGGCTGGAGGGCGCGCCGGCCACGCGGCTGCGCTTCACCAAGTGCTTCAGTTTCGCCAGCGTGGAGGCCGAGAACGCGTACCTGTGCCAGCGCGCGCGCTTCTTCGCAGAGAACGAGGGCCTGGACGACTACATGGAGGCACGCGAGGGCATGCACCTCAAGAACGTGGACTTCCGTGAGTTCATGGTGGCCTTCCCGGACCCGGCCCGGCCGCCCTGGTACGCCTGCTCCTCGGCCTTCTGGGCCGCGGCGCTGCTCACGCTGTCGTGGCCGCTGCGAGTGCTGGCAGAGTACCGCACGGCTTACGCACACTACCACGTGGAGAAGCTCTTTGGCCTGGAGGGCCCGGGGTCGGCCAGTAGCGCGGAGGGCGGCCTCAGCCCCAGCGACGAGCTGCTGCCCCCGCTCACCCACCGCCTGCCGCGGGTCAACACAGTGGACAGCACGGAGCTCGAGTGGCACATCCGCTCCAACCAGCAGCTGGTGCCCAGCTACTCTGAGGCGGTGCTCATGGACCTGGCGGGGCTCGGGACGCGCTGCGGCGGGGCGAGCGGCAGCTACGCGCCCTCGTGCCGCTACGGCGGGGTAGGCGGCCCGGGCGCGGCGGGCGTGGCTCCCTACCGGCGCAGCTGCGAGCACTGCCAGCGCGCCGTCAGCAGCTCGTCCATCTTCTCGCGCAGCGCCCTGAGCATCTGCGCCAGCCCGCGGGCCGGCCCGGGCCCCGGTGGGGGCGCGGGCTGCGGGGGCAGCCGCTTCTCGCTCGGCCGTCTCTACGGCTCCCGGCGCAGCTGCCTGTGGCGCAGCCGCAGCGGGAGCGTCAACGAGGCCAGCTGCCCCACGGAGCAGACGCGGCTGTCCAGCCAGGCCAGCATGGGGGACGACGAGGACGACGACGAGGAGGAGGCCGGGCCGCCGCCGCCCTACCACGACGCCCTCTACTTTCCGGTCCTCATCGTCCACCGACAGGAGGGGTGTCTGGGCCACAGCCACCGGCCGCTGCACCGCCACGGCTCCTGCGTAGAGACCTCACTGTGACCTCCGTCCCCGGCGTGGCCCGCGCCGCCCTCCCGCCTGCCCCTCGCTGGACTACGCTCCCTGTGCGGCACAGGGCGAGTCACCACGGTGACTGAAGCCGCGCGGGGGGCAGGGAAAGGGAGGTGAGGGCCGCAAGACAGACCCGGATGGGACCGAGACCCCTGTCGTCCCTGTACATAAAGAGACCGATGGGTGGGAGGGGGTCGGCTGCTCCCCGAGATCCCCCTGGCAGAGTCATTCTTCCAGCCCTACCCCTGAGTTCCTAAAGGGACACCTCCCTCCTGTCCAGCGCTTCAACAGATCTTCGGACTGTTAGATGACAACCGTGCTGTGGGCCCCGCGTTGGGCCTTGTCTGAAGGGAGACGTCCTGGCGTGCAGCTGGGAGATTTAGAGGCTGTGGAGAAGGGAACTTGGGGTTTTCCTTCCTCCGTGGCCTCACTCCCCTGGGGCCTCTCTCTATGGAGGGAGCAGTGGTTAGGTGACCAGCAGGCTGGATTCCAACTAGCTAGTGCATTTAGTGGGTCTGAGGCTGGGGCCAGGTGTCAGCCCCAAGCCTCCATCCAACACCGTGGAAATGTTGCTATCCTCTTCTTGGCGCTCACCCCAAGATTGGGGTTTCCCTTCTGCCGCTCCTTCCGCTGTTGTTTATCTAACTGGGCCCCCACTCCAGGTCCAGAGGGACTGTGCTCACCGCACAGACGGCACTCATCTCCCACTCCCTGGTCCTGCAGAGCTGTTGCCAGGGTGCAGTGGTGAGGAGAGTGAAATGTGGAGGACTGTGTACCTCAGTCCTTTCTCTAAACTCCGCAGCCTCCCAGCAGGGGCCTCCTCATCTGGGTTCTGGGTGTGTACTCCCTTTAGTGAGTGTGAGATACACCCAGGCGGGTGACACTTGTTAAAGCTGGCCAGGGCGAGTGACTAAGGGGAGAGAGCATGACATAGACCTGGGTGACAACGGGGACCTCTGGAAGCAGGTGGGAGTAAGAGAGGAGAGGGCAGTGGAGGGTGGAGGAAAGGACTTCCAAAGGTGGGGTGTCTGTGGGGGCGGCCTTTGCCTCCCTAAACCTGTGCAGAGGAGTGGAGCGTGCTTCTCCCTCAAACACATCTCTGGGGGGGCTGAGGACGTTGTCACAAGTCCCAACTGGAGAAATAACTCAATTCCAATGGCAGGGTCAGAGGCAAGCATTCTCTAAATCTTGCCCAACCCTTCCATCCTCCCCTATCCTATGAGCTGAAGCCCTGCTGTGTGTCCCAGGGTCTTCAAAGGGGCATCCTGCCACCACCCCAGGGCGCTGGCCCCACATCCTGTTCCCCTAAAGCTCTGACACCGCCTTCTCACCCTGTGCTCACCCCACCACCTCCACCCCAATGTGCTTCAGTGTGCATGTCTGTGAACAGCCCTCCTGCCCTCCCAATCTCCCCAGCAGATTTAGTGCCCAGGGATTGAGCTCACATTTCAGGCTAGAGAGGATAACCCTTGGGCCACCCACATCTCTCACCCCTGATGCTTCTTACTTCGCCTGAGCCATCAGAACTCCTCCTTCCCCTCCTTCAGCCCCTCTCATCTTCCTCCAGCCCAGCCAGGCCTGCACCACCAACTGTGTGGCCTCCACCTATGCAACATCACTTCTGGCTCCCCTTTTCTTCTTCCTAGGGAGAGGGGCCCAAATTGTGGGGATACCATGGCCCATGGCTTCTAAAGAGTTTAGCTTTACTTTCAGGTAGAGATGGCTGAGTGACGAGGGAGAAGAGGCTAGGTAGAGAGAGGCTTGGGCAGGGGAAACAGCTGCCCACCAGGTTTCCCTGGCAGTAGTGCCCACCTGCCTATCAGCACTGAACCTGCCTGGACCCCGAGTCTGTGCTTCTTGGGGACCTGGCATTTGGAGCACCCTTCTTTCCTCTGAATGGACATCTGTGAGGTACAGGTGGTGAGCTGCAGCCTCAGGCTCCATTTCTTAGCCAGCTGGCACCCGGATGTCATGCTCTGTGTGGGGACAGCCTGGCCACCTCAGGGCTCCAGGGGAGGAGGAACATGGCTCCTTCTCCCTCAGGCCTGTTCCTGAGACAGAGCCTGGTCTCAGAAGAGGGGAAGGGGGACCTCTATTATTATTTTTGCCTGTATTGACCATTTCTGCCTAGGTTGTCTCAGACAGCCTCATCTCCCACACATGCACAGACTTAGAGAGAAACCAATTCTTTGGTCTATTTTCTTGGTAGCTTTATTGATTGCCAGGGAAAACAAAAACCAGAAAATTAATCTCTAAAATTAAACTTTACACTGAATGTTCTTGTTTCTCTAATTAGAACCTCTGCTAGCAGCTGTGGCTACACACACACACACACACCCTCACACCTACACGTTTGCACTCCGGAACTGTCAGAGGGTGTCAGGCACAGACAGACTCTAGGTTGCCTAGACAGGCATACACATGCAGTCACTCCCAAGCCCCCTTTGGTGCTCTGCTTAGCGTCTGCTTAGTGGAAGGAGTCCTTGGAGAGCAGGCACTCCTGGATTGGGGTTGTAGCCCATGACCTGCCCTTTGGGGACACAGTTCTGGAGGCTCTGGGCCAATAAATCAGCCTGAGGAGGATGGGGAATGGCGCTCAGCCTGAATCAGTCAGCTAGGTCTCTTGAGGCCCTGGGGGCTGATGTGATTCCTGTAGGTGTGGCCCCAGGGTGGACAGCTACAGAGTGATGGGGACTCATGGAGGGCACCTGGAAGGCTCCATGTGGCCTGGGGACAAGGGCTTGTGGGGTGGGCTGGGCCTGGCTGGGGAGAAGACAGGTCTCTGTCAATTGGGTGCATCACACTGTGGCCTTTTTGTCGTGGATTGAAGCGCAAAGATTGTACAAATCAAACTGGTGGATAATAAAGTTGTGGATGACTCACTGACTTCCTGTCCCAGTGTGGCACTTCTTTCCCTCCCTCCCAGGGAAGCTCTCTGGGGTGGGTGGCAGGAATCGTGTCATCCTTCCCTGGAAGTCGTCATCTACAGCTGCCTCCCCAGAGGAGGCCACTGGGTCTGAGTCTCTGGTGTCATTTCGTTGTCCCCTTCCCAGGTTGGGGGTTGGGGAAATAGGGGATGGCGTGGCCTATAGAACTGGATCACCTAAAGCAGAGTCAAGCAACAGGGAAATGCATCTACAGGGGTGAGGGTGGCAAAGAGAGCCAGGCATAGCTCTGCTGTAGCCAGAGTGTGTGTGTGTGTGTGTGTTTGAAGATCAAGGATCTGTTTGGTAGAGAAGAAAATGGTGGGGAGGGGAGTCAGGGAGGCAGGCAGACCCCATGGGAGACTCTGGCAGGCACAGTCCCTCAGACACGTCTCTGACTTCCCTATTCCTGGAAGAAGTTGGTCATTTGTGGGGGTCCAGTAATATCCTTTCCCTGGGCACAGGGGCTGGGTTCCTACTGCATACCCTTTCTTCCCCCATTCCAGTCTCCCTTTCCTGCCTCATGTCTCCATCCATACAACCCTTGATCACTCCAAGGATATTCACGGTCCCCCTCCCCGCTCCCTCTGAACCAGAGTGATACTCTGCAGCAGGCATGGCAGGGGTATGAAATGAGGGACAGGGCTGGGGCCATGATCCAAGTCAGGTCATTTTATCCCACAGAGTTCTCAGGGCCATTGGCAGTGATGGTTGACATGAAGTGGCTGGGATTCAAGGCTCGCTGGCGGGCTGCTTCTCGGTTTGCGTAGAGGGCCTGGCCAATGAGGTACTCGCTTTCCTGGGCCACATCTGACAGGCGCAAGTCAAATTCCAGGAGGGTCTTGTTGTCTGACATGCCTTCCAGGAGTTGCTTCCCACCATCCTGGGAGAAGGGCGCAAAGGAAGGGGTCATATACATCACTACCCAGGATCTGACATACATACTACACATTTTCATGTAGATGTGACTAAAACATAAAGTTTCGCAAAACAATACTTAACCTTTTTGTGATGCACGTTGACATATTCTATTCTTTTCCTTTTGAAAAATGGTAGCCAATACCCACTAAATTGATTTCTCAACCCTACTAGCTTGAAAAACATAATCTCTGGCAGTGACGAGAATTCCATTCCTTTGGTTCAGCCATGGGCTTGTGGGACAACTCTAATGAGATGCAAGGGGGAAGCTGAGAGGGGGTGGCTTCTGGGAAGGTTCTCCTCACTCCAAAAAGAGAAGAAAAGGGAGCAGGTGTTCTCCTGTTTTCTGCCTCTGCGCATGTCCCTATGTGAGATGTCAGAACTGTGGCAGCCATCTTGGGACCGAGAGAAGCACTAGAGAGGCCTTAGCCACGAGGCTGGGGTGGGCAGAGCAGAGGGTGGCACTGAACCCAGGGGTTTACCAACCCTATAGCCCTCTAATTCTGGTTGTGGGAGACACTGAATAATCCTCCTGCTTAAGGCCATTTCTGGTTAAGCTTTTTATTACTTGCAGTCAACAGCACCCCCTCTAGAAAATGTGTGTGTGTGTATGTGTGTGTGTGTGCATGCACACGCGTGTATGTGCCTGTGTAGGTGAGCAAGGTTCTCATGGGGAGGTTTAGCAGAGGGTTCAGTGACCTAACGGAGGGCCCTGCTCAATGGTCATCACAGCTCCAACCCCTGCTGGGTTGGGTGGGCTAGCCCCAATGTGAAAGAATTTCATGTTGGGAGGCAGAATGCCACCATTCTGTAGTTGTGACCCAGTAGTGTGTTGCAAAGTCAATTTAATGGGTCACAGAAGCATTTAAAAATACAATAGAGTAGAATGTAAAGGAAAAATCAGCATATATCACAGTCATAAATTTCAAAATTATGTGTATGTTGGTGTTCATGTAAATTGCATTTTTTTTTTTTTTTTTTTGAGATGGAGTCTTGCACTGTCACCCAAGCTGGAGTGCAGTGGCACAATCTCAGCTCACTACAATCTCCGCCTCCTGGGTTCAAGCAGTTCTCCTGCCTCACCCTCCCAAGTAGCTGGGGTTATAGGTTCATGCCACCACACTGGGCTGATTGTTGTATTTTTAGTAGAGATGAGGTTTCACCATGTTGGCCAGGCTGGTCTCAAACTCCTGGCCTCATGTGATCCACCCACCTCAGCCTCCCAAAGGGTTGAGATTACATGCGTGAGCCACTGTGCCTGGTCATAAGTTGCATTTCTTACTCTCAGACTTGGTTAAGAAAGTTTGAGAGACACAGTCTATTAGAAAGGACTCAGGTTTTCAATCAATCTTGGATTTGAACCACAGCCTTGCCACTTTCTACTGACTTGATGCCCTTGGGCAATTCATAATCCTCTCTGAGACTTAGTGTTCCATCTAGAAAGTAGGGTTAAATATACTTAGTTATATACTTAAATATATTTAGAGTTAAATACGCTTAAGGTTAATATACAGTTACTTAGATAACTGTAAGGATTAAAGGAAAAATAATAATCACTGGGATACACAGTATGTGTGCATACTCGATGCAGTATGTAGTATGTAAAGTCTGTGATCTTCATAATTATCCCACAAGTACTCCTGGCAGTTGGATTCCACACCCACCCTCACAAGCCCAGAGTAGGTGGCTCACCAGCCCGATGTGGTTGCAGGACAGGTTGATGCTGGTGAGTGTGGTGTTCATGGCGAGCACCTGCGACAGGAGTGTGGCGGTGGGTTCAGACAGCTCATTGCCACCGAGGTGCAGTGTGGTGAGGCACTTGTTGGTCTGCAAGGCATGGGCAAGAGCCTGGCCACCCTCATCCTCAATGCAGTTGAGACGTAGGTTGAGGGAAATGAGGTTGGTGTTGTGTGCCAGAGCATGAGCCAGCGACTGGGCACCAGGTGCACGCACCTGGTTGTTGGCCAGGTTGAGCACACGCAGGCGGCTGTGGCTCAGCAGCTTGGCAGCACCTCGTGCACCACGGTCCCCAATGAGGTTGTGTGACAAGTCCAGCTCCTCAAGGACTGGGTGGTCCAGAAGACTTCGAATTATGATGCGTGCCTTGTCATCATCCACCTTGCTTCGGGTCAGCTTGAAGATCTGTGGGCAGGCAGAGGGTCTATGGCACCTGCCAGCCAGGGATAATCAGCCTGCCCACCTAGATCTTTGGCAAACTTGGCTCACCTAGTGTTGGCCACCTGGCTGGGTCTTGGAGGGGGCCAGGCCTACCAGCATGGCAGAGTAGTGTAGAATTGGTGGCAGGTAGCAGGGGGGAAAGATAACTGTTTATTGAGCAATTACTACATGCTTGGCTCTTTCTTTTTTCTTTCTTTCTTACTTTTTTTTTTTTATGGAGTCTCGCTCTGTCACCTAGGCTAGAGTGCAGTGGCACAATCTCGGCTCACTGCAAGCTCCGCCTTGCGGGTGCACACCATTCTCCTGCCTCAGCCTCCTGAGTAGCTGGGACTACAGGTGCCCGCCACCACACCTGGCTAATTTTTTGTATTTTTAGTAGAGACGGGGTTTCACCATGTTAGCCAGGATGGTCTTGATCTCCTGACCTCATGATCCACCCGCCTCGGCCTCCCACAACGCTGGGATTACAGGCATGAGCCACTATGCCCGGCCGCTTGGGTCTTTCATAACCATTATCTCTAACCTTCAGCACCTCGATGAAGAAGAGAAAGTTCTCTCCATTTTGCAGATACAAAATGGAGGCTTATATTATTTCCCCAGAATAATACAGTGATTGAAGCAGTGGAGACAGGTTTGGAATCCAAGCCTGCCTGAGGCCTCAGCCCCTCACTGCATCCTCCTCTGCCAGCCAAGATCCACCAGGGCAAGGAGAGGACCTCTTTGAAGGAGGTTGCCAGGGCAAGAACCAGGGAGAAAGTGGGGAGGTAGAGAAGCAGGAAAAGGATGAGATAAAGGAATGAAGGAAAGGGGATGGGGCTGGCAATATGAATATTGTCCATGGGAGCCTCTCCCCCTCACCTTCCTGCTGGCTTATCCTGCTCCTCTCTCTCCCTTGAGACCTCTGAGTGTCTGACCTCTCTCTCCCTAGCCTTCAGTTCACTCCTCTTTATACCCCTCTTACCCAGCTGAGTCTTTTGTGTCTCTTCTCTTTTCATTGCATCTCTCTGGCAAAGCCCTACCCTGGATCAGCCCCACTCTCTATTTTCTGCATGCCTGTGCGCAAGCAAATGACAAAATAGAAAACATCAGCTGACGGGACTGGTTGCTATCACTGGAACCACCAATAGGCTTGTAATGCTGCATGCCAATCTAACTATATTTCTCTGGCCAAAATACTTGCCTATAATCTACAACAACTATTTCAGCTTTTTGCAGCCTCCTCATAATTCAGGAGCCTCCTTGCTGAGCTCCCTCTTTCAGCAGGTGAACTCTCCTCTTGCCTTCCCAGCCATTGAATGGGAACCTGTCATTTTCCTGATACCAAGCACTGACTTATTGGTCTATGAACCCGTGCCTTTCTTCTACATTCATCCTCTTTCTTGCAACTGGATGGAACCTTACACTGGTTTTAAACATATGTGCATTATTCTGAAGGAACCCAAAGCTCTCATCTGTTATGGCTGTACCTTTCCCCCTTCACAGCCAAGTTCTTGAAAGAGCTGATCACAGCCACCCATTCCTCGCTTCCCACTCTCCCCAGACACCACTGCTATCTGCCCTCTGCTCCTGCCACTCCACTGAAATAGCTCCCCTAGGTGACCTCCACGTTCACTAAATCCAGTCCTCAGCTCTATTCCACCCCGTTGCTCACTCCCTCTACTTGAAACATACCCCTCCCTTGCTCTGTGACACAATGCCATGTCCCCCATTTCCTCCTCCCTCTGGCTTCCTGGCAAGCTCTTCTTCCACTAAGACCACATGCCAGGCCTCTCCTTGTCTTGCTTTTGGCTCTCCCCTGTGAGACTCCATCCAAATCCAGGGCTGCAACTGCCACCTTCATGAAGACGACACACATTTCCACATTCAATTCAGACCTCTCATCTGAGAGCTTCGGACCCTCTACCTGACTAACAAAATGACCCCTTCTTTGAGATGCCTCAAACTGAAACTTACACTCTTCCCCCTCAAAACTGATCCTCTTCCCACATTCCCTGTCTCTGCAAATGGCCCCTCCAGCCATCCAGCCTCACAAGCCAGACGTCTTGCACCTCACCTCCTTCTCCTTCCTTCTCCTTCAGATCCTCCCTATGCCAGTGTGGCCCGTGCATGCCAGACACATGTCTGCCTAAATATGTCTTGACTCTCTCCACTCCTCTGAGACTCCACAGACACTACCCTCGCTGAAATGACCCTCACCCTCACCTGGATTTGGCAATGATCTCCTAGGTAATCTGCACATCCACTGCTGCCCTGCCCAGGCCATCCTCCCTCATGGAGGGAGTGACATTTTCACGTGTGAAATCCAGTAATGGTACCTACCTTTTTGCCTAAAACACTTGGATGGTGTCCCAGAGCTCCTAAGGATAAAGACAGCCTCCTGGACAAGGCCTCCTTTACCCAGCAAGGCTGACCACCTCATACTCTGTGCCAGCCACACAGTCTTCTCTTTCTCTTTGAGCTGGCCATGTTCACTCTGCCCACAGAGCCTGTATGCACTGCTCCCTCTGCCTGGAATGTTCCTCCCTCTGAGACTATAACTCCTACTCCTCCTTCTAATCTCTATGTAAGTGACATTTGTTCAGGGAAGCCTTCCCCTGCAAGGTCAAATGCTCCTTTATAATCTCTCATAAGAGTATCTCTTCTTTATGGCATTCATCCCAATTCAGGGGTACCAGAAAAAAGTACAGGATGCCCACTTAAATATAAATTTCAGATAAATAAGAATGCCCCATGGAATATTCGGGACATATACTAAAAATTATTTGCTCTTTATCTGAAATTCAAATTTTTTGGAGATGGTCTCATTTTGTAATCCAGGCTGGAGTGCAATGGTGTGATTGCAGCTCACTGCAGGCTTGAACTCCTAGTCTGAAGGGATTCTCCCACCTCAGCCTCCTCAGTCACTGGAAGACGACAGGTGTGAGCCACCGTGCCTGGACCTGAAATTCACATTTAACTGGATATCCTGTATTTCTATTTGCTAAATCTGGCAACCCTATTCTAGTATCAATTTTATGTTTATATGATTGCTGATTAGTGCCTTTATCCCATCAAGAGTGTTAGCTACAGAGGGCACAAATGGCACAATCTTGCTCTCCTTGAATCTTCAGCACCTAGGACAGGGCCTGGAGTGCATATGTTTGTTCAATGAAACAAACTGGTGAACTGGGAGAGCAGCACCTTGTTCATCTCTACACCCCCAGAACCGTGTATCTTGGTGCAGGGTGCATTAAAAAACACTTGACCAATGAAAGAGAAGGAAATGGGAAGAAGGTAACAATAGAGGAGGAAGAGGAGGGGAGAGGGAATCTGAGAGATGCTGAGGAGGGGTGGGGGGCAGGCTGGGAGCAGACAGTACCTTGAGGGTGTGGCACGCCTTGATGGCGGCTGCCAAGGAGTGGCAGTCGCGGTAGGTGAAGAGGAAGAGATTCCACTCGAAATTCATGCCGCAGTCCTTGACATCGTACACCAGGTCCAGCTCCTCCAGGTGGCTCAGGCCAGCTACCAGATCGCCTAGTTGATAGTGGTCAACGGTGGGCTCCTCCATCTCGCCCTCGCTGCCTGAGTCCGACTGGTCGCCCGGCCGGAGCTGGGCCGGGAGCCGCACCGGCGGAAGGAATTGATCGACGTGGACCCTGCGCACATAATTCCTGCAGAGCGGCAGCAGGTCGAGGATCACCGCGGGGTCCGTGGTGCCTGGGATAAAGTGCTTTAGCAGGTTCTCCAGGTGCCGCTCAAAGAACATGCGTTTCCAGCTGCCGCCATGGTGGGCCACGTGGCACACGGGCCAGCGCTGCATGCAGCAGCGGAGCCAGTAGTTCTCATTGTCTATCAGGTTGGCGGTCACAGCCAGTGGTAGGTCAGGGGACAGGTGGTTCAGGACCTTCTGCTGGTGTTCCGGGAGCATCTGCTTCAGGATAGGGTTTTCTTTGGGAACAGAGGAAGGAAAGCAGGGGGTCACAGTGTTGGGGGACACCTCAACATGATGCCTCAGGCTGGGCCTGCCTGGGAGCACCAGGCAAAGGGAAGACCCTTCCCTGCTTAGGGGATAGACAGCCTCTCCTCTCAGGAGGGATCAGGCGGAGGGTGGGACACCAGCCTTTAGCTTTGGGATGTTCCCTGCCTGAAGGGGGACATCTCAGCATCTGTTCTCAGGGAGCTCCCGGACTGAGGAAGACTCTCAGGTCCAACTCTCAATTACCAACTGGTCTGATGGGGAATACAATTCCTGAGGTCAGTGGCTTCCAATCTTATTTGATTCATCCATTTCAAAACAAGAAATTTTTTGAGCACCTACTATGTGCCAGGACCTGGAGGTACCACTATGAGAGACTATTATGTCCCACGTACTGGAGATATAAGAGTAAGCAAAACAGGGCTCCTCCCTTTTGGAGTCTACATTCCAGTGAGGGGAGGCTGACAATAAACAAGTAAAATGAGTGAGACTGGGTGACGATAGTTGCTGGAAATGAAATAATGGCCCTGTCCTCAGACAGCGCTCCATCTGGTAGGAGAGGCTGGTAATCCATCTTTGGAAAGGATCCATATTACAGAGCACAAAATATGGAACAAACCAAGAGACCCTACATGGCACGGAAGACTCCATCAGAGTGGAGGGTGGTTCACTTGGGAAGGCTTTCTGGAGAAGGAAATAGATATGGCTCAGGCTGGGTTTTGCTGGAGAGAGTGGAAAAGGCAAGGAGAGGGCAGAGGCATGGAGGGTGTAGTGTGGGTGGAAGCCTGGTGGGATCTGCCAGTGGGAACAGAAGGAGAAAATGCCTTGGCCCTGGGTGGAAGGGAAGTGTTGAGTAGGTATGAGGATGCCATACGGGAGAGCAGGGGCTGCCCCAGGACCCAGCTTCTGCATTCTTGGCTCCAGAGAGTCCCCACCCACCTTGCCCCACTCTTGGCCTTCTTCTTCCCACCCAAAGCAGGGACAGACTCACTCTGGAAGTTCCTGATGATGTGCTGAATGCAGAGCTCTGTGAGGAGGGGCACAATGGCCAGTGACCACTCAGGATCCTCAGCAATGATCCGGCGCATCCGATGGAAATTGGCCCCAGGATGTGAGTTCCTGGACTTTGCAGGGACTGGTGTGATTGAAGGCTTTGAGAGCTGTGGGCCTGTGCTTGAAGTGTGTCCTCCAGTGGAGGACTTGTCCTGGGGGGAGACCGAGGAGTGGCTGGGGTCCAACAATGCTGATGTTGTTACGGTATCCTGCATGCCGGAGTCTGGTAATGTAGGGGTGGGTGGCCCCTGGATGGCCTTATGACAAGAAACTTCTCAGACTGGCAGGTCCTTGATACAGGTAGAGATCTGGAGCAAAAGGAAGAGGTAGTGGTGTTACTTTGGAGGGTCTTGGTGGGCATTTACTAAGAGAGGTGGTACAGAATAGTGCTTAAGGATCAGTCCCTGGAGTGAAGCAGATCCAGGTACACATCCACTGGTTATCTGTGTGACCTCGGGCAAGTTACTGAACCTCTCTGAATTTCAGATGCTGCCTCTTAGAAATGAAGGTCGCAGTTCCAGTAGGATTATTTGGAGGAGTGGATAAAATAATGCATCCAAAGGGCATAATATATTATCTGACACATGAAACTAGCAGGGAGCAGCCCAAAATTTTAGATAATAGCTCTACAGCAATTACAGTAATTGCTCTGTGCCAGACAATCTTTTTAGTTCTTTATGCCTATTAATTCATGTGTCCTCAGAAAAGCCTTTTTCAGAAAAGCCTTTTTCAGATAGGCACTTGTATTATTCCCATTTTTCTGCTGGGAAACTAAAGCACAGAGAGGTAAATTGACTTGCCCAATGTCATGCAGCTTAGAAATATTACAGGTGGGTTTAAATTCAGTCTGTCAAATTCATGCTCTGAACCCTACATTGGACTGGCCCTCTGAGGGTGGGGGTGTATATTGCCAAAAGACAGGTATAATAAAGAGCCATTCAACTCAAAACAGGACCCTGCACTAAGTATTTTATAGAACAGCAACTGCCTGATCCGTAGGATGGGGTTGAGAACAGCTCTGGCCAACAGAAATATAATGCAAGCCAAAATGCAAGCCACATATGCTATTTTAATTTCTTTAGTGCTCACATTTTAAAAAGTAAGGAGAAACAAGGCTGGACGTGGTGGCTCATGCCTATAATCCCGGCACTTTGGGAGGCCAAGGTGGGTGGGTCACTTGAGGTCAGGAATTCGAGACCAGCCTGGCCAACATGGTGAAATCCCATCTCTACTAAAAATACACAAATTAGCCGGGCATGGTGGTAGGTGCCTGTAGTCCCAGCTACTCAGAAGGCTGAGGCATGAGAATCACTTAAATCTGGAGGGCAGAGGTTGCAGTGAGCCAAGATTGCGCTACTGTACTCCAGCCTGGGTGACAGAGCAAGACTCTGTCTCAAAGAAAAAAAAGAAAAGTAAAGAGAAACAGGTAAAATTAGTAGCTTTTTTTTTCTATCTTGCTCTTGTTGCCCAGGCTGGAATACAATGGTGCAATTTTGGCTCACTGCAACCTCCGCCTCTTGGGTTCAAGTGATTCTCCTGCCTCGGCCTCCCAGGTAGCTGGGATTACAGGTGCCCACCACCACGCCCAGCTAATTTTTGTATTTTTAGTAGAGATTGGGTTTCACCATGTTGGCCAGGCTGGTCTCGAACTCCTGACCTCAAGTGATCCACCTGCCTCAGCCTCCCAAAGTACTGGGATTATAGGCATGAGCCACGGTGCCTGACCATGAAATTAATTTTATATTTAGCCCAGTATGTCTAAAATGTTATCTATCATATAATCAATATAAAAGTATTAATGAGATATTTTATATACTATGTTTTCATATGAAGTCTTCAAAATCTGATGGCTCAATGGGCACATTAAGCCTGTGGCTACCGTTTTGGAAAGTGCAGGTTGAGAGAGAAAGGAGAGGGGAAAGAGACCCATGCCTTGCCCAGGGTGCCAGCAGCCTCCTCTCCTCCTTCCTACTGAGAGCTCAAGCTCCAGGTCCCTTCCCTTCCATCTCCCCATCCAGTCTGCCTCTAGCTCTCCCAGCCTCCCAGCATTCCAGACAGCAGCGGGCAGGCGTGGGAGGCGAGAAGGCAGCTAAATCTGGGGCTGAAGACAGAAGACAGAGGATGTGTCTTGGTCTGGGGACCCTCCCCCATTTGCCCATTCCTGTACCCTTGCACTCCTGCCCTGAGATCTGCAGGAGGAAATGGGGCTGCTGGCACTTAGCTCCTCCTCCAGGCAGTTTCCCATCAGATGTGCACCCTGACAACTCAGTGCACTGGGTAGTGGCTGGTGGGAGGGAACACTCTGAACCAGCAAAGGCGTCCTTGGCAGAGGGAGGGACCAGATGGTGCTGCCCAGCCTGCCAGGCATCTCAAGGAGGAAAATCCTGGTTGAGAGGCAGGTGGTGGGGAGAGGGATAGTGCAGGAAAGATATCTAGGTATTGTGACATCCCTTATGCAAATCAAATGCAAATTCACACACAGATTGTGTCCAGAATTGTGGAATAACCAGATCGTGCTTTTTGACTAATGGCCTCTCAGAGTGTAGGGCTGGAGGGGGTTGTTGCTTAGCGGTACCAGCTGACTTTGCATTTCTGACTTTGGCAGTTATGTCTTTGTGACCTTGGCCAAGTTACTTAACCTATCTGAGCTTCAGTTTCCTTATCTGTGAAACTGGATAATAATATCTTCCTACATGGGCTGTAGTGGAGATCCCCCTGAGATAATGGTCGGTTAATATTGATCATTGTAAAGAATATAGGAGGGGTGTGTGGAGAACGAAGGTACTATGAGGGGCAGGGGTCTGAGGCTGGAGAGAACACATCCTGGAGACCTGCTTCTTGAATGCTGAGATGGTATCTTTGGATGAGTGCAAAGTTTCTGAGGTCCTTCCCTATTTTCAGGATCGATGTGAAGGGCAAGGAGGCAGGGTGGTGTTGGGGGCTCACAGACAGCACGACAGAGGCAATGGAGGAAGGTCAGAGGCAACAGACCAGACCAACTCCTGCTTGGTTTTGGCCTAAAACATTCTATAATTTCCCTTGGTCCCAGATATGTCCCTGGACACCCATGGGCCACACCCAGGGAGTAGGACCAGGCTTGGCAGGGGGAGCCCCAGGTTGCTGGTATGCATTGCCCTGGAGTTGGCTCTTTAGTCATTCCTCACAGCACCATCCAGCCTCAGCATCCTGGCAGGCAGTCCCTTCTCCTTCTTCTCCTGGGGAGCCACACCTGGGAAACCCCACCCGGGGCCAGGCGGGATGCCTCTGCAATGAGGTGACTCTAGTCCTACCGCCTAGCACCTCATATTCAGGACCTGGAGTTCTTCCTGCCATCTGGTCCTAACTGCTCCTGCTGCTGTTTCGTGCCTGCAGCCCGCCTCTGGGCATGACACAGCAGGACCCATCGGGGCATATTCCAGGGCCCTGAACCAACTTCTCAGAAGGAAGGGGCAGGGCCTCACTCCAAATCACATGGCTGCCGTGTGCATGGCTGGTATAAAAATGAGCCCCTACCACCTTCAGCATTTACAGGATCATCCATACCATAAGGCAGGCAAATGTTGAAAAAATTAACTGCATAAGATCAGAGTTGATAATTTTCATTTAATCATCTCTTGATTTTTAAAAAATGGATATCACAAAAATATTTTGGCAGGCAAATTATTACCAGACACAGAAGATTCTTCTAAGGAGGATTTTAGTTCTAAGTGTTTTTTAAAAATCTACTTTTAAAACTAACAAAATAGAAAACAAAGTATATTTAAAAGGATAACGAGCAAAACTAACTCCTTGCTGCCCCGCTATCACTGTTATGAGGAGGATATGGAGTGTGGCTCCTCCCTCGGCAGGCCACGTTCTGACCCCTGCCCTTGAGGGCCACCCTTTGGTGTGCCACTCTCTTAGCTCTCCTCCTACTTTCCGACCATTCTTTTTCCAGAAGTCTTCACCACAGACTTCTGTCCCTCTGGCCATCCCCCATGTGCCAAGGTCCCTCAGAATTCTGCCATGGTCATCCACTCATTCCTGCTGATGGGCTCTAGCTTTCACCTCTTCCAGGTGGGGTTTCCTAACTGTGATGTCCCAGGAGAAGCAGAGGGTACTGCTTACCAGGATGGTGAGGCTGGGGGGTGGTGGTGTGAGTAATGCCAGACTCTCCTACACCTGCATTCCAGACTTGAGTCCACTGGGATGCTGCCTAGGTCCCTCAAACTCAATCCATCCAGATGCCAGCACCAGAAGTCACCTCTCTGTCTGAGAGAGTCACCTGACGGAGTCACCTCTCTGTCTTTCAGCCCTCCCACCCCACCCCACCATCTAGTTACTGATTCAGTTCTGCCTCCCACCCAGGCAGCTCTCCTTTCCTGCTGCCGTCTTAGCTCAGGGCCCCAGTGTCTGTCTGGATCACAGCATCAGCTGTTGGGCATGTAGTCTCTGGCATCCAGTCTGGTTCTCTCACATCCAGCCTTCACACAGCCGCTGTGGCAGGCTCCTTGTAAGCCCTCTAGTGGCTCATCACTGCTTACGGTAAAATCCAGCCTCCTCACCTTGGTGTGTAAGGCCCTCCGTGGCTGGACACCTTGTTGGAAATAAGCTCCTCTTTGCATCTGGGACATTGCAGCCCAGTTCATGCTGCCAAGCCCTTGCTCAAATTGTTCCCTCTGAAATGCCTTTCCCACCATCTCAGCCATAGAAAGGAACAATCACTGGTCTTCTGAATCTGAACTCAAGCACTACTTCCTCTCTGAAGGCGAGGTGCTTCTTTGTCCCTGATGCCACAAAACAACCCCTTCCATTGTCAGACCCCATCTTTCCAGTACCTGCATCACTCCAGTGACCTGGCTGCCCACCCTCTCACCACATCCACACTAGACTGTGAGCTGCTTGAGGTGTAGGGGCTGTCTCCTCCTCAGTTTTGTTTCCAATTCCTAGCCCAGTGGTAGGTCTGCTTTAGGCGAGGTAGCTGGTGTTTGGGGCTGCTCCACTGGCTTCTGATAATAGATTCTGGCCAACAGGAGTATCCTGTTGGTCACGGCAACTTGTTTGTGGGTGGCTATCTGATATAAGCCAATCAGAGTCCTTCCTGAGATTTGTCCAAGTGGAGGGAGACAGAAGGACATGTGTCCTTGAAGGATCTGGATCTCCTGCTACTGGAAGTCATTTCTCTCCACACTTACAAGGTCTGTTTGCGGCAGGAGGGAATCAAGCCTGGGGGAGAGCAGCAGAAACGAAAGATAGACCCAGACAGCATCCTGGTATCTTCGATCCCCATGCCTAGTCCCGGAGGCTCCCAGAGCTGTCTGGCTCCTTGGCAGTGCCTTCAGCTCTGAGAGCTAAGTTGGCAGCCTTCTAATAAGTCCCTTTGCCAAAGCTAAGTGTTGGGTTTCTACTCCTTTTGACCAAAGGGTCCTGCCCCATTTTGACCAAAAGGCTCACTGTTTGGTGAGTGAAATTATGGGAAAAATCCTAAATCAGTAGATGAAAGAGTTCAATGGGATAGCTGAGAAGGGTCAAAGGCCCCCAGGTTATTACTCACAGGACCTGATTCACTCCTGTGGCCTCTTCCTCTCTTGACTACATTGAGCCTCTAGTCTCACATTCCATGTCTCCAGGGCTGGGACAGTATCAGCACCTTACAACTGTCCAGCACTTAACAGTTACAAGGTCCTTTCAAGGTCCTTTCAGAACTATCCTCTCAGAAAAAAAAAAAAAAAAAAAAAAAAAGGCTGGGTGTGGTGGCTCACACCTGTAATCTTAGCACTTTGGGAGGCCAAGGCAGGAGGATTGCTTGGAGCCAAGAATTCAAGACCAACCTGGCCAACATAGCGAGATGCCATCTCTAAAAAAGAAAAAAAATCTCATGTGATTCTTCAACCACCCTATAATGGAGCTAGGATGGGCTTCCTTATCCCTATTTTACAGATGAAGAAACAAGGAAACAGGAAATGACTGCCCTAAAACACCTATGAGAGCTGGGGCCAGCATCTGAGGGCAGGTGTCCTACCTCTAGTCACAATACACTACCCCTCCACAGTCACTCAGTATGTCCCCCTCCCCTGGCTGTTCCTGCCCTCTACTAGGAAAGAAGAAAGAATATTCTTGCTCCTTGGGAAGTGGGGAGGGCTTCCCTGGGCTGAGAGCGCTCCCAGGCCTTTGGTACTTTACTGTGGGAATTTCAGGGCCCTAATGTACAGTTTTCATCCCTGTTAGGGTAAATGCATTTTCCCCCTAAATGAAACAAAATTTAATATCAATACTTGTGTGCCTATATCCATATGTTAACCTTGAACTGCTTTTTAAAAACACATCTCATCATTTTAGGTCAAACAAAAGCATAGTAAATCATAAAATGTATACTGACACTAATGTACCAAACTTTTTTTTTTTTTGAGATGGCGTTTTGCTCTTGCTGCCCAGGCTGGAGTAAAATGGCGTGATCTCAGCTCACCACAACCTCCACATCCCAGGTTCAAGCGATTCTCCTGTCTCAGCCTCCCGAGTAGCTGGGATTACAGGCATGCGTCACCATGGCTGGCTAATTTTGTATTTTTAGTAGAGATGGGGTTTCTCCATGTTGGTCAGGCTGGTCTTGAATTCTCGACCTCAGGTGATCCGCCCACCTTGGCCACCCAAAGTGTTGAGATTATAGGCATGAGCCACTGTGCCCAGCCTAATGTAGCAAACTTTTTAAAAAGTAGATGTTGTAATATATTGCTTCTGACCGTTTAAGTGTGCAGAAATTACATATATAATACACATGACTATATGAGGATATATATATTCATTCCACACCTTAGTGTGAATGAGTTACAAAGCAAAGTTAGAAAGGGGGCAAGGAAGGCCGGGTATGGTAGCTCATGCCTGTAATCTCAGCACTTTGGGAGGCTGAGGAGGGTGGATTACCTGAGGTCAGGAGTTCAAGACCAGCCTGACCAACATGGTGAAACCCCATCTCTACTAAAAATACAAAAATTAGTCAAGCATGGTGGTGCATGCCTGTAATCCCAGCTACTCAGGAGGCTGAGGCAGGTGGTTTATAAGATAATTAGGCAAAAAAATGAAGGTTGAACTCAGGAGGCAGAGGTTGCAGTGAGCCAAGATTGTGCCACTGTACTCCAGCCTGGGCAATAAGAGCAAAACTCTGTCTCAAAAAAAAAAAAAAAAAAAAAAAAAAAAAAAAAAAGGCGGCAAGGGGAATAACCACGGAGAGGAGAGGAGGTGGGGAGGGAGTGGGCACAGGAGAAGACAGGAGTCTGAGAGAGCTCTGCCTGCTTCACAGGTTGGCCTTAGTCTGGCCTGGCAGTCACCAGCCTGCAGCTGAGGGTGCGAGTAGGCGGCACTATCTTCCCTGGGAGCCTGCAGGGATGGGTGCATACCCAATAGCTGGGGGCCCGCTGCACATGGACAGTCCCCAATGACTCCAGGGCAGTCCTGGAGGTGGCTGAAGGGTCACCTTCCTCTCTGGAGCTTTCCTTCCCTGGGGAACCTGTTGGGTCAGTCAGAGAATCCCAGAGTTTGAAGACTAGGAGCACGCTCAAGACTCCAGTCTTGAACACGGGCAGGACAGGAATCCTGACATTCCAGAGCGGTCAGGGCCACCAGGAGTGGGTATGTCTTGTGCCACCACCTGGTGTCCCCATCCAAGGATGTGCTGTGCTCTCAGAGGGGGAAAGTGGGAGAGTGGGGACATATGCAGTGGACTTTCACTTCTCTGGGACCTGCCTTTATCAGCTTGTTTGGCTTCACATGGCTGTGTCTCTAACCCGGTACCACAGTCCCTAGGGAAGGGCCAGTCCTCCTCCCCTGGGCCCCTACTGTGCATCCTCAGGACCAGGGTCCAGGGTCCTGAAATCACACACAGGGAATAACGTCCATACCAGGCCATTAACAAAAAAGGACCGGGTGTGAAGGACTGCTCTTTCCATGCCCAAGCACGGGTAATAGAAAGTGACAAGATGCTCCAGTTTGGCCAGAGTTGTCCTCATTTCTGATGGCTTGAATCTGGTGGACAGGTGTTCTGGGAACCATACCCTTGGCTATATATAGCTATGATTTATTGAGAGCTCTAGGCCTTCAATAGCATGTACATAGCAGGAGGCAGGACAGCAGCTGGCTAAGTACTCAGGAGTTGTGCTGCTGCCTCAAGTCAAATCTCCACGGTGCCCCCTACTATCTGTGCAACCTTGGGCAGGTCCCCGCTTGCCTCAGTTTCTTCATCTATAATGTGGAGACAGTACTTAATAGTACCTATTTCATAGGATTACTCAGAAAATTAAGGTGTTAATGTGTGTGAGACATTTCATATAGTGCTGGGCTCAGAGCCAGCACTCAAGATGTGTGTTAGATATAGTGAAGATGCTAGATGGCTTACTTACATAATTTTATTAAATTCTCAAATTAATTATTGAGGATTATTATTTAACACTATTGTCCCTGTTTCACAAATGAAGAAACTGAAACTTAGAAAGCTTAAGTAACTTACTAAATGTCACTAGCTAGTAAGTGGAGAAGCTGAGGTTTTAGTTTGTGTCTGTCTAATGCTCTTACTTCCATGAGATGCTGGAGTTGCTTATAAATTGCTCCCAACTCAGTCATTCACAGCTCTTTTCCAGTGAGTCTCCCACTTTCTCCAGCTCATGAGCTCTCTTGTTCACCAACACGGAGCCCAGGGTTATCCCCTTGGTGCTGACCTAAATAGTCCAGGCTCCCTCTTCCGGTTCTTTGCTGGGCACAGGAGCCTTCTGCAAGGCTGGACCACTGCCTGCATCCTTTGGAGGGCCCGAGGAGCCCAACGGAGTGCTGCAGAGTGGTGCTCTCCTGCCCCTGGCACATTCCCTCCACAGGAAGTCTCCGGTCTTCTCCATCCTTCCTCAGGTCCCCAGCTAAATCTAACCATTCTGGGCAGGAGCTCCTTCCACCTGCCCTAATGGGAACACGAGGAAGATGCTGTAGGTGAGCATTCTCACCTTCTTGTGCATCACAGTCCTGGTCCTCAACTGTCCTCACCTCCCTTCCTCTTAGCCGAGAAGTGGAAACACCCAGTCCTCTTTGGGCAGAGAGCACCTCTGTGCCTGGGATACGTCCCCAGGAGCTGGCCGTGCACTCACTGCTCTGACTGCCTTCTCAGCCGCTCCCACCCCAGATTCCCTCAGGAGAGCCCTCCTCTGTCCTCAGGACTCTCGGTTTTTGTCTACACTCACCTCCTCCGTTTCTTTCATGCCCACCATGTCTTACTTTGGGGTAAGTCACTCCCAAGTTGGGAATTTCATTTATGGAAGGGCATAAAACTTTCTTCAACCGAGCCTCGGCCCGCGTACTTGGACTTGGGCTGGGTGAAACCGCCAGTTCACTTATCACAGCCCCTGGGCTGGCCTCCTCCCAACTCCTGACCACTCAGGTCTGTTGTCTCAAAAGGGACTCCAGCGGCTCTGCTCCCACCCCTCCTTACCTTCAGCTCAGACACCCTAGCAGGGAAGCTCAGCTCCAAAGGCCACGGGGTCCCTCCCCCATCCTACCTGGGGTGTAGAGGCGCTGGTTTCTCCTTGGTAACCCAGGAAAACCGGCAGTGCAGTGGGAGGGAGGGAGATGCAGAAGCAAGCTTCTGGACACGAGGGAGGGATTACAGACCTCGGGTGCTGGGAACAGGGACGGCCTTTCGGAGAAGCCTGGGGCCCCAGAGCTTGGGACCGCTCTTCTCCACGCCCTACGGATGCCCCATTTTCCTCGGACTCTTCTTCCCATAGTCCCTCTCCTCGCCTCACTCGGATCCCCAGCCCCGGGCCAGACGGTCTGCAGACAGTGACTGTGGTGGGGAGGAGGCGCTGGGCGTCCTCGCATGGAGGGCGTGGGGTCTCCCGTTGGTAAGGACCGGCGCTTCCCCGCCACAGAAAACGGAACCCAGGCAATGGCCGCCTGTGGGCTTCTGGCAGGTGTGGGCAGAGGACGCTAGAGGGGCTCCCGGGCCCAGCTGACCTGAGCAGGCCCCGATAAGGGAGACCGGGGCTATGTGTCCCCACTCCCCGAGGTCGCCTCACCGGCTTCGGGAGCCTCGGCGCTCGCCTCACGCAGAGTCCCGCGCGCTGGCGCCGGTCGTTGTCGTTGGGGACGCCCCGCGTTGCTAGGAGCGGGCCGCGCGGGGAGGACCAGTGCGCCGCGGCTCGGAGGAGGAGGCGCTGCTGCTTCCTCGGCTGCAGCTGCGCGCCCGGCAAGCGGCTCACTCGCGCGCAGGGTGGCGAGGCCAGCCCTTCGGACGGTTCCGTGGAGGCGGCCGCTTTGGGGGTAGTGGGACCGTGGCCTTGCGCTATGCCCTGTGCTCCCGTGGGACGTGTCTAGGAACGGGTGGGCTTTCTGCGGGAGGCGGAGGTCGGGCAGGTTGCTGATCTGGAGTGCTTGTGCTCTCTTGGTAGCTTTTGTGTGGCCATGGATAGGGAGCTGCTCCAGGAAAAGCGTCTGTGGAAGATGAGGAGGGTGGACGGACCTTCTCCAGGGCACCTGTATAAGTCACTGAACTCCCATGAGGTCTCCTGTTGACCTTAGGCCCTGCGGGAGGGCACCTTCCACCTTTTCCCCAGCTCAAAGTCTGGCACCAGACGCAGGAAGGTTCCAGGCCAACACAGCGCTCCTTCACACAGCCCATGCCCTGTGCCAAACACCCTTCCAGCCCTGGCGCCACAAGATGTGGCTGGGGCCCCTGATCTCCTGGAGGGTAAGAGGGACAGACTTCAGAGGGACGGTTAGTAAAAAAAGAAATTGGCCTTCAGGGAGGGAGAGGCAGCCAGGGTGGTGGGGGTTTCAAAGGGTAGCTTTAATTTCAGCTCTGCCGAGGACTACTAGTTGGTTACCCTGGATGTACATCTCGCTCTGTTAACTCATCAATAAATCAGGGGCGCCACAACAACTGGCGCCCGCGGAGGAACTTGGACCAGGGCCTGTGGTGAGCACTGCTGAACAGTGGCTACTGCTCCAGTGGCCAGGATGCTGAGGCAAAGCTTTGCAAGCAGAGAGGGGCCAGGCACCGGGGATTGGGTCCGTTCAAGGCCTCACCAGTGCCTCAACAGCAAATCATCTGTGCCTTAATTAGAATGAGAAACTGTGCAGAAAATGATGCCAGGCAGGCCCACGCTGCTAGAATTTTTACTGAAGAGAACTTGGTACCCAGGGAGCCCTTGATTTGAACATAGGTCCCCTGAGGCCCTTTCCTTCATCTAGCAACAGAGATCTAGGAACAGAGACAGAGGTCCAACATCTGGCTGTCTGTGGTGGACTCATTCTGGTAGGGAAGGAGGGCTTTCCTCCCTCTCTTGGCTTCCTCCTGCTTTGAGGTGTCAATTTTCAGCTTCAGCTCAGGCTTGAGGCAGGTGCTGTACAACTTGTTTTAAGAAGTGTACTGTTCGTCTGACTCTGCTCTCCAACCTCATCACCTGCTCCTATCCCAGCTGACTGCTCAGTGGCACTGGCCACCTCACCCCCACCTCACGGCATCTGCACTGGCTGTTCCCTCAGCCTGGAATGCTTTTCCCTTAGATTTCCACATGGGTCACACCTTCACCTCCCAGCTGCCTGCTCACATGCTACCTCTCGGTAAGGGACTACCACCATCCACACTCCTAATCCCCATTATCTATTTCTCCCCCAGACCTCATCACCATCTGACACTTTCTCCCTTTTTTTGACAGGGCCTCACTCTGTTGCCTGGAGTGCAGTGGTGCAATTATAGCTCACTGTGGCCTTGAATTCCTGGGCTAAAGTGATTTTCCCACCTCAGCCTCCCAAGTAGCTGGGACCAAAGCGTGGGTAGTCTCAGCTACTTGGGAGGCTGAGGCAGGAAGATCACTTTTTTTTTTTGTAGACAGGGTCTTGCTGTGTTTGCGCAGGCTGGTCTTGCACTTCTGGCCTCAAGCAATCCTCCAACCTCAGCCTCGTAAAATGCCAGGATTATAGGCATGAGCCACCAAGCCTGACCCTCTTCTTTTGCTTTACTGCCTGTTTCCTCCACAAGAAGCAGGCTCTATGAAGGAAGGAATCGTGTTTGGTGCCCGCCACGTTCTCAGTTGCTCAATTCATCAACAAGCCAGCAGGGCCCAATTTAATTTAGAGGTCATTGCTAATTAAAGAAGTGATAGCAAAGGTCTCCACTGCTGAAATGATTTTCACAGGATGGTTCTGTGTCGTCCCAGTAGCCAGGGAGCCCTTCATCAGTGCCCACTGTTGCCTGGCACACAGAGCCTGTCTGAACACTCATGGCAATGAAGATGGCCTGATTTGGATCCTGGGTGGCCTTTCAGACAGTATGAGTTCAGACTGGTGTTAGGGCACCCATACCAGGTTGTTGGGAGGGGCAAAACTACTTTTTTTTAAAGTAACAGAACCTCTGGAGCTTCCTGTCCTCTGTGAAATTATTTACTTATTTGAGACAGAGTCTCGTTCTGTCACCCAGGCTGGAGTGCAGTGGGGCAATCTCGGCCCACTGCAACCTCCGCCTCCCAGGTTCAAGCGATTCTTCTGCTTCAGCCTCCCGAGTAGCTGGGACTACAGGCATGTGCCACCACGCCTGACTAATTTTTTGTATTTTTAGCAGAGATAGGGTTTCACCGTGTTAGCCAGGATGGTTTTGATCTCTTGACCTCATGATCCTGCCTCGGCCTCCCAAAGTCCTGGGATTGCAGGCGTGAACCACCATGCCCGGCCAGTGAAATAATTTCTAATGTGCAGTCACAGCCATAATTGCCCATGTCTTCTCATTCACCAAGGGGGTGTGTGTCTTTGGGCCCACTTCTGCCTTCCCTAGCCCATGTCTCCTTGTGTCATGTAGGGCCTAGCCCAGGTGATCCTCTTTGGCTCAGCTGCTTGGCCTCCAGCCTCTAGTCCTCGCTTCAGCCAGTGGGAAGGGTCTGCTGGCTCCTTCAGGGCTCCTGGCATTGCCTTTAGTCCACATGGGTCCCTGGGCGGGCCTGGGTCAGAGCTGGCTGAGGGCATAGGCTCGGGCTGTACTGAGGGCAGCTTCCAGGTCAGTAGTGCTTCCGGTGCCTTGGGCCACTACTCGCGAGCCCCAGGCCTTGCCCCCCATGTGGCTGCACACTGCCAGTGCCCAGGCCTCTGCGGTGAAGGTGGGCATGGCACCCTAGGAACAGAATCAGAAGGGGAAGCGATGCAGAGTGGCCCTCCCTGCCAGCATCCACCCAAGGTACCCTCAAGAGTGGAGCTGAAGGTGATCAGTGCCCCCTTCTCAGCTGGGCACATGGTGGGGCAGTCGGGTGACAAGCTGGAGAAGGTTTGGGCTGGAAATGTGTGTGGGGAGGTTTATGAATGTGAACATCTGCTACTTGTTTACAAGGGATGTGAGGCCTGGGAGGGGTTGGTCATTAAGGAATCTCTGGTGCTTTCTGGAGTGGGGAGGGGCTGTTTTTAGGAACAAGGAGATTCCCCTATCCCTGTCCTGGAGTATTCTCATAGATACCTCCACCCAGTCTTGGCCCCTTTGTCTGGGAAGAATTAAAGGTGTAGAATCAGACAGCTGGACCAGGATGGGTATTAACGGGGGTGGTGGGCTGCTCTCCCACTTCCCTCACCTGGGCCACCTGACAGGCACACAGCACCTTCCCCATGGACTGGGGGCTGAGTAGGAGCACAGATGTGCTGGGGGCCTGCTCACACAGCTGCCGTACCACCTTCACCAGCACCTGGACCATGAAAGACAGATAGTGAGCCCATAGCTTCCCAGACCCCTAGCTACCTCCTGGTCAGGACTTTGCCCTCCTCAGACCCTGGGGCAGCCCCGCTTGGCCAGCACTCACTGAGAGAGACTCAGCAGAGACTGTGTCCACAATCAGAGGCCCCTTCGAGTGCCGCTCCAGCAGCTCCTGAGTTTTCTTTGCAGCCTATGGGGCAGGAAGGATGAGCAGAGGGGTCAGGCTCAGAGGCAGGTTTCCAATTAGCCCCCACCTCTGAACTGAGACCCAGCTAAGCAATCCCCTGCTTCCCCCACCCACCCCAAAGGTCATCAGCTCCAGGCAGAGGGGGCAGGGACTCTGCCTAGGGTGGACTCTCCTTTTTGGGTCCCACATGTGTCCTTCCTCACCTCCCTCATCACTTTCCTTTCATCATAGCTTCAGGCCCCTACAAATAGGTCGCTGAAGGTGAAAGGAGGAAGGTCAGAGCACAGATGGACCAGGAGTGGGCAGGAGAAAGGGGATCCACAGTGGAGGTGTAATCAGGGCTGAATGGCACTCATCAAGTCAGCAGGCTTCTGGCGTTGGGGGGCCTGAGCCAGACTTGGGAGTTGGGGGAGAAACACAGTTTGAAAGAGACAGAAGTGGGGGAATGGCCTGGGTGATGTTCTCAGCTGGCGGGAGAAGGAAGACGCTGCCACCACCCCGTCCCCATGTCTTTGCACAGCCTCTGACTCACCCCCACGCCCCAGCCCTTGAGACTTCTCAGTATATGTGCTGGAGTGTCTCTGGGCACATGGGTGCAGCCAAACCTCCTCTCACCTGCCCCATCTGCAGCTTACGGATGGCAGTGTTGGCACGCCGCTGCAGCATCTTCAGTGTGGCCAGCAGCTCCCGCCGCTGCCACTGGGGCATCACAGAAGTGTCCACAGCCTATGGCCAGAAGCAGTGCATCACCCCTGCCCTTCCCTGAGCCATAGTCTCTGAGGTAGGGACCAGCAGGGCCAGGGAAGACACCCACCCTGTAGACAAACATCTGGGCCAGCTGGAGCCCAACCCGACTGGAGTGCTAGGGAGAGTCTGGAGGGGTCCAGGGAGGAATAGGGGAGGGAATAGGGCCAGGAGAGGGTGGGGAACAGCTCCACAGCAGGCGTGGCCCTCACTTCAATGAGTCGTCCTATGTCCTTAGACAGCCTCAGTGCCTCTGCCACATCCCGGCTCCCCTGACTCAGTCGCTCAGTGGCTGCTTTCACTTCCTGGGCCAGGTTCTGGCCTAGCTCTCGGGCCTGCAGGGAGGGGACAGGAGGGTCAGGGCCGCCAGGCTTACATTCATCTCCCCAGGCCAAGGCCTCTCAACTCATTACTGGTCAGGGACAAATAAGATATAACAATCAAGACCAATCAAGGCACCAGCACCAAATAAAACACATGCCAGCTGCCAACAGCTGATATGGCCACATTGGTGTGCAAGTATTAATACTGGCTCTGCTGCTGGGCACCCCTGAGCCCGAGCATGTCACCTGCCTGTGTCCCATGCACCCACTCAACCCAGAAGTCCCAGGCCTACTGGCAAGCTGACCTGCTGGGCCTGCTCCCCAGTGATGGCCAGCAGGCGGGTAGTGCCCTTGGAAAGCTGGCGGTCCCCGATGATAACCAGGTCCCCTACAGCCCCTGTACGTAACAGGTGCCTGTGGGAGGAAGGAGGGAACAGAAAGTCAGGGGGCATGACAGGAGACAAGGGAGAGGCCAGAGTGCATCTCCCATCAAGGGCTGATGGCTCCAAAGACCAAGGGAAGGGCGAGGATCTGGGGCCCCTGGCTCAGGCAGCACAAAGGAGTGACTCACGTCCCACAGCATAGCTCCACAGAGGTCTGCAGTGCGGCTTGGGAGGCTGGGTCCAATGCATGGGCCACGGGTACCCCCACTGACACCACCCGTACAGGGTCTGGGTAAATCTGAGGTCAAGAGGGGACAGGCCCGTTAACTGCCAAAGGAGAAGGATAAAGCCTCCAGGTATGCCTGAAGGAGGCCCCAGATCTCCACCAAAAGGGCTTCCCCAACTCACTTCATCCAGAGAGCGCAGGCCAGGGACATGGGCAGTGAGCGCCAGGGGCACCTCCTCCATGTACACAGGCTTATCCTGCTGCACGGCCTCCTGCACAGTGTTCTCCACTGCCCGGAGCTGCTCTGGGGTCAATGCGGTCTGGAGGGGTGGGGAGGAAATGGAAAGACAAACATGCAGTCAGTCCCACACCTGTAACTGATGCACTGAAACATGGTCAATGTTCACTGAGCTATCCCCAGGTTCTAGAATAGTGGCTAGCACATGATAGGTGCTCAATCAACACTAACTGAGCAGACAATTCTTTTCCTTAGAAAGCTATCTGGGAGTTGGGCTTACTGGAAGCTCCAGGCCTTTCACTAGGCACCAAAAGTTGAAGACACAGAAAAAGGAGGCTGTACCCACATGGAGCTTACAAGGGGCAGCCCAATGGAAGAGAGAACTACAGGATGAGGGGATGCAGGGGCAGGGAATAAGCAGGTGGGATGGGGATTAGCCAGCAAGTACTTCCTAGAGAAAGGATTTGAGCCAGATGTGTAAGAAGGGCAGGGAGACAGGGTGGCAGCAGAGGGAGAGGACAGCCCAGTTTGAGCAAGAATGTCTCGGGTGACAGTAGAAACAAGGAAGGAGTGGCTGGAGGTGAAGGGAGGGCCCCTGCTGGAGGGCCTTCAGAATCCCACATCAGAGCTGAGTGAGGCCCTAGATACTCTGTAGCCTGACTCCTCACTGGTGCACGAGGAGCCCAAGGGGAAAGGACTTGCCCAGGGTCCCATAGTGATTGGGTGGCTGTGCTGGGCCTAGAGCCCAGGCCTCTAAGGGCAACCCGCTCACAGCAGGCTGTCTCTCTTTAAGCCTGTCACCTCACATGAAGCCTGTCTTTCTGTGCCGGGCTCACCTGGGTGGTCACATCCAAGCGCAGCTGCTCAGGATTGAGATGGGAGCCCTGCTGCTCTGTGCCAGGGCCCAGGGTCTGCCGCAGTGCCCAGTTCAGCAGGTGGGTGGCCGTGTGCTTCGCCATGCAGCCTAGACGCCAGGCCTGAAATACTTTTGTCACCCAGGGTCCTGGGTGAGGGCAGGGGGTGGGGAGAGTGAAGGGCTGCAGGGTATTGGGAACAGTCAGGGAGGATCCTTACCTTATCCACATGCAGCTGCACCTGGTCCCCGATCTGCAGGCACTCAGGGGCTACTGCCTCATGCAGGATGAAACCCCCACAGACCTGGGCCCGGGCTACTGGGAACAGCACGTCCTGGGGGAGGGTAGGGGTCAGGGTGCCTGTAGCCTTTCCCTCCCCTTGGCTCCCACCCAGGCTTGGGTCTGCCACCCACAGAAATCAGCCTGGGTTGTGGTGGAGACTCACCTCTTGCCCTACCCGCACCAGGTAGCCGCGGTCTGAAGCCTGGCCCCCCTGTTCTGCATAGAAGTTGGTCCTGTCCAAGAGGAGGCCACAGCGCTGGCCTTTCCCCACGGAGGCCACTGCTGTCCCGTCCTCTGTATACAGCTGCAACACCTGGGCCTCACAGGTGCCGAACTCTGCCAGGGAACAGAATGGTTATTAGTGGTGGGCAGGGGCTGGAGACGTGAAGGTGGGTCTGCTTTGGGGCTAACAGGCACCTCGCAGGGCACTTCCAGCTGGGGGGGGCCACAGAGACCCCTGGTGGCCATCTTGGGGAATACATAGGGGCTAGCAGCAACTATCTTGGACATTCTTCTCAGTAATGGTCAGGCAAGCTTGTGGTGGCAGACCTCGGTCCAGGCTCTCACCATAACTTCCGTTGGGTCGCAGGGAGTAGTTGTACTTGGGGCTGTTGTCAGTTGGAGGCACTCCTTGGCGCTGCAGCTCCCCCAGTGCATGGACATCAAGCCACAATCCCTGCTTCTGAACTGGCTCAGCCTGCCGTGCCTGGTGCTGCAGGATGGGCATGGAGGAAGTACATGGAGAATGAAAGTGGGACTTCAGCCTCGCAGGTCCCTGTCCCTGCCACACAGCTGTGGACTCTGCAGCCCTTCTGGAATAAGAATTCAGGGCTTGGCTGGCTGCTAGAGCCCCTGGGCTGGTTGGTGAACCATCCGTCATGTGGGATCCTCGGGATTAGGCCTTCCTGCCCACTGCTGCCCCTGGAAGGCCCCTCTCCAGGAAGCTGTGCTGGCTTCTGCTCCTGTGTTTAGCCCATTGGCTAGTGTTGCTTTCTACAGGTTGTGGCCTGAGGTTTTAGAAACCTCCCAGGTGAGGGGACAGATCCTATCTCAGATTCTTGATTTCTCTCAATATCCACAGCTCTTCCCCCAGGAGCTCAGGGCTGGGGAAGGGGTGTCCCAACAGAACCCAGCATGGGGGTGCCACAGCTTGTACCTGGGCCTCCTCCTGGGCCAACCGCTCCAGTCCAGTGGAGTCCAGCTGGACCCCTTTCTCCTCCAGCATCAGCTCTACCATGTCCAAGGGGAGCCCCAGGTCTCCAGATAGTGACAAGGACCAGGCCACTTCAGCTTCAAGAAAGGAAGACAAAGAGTGTTGACAAGCGGAGGGATTAGACAAAGAAGGGGAGAAAAATAAGGTCCAGGGCCCTTCTAACCACGCAGAAGCCACCAGATGCCAAACACAAATACCCCCTCCATACTGGGTAGCCTCAGGAGAGGGGTCACATTCAGGCTTCATGCCGCAAGGCCAGAGCTGGGGGTAGTCCAGGGTACTCCCTGGGCACAGGTCATTTCAAGGGAGGAGGGAAGCTCGGTCTATTCATGAAGCCAACCTAGGAAAGCAGGAGGCAGGGCTAGCTGGGCAGTGTGGACATAGGGAGAGGCAGGGCGGTGTTCCTGCTGCAGACGGGTCTGGGTATGGAAGGAGAGTCCAGGGAGAGAGGAACATTGGGCAGAGGTTGGGGGTGGACATGAGGCAAGGGGCTGGCCCAGAGCTCCCTCCTCTGCCCACCCTGGCGAGTCTCAGCAAGTCCCTTGTGCATGGGCTAGGTATCCCACTGACCAGGGAACATATCTGAAGGTCCCAGGGTCCTCAGAGTCCGATCAATGATCCGCCGACCCCGCTCCAGGGAGGCCAGGAAGGCTGCCTCGTCCTCTAACACCAGGTTGGCAATCTGAACCAGACAGAGCAGAAGTGGAGCTGGGTCTCCTTGGAAGGAGGGTCTCTCTCCACAACTCTCCCATCAACCCCTTTCTCTCCCACTGGAATCCAGTACCTGGGCTGAGTTCCTTTGCAGTTCTGGATAAGCATCTCCCTGGGGAGGTGGAGAAGGCTGAGGAGGTGTGAAAGGCAACCAACCCACCCCCACCTCCCCACCCTGGGCCTCCCCGAGGACACCTGCTCTGGAGGCTCAGACACATTGAGGGGCTGGGAGAGGGACTCAAATGGGGAACTGGTTTCCCTATAGGGTGGCAGAAGGGGCTCATAAGGTCAAAGGCTCAGCAGTTTGGACAAGGAGCCTCACGTTTTCCTGCTTCTTGTAAGCAAGGACAGCTTTCTTAGCTTGCTGATAGGATGCTGGGCTGGACATTTAGGGTGGGGACCTCTGGGCACCCAGGCTGGGGGCACTGTCTAGGCTCAGTGGTAGGCTCCCCAAAGTGCCCAGGGAGGCCCACAGTGGAGAACAAGCTCTGTCCTTACCAATATCTCCACCACGACAGGCACCAGGCTGCCTAGGAAGCCCGGTGGTGCCTTTAAGATCTCCGTGGAGAAACGCACAGCTCGACGGAGGATCCGACGAAGAACCAGCCTAAAGGGGTTCAGAGCCCAGACATGAACCCCTAGCAGCTCATGGTCAGCAATATGGGGAGTGAGAAGGACAAGATCCACAGTGTGTGCTCCCACCCCAAAGCTCTCCCTCTCTCCATTCCTCCTACTGGCTCAACCAGACCCACCTCTCCTCTTCCTTCCCTCCTCCACCTGCGACCCCCAGCAGCCCGTCCTCCCTGTAGCCCTTCCAGACTCACGGGGAACCTGACATCCCAGGGAAGACGCCATCAGAAATGCAGACACTGAGTGTGCGGATGTGGTCAGCCACCACGCGGTACGCTGTGTCTGTGCGCCCCTCGTCTGCCACCCCTACCCGGCCCAAGTAAGGGGGTGCCCTGCAGCCCTGGGAAGCAGGAGAGAAAGAGTCAGCCAGTGGCCCTGCCTGAACTGGCCCAGGCAGGTGCTCTTTATCGCCTCTAGAGCATCTGCCTTCAGCCCTAAAGCCAACCACATCCAGAATGGCCTTGCCAGTCCAGTTCTGGGCTGAGAAGCCTCATGGATGAGCAGGAGCCAGGCCCTGCCCTCACGGGGCTCATATTTGGTGCTACAAGTGAACATATCTGTGATCATTTACTGAATTTCTATCAGAACTGGGTGAGAACTTGAACAACATGACCTCTAATCCCCAAAACAGCCCATTCCAGGAGGTATTAGTATCCTTGCTTTACAGAAGAGGAAGCTGAGGCTCAGAGGAACTCAGTGACACAAGGCTACCCAGCTCTCAAGGAGCAGATCTGAGATCTCAGCCGGGCCTGTTGGACTCCAGGTGCTCTCCACTACCTGTTCTTGCCTCTCCCATCTTTTGTGGGGGTGGGCAGGGAGAGAGAGTGTAAACTACATACATGGAAATGCTCCAAAGCAGGGAGCTTGATTCACCTAGCTCCAAACCTCTCTCTTCCCCAAACTTCTTCATCTAACAGTCATGCCATTCACTGTGTTGCTCAAATCAATTGTCTGGGAGCCATCTTTGAATTCTTTCCCCTACCCATCGTAATCCATCAGTGGATCCTTTCGCTTCTACCTCCATGAGATCTCTCAACTCAATCTACTTGTCTCTACTTCCACTGCTGTTAGCCGAAGTCATGCCCTGTGGTTCTTGCCTGGATCGATAATAGCCTCCCAATTGATTCTTAAGTTTCTGCTCTCATCTCCCTCCAGTTCATCCTCCACACAGCAACAGGAGTAGGCTTTTAAAAGTGTACATCATGCTGGGCGCGGTGGCTCACACCTGTAATCACAACACTTTGGGAGGCTGAGGCGGGTGATCACCCGAGGTCAGGAGTTTCAAACCAGCCTGGCCAACTTGGTGAAACCCCATCTGTACTAAAAATATACAGATTTTTTGTGTGACGACGGGTGCCTGTAATCCCAGCTACTCTAGAGGCTGAGGCATGAGAATCGCTTGAGCCAGGAGACAGAGGTTGCAGTGAGCTGAGATCATGCCACTGCACTCCAGCCTGGGTGACAGAGCAAGACTCTGCCTCAAAAAAAAAAAAAAAAAGAGAGTTCTCAGTGGGGAGTGGCATGATCTGATGTACATTTTTATTTATTTATTTATTTTGAGATGAAGTCTCACTCTGCTGCCCAGGTTGGAGTGCAGTAGCACGATCTCAGTTTATTGCAACCTCTACCTCCTGGGTTCAAGTGATTCTCCTGTCTCAGCCTCCTAAGTGGCTGGGACTAGGGGTATGTGTCAGCATGCCTTGCTGATTTTTCTATTTTTTAGTAGACAGGGTTTTGCCATGTTGGCCAGGCTGGTCTCCAACTCCTGACCTCAAGCGAACCACCTCCCTCTGCCTCCCCAAGTGCTAGGATTACAGGCGTGAATCACCGCGCCCAGCCCTTAGAACCCTTCTTGCCACTCTGAGAATCAAAGCCCCACTTTGGACTTCAAGGCCCACAAGACTGAACTCTGCCCTCTTGTCTGTGGTAGACTGTTCACAAAAATGGCCCTTTCCTATGCATATGCCACTTTAAAAATGGGACTTTACAGCTGTTTCCCATCAAGGGATAGACTCTGTTTCTCCATCCCCTGAATCTGTGCTGGCTTTGCGACTTGCTTTGGCCCACAGAATATACTGGAAACAACACTGTTCTAAGCCTATGTGTCTGCTCTCTGTCTTGGAACCTTGCTGAGCTGTGATGTGGACAAGCCCAGATCAGCCAGCTAGGTGATGACAGACACATGGCCCAGTCACCCCTACTGCCTCCAAACTGACAGCCAGCCAAGCCCCAGAGGAGGAGCTGCCTCTTAGCTGACCACAGATGGATGAGTGAGCTCACACAAGACCAAAGAATGAGCCAGCTAAGCCCAGCCTAAACTCTAGCTCACAGACTCAGGGGTCAAATACATGGTTGGTGATTAAGCCACAGAGCATTAGGGTGGTTTGTTATACAGCAAAAGCTAATTGACACATGTTCCTATTATATCCCATGGGATTCTCCTTTAGCTGGCTGGCCACCTTTTTGTTTCTGGCACATGTCAAGCCCTTTCTTGGGGGGCAATGGGGAGGGTATAAGCTATACACACATGGAAATGCTCCAAAGCAGAGAGCTTGATTCACCTAGCTCGAAAGCTTTCTCTTCCCCAGGCTTCTTCATCTCAGTAAACAGTGATGCCATTCACTGTGTTGCTCAAGCCAATAGCCTGGGAGCCATCTTTGATGTCTCTTTCCCCTCCCCATCTAATCCATCAGTACCAAGGTCCTTGGTACCTGCTGTCCCCTCTGCCTGGAAAGAGCTTCTTGTGGCTGACTCCTCCTTCTTTGGGGCTCAGCTCAAAGGTCATCTTCTTGGTGAGCCTTCCCTAAGTACCTTATCTAAGGTTCCTCTGTACCCCTCCTTCTTCCTAGTTACTTTCACCCATGTTTACTGCCTGTTCACAATCTGTAAGCTATTACTTTGTTCTTTAACACATTTATTGTCTATCTCTCATGCTAGCATATAATCTCCATGATCTCTTTCCTGCTTACTGCTGTGTCTTCTGTACCAAACACAAAGGACTTAACATAAAGCAAGCACTCAACAAGTATTTTCTGAATAAATGAAAGAGGTAAGGAGTTAGGAGGAACAGCAGGTAATAAGTAATGAATCCCAGTGTTTTGCTTGATGTCTTGGAATTCTTGGTCGGTTATTGTCCTCAGATGCTGAGAACACTCTTGAGTTCTCAACAAAGATGGAACGCAATGGGGCTCAGGGCTGTGATGAGCAAGTTGGAGGGCTTCTGGAAGGGAAGAGGCACTTACCTGCTGTATGGCGTGGAGCAGCGGGGAAAAGAGGTCAGTGTCATAGGTGGAGTGTTTGCCTTGCAGCACAGCCACCAGCCTTTCCAGGCCCATTCCTGTGTCCACATGCCACTGGGGCAAGGGCTGCAGGCTTCCATCTGCCTCTCTGTCCAGGGAAGGTGTGCAAGGTGAGGCCCCACCCAGGATTACAGGTGTGAGATGCCCAAGTGGAGTAGAGAAATGTTGGGTGGCGGGGAGCCCAAGGGGGCTGACAATGGGAGGAACCAGACAATCAGTATCTTCCCCTGCCACCCTGCAATAGCAGATGATGACGGCCTTGGGGTCCCATCCTTTCTCATATAGAGCTATCTCCACTCTCACCCCTGCTTGGGCCCTTGCCTGGGCAGCAGACATCCCATCTTGGGACAGAATTCTTTGCCCCTAGAAAAACATGTTAAGGCTAGAAGAAAATCTGAGATCATCAAGTTCAACTCAACTTGTTGATCATAAAGTTCAACAGAGAATAGCAGTGACTTATTTAAGCTGTCACAGGCAAAGACTACAATTAAATCAGTTATTATCTATAAGGTGATGAGAATTGTGCCTGGCACATGGTAAGCACCATTTACGTGTTTGTTTTTATATGAAACAGATCAAAGTCTTCTAATTGCCACCTTTTCCACTTCTAGCCAGGGATTCTCGTCCTGCTTCAGCACCCCCTTACCTGTTGTGTTGCATGAAGACCAGGTTCCAAAGTTCTACCAGCTGGGGGGCTCCCACCCCACCAGCAAGGTCATAGTGGATCTCAGTACAGGGTCCACAAGGGCCGGTATCCCCCATCTCCCAGAAGTTCTCTTGTGGTCCAAAGGAAAGCACACGAGTAGCAGGCACCCTGGGGAGAAAGGCAGGCGAGTGGTGGGAGATAGACAGACCCAGAAGCTGGGACCCTCTCTGCCATGACAGCCCCTCCCTCAAGTCGAAGCTCAGCAAGAGGAAGAACAGGGCTAAGTCCACAGTATCCTGGAATGAAATGCTGAGACTCTGAGGATTGGTGCTGGTAGTCTCCATTATCCAGTCCTCCTGCCCTCCAGGAATGAACATAAGTAGGGGGTTGACTTACCCTAAGCTCAGCCAAATGTCCCTGGTCTCCAGGTCTGGCTCCAGCCCTGCCTTAGGGTCACCATCAAAGTAGGAGACCCAGAGCCTTTCCGCAGGGATCCCATAGACCTGAGTCAGCAGTTCCCAGGCCATGCTACATGCCTCCTCCTGCAGCAGAAACCAGCATGGGGTGGGGGGAGGAAGATGGGTGAGACGGAGACCCCACTGAAGTAATCAAGCCACATGAGTTTAGCTCCCCACTTAAGATAGAAGCATATCTGTGGCCATCTTGTTCCCAGAATAAGCCATGAACCATTACTGCCTCTGAGTGTTTACTGCCCAGAAAGCTTCCCCTTCTTCTAAATCCTATCTTCTTTCAAGTCCCAGAACAAGTCCCACTTTCACATGAAATTCGCTGCCTACTCTAGCCTGGAGTGATCTTTAACTTTAGTAAGTACCTTAGCATTGCTATTTGACCATTTACTCAAACAACAATTTTTGAGTAGTCATTAGGCAGGAAGCAGAGTCTCTGCCCTTCAGGGACTTACAATCCAATCAGGGAAGCGAGGTAATTCCTGTTACACCTGCTCAACTAGCACTTTGCCTCCACATCTGGTATTAGGCCCTGCCTAAGCAGCAGACAGTACAATGGAAACAGGACAAACGGACTCCCTTCTTGGCTGATCAATGCTCCCTAGAGACTCACCTTAAAATATTCACCCCCAAAGGCCCAATTGCCAAGCATTTCAAAGAAGGTATGATGGGAAAGGTCTCGACCCACATCTTCCAGGTCGTTATGGCGTCCTCCAGCTCTCACACATTTCTGGCTGTTGGCCACACGTCGGAAGCCTGCCATTTCGCTTCGTGGATCCACAGTGCCCAGAAAGATTGGCTTGAACTGGAAGCACATGGGTGGGAGGAGGAGAGGGATATTCCAATTTCTCAGTAGAAGGGAAATGTGGGGAGTGGGGATAGGGATGGCTGTTCAGACCGAAGGCTGACGGTGCCCCTGCGAGTGCACTGTAATCTTGGTCTAGGAGGACAACCTGGGAGCCTGGAGACAGCCATCTCTGGTATGTGGGGAGCACAGAAGAGGTAAATGAATCATGAACCGGAGACCCTCTGCTAGTAAAATGAGCAAGGTAAAAGGAGGAATGTGTTGGGAGCTGGAAACAGGGCACTGAAATGTGGCATCCTCCGTCTTGGCTTCTTCAACCACACCCAATAACTTCAGGGTACAAAACTAAGACTTATTTAGTAGGGATCCCAGACGGCCTCTAAGGTTAACTTACACCGCCCCTATTTTACAGATGAGGACAATGAAGTCTAGAAAAGGTAAGTGGCTGATAAAAATCAAAAGCTTAGAGAATAGTACTCAGCACCCAGCAGGTGATCAGTAAATATTTAATGAAAGCGTTATCTTTATTTAAAGAGCGAATAAATGAAATGGGATTTCCCCCACCAGTCTGCCCCCACGGGATTCCACTCCAGCCATTTCTGGACCTAATACTCAATTCCAATTCAGAAGTTCCCAGTTCAAGCCCTCCCCAAGCCCTCCCTATACTCTGAGCGCCGTACCCCCATCACTTTACCCAACCAAGCACCGCCCTCTTTCCCCAAAAGCTACGAACTCCGCCTCTCGCTTCTTTTGCCCAATCCTGCAGCGTCTTTCTCACCGGAAAACTTACAAACTCCCCTCCCTATCAGTATGGTTCGGCCCTCACCTGGTTCATGCCCGCGTTGACAAAAAGCAAACTGGGGTCGCCGCGGGGCCGCACGGAGGCGGAGGGCACCAGCCGGTGGCCATGGCGGTCCCGAAAGAAGCTCAGAAAGGCGGCCCTCACGGCCGAGGCCTTGGCTGCAGGGGGCTCGGATGAGAGCGGCCGATGGCTGGGGCCCCGCCATGCGGGCGACCTTCGAATGGCCCGCCGCAGCCGCCGGGCTACAGCTGCCACCGACGCTGCCATCTTAGCTCCGGGCAGTGACTTTACGGGGTCAAAGAGTGACGAGGGAAGGAAGCCAGGCGTTTCCTACAGCGGCCCCTGGCTGTAGGAGGACTCAGGGGGAGGCTCTGCCGCCGGTGTGGAAATAATCGATTGAGTCGCTGGCAGAAGTTGATCTAGCACAGCGCCTGGCACATAGTAGGTTTTTAATTCATTCGGCATTAAACACATATTCAGAGCCTAGTATGTGCTAGGCATTGTGAGTTTAGGGTACAAAATTAACAAAATGCCCTGCCCATTGAAATCTGTATTCTAGCAGTAATTGCTGTTGTGCTTATTAGTTTTGCAAAGTTACAAATGGGGTTGCAATAAACAAGTGTGGATTCAACTTCGTGTGTGTGTGTATGTGTGTGTGTGTTTTGTGTGGGTGTTTCCAGGCTGAGGGAAGAAGGCAGAGAGTGACAGAGGAGTATCAGCATTCATTCAAGAGGTATTCAACAAATAGTTTTTGAAGACCTAGTATGTGCTAGGCAACGTTCTAGGGTCATTTGCCAGTTCCCTTGGACCTTGGCATCAGACACCGCCATTTTGCCCTTGAAGCAGGAGTCTATAGGAGAACACAGAAACCAAACAGCATCTGCTATATTATTAATTGCCTAATATTTGGTCTTGTCATTTGCCTGGGGATCAGGGAGAATCCAGGTCGTCAAGGCAGGAGGAAGCTGTTGGCTGATAGCTGCAGAGATTTCACTCTCTAAGCCTTCGAATGCACTGAGGTTTTGTGTGTTTTCGTTTAAGGTAAGAGATATACCTGTCCTACCTCTCCCTTCTGTCTTTCCATAGTAGCAGCTGTGACCCTGAAGCCAACAGGCCCTTGTGGATGCAGTCAGGGTGCTCATGGGGTTTCTCATGATGCCCTTGGCTTGGAAAATTAAACAGATTGGGAAGAGAGAAGAGAATCTGCCAAGCTAAAACTCAATAGAAGTTCCAGTGCTGAGGTCAGTGTAATAATGGAGAAGGCCTTAACCATCCAGGTGGTCTATTTTAGCCACCATTCTGTGTGTGTTAAGTTATTTGGGGTCTTTGGATACATAGTTTCTTTGGGAAATCTACATTGGACTTGAATTTCTATAGTGATAGTTAATTCTCAACTTTGTATTCTGACAGCACCTATAACTCCTATTCCATGATCCCCTTTTTCTCCCTTTGCCCACATAGAGTAAAGATATTGTTTTGAAAGTGTGTTTGGCCTATTTTGGTTTTTCCAGTGTTTCTGGAACAGGAAGCTAAAATCAGCTGGGGATTTCTGCGAGATTGATGATTTTTGTTTTGTTTTGTTTTGTTTTGTTTTTTATTTTTTTGAGACGGAGTCTCGCTCTGTCACCCAGGCTGGAGTGCAGTGGCCTGATCTCAGCTCACTGCAAGCTCCGCCTCCCAGGTTCACGCCATTCTCCTGCCTCAGCCTCCTGAGTAGCTGGGACTACAGGCGCCCGCCACCTCGCCCGGCTAGTTTTTTTTTTGTATTTTTTAGTAGAGACGGGGTTTCACCGTGTTAGCCAGGATGGTCTCTATCTCCTGACCTCGTGATCCACCCGTCTTGGCCTCCCAAAGTGCTGGGATTACAGGCTTGAGCCACCGCGCCCGGCCTGTTTTGTTTTTTAGATGGAGTTTCGCTCTTGTTGCCCAGGCTGGAATACAATAGCGCAATCTTGGCTCACAGCAACCTCCGCCTCCTGGGTTCAAGCAATTCTCCTGCCTTAGCCTCCTGAGTAGCTGGGATTACAGGCATGCACCACCATGCCTGGCTAATTTTGTATTTTTAGTAGAGATGGGGTTTATCCATGTTGGTCAGGCTGGTCTTGAACTCCCGACCTCAGGCGATCTGCCTGCCTCGGCCTCCCGAAGTGCTGGGAATACAGGCATGAGCCACCACGCCCAGCTGAGATTGATGATCTTTAGACAAGACTGTGCAATTATTTCCCAAACTGAGATGGGAGTGTTTTGCCATACAAACCTGGTGGGGCCTCTACTCAGTACTGACATCAACTGTTTTTTTTTTCAGATTTTGCCCAGAAAGTCATTGTGTTATATTAGAAACTCCAAACATGGATCTAGTATGGAGCCATATAATTTTTTAAAACAGCTTTATTGAAATATAATTTACATACTATACAATTCACCCATTTAAATAAAGTATTCAGTTCAATGCCTTTTAGTATATTTACATAGAATTGCCCAACCATCACCACAATCCCTTTTAGAACATTTTCATTACTTCCAAATGAAACCCCAAATCCTTTAGCCATTAACCCCCAATCGTCTTAGCCCTCCTAGCCCTTGGCGCTAATCTACCTTCTGTCTCTACAGACTTGTATATTCTGGACATTTCATGTAAATGGAATCATATAATATGTAGTTCTTTGTAACTGGCTTCTTTCACATAAAATAATGTTTTCAAGGTTCATCTGTGTTGTAGCATGTACCTTGGATTTTTTAAAAAATGTTTTTAGTTGTTTTCTGTTTGAAGTAGGTTTTTCTCTCATCTTATTTTGTCTTTGCCACTAAAAATGATAATTTTCTTTTCTTTAAATGTGGTGCTCTTTGGTGAATCATTAGGTTCTTTTTAATATTTCCCAGTGAAGCAAAGTGGTTCATCTAGGATTGGGATGTGTCTGTTCTGGTTTGCAACTGTCATCTGATGAGGAAGTTAAACTGAAGGCCTGCAGCTTCCCAAGATAGATGGAGGTGGAGAAAACTCATCAGACAGGGAAGTTACCAACCCTGGGAACTTCTCTGAAGGGTACTGATCCACTGTCTCAGTATTTGTGAGAATTTCATTTTGAGGTTTAACATGCAAATAGGGTCTGCTTTTTGGGAGTTACTCAGCTGGGTTTTGTTAGCAACGTTTGGGGTGCTCCTTTCATTGTTTAAGAACAGTGATGTTTTATCTTCCCTGGAGTTGGGATTTTCCCTTATGTCGCCATTTGACCTACTTATCTTGGTATGTTCAAGGCATCCAGCCATTCTTTGTGCTCTCCCTTTCACTTGTTTAAAAGACATAACACTCTTATTCTAGGAGTAGAAAGTGTCCTTTCTGATTTCCCCATTGGCTTTGAGAGCAAGACCCCAAGATCGGTGAGACATTCTGTCCTGGACTGATGGTCAGAGAAGATAGGAGGGAATTTTCACTCTTACTGAGCATGAGGAACTCAACTTTGGGAATTTCCTCTTATAAATCATAAAAGCAGTCTTTTAGGGTCTAGGTTAAAAAGTCAACCTATGAGAGGTGTTTCTGGTTTGATGTGTTTATTTATGGCATTGGCTTATCTGGATTGTGAAAGCAACCAACACATGTCAAACATTAATATGCATATGGATCCCCTGCTATCTTGTTAAATATGCAGACTATGATCTGGTAGGTCTGGAGTGGGTGAAATTCTGCATTTCTAGCAGGCTCCCCGATGCTGCTGCTGCTGCTGCTAGTCTACTAGACCATACCTTGAGTGACAAGGATGTAGTAAAGGACTCGTGAGGGGAGTCTGGACACAGGCTTTAGGAAACGTTCTTTTGTCTGGTCCTGGGGCCTAAGACTTAGGTGCCCTTAGGTTCTCCCTTTCTCCTAGAAGGGATGCTCACCCAGAGTTGGTGGGTGATAGCTGGGAGCTCATCGTGCGCAAGAACACTCGCCCCCTTCCCTCCCCCAGCTTCTTAGGGAAGTGAGGGTGGTAACTGCGTCTGCCTGTGGCTTGGAGACATGGAGGTTAATGTGGACCAGGGTGGAAGGGGAGCGGTTACCATGGGAATCTGGCAAAGTCATCAGGGCACACCAGTGGCTGTTGGAGCCCCCGGATCAGGAATTCAAGTCTTGGTGAACCCTTGAGGGTCTCAATTCTAGAGGTTTATCCTTATGCATTAAAAAAATACTGTAGTTACATTTTATTTATTTTTATTTTATTTTATTTTTATTATTTTTGAAAGAGATGGGGTTTCGCTATGTTGCCCAGGACAGTTTTGAACTCCTGGTGTCAAGTGTTCCTCACGCCTCGGCCTCCAAGGCAAACATTTTAAATGGTTATAGAAATACCTACATAACAACTTCGATTTTGCCTCTTGGCCTGGAAAGCCTAAAATATTTAATATGTGGCCCTTTTTATAAAAAGTTTGCCAGACACTACAATAGAGATTTTTAAAAAATCACACCATAAAACACAGATGCAGAAAATCAACCAAAACAAATGTTGACTTGTTTCAGTGTTGTTGATTCAAAGGCAGACATCTTTGTATCCACCACCCAGGTCTTGAAATAGAACTTTGCAGCCACCCCACGGCCCCTCCATGGATTCTGCCCTGCCCCCAACCATCTTCCTTCTCCCAAAGGTGAACATTACCCTGACTTTCATAGTAATCACTGCATTTTTTTTTTTTTTTTTTTTTGAAATGGAGTTTCATTCTTGTTGCCCAGGCTGGAGTGCAATGGTGCGATCTTGGCTCACTGCAACCTCTGCCTCCCAGATTCAAGCAATTCTCCTACCTCAGCCTCCCGAGTAGCTGAGATTACTGGCACCCACCACCATGCTTGGCTAATTTTTGTGTTTTTAGTAGAGACGGGGTTTCACCATGTTGGCCAGGCTGGTCTCGAACTCCTGATCTCAGGTGATCTGCCCACCTCGGCCTCCCAAAGTGCTGGGATTACAGGTGTGAGCCACCGAGTTCGGCCTGCATTGCATTTCTTTACAGTTTATCACTCAAATGTACATCCTTAGACGTTATAGGCTTGCACGTGTTTTAAAAAAGCATATCGACTTGATATTTTACATCTTTTTATCAATAGGTTCCATCTCCATCCTTTTCCTTACAGTATATCTATTGCATAGCTAGGGAGATTTGATCTGTGGTTTCCCACAGTCTAAGTTTTTGCTGACTGCATATTCGACATTCAACTCACATTCAACATGTTCCTCTGTCTTCTCTATTTCATGCAAATTAGCACCTGGATGTAGAGATTTGATTAGACACAATTTTGAATCCCTTTGGCAAGACCATAGATGCTCCTTCACCAGAGGGTGCATCAATGTTTGGTTGTCTGTATTTCTGTGATCTTAGCAGGCCCTGATAACATAATGCCTATATCTGTTAACTCACTGGAAGGTGCAACGTGGTGATATGTTAATTCTATCATCTCTTTTTCATTTATTAATCGGAGTCTTTTTATGAAGAGATGCTTCCCCTAATCAATTATTTGTTAACCAGTGGTATAGTTAATGTAGAAAAGGCTACATGCTTGATTTTTCCCCCTTTGATTATCAGTGTTCAAGATAATGAATTTGTTCCTATCACTCTCCAAAAGTGAGCTACTATTATATTTTCAGCATCATTGTGAACTCATGGATTTTGGCCTATTTGATGGTTTCAATCCATTGCAATTACAGTGCTGTGTCCATTAAAGCTAAAAGTGTCTCATCTTTGGTTAGTGGGAACTTTTTTGATTTGGCTTCTGAGTTCCTTTGACATGACTCTAGTAATCTTTGATAGATTCCTTGCTTTCTGTTATGGCAAGATATTTCTGGCTCATTTTGTCCATTTTTTGCCCTAGACCTGGAATCAGCCATTTACAAAAGTCCCAGCTACTTTTAATGTGAGAAGATAATTCAACACTACAATCTAGGTACTAGGGATACTTATTGCTACTGGGTCAGTCATTGTTTCCAGATTTTTATAGAGTACAGAGACAGGAGGAATATATATTTACAGATAAAATGGTTCGTTAGAAGTTTTTAAGCAGGGGAGCGACATGATCTGATTTATGCCTTTGAAAGATCCTTCCACTGAGGGAGAGTTGACTATGGGGGTCATTGCAGAAGCAGCAATGCCTATAAGGATGTTGCTGACGTTGTCTAGGAGAGAGATGATGGACAGGATTGCAGCTGTGAAGATGAGAAATGGTTAGATTCAGGCTGCATGTGAGGGTAGGGCTATATTTGCCAATGGATGGGATGCAGAGAAAGGGGTAGAAGATTCATTTCTAAGTTTATGACCCGAATAACAGGGTGGGTGGTGGTGCCATTCACTGAGACAGGAAAACTGGAGAACGAGCGGGTCTGTGGAAGGGAAATAAAAAGTCTGCTCTGGTCATGTTAAGCTTGAAATTAGACATCTACACAGAGAGGTAATTCAGTGTTCGATATGAAAGTCCAGAGTGCAGAGGCAAGATCTAGCTGCAGCTGTAGATTTAGTGGGTTACTAGCACATTGGTGGTCCTGGATGAGATGAGATCATCTAGTGGAAGATCAGGATGGAGAAAAAGAGAGGAAGGTGAGATCTTGGGTGCTTCCTGGGGAGCTGGAACAGGAGATACCTGTAGGAGAGGCTGAGAGGGCAGTCAGGGTCAGGAGGAAAACTGGAAAGAGTGTGGTTGCACCAAGGCCTCCAGATGACCGTGTTTAAGAGGAAGGGAGTGGCCAGTGTGCTAGGTGCTGTGCGGGGTTAAGCAGAAAAAGACCGGAGACCTAACCAATGGATCAGGCAAGATGGGAGCAGTTTCAGTGGGATGATGGGAAGGAAAGCCCAACTGGAGTGGGAGAGGAGGGGAGACAAGAAGGTGGAGACAGGAAGCATAGGAACTCTGGAGGAATTTTTCAGGAAAGAGCCAAACAAACAGTAGAGGCTGGACGGGACTGTGGGCTCTAGGGAGTATGTTTATTTATTTGTATAAGTCTGCTTTGGTCATGTTAAGTTTCAAATTAGACATCTACATGGAGAGGTCATTCAGTGTTCGATATGAAAGTCCAGGCTAGAGTGCAGTGGCATGATCTCGGCTCACTGCAACCTCTGCCTCCCAGGTTCAAGTTATTCTCCCGCCTCAGCCTCCAGAGTAACTCGGATTACAGGTGCCTACCACCACACCCAGCTAATTTTTGTGTTTTTAGTAGAGATGGGTTTCACCATGTTGGCTAGGCTGGTCTTGAACTCCTGACCTCAGGTGATCCACCCACCTGGGCCTCTCAAAGTGCTAGGATTACAGGCGTGAGTCACTGCATCCAGCCTTAATTTTATTTTATTTTTGAAACAGAGTTTCACTCCCATCACCCAGGCTGGACAGCACTAGGGCAATCTAGGCTCACTGCAACCTCTACCACCTGGGCTCAAGCAATCCTCCTGCCTCAGCCCCCTGAGTAGCTGGGACTACTGGTGCAAGCCACCATGCCTGCCTAATTTTTGTATTTTTTGTAGAGACGGGTTTTGTCATGTTGCCCAGGCTGGTCTTGAATTCCTGACCTCAAGTGATCTGCCCACCTCAGCCTTCCACAGAGTTGAGATTATAGGTGTCAGCCACCACGCCTGGCTAAGCAGCTTTTTTAAAGTGTAGTTGTGAATGCTGGGTTTGTGTTGTTTAGAAGACTGCCTTCCAGTGATGGACCTGAGATGCTTTGGTACTATGAAGGGGAAGGAAGAATGAAAGAGGGGTTGAGATACACAAAGAACACATCTATAATCCCAGCCCTATTAGCTAAGCAGTGCGTTTGACTAGCCAATAAAGCTCATGTGGCAAAGTGTCTGGGCAGCTTTCCTGGAGGCCTCACAATTAAGAATCAATTTTTTCATCAGAATTAACCAAGGCCAGGGGTCTTGTGTAGTGTTTTTTCCTTCCTCCAGAAAATCTGGAATAAAGAAGGTCTGTATGTAATGCTATGAAAAGATCTCCAAGCTTGAAAAGAAAAACATGCAGAATAGTGTGATTGTATGCTACTACTGCATATAAAAGAATGAAAAACAAACAAACAAACAAACAAAAAAACCAAACACGTACTCATATTTGCTTGTGTAGCTCTGGAAGGGACACATAAGAAATAATGGTGGTTGCCGGGCGCAATGGCTCACGCCTATAATCCCAGCACTTTGGAAGGCTGAGGCAGGGGGACCACCTGAGGTCAGGAGTTCAAAACCAGCTTGGCCAGCATGGCAAACCTATCTCTACTAAAAATACAAAAATTAGCCGGGCGTGGTGGTGCGTAACCGTAATTCCAGGTACTTGGGAAACTGAGGCAGGAGACTAGCTTGAACCTGGGAGACGGAGGTTGCTGTGAGCCGAGATCATGCCACTGCCCTCCAACCTGGGTGACAAGAGTGAAACTCTATCTCAAAAAAAAAAAAAAGAAAAAAGAAAAAAGAAATAACAGTGGTTTTAACTGAGATGGGGGTGGAGGTGGGGCTTGGCCGGGGGTGTGGGGTGGCAGAGAGGCTTTCCCTGTATGCCTTTTTATGGTTTTTGATTTTGCAAGCTATATAAATGAACTTCCCATTCAAAATTAAATAAATAAAATATAAAAAGAGAGACATGGAATAACAGGAAACAGTGTTCTCCATGTCCTTGGAAGAAATAAGAGAAGGAAATTTTAGGCTGTGGCTTTCCCTGATTAGACAGAATTTCGGTTACAAAGATGAGCACCACACTGTGAGACAGAGACTCTGCATCTTAGTAAATGTCTATGAGGCTCTGCTGTCAAGGAACATTATTTTGTTTTTGTTTCATTTCTCTTTGCTTAGTTTTTATTTTGCTTGTTTATTCTACAGGTAAGTTTATCACCAAATCCTTTCCTTTCATAAAGATATTAAAGATATTTAGACAGATCCCTTGCTAAATGCGGGATTTTTGTTTGCAGAATAACATTATCTTTCAGAAGACATGCTACGAAGTCAGGTGTTATATGATGTCTGTGGCTCTTGGGAGTCAAACTGGCTCATTTACCAGAGTATCTGACTTCCATCTTTCATTTGAGCTATTAGGGAAGGAGATAGTTGTTCTGTCTTTGGTCTAGAAACCTGTGATAGGAAGCCTTTCCATGAAAAGTGTTTAATAAATTAGAACAGAGAATTCCATTATGCCTTCTTGAAATGGGCCCTCTGTCTGTAAGGATGTCTGGAGAATGGAAATGTAAACACAGAATTAAGAATCCTAACATTAATGCAATTTTCATTTGCTATCAATTTACTCCATTGTCTTTGAGATGCTATTAAAAATGCATGCAGGATGTGAGTGAGATAAAACATCAAATTCAAGTTGATTCCAATTTACGATGGCACTCCATTTCTCTGACCCACCAGCTTCCAGTGGCTTTAAGCCGTCTGGGACACAGCCCAGAGCATGGGAGTGAGCAAAAAAGGCCTCTGAGCAGCAAGAAGTGCTGCCATAAAGTCTGAGAAGCTCAATTCAAAGGAGGATCTTTCCCACACTCACTCAGGGCCCTTGGAATCAGTAACTTCCTTTATATTATTAATAGTAGCTACCCTTTATTGGGTACTTACTATGTACCAGGTAACATGCTTTATATGTAATAACTTACTTAATCCTCACAACAATCCAATGAGGTAAGTTCTAATTCCCATTTTACAGATGAAGAAAGTGAGAGAAGTGAAGTGACTTGCTGGACATCATATAGACAGTAAATGGTAGAGCAGGAATCTGAACCCAGGAAGCCTGGAGCCAGAGTCCGTGCTATTAACCGCCATGCTTAATGTTTCCTTCTCTCTTTTACATATACAACAGCTTTTGCACAGACCACAGATGCTGAGTCTGTCTTGCTGCTGGATGTGGCCATGTGGATACATTGTTGGTCCCTGGACTAGGAGCAGAAGTGAGATGTGCCAGGTCATGTAAGCTCTGCCCTTCTGCCTCTCCTTTTTTACGAGTTGGAATCTGGTCTTAGGGGTCAGAGTGCTAAGAAAGGTAACACCCAGGGGTGGCAGAGCAAGAGGTTGGAAAGAGCTTGGGTTCCGACCCCGTGGAGTTACCATGGATGCCTTCGACTATCTATTCCTGCATTATTACATGTGAAAGAAATAAACTCTTCTGTTTAAGATGCTTTAAATCTCTATGATAGCAGCCAAACTCCCAAGCCAATGATTTTATCCCAGGGCATGAAAGAAAGGCTACTTTATATTAACAAGTCAAGGAATTATTCAAAGCATTTAGAAACTCAATAACAAACAAGCTTTGAGTCCTAAGAGGGGCAACTTTAATTCTTTGGAAATATCTCTGGAAAATTCCTTAATGATGACAGTAAAAGGAGGTATACTTTATTTGCTGGATGTAATAAAGAGAGCATGTGAATTCAATTCAGTTCCACAAATGTTTATGGAATGGCTACTATGCTCTAGCCAAGGCTGATAGAGCCTTGCCCTCAGGAAGCTCTCAGTCACTGGAGTGTGGGGGACACCGACAGATGAGCATGCAGACATTAACAGTGATCAGGGATAGTGGAGCACAGAATCCAGCCCTGGCTTAGGGCATAAGGGAAGGCTCTTTGGAGAGATGGCCAAACAGTCCTAAGGCCGAAGACAAGTTGAGTTTTCCTTAAAGAAAGGAGTACATGTGTTTTATGGAAGTTGGAATTGAAAAGCCCATCCAGATCCCGAAGCTTCTGTCTTCCTTGAGAAATGTGACCCATGAAACTAACATCTTGAGTTACCCCCTTTCCTTCTTGTTCCAAGCTCCTTGCACCCATGGGACAAGTTCTGGTGAACGTTTGGATGGCCAATGTGCTGTCTTGCACTGTAGGTAAGCAGACATTACCTAGGCTATATCACCCAGGATTAGGAAGGGTCCTTAGCTGATAGCATCTCTTCCTTCATCTTTAAGCAGCGATAAAAGCCGAAGGAGCAGCCAGGGGCCTCGGGGAGTTAAAACAGTGCTCACGGAAGTGGGAACTCACTCACCCTTATCCTCAATGATAGGCAGATAGAGGACGGACAAATTATTTAACTCTGGTTGTCAGGTCTGAGGACGATGATGTTACCCTTGCCCAAGCTGGGGACTGTGGGGAATGATCAGTCGAAAGTATAAGATGGCACTTGCCAGACAGTGAAATAAAGTCAGTAATTAATTACCTTGGAGCAGTCTCACAGAAATATTGATATCTGAAAGATACCTGACATTCTCTTTTCCTTAGAGAGTATTCACTCAGAAAGAGAGTCCAGATTCTGGTAGTTGGGATAGAAGATGGTAGAAGGCAGAGGAGAATTGAGGAAAGATAAAGGTAGAGTAGGGTCAGTCATGAGAATTTTCTTTCCCTGAAATGCAGTTTGAGGCTGGCATTCCTGGGGTCTCACCCCAAACTTTTTCCTTACCTCTCTAGTCTCCAGAGTTAAGACCTGGCTTATTCTGACTCAGCCGTAAGTCAAAACCAAAATCCAGCAGTATATGGTCATGGACTTTTAGGAAAATTGCCTAAATTATATTTTAAGGAAAATTGCATTCTTTCACATAAAGAGTGTGTGTGTGTATACACACATATGTATGTATATTATGTATATACCCATATATGTGATATGGTTTGGCTGTGTCCCCACCCAAATCTCACCTTGAACTGTAGCTCCCATAATTCCCACATGTTGTGGGAGGGACCTGGTGGCAGATCATGGAGGTGGTTTCCCCCGTACTGTTCTTGTGGTAGTGAATAAGTCTCATGAGATCTGATGGTTTTATAAGGGGAAACCGCTTTTGCTTGGCTCTCATTCTCTCTTCTCTGCCACCATGCAAGATGTGCCTTCTGCCTTCTGCCATGATTGTGAAGTCTCCCAGCCATATGGAACTGTGAGTCCATTTTTTTGAGACGGAGTCTCACTCTGTCACCCAGGCTGGAGGGCAGTGGCATGATCTCGGCTCATGGCAACCTCCACCTCCCAGGTTTAAGTGATTCTCCTGCCTCAGCCTCCCAAGTAGCTGGGACTGTAGGTGCCCGCCACCATGCCCAGCGATTTTTTTTTTATTTTTTATTTTTAATAGAGACGGAGTTTCACCATGTTAGCCAGAATGGTCTCAATCTCCTGACCTTGTGATCTGCCCTCCTCAGCCTCCCAAAGTGCTGGGATTATAGGCGTGAGCCACCACACCTGGCTTTCGGGTATGTCTTTATCAGCAGTGTGAAAACCGACTAATACATACGTGTATGCACATATACATGTATACAGATGCTTTTCACTTGGCTTTCAACAAAGATGTATTTATCACATTTGCTTTTCATGCAAAATGTTGCGACCAGGTGAAAAAAGATAATATAATAGAACAAATAAAATACTGAAAGAAAGAGCTCTTCAATTTTGCTGAAATGAAAATTTAATGATAAATGATAAGGCCTCTATTTAACATAAATGTAACCCTGACTGTGTTACCATTGTCCTCTTTGACATAATAGATAAATATATTGAGCTGTAACTACTATACAGATTATACTAAGTGCTTGAATTTTAATCTAATCTCTCTACAAAAAAAAAAAAGTATGAAATGGCTTCCTGGTGTTCTTAGAAGAGAGAATTAAATTCATAACAGCCTTCTGAGCACTGTGCCTTGAGTCCTGCCTCTCCTTCCTTTATTCTCTATGCCCTTACACTATTTCATTTTCTTCATAGCACTTCTTCCTTTTCTTTTTCTTTTTCTTTTTCTTCTTCTTTTTTTTTTTTTTTTTTTGAGACAGGTTCTTAGTCTGTCACCCAGGCTGGAGTACAGTGGTATGATCTTGGCTCACTGTAACCTCCGCCTCCTGGGTTCAAGCGATTCTTGTACCTCAGCCTCCTGAGCAAGTGGGATTACAGGCGCCTACCACCACACCTGGCTAATTTTTGTATTTTTAGTAGAGATGGGGATTTGCCATGTTGTCCAGCCTGGTCTTGAACTCCAGGCCTCAAGGGATCTGCCTGCCTCGGCCTCCCAAAGTGTTGGGATTACAGGCATGAGCCACTGTGCCTGGTCTCATAGCACTTATTTCTAGCTCTCATTTTTATATTCATTTCTCTATCATATTAAAACTTGTCATTGAAGAATAACATATGTGCAGAAAAGTGTACAGGTGAACTGCTGGATGCGTTTTCTGGGGGTCATGGACTTTCAAAAATGTTATTTGCTCATGTAGTTGTAAAATATACATAACACAGTATTTGCCATTTTGACGATTTTTTGTTGTTGTTGTTTTTGTTTTTGAGACAGTCTCGCTCTGTCACCCAGGCTGGAGTGCAGTAGCGCGATCTCGGCTCACTACAACCTCTGCCTTCTGGGTTCAAGCACTTCTCCCTGCCTAAGCCTCCCGAGTAGCTGGGATTACAGGCATGAGCCACCACGCCCGGCCCCATTTTAACCATTTTAAGTGTACAATTCAGTGGCATTGAGTACACTCACATTGTTGTGTAGCCAGCCATCACTGCTATCCATCTCCAGAACTTTTTCATCACCTCGACTGAAGCTCTGTACCCATTAAACATGAAGTCCCCATTCCCCTCCCCATGGCTCCTGGCACCCACCATTCTACTTTCTGCCTCCATCAGTCTGACTATTCCAGATATGTTATATGTGGTCATGAGTCACTGACTGTGACCCTGAGCACCTGACATCATGTGCCTCCTGTTTCTCTTTATTTGGCATAAGTGTATGTTAAGTCGTGTGATGATGGTCCCCAGCCAGCTACGGTGCCTTGAAGACTGTGCACAGGGATTTTTCTCATTTCCTGTCATCACTGTGAGAAACTGTGATGCAGCTAATGTTTCCATGTCAGACCGCAGTCTCCAGTGTGAGCAGGAGGAGCTGCCAGCTTCACAGTTAACTCCTCTTGCCCGTCACAGTAATAAGTGGATTCCTTCCACTTAAGTGGATTCGGTTAAGAGCCCAGTGGTGCTGTGAACACGATCTCTCAGAACAAATGGACGCTATGTTTGGAGGATGCTGCTTCTACCAGTGATGATTTCTGAATTTTTCTTCTTCATCTCCTCTGAAAGATTTCTTCCTAAATTGGTAGGTTTTGTACCCAAAACAGCATCAGTTTGGAAAAAAAAAAAAGTGTTAAGTATGCAGTTCTGCTTCTTTCCTGCCATTACCCCTTCTCCTAAATCTGTTTTAGCTGAATAATCTCCTAAATCCTGTTTAGCTGAATAAGGAACATCTGGGGCTTTTAAAGGCCTTTTTCATGTGAGAGAAAGGCACATCTGTATTAGAGTATTTCTGGAAAATGAAAGAGCAGAATGGAAATTTCACAAGATTAAAGTGTGGTGGGAGAACTTGTCCACTTCTCACTCTAGAACCTGAAAATCATGACAACATTTGGTTTGGAGGAAATGGCCAGTCCTGCAGCTGGGCCTGTCTCCCTCCAAAGCTCCACCATGAACCAGCGAGCAGTCCAGTCGTCATAAACGTGGACCACAAGTTCCTCTCTGGAGTTGCAGAAGACTGAAGGGGAAGGTGTTTTCCCTCCACTTGCAAAGTAACAAGAACCAATGGCCTCCTGACCTCATGGATGTCTTGGAGGAATGTTGAGGATGGATGAAATTCACAGGACTCAATAATCGTTCTCCACTCATCACAGCCTCCCTGTGTTAGAACAACACAGCCACTCTCTGTGCCATGTGACTTTGCATTATCTCCCACGTGTGCAGACGGAGTCTGTGTGTTCACCTCACTGATTTTGGGTTTTCCCATGTGACCTGCTTTGGCCAAGAGAATATGAGCGAAAGTGATAGTGCAACAATTTCAGACACAGGCCTCAAGAGACATGATGCGTTTTCACTTACCCCTCGTGTACTATGCCGTTTGACATGAGAAGAACAGGCCTTGGGGAGCTGCTGCTGATCCCTAGGGAATGAGATCAACCCCAGGGAGCGAAGCTGGATCTGAGCTGCAGTCTGAAGCCAGGCTCAGCTGACCAGGTCTAGCCTGAAGTAGATTGATGTTAGCCGACCTCCAGACTCGTGAATGAGCAAAATAGCTGTTCGTTGTTGTAGGCCACTGAGTTTGAGGTAGTTTGTTATACAATGCTATTTTGGCAATAGCTGAGTAATACAAAGGCCAAAATACAGAAGCCAAGAGTAAAAGGGCAACTGAAGTAGGTGGCTGATGTGTGTGTGAGTCAATATGGAAGCGATGGTGGGATCTGAGCAGACAGCATGTGGGGAAGGGCCTGCAGGAACAAGGCGGAGAGGATGGAGGAAAGGAATACTGCACTGCAGCTCCACCAGAGGCTGGAGGGAGGGGCAGCCCCCCGCCCCACACACCCCTCCTCTGTGCCTCTACTGAGTACTGGGCCTTTCTGGCATCTTTGTTCAGTGTTGTCAATATCCAGGAGGCTTTCAGAGAGTAGAAGTTTGACTCCTAACAGGGTCAAGATTTCCAGTTATGGGGTCTATATGGGCTCATGGTCATGCTATGTCAATGGAACAACAGTGGAAAGGTGGGGCACGTGAGATCTAAGGAGAACGCTGCTGAATGGGTATTGGCATCACTAGCTGCGAGCTCCCTAACTCTACACAGTCATTAGTACAGGGAACCAGCCCTCCAAAGCAGAACTTCTGGGTCATGTTGGTGTGAGCAGGCTCTGTAAGGTCCTGTGACCTTGAGGAAGCTACTTAATCTCTCCAAACTCAGGCGAGGAGGTAATGGGGATAATAACAGTACCTATCCCCACAGGATTGTTACAAAGAGTCAATGTGGGGAGTCTCTGACGCAATGCCTGGCACAGAGTGAAGCCCACCATGAATTAGCATAAATAGCCATGTCGCCATTTCTCTTCTTTTTTTTTTTTTTGAGTTGGGGTCTTGCTATGTTGCCCAAGCTGGCTTTGAGCTCTTGGGCTCAAGTGATCTTCCTGCCTCAGCCTCCTGAGTAGCTGAGCCTACAGATACGTGCTACCATGCACAACTTATGCTGCCATTTTGTAATGAGACTGATATCTGGTGTTCAGTAAGAAATGAGTATGTCTTGTTTTCCTGAGACTAGATATTTCTTAAAAGTAGAAGGCCAAGTGCAGTGGCTCATGCCTGTAATCCCAGCACTTTGGGAGGCCGAGGCGGGCGGATCACTTGAGGTCAGGAGATCAAGACCATCCTGGCCAACATGGTGAAACCCCATCTCTACTAAAAATACAAAAAAATTAGCTGGATATGGTCGTGTGTGCCTGTAATCCCGGCTACTCGGGAGGCTGAGGCACGAGAATCGCTTGAACCCAGGAAGTGGAGGTTGCAGTGAGCTGAGATTGCGCCACTGCACTCCAGCCTGGCGACAGAGTGAGGTTCTGTCTCAAAAAAAAAAAAAAAAAAAGTCGAAGTCCCCACCAAATAGACTGTCGCACTAAGTTTGAACTCTCCTTGGCAATACCCTGAGCAGAAATCTGACTTCTACCATTTGTTCCTCAGCCCACATCAGCCAATCTGCTGGCTTTTGTTTTCTTTCCCCTTTCTCTGTTTCTCAGGAAATCTGTCTATTCTTATGCTTGCAGGGGGGAAAAAAGGTGGAGGTGGACCTGAAAGAGCAGATGGCAGAGCCCAGCAGGATGCCATCTCTTGCCACCAGCTTGGGCTGTGGAAATGCTATTGTATAGTTGGCATTTCCACCATAAGCTAGGTGACCCCTCTGCTGCACCTGAGGTTTGTGAAATGGATCATATGACCTTCATCACAACAGCAGCTGGGGCTTTTTAAACCAGGAAGATCCTGTCATGCTAACTTGCATTTCTTTTCCTAACCTACCATAGAATCTTGCCCTAGTTCTTTCTTGCATTCTGCTTTTTCAGGGGAGAGTTTCCAAGGCCAATGAGCTCAGTACCTAGCCATCTTTGCATTTTTCTTAGAGTTTGTCTGGAGAAGCCCGTCTGTCTCAGGAGGCAGTCTTCCCCATTGTCTTCTAAAAGCTGGCCCTTCTGGAGGGTTTTAGTCTGTCCCTGGTCCTGGTTCAAACCTGAGTGAAGATGCAGGAGGATGTAGCCACCCTCCTCTCAGAGTTCATGATGAGCAGGGTATGGAGATGGTCTAACTTCTTCCCCAAGGACCTTCAGCTCTTTAACAACTTGCTAGACTGAAATTGCTTCTATTGGTTTCTCTCCTCCACCCTTCCCCAAGAGAACAGGCCAACTGCTGTACAGTTCCTCTTGCATCAGATTTGAGTGTTTGTACTTCTTTGTTATAGAAATCAGTCATAGAAGAAATTGCTCTTCATAACAAAAGCACACAGTTATTGACTTCCTACCATGTGCATGTCATTCTAAGTGACTGACATGTATTTATTCATGAATCCTGTCAACCGTATGAGGGAAGTACTATTATGATCTCCCTTTACAGATGAGGAAACTGAGGCTCACAGGGACTGAGTAACTTACCTAGAGTGGACAGCTGGTAAGCAGGAGTGGCAAGATTTGCGCTTGGGAAGTTTGGTTCTGAAGACTGCACTTGTACTTCTGATGTCATAATGCTTATTTTCACAGTATTGGCTGGGTTGAAGACCACAGTAACATTTATTTGCTTATTTTTTCTGCAAAAGTAACAAATATTCAGCAATGTTCAGCGATTTGGCAGCCTCTTAATAGGCTCCAGGAATAATCTGGCCTTCCATGGGTGAATGTTCTCTTTAGAATATGGATTATTTAATGCCTCTTTGTCTCCAACTTGGAGCCCCAGGTACACATTCCAGGCACCAGAAAAAGTTCATTCAACTTCCTGTTAGCATGCCAACATCTCTCACTCTCAGCCTGGCCGAAACCAACCTAACCATTTCTTTTGCTACCCCTCTTTCCTCTCCAGCTCACATGGAGACTCGTGTAAAATTAGATCTATTTTTCCAAGACTTGGTGTCCTCAGGCCATAAGTCTTGGGGCTGTCTTTGTCTCCTCTGTTTGGTTGGCTTCTCATATCCATTAAGTTCCTTCTGGCTGGCCCTCTTCCTCAGACAGCAGCCTTCCCACCTCATCAGACTAGTCTCCCTAGAGCTCTAGGGTTCTACTAAGAAAGAAATGGCACCCTCCAGATGGGTAACTGCAGGGTATAATAAAGGCACTATTCACAGAGGTGCAGGTGAGTTTAGGAAAAGCAGCAGGGAATGGGGCAATGCCTCAGGGCTGTAACAGCTGGGAGTCACTGCTATTCCTAGGCCTGCAAGGTCCAGGGAAGGAAGCAGTGAGTAGTCCCCAAAGAGAGCTATGTGGAGCCCACCCCTGACAGGGGCCATGGCCCCAAGTGGAGGGACATAGACAACTGAGGCCAACAGGACAGAAGCTGGGGACTGAGGGGTAAATACCCTGACTTCACTTTCCTCCCTGCCTTCCTCCAGTGCTGCCATGGGATTTGGGGGGTGAAGTCCACATAGGCCAACCTCCCAGGCACAAAACAAGGTGGGGACAGTGGGAGTGGACCTGTGAGAGATACAAGGATGGGCAGCATATGCCACTTTTGCCTCACCATCCCTCTGATGAGAGATCTGCAGTGACTTCTTAGTCCATATTGGGTTAAACCTGATATTGAAGGAATTTCACTTCAACCTCACCTACTTCAGCCTTTTCCTTTCCTGTTCTGTAGAGAATAGGCATTCCACTCACAGAAGCTAGTATCCTTACTCTGCATGTCTGTTTTATATGTTACATAGGTTACATACATTTTAAAATCTTAGTCATTGGTTTATGTTACTCAGAAATCCAAGTCCAAAGGGACTTTTGTGTTTCTGGGGACAAGCGTCCTCTCGGGCCTCTCCCACACAGTCTGGCAGCCTAGGATGTAGCCCTGACAGCCTGGCCAGTACTGAGATGACAAACAGACCTGCTCATTGCTGAGGGCACATATACGAAGGCTCTGGCACAGTGGTGAGAGCTTAGGCTCTGAATCTAAAGAGACTGGATTGAAACTCCAGCTTTGCCAGTTACTGGTGGGACAAGTTACTTCTGCCTTCTGAGTCTGGCTTTCCTCATTTGTAAACAAAGGATGATTTACTAGCACTTTACTGTGGTTGGGATTAAATGAGATAATAAATGTAAAGAGATGGGCATAGCTATCAGGGGAACTCAGTCAGGGAAGGGACTGTGTTTTATTCACCTTTAAATTCCTGTACCTAGCACAGTGCCTGGAACATAAAGGGGTTTGGTCATTGTTTCCTGGCCTGAACTGATGGGGAGGCCCTCTGGCTATTTGGGAGCTGGCCATGTTAGTCAATTATGAGGTAGCAAATTCTCTCTCTCCTCCATCTTTGCCAGGCTTCCTCTACCTACCATTGAAGGTTTCTGAAGGTGGCCGTGCGTCAGTAATCCACTCAACACCTATTTCCTCAGCGCTGTCTTTATACAAGTCTCTGTGATGCCCCTTACTTGAAGTCAACAGTAGAGAATCTATCAGCGCATCCCATTTTCCATACCTGGGTTTATACTGCCCTCTGGTGCATACTTATGGGACAAGCGCATTACATGAGGGCTTCTGCTGGATGATCTTTCCTTGACATTGGGGAAGACAGGCTCCCCTGTAGGGACCGTCTGCAGTGCTCTTTCGAGGAGAAGTGGTGTTTAAGACGCTTGCCTCGCCCAGTTTAGCTTGCAGCTCTTGAGGCTTACCAAACTCAGAGGATTTTTACCAATGTCTGACCCTAGGCCATTAAATAATACCATCCTTCTAGGCTCAAGTTTCTTTCTCCAGCAGGCAGTTTTTGTCCTGCCAAGACTCAAGAGGAACGGGGTAGAGTTTATTTGAGTTTATCTTTCTCCCTCCACTGTCTGGTTTCCTCTAATCTCTGGGCTCTTAATTCTTATGGCTGTCCCAGCTGCTCTCAGGGGTCTGGGGTTGCGGGAGCCAGGGGAGAACCAGACAACCATTCCTGTCCAGTGCCCGGCCCCCTGCTTCCACCCCTGCCTCACTGTCTACCATTCCTTCCCGGAGCCAAGCTCCCAGTTACTGAAAGCGAAGTGGGGTCCTTCAAGGAGAAGGAGCAAAGGGGAAGAGGAGTGGTTAAAGTTCAGCCCACCCTCCTCTGGTCTCACCGTGAAACCTGCTAGAAGTATTTGTCTTTCATGATTAAGTCGAATAACATAAATTTGCTGATATGCAACTATGTTTCACCTACATAACCAGAAATTTTACACAGTTCAGTGAAATACTCCACATGTAAGCCCTGTGTGTGTTTGTAGTGGCCTGGAGTCCCAGGTTTCCTGAGCTCATTCAGACCCATGAGGACCAGGCTTGTGGAACATCAGGCTCCTGGACTGTAGAGCTGAAAGGAGGGCCCTAAAGCTGGAGAAATGGTTGAGTTGACCTTAAGGACCTGGGACCACCGCCCCTTCCCACATCAAGCCTCCATCTTCCTGCGCAGGTTCTGCGGTAACCTCCAGACTGGGCTTGGTTTGGGGTGCTCAGCCAGGGGCCGGCAAGGGAACACTAAAGAAGCCTTCTTCTTGCCCAACTGTGCTCACCCTCCCAGCTATACGGGCAGGATTTTCTGGGACCTTCAGGATCCTCAGCCTTCTGGGAACACCCAGCATCCTCCCCTTACCTCTGCTGCTGAACTCTGGTTGTGGGACTGCTGTGCACAGGAAGCTTCAGGTGCAAATCCTGGGGACATACCGGCTGTGTGTGTGGGGGGGGCCAAGCTGATCAGAGGCAGCTCCGAGGCCCTGAGAACCCCTTAGCTGGCTCCAGTGCCTTGCCAAACCTTGGGTACAGCTGCCAGGGCAGGCCTGGTGCAGCAGGCATCTAAAACTTGCCCAAGGAGTGAGGGCAAGGTGGCCTGGGAGGTTTTAAGCTGCAGAGTAAGGGAAGGTTTATGAGTCACAGTTCACAGGACTCACCAAGGATGAGAAAGTTTCCCTTCTGTGACTCACTTGCCTGCCTAGCAAAATCACCTGACCAACAGATAGATCTTGATATCTTGGAATCTGGTGGTTCAGGTTAGAAACCTGGTCTCTTTCCTCCTAGGAGGATGCAAGCAAGAGAGGGAGAGGCTCAGCTCAGACCATTATAATCATCCATCCATCCACCCACCCACTCACTCATTTATTCATCCATTAAACAAATGGTTATTGAGCATCTATATGTGCCAGGCACTGTGGTAGTAGCAGTGGATAAAACAGACAAAAATCTCTGCTTTCCTGGTGAGGCAGCATCTTGAGTCAAGCCATTAATACTCACCTAACTATGCTGTTGCCCAGCTAACATTTCTATTACAAAACTATTACCTCTTCTACCATGGGATAAAGAGATAACATGTTTTTTAAACTTTGATAAGGGGAAATGCTCAGGATATGCAGCTATCCCTCTGTATCCCTGGGGGATTGGTTCTAGGACTCCCCTCCCAGACCAAAATCTTGAGCATATCAAGGATGTTCAAGTCCCTTTTGCAAAATTACATAGTATTTGCATATAACCTATGCACATCCTCCTGTACAGTACTTCAAATCATCCCTAGATTATTTATAATACCGAACACAATGTAAATGCTGTGTAAATTGTTGCTATTCTTTGTTGTTTTTATCTGTATTATTTTAAATTTTTAGATATTTTTTGAATATTTCCAATCTGTAGTTGGTCATATCTGTGGATCCAAAACCCTCAGATATGGAGGGCTAACTTTTTTTTTTTTTGAAATGGAGTCTCACTCTCTTGCCCAGGATGGAATGTGGAGTGGCATGATCTCAGCTCACTGCCACCTCTGCCTCCTGGGTTCAAGCAGTTCTTCTTCAGCACTCCAAGTAGCTGGAATTACAGGTGCCTGCCACCACACCTGGCTAATTTGTGTGTGTGTGTGTGTGTGTGTGTGTATGTTTTTAGTAGAGACATGTTTCATCGTGATGGCCAGGCTGGTCTTGAACTCCTGATGTCAAGTGATCCACCCACCTCGGCCTCCCAGAGTGCTGGGATTATGGGATTATAGGCGTGAGCCACAGCCCCTGGCCATCAACTGTAATCTTAAATTTTAAAAGCCCAATACAAGATATATATATATATATATATATATATATATTATAATGTTAACGTATTTGTGCACAGAAAAAGGGCAGAGAAGAAGCAGCCCCTAAATATCAGCAGGGGTGTAAATCACCAGCGGTATATGACATACATGTGCATAGAAAAAGGGCAAGGAGGAAAAACTCCTAAATATCAGTAGGGGAGATTGTGTTTTCTAGGAGGGCCACAAGCTCCCCTGTCCCCTATGCTCTTCATACAGTATGACCATGATGGAGCGCTGTGATCTAAGTTCCCTCTCCATGCATTTGTGACTGTGGAGGCAATACAACTTCTGCCTGGTCCTCCTGGGACGCTCACATTGGAAACTCAGACACTGGTGTTAGAAAGCACATGGAAAGGCCACACATGGGTGAACTGGCGCTAACCCTGCTGACCTCAGCTGACAACCAGCATCAATCACCAGACACATGAGTGAGGAAGCTCCTCTGTGACCTCTGACTGAGACCCTGTGAGAGACCCCAAGCCTGAGCAGCCTAGCTTAGCCTAGCCAACCACCAGAGTCAGAAATTAAAAATGAATGTTGTTGTTTAAAACAACAGAGTTTGGGGGTGATTTGTTACACAGCAATAGCTATCCAGAAAAAAGTATTTAACTTCTATGTTGTGAGATCATGGATATTAACAATACTTTTCCATATTTTCCAATATTTCTATAATGACCATTTATTTCTCTTATAATCAGTAATAAAAAAAAAAGGGAAAATTTGGTCTAAACACGAATTTAGGGACTTAAACTAGACTTGGAGAAAAGCTTTATATGCAAGATTTATTAGATACTGGAAAGGATGAGGAAGATAAATTTAAGTCAATATGATGGAAAGAGTGGTGGATTTGGAATGAGGAAACTTAGAAATGAATCTGTTTTCTGGGTGACCTTGAGCAAGCCTTTGCTAAAATTTGGTTTTCTATTTTGAAAAATGCAGCTGGCTGCTTAAGGAAGATAACATCCACCAGGGCGCCTGGCCCAGAAAAGACGCTCTGTAAGTGGTAGGTGGATCCTGTCTAATCAATGCCAATTATAACCAGGCATCTGCAAGCTTTGTGGAGGGCGCATCTTTCACTGCTACCAGAGCCTACAGTTCTAATAATGAAAATTGCCTGGAAAAGAACCACAACTCTTAAAAAAAAAAAAAAAAATGCAAAACCACAAAGTGGCTTTTGCAGCGGTCCTTGCCTGTGACGCCGGGCCATGGCTGGAGCCCCTAGCTCCTCATCTCCCAGGAGCCTCTATCCCGTATCAATGGCAAGAGAGTCCGGGGGTGACAGATAGTGGGGCCGGCAGCCGAGCCAGGGAGGACACTGCGCGCCGCATTGCTGGAGCCGGTGTCCCGGCAACCCCGGAACGCGCCTCCGTGGGAGAAGCAGGCGGCCGCAGCGTCCCTTTTGCCCTCGGCTCTCGGTTCCTCGGCCTCGGCGTGCGTTCGGCAGGCAGTTCGGCTGCCAGTTGGTTCGTTGGTCCGTGGAGGCCTCTGAGCACAGACCCGGGCCTCCCCTGGGGAAGGGGGTGGGAAGACTCTGAGGTGGAAAAGAAGGAGCTGGATGGGGGTGTGCAGCGAGCCTGGCTCGGGATGGGGGCGGACTTGCTGGAGCTCCGAGGGCTTCTAAACCACGCATCGCGCGGGTGGAGGGAGGGAGGCTCCGGTTTAGAGGCCAGTCCTGCCGGCCTGACTTTCGGTGGCTTGTGGAATTTGTTTGTTTTGACTGATACCTTTCTTAGGAGGTTCTTTACTTTGGCTCTGGGTTGCTTCTAATATTTAAAATCAACATGTGCACAGACGAGTCCATCCATGATCACTGGAAACGGTCCACGGGGCTGCCGTCTCCCCTCCATCTCAAGCGCGACCCGCGGCAGAGAGCTGGAGAAGGTTCCAGAAAAAAGGGACTCTGGCATGACCGAGGTGGAGAGGACCTACAGTTGAGTTCTGAGAAATCCAGAGCACTCACTGGGTGTGGAGTTGGTGGCCACATCCAAGTATACTACACCCGGGGGTGGGGGCAGGTGGAGGGCACCATTTGAAATTTAGAAGGAAGCTAGTTTGGGGGCATGTAAAAAGAGCTGCTTGAATAGTAGCTTATGTCTGTGCTAATCCAAGATTTGATTAGGCAGAGAGCACCACCGAAGCAGAGAGTCTCATAAATTACCTCACTGGATCTCACAACAGTGGAGAAGTATATTACTTATGAGTAAAGGGAGCCAGAGATTTGACCTTCCCAGTGCTTGGGTTAATAAATGGTGAGTCTGGGATTTGACATGAGCCTGAGATTTGACGTGAGTCTGCCATACTCCCGAGCCCGTGTCCTTTCATCTTTGCTCAGCTTTTAGTAGGTTTGTGTCACTGCTTATTGGATGGGACAGTTTAGATGGGAATTATGAACACTTTAAAAATTAGATAATGGCTGGTAGCTCCATAATTGGTTAAGGCCAAGGAGAAATTCAGGGGCACGTTTGCCTTTAGAGAACAGTGTCATAGCGCCTGAACAGCCACAGTGGCCCAGAAAAGCTCAGAGTGCACCTGCGCTCAAGTTGTCATTTACCTGTTATGAGTGAGTGGCCTGAGTGCTGCAAAAAGGGGTTGTGAAATGTCCAGACTTTGTTGGATCAGATCTTAGCTTTCTCCCTGGTCTTCTGTATTCTGGTTCTGTGATCTCATTCTCCTTCACAGTGGGGAGAAAGGAGGGAGGTACAACTCATTCACCCAGCTATTAATATAAGCTGGGACCGCAGAGAAGGAGGAGCTGGAGGAGTTAGAACTATTAATTGTCCAAGTGTGTCTGGAACAGCAAGGAGAAAAGGGTTCTGGGATACTAACTATAAGCTCCAGACCTTCCTGCAGTTTCCAGTTTGGTTTGGGGTAAAGGAAGAAGCTGCTGTTTTAAGGATGTCCTAGGGAGGATCCATGTTTTAGAGTTAGGAGTACCAGAAGGTCACCAGGTCCCAGACCACATTAATGAAAGCCCCATGGTATCCTTTCCTGCTGTGTAGGAGAGTCTATTCAGGAAAACACATCTGAGTTTAGCTTAACATGGAATGTATGGATTTCAGGAAGGAAGGGGCTCCGCAAACCAATTGAAGATACGTGTGTGTGTGTGTGTGTGTGCATTTTTCCATCAGAGAACCGATTGCTTTCATTACTGCTTATGGGGGAGGGGATATAATAAAAAAATGGGTTAAAAATTTCTGTCCTTGATCCTTAGGCCCATTATGAAGCAGATAAGCAGGGGTGGGAAATAGTGTTTGGTTAAATGAATATCCATGTTAAACAAACATGGCTTGATGTATTATTTTTCTCCCTGCCAGACAGCGCTATTGTGACAATCAGCTAAGATGACAAACATATGAAAGTGCTTTGGTTATGTAAGGTGTTATTCCTGCTTAAAAAAAAATGGAAATAATTATCCTGAATTCCACAGATGGCAATAAAGAAACAGACTTTCTTCCAAATTCTCTTTTTTCCCTTGAATTCCTTTCTGGTTACAAGAACCTTCTCTTGGCCTTTAATTACATCATTTCTTCTTATTTTGTAGTGTTTTAGAAACTTGTCAGAATTTTCTGGCTTCTGGCTTACTTGACATTTATTGCACTTGAATAACAATTTTCATGATAAATGGTGAACCTTTCAAGCAGGGTGTATCTCCTTAGGGTGTTTGTTTCTACCCACAGCCTTCTGAGCTAGATGGGGGAGAGGGCAGTCATTGGGACCTGGGCGTGGAGAAGTAATTGACTTGCTTGGAGTAGCTGGATGGTACTCTATGCAGTGGGAGCATCAGTATCAGTATTAGCATCAGTATTAATAAGTATTCAGGCTTGCAATTCCGTCTTCTCTTCCAGCTAATCTTCTTTTACCAGGGGAAGGGCGGGGAGGCATCTTGAGGACATGTTTAAGTGTCTCCAGCTCAAGTTTGAGGTTGAGTTACTCTTAGGAAGATCCTGTAGTCAGCTTGATCTAGCGAGTGTGCTGTTGGCCAGTTTAGCAAGAGATTGCTCTTCCCGTCCTTGTCCATCAGACAAGCGTTCCCCATTATAGTGGCCACAGGCCACTTTCTAGAGTGCTGCTGCCACAAAACTTTTCAAGCAAGCAAGGAAGTGTGCTAAAGTTTTAGGTGTAATTTCACAGCTCGCTGCTCAGGGACATGCAGTACATTTAAATTTTGCTCCTAACACAAACAAACAAAAAACTTGGGAAAGGGCCCTCTCTGATACCATCCATAGGGCCAACCAATTCTTGCTTGGGTAAATTCTCAAGTCCTATAGTGGCAATATGCAATTAAAATGTTTACATGTTATGAAAGGCAGCCACTGTTAAAACCTATGGGCAAAAATTACCATAAGTAAATCTTACCATAAATACCTCAGAACTCACATGCAAGTATTGACATAGAGGACATCTTTGGCCTTGATTTCATTTCTTCTCCACATAGGTGAATCCATTCTACATCTCCAGACATGCATTTCATGCCTTTTTCATAGATACGTTTCTAGAAGTAGAACTATTGAGTCAGATGATATGCATTTCTCATAGGCTTCGGAAGTCGCATATGGCCAAATTGCTCTTGATAGGAATTCCATTCCTCCAAGCTATGCCAACCCTGGGTGTTTGCAAACTGATAACAAATAATGGTATCTCGTTTTAAGTTCAGTTCTTCAATTATTCGGACGGGGCCAGGTACAGTGGCTCATGCCTGTAATGCCAGCACTTTGAGGTGGGTGGATCATTTGAGCTCAGGAGTTTGAGACCAGCCTGGGCAACATGGTGAGACCCCATCTCTACAAAAAATACGAAAAAAAAAAAAATAGCTGGTCATGCTGGTGCGTGCCTATGGTCCCAGCTACTTGGGAGGCTGGGGTGGGAGCATTACTTGAACCCTAGGGACGAAGGTTGCAGTGAACTGAGGTCACTCCAGCCTGGGTGACAGAGCAAAACCCTGTCTCAAAAAAAAAAAAAAAAAGAAAACCCCATAAAATCAACCACCACCCACTCCCCCAAACCCAATTATTAGGATGGATGAAATTTCCCCCAAATATATATTGGCTGTTTGTATGTGTTATTTTCTTATTTTGAGATGGGGGTCTCACTCTGTCACCTAGGCTGGTGTGCAGTGATATGATCAGGGCTCACTGCAGACTCAACCTCTCCAGCTCAAGCAGTCCTCATCTCGGCCTCCCAAGTAGCTGTGACCACAGGTGTGCAACACCACGCCCAGCTAACTTTTTAGTTTTTTGTGGAGACCAGGTCTCCATATGTTGCCTAGGCTGGTCTTGAACTCCTAGCCTCAAGCAGTCTACCTGCTGCAGCCTCACAAAGTGCCGGGATTACAGGCATAAGCTACCTTGTCCAGCCCGTTTTTAAAAATAAGCTACCTGATCATGTCTTTTGCCCTTTTTTTTTCTTTTTGGATGTTTATTTTCATCTTATAAATTTATAAAAGCTCAAGGAGTGTAAATTAGTTCAACCATTGTGGAAGACAATGTGGCGATTCCTCAAGGATCTAGAACTAGAAATACCATTTGACCCAGCAATCCCATTACTGGGGATATACCCAAAGAATTATAAATCATTCTACTATAAAGACACATGCACACGTATGTTTACTGCGGCACTGTTCACAATAGCAAAGACTTGGAACCAACCCAAATGTCCATCAATGATAGACTGGATAAAGAAAACATGACACATATATACCATGGAATACTATGCAGCCATAAAAAAGGATGAGTTCCTGTCCTTTGTAGGGACATAGATGAAGCTGGAAACCATCATCGTCAGCAAACTAACACAAGAACGGAAAACCAAACACCGCATGTTCTCACTCATAAGTGGAGTTGAACAATGAGAACACATGGACACAGGGAGGGGAACATCACACACTAGGGCCTGTCAGAGGGTGGAGGACTAGGGGAGGGACAGCATTAGGAGAAATACCTAATGTAGACGACGGGTCGATGCGTGCAGCAAACTACCATGACATGTGTATACCTATGTAACAAACCTGCACATTTTACACACGTACCTCAGAACTTAAAGTACAAAAAAAAGCTCATAATTTGTCATGACTACTAACTCTTTTTTCTTTCTATTATGTATGTTACAGATTTTCCCCCAGTTTATAGTTTGCTATGAAAGTTTTGAGTTTATATTTAAAGAGGCATATTCAAATCTATGCCTCTTTTCCTTTATTTTGCCTATATTTGATATCTTTCTTGGCAATAACTTCTTCGCTCTAAGATTATATAAACTTTCACTTATTTTTTTCAGGTACATCTTTAATTTCAATTTTTACATTCAAATCTGTAAGTCATCTGGATTATTCCAGTTTGGGATAAGAAAGGTTTAGTTTTATTTTTATTCCAAATGGTTAGTTGTTCCAGCAATATTTTTTGAATAACCCATCCTTTCTTCACCAAAATAAAATGCCACTTGTTTTCATATAAAATTTTATTCTATTTATGTTTACTATTTTGCTCTATTGATTTGTCTGTTAGGGTTTTTGTCAGTACTATCTCGATTATTTGAATGTTAAACTACGTTCTATAAATTATACTCCA